>NC_092822.1:125492500-126092500 GCF_023375885.2 Dermacentor andersoni
CGCACAAATTTCCTAATTTCGTCACACCACTTGGTCTTCTGCCATCCTCGACTGCGCTTCCCTTCTCTTGGTACCAATTCTGTAACCCTAATGGTCCAACGGTTATCTGACTTGACTTACATGACTTGACTTGCCCAGTGCCATTTTTCTCTCTTTATGTCAATTAGAATGTCGTCTATGCCCGTTCGCTCTCTAATCTAAGCCGCTCTCTTTCTGTCTCTTAAAGTTATGCCTAGCATTCTTCATTCCATCGCTCTTTGTGCAGTCTTTAACTTGTTCTCAAGTTTCTTTGTCAGTCTCCAATTCTCTGCCCTGTATGTCAGCACCAATAAAATGCACTGATTGTATACCTTCCTTTTCAGTGATAACGGTAAGCTTCCAGTCAGGAGCTCACAATGTCTGCCATATGTGATCCAACCCATTTTTATTCTTCTGTGAATTTCCTTCTCATGGTCAGGGTTCCGTGTCAATAGTTGACCGAGTTAAGCGTACTCCTTCACAGACCCTAGAGGCTGACTGGCGATCCTGAATTCTTGTTCCCTTGCTTGGTTATTCATCATTGTCTTTGTCTTCTGCACATTAATCTTCAGCCCCACTCTTACACTCTCTCTGTTAAGGTCCTCAATCATTTGTTGTAACTCGTCTGCAGTGTTGCTGAATAGAACAATTTCATCGGCAAACGGAAGGTTGTTGAGGTATTCGCCGTCGATCCTTACTCTTAAACCTTCCCTGTTGAATAGCTTGAATATTTCTTCCAAGCACGCAGTGAATAGCGTTGGAGAGATTGTGTCTCCTTGTCTGACTCCTTTCTTTATACGCATCTTCCTACTTTTCTTTTGTAGAATTATGGTGGCTGTGAAATCTCTGTAGATATTTTCCAGGGTATTTACCTAAGCGGTCTGTACTCCTTGACTCCACAATGCCTCTATGACTGCTGGTATTTCTACTGAATCAAATGCTTTTTCGTAATGTATGACAGCCATATAGAGAGGTTTATTGTACTCTGCGGATTTCTCGATAACCTGAATCATGACATGGATGTGATCCACTGTAGAGAATCCCTTCCTGAAGCCAGCGTGTTCCATTGGTTGACTAAAGTCCAGTGTTGCTGTTATCCTATTGGAGATTATCTTGGTAAATGTTTTGTATAATACTGGGAGTAAGCTAATAGGCCTATAATTTTTCAGTTCTTTAATCTCTCCCTTTTTTGTAGATTAGTATAATGTTTGCATTCTTCCAGTTTTCTGGGACCCTTGCAGTCGATAGACATTTCGTATAGAGAGCTGCCAGTTTTTCAAGCATTATGTCTCCTCCATCTTTGAATAAATCAATGGTTATTCCATCGTCTCCTGCCGCTCTTCCTTGTTTCATGTTTTGCAAGGCCCTTCTCAGCTCATCTCTAGTTATAGGAGGAGTTTCTGTATCCTGTTCATTATAATTTATAATTGAGGTATCCTGACTCCTCTGGGTAGTGTACAGGTCATTATAAAATTCTTCCGCTGCTTTTACTATATCTTCGAGATTGCTGATGATATTACCCTGCTTATCTTTCAGTGCATACATCTTTGTTTGTCTTATGCCAAGTTTCTTTCTCGTCGATTTCAGGCTGCGTCCACTTTTTACGGCTTCTTCAGTCTTTCTCACATTATAGTTTCGAATATCCCTTATTTTCGCCTTGTTGATCAGTTTTGACAGCTCCACGAATTCTAACTCATCTTGAGTTGGACACTTTCATTCTTTGTCGTTTCTTTATTAGATCCTTTGTTATTTTGAGAGCTTGCCTACTGGTTGCCTTGGTTCCTTGTCTCTCACTTCAGTTGCTGCTTCTGAAGCCAGCCTCGTTACAGTTTCATTCATTACATCTATGTCGTCATCATCATCATCATCATCATCATCATCATCATCAGCTCTCTGTTTTAAGGCTGCAAATTTGTTTGCAAGTACCAGCCTAAATTTGTCTGCTTTTACCCTTACTGCCTATAAGTTGACCTGTTTTTTCTTGACCAATTTTACTCTTTCTCTCTTCAAATTGAGGTGAATTCTAGCCCTCACTAACCTATGATCAGTGCACTTTACCCTACCTATCAGTTCTACATATTGCACTATACTGGGATTGGCAGAAAGTATGAAATCAATTTCATTTCTTGTTTCATCATTACAGCTTTTCCAGGTCCACTTTCCATGAGCAGCTCTTCTATTTTGGCAAAGCGGCCCTGTTTTGGTCCACTAAAACCCATCCTTGTTGCTTTGCTGGCGAAAATATTCTCCTTCTGCTTCCACCAGTCCCGCACGCAAGTTTCGGGAACTCCAGACACCCATGATGCGGCTCGATTTCTGCCCGTCTCTGTGTACATGATAACTTTCCTTTTAAATGCGGCGTCATGGTGGACTCTGCGTGTATTCACAGTTGGCGCTTCCATGCTGATTAAATAAATGTAGAAAGCGAGAAGACAGGCAGTAAACTAGGTTACACCAGCACCTGGTTACTCGTACAACATGGAGGTATGCACATGGAGGACGGTACGGCAGCTAGGCTATGCCAATGGAGATATGGTAATGCGGATTTAGGGTCGTACTCGATTCTAACGCACATGCAATTTTTGGACTCGTTTTATCGGAAAAAAGGTGCGCGTTAGATTCAAGTAAATACGGTATTGTCTATCAAAGCAAAGAAAGCAATTTGCTTATGTCAGTTCTCAAAGTGCGTGGGATCTGCATAATTTTTCTTATTGTACTGCCCTGTTCAAATTTGCAAGTTATCTGGGGACGAAAATACCATCCTAACGTCGACCCTTTCTTCAAATTATGTGAAACGGCATTAGTGTATAGAATCACAGACACATTCTTTTTATATTTCTGTGCTTCAACACCGGCAGCGCTGTCAGCGTCAGCGTCGATTTTTCTGAGTTGCTCGAGAATGTTAATGCGACGCATGCTTGTCGAGTGTAGCTCGGCTTTTCTTGCCATCCACCCTTTGTCCAACCGTTCTCCTGGCCAATCTCTAGATT
This sequence comes from Dermacentor andersoni, assembly GCF_023375885.2. Taxonomy (NCBI): domain Eukaryota; kingdom Metazoa; phylum Arthropoda; class Arachnida; order Ixodida; family Ixodidae; genus Dermacentor; species Dermacentor andersoni. The sequence goes on from NC_092822.1 coordinate 125,495,509, forward strand.
GCTGCACAAAAATTTAGGCCTATCCCGAAGGTAGTGCAGTTTAAAAAGTGGGTCGGTCCCGAAGGCGGCACAGTCTTAAAATGTGGGCCAAACCCGAAGATAGCTGGTGCAGTCTGAAAATATGAATTGATCCCGAACGTTCTGCAGTCTCAGCTCTCCTCCACTCTTGGCTTTCCGGAAAAGCATGTTGAAGTTCTTCTGCAAGTAGTGATTGTTCTGGTCATCTGTGTAGTCATTTTTGTCATACTTCTTTCATAGTGCTGTTCATTTATTAAGAATCCTATAAAATTGTTCCGGCGCTAGATGGAACCGTATCACACAGGTTCCTCAAGCACAGCAGCTTTAGCTCACTGCACCACCATGTGCCTTAAGAAGCTCCTCATCCCTGCTGAGAAACGTAATAAGCATACCAAGGCCAGGCTCAGATGCCTGAGGCCTAGCTGTGCTGCCCTGTTGGAATGAAAATAGATTACTGAACGGGAATGCTACACAACCCAAATGGAGCAACTAAAGCAATGTAATACATAAAACATTTCATATTCAACAACCACTGGATAATTCCTGCGGCATATAATGAACACGATTCTTATGAGAACCCTTCTCGTCAGGTAACAATATGTTTCGCATCATGTCAAGCTCAGCCTTCTTTTATTTATTATTACCTCCATCCAAGAGACTTTACATGAAAGGTGGGCATAAAGATCACCATGGAAGTTGCAGCTCCTGGAATTTTTCTGCAACAGCAAACACAATGGCTTGTGGATACCCTGCCTCAGCCGGACGATGGGCTTGTTCATAAAAGCTGCTTTGTGACTGGTGAACACGCACGGTGTTGTCAGAATATGACCATACATTGCTTTGCTTTACAAGCTAGTACATCTAGTCTGCCTCACGCAGATAACGGTTGCCCTAGTGTTTGGGATGGATACCTCATAGCTGAAGACGCTTGCTTGATTGCTGTATGCTACACAAAACATTCCTTCTGAACAACCCAAAATAAATATGGCACGACATTAACCCCACCTCTATGCGAGTTGTCATCCTATCTGTATGAGACAATCTTGGACGCTGAATGCGCTTATATATTTAAAGGTGCTCTGAAACACCTTCTTCAACACGGTAAGAAAACGTTGTCGATCAGTTAGCAAGGCACCTGTGGACATGTAAGCCAAATATTTTTGTACTGCCTGCAACAGGGAATTCACAACCTCGTGTCAAAAATAGTAAAAAATCGCTTGCTCTCTCCTTCGCAATGTTGGCATGCAGCGTCATCGCAAGTAGCTGGACCCACCGTAGCTATTGGCTGATTTCGTGATCGCATGAATATTCTCAGTAATACCGTAGACTTGGTAATTCGACTCTGGTGAATTCGGTTCTGACTGAAGCTTCTGGCCAGAGCCCATTCATTTCAGTGGACTCGAAGTTTCATTATTTAGATCTTAAAATTGGCTTTCGCCGGGTAATTCGAACTCGACCAGTCAGCACGCACATTCCCGACCCCAATGGTGGCCCCTTTAGTGGCAGCGTCTGTCTCGGCGGAGCTTAGCTAGGGGACAGGTCTTCTTACTTGTTTATGAAAAAGGACAACCTATACAGAAAATCAAAGAAAAAAACCTTTTAATCTGTTTTTAAAAGAGCGATATAAAAGATGTAGCAATACGTTAACCCAGGTACTATTAAGAAAAACAAAACGGGATAACTATGAACAAGTTATAATTCAAACCGGTAAGAATACGGGAAAGCAGTGCTGTACACTGAATTCATTTCTAAATAAAGCTAGCTCTGGAAGTGGCATCACGGAAATCTGTCATGATGGTAACTCCCCTTACGATACCATTGCAGATGCCTTCAGCGAGAATTTTTCTAGTCTCGCAGCACAATCTGGGCACTCTTACTCTAGTGACCAGTCATTGTTCTTTGCAATCTTTTTATGCTTTCCAAACCACTCCCACTGAGGTTCACAATACCATCTTGAATCTTACAACAACTGGCGCTGCACTTGACAACATACCCGCTAGGCAAATAAAGGACATTGTTGATGTCATTGCTCCTATCTTTGCTCATATTGTCAATTTAATCTTTAAACACTCCATTTTTCCTTCTGAACTAAATAAAAGCTAGATAATACATATTTATAAGAAAGGCGATAGATGAGTAACCAAGAATTATAGGCCCATCACTATTATTCCTTTTTTAGTAAGGTTGTTGAAAGGTTATTTTCCACATGTATTACAAACTGCCTTAACAAAGTTAACCTGCTATCACCGCATCAGTTAAGATTTCATCAAGGGCTTTCTACTAATATCGTGTTGGCTGTACTTACTGAAAACATCAGAAACACAATTGACAATGGCAAGTTTCTTTGATCAGTCTTCATTGACTTCAGTCAAGCTCTAGACTCGATCAATTATTCTATTCTTTTGGACAAACTCTCTTTTTATGGTATAACTGGCCCACCATGAGAACTAATTTTGAACTGCTTACTTAATCATACTCAGACTGTATCTATTTCAGGCGTGCTTTCTGACACCAAGACAATCAACATAGGAATCCCACAAGGCTCTAAATTAGGCCCTCTTCTATTCCTTATCTACATTAATGACCTATCAGATTGTTTGTCACCACACACAGAATCCTTACTCTACACTGATGACACCACCATTTTCACTTCAGATGCCTCCATTTCAACCTTAACTTCCCAGCTAAACATTCATCTACAGAGCATTACTATTTGGTGTCATAAAAATAAGCTTGTTATTAATCCATCTAGGACAAAAGTATGTTATTTTCAGTTCTAAGTCTAAGAAACGGTGTAACTTACTTCCTGTGTATGTCAATAATTATGAAATATACCCATCTAATCAATGCACATTTCTCGATGTTGAACTTCACTGTTTTTTAAACATTAATGCGCACATTAATCAAATAGAAAGGAGAACTGCCTATGGCATTCGCGTTCTTCTCAAAGCTCGTCAATATATCACGCTCCATACTCTAACTTACCTCTATTTTACATTCATTCATATCATAAGAAGCCAACACACACTGACACCAAGGACAACATAGAGGAAATTGCTTGTGCTTAATAAATGGAACAAAGAAACGATAAATTAATGGAAATGAAAGTGAATGAAAAAAACAACTTGCCGCAGGTGAGAAACAATCCCACAACCTTCACATTTCGCGTGCAATGCTCTACCAATTGAGCTACCACGGTGCCATTTCCCCATCCACTTTCTTGGTTACTTAAGTTTCCTAGTTGAACCGTGGGAATGTTAGCCAGTGCCACCACTCACCGACCTTGGCAGCGGACGTGGAACGTCCATTCTGCCACAGGCGTCATGAGAACGTGATCTTTTTGGGTGAAGGCAACTGGTCAATAAACCCACACATGCTACCTGAAGGCATCAATGTTGCCAGATTCGAGACCCTCCTTATGTTATTTAATAAACGAGAAGAAAGGCGGTTAATCGGGGGGCCTGATTTTTGTTAGTCGTATCATAGGAAGCCAACAAACACTGACACCAAGCACAACATAGGGGAAATTACTCGTGCTTAATAAATGAAACAAAGAAACGATAAATTAATGGAAATCAAAGTGGATGAAAAAACAACTTGCCGCTGGTGGGGAACAATCCCACAATCTTCGCAATTTGCCGTGTGGGAGCCTCTTGCTTTGTGCACATTCTTATGTGTCTGCGTATCTGCTCAAGGTATGTGCTCTGCTCTTGGCTCGAAAAATTTCGATAGGAACCCATGCAATTGCTTGGCATAACTGCAGTGAGGTGAGAGTGGACTTAGCAGGCTTGTCAGGTTGCAGTCTGATGTACATAATAATTTTTCCATTGTTTACTCCAATGTCCAGGAATTCAAAGAACACTCGAAGGTATTTTATTTTGGGCTTTCAGTTTACTTCATAGATTAGCTTCAAGTTGGCAGTACATGATTTCTCATCAAAAGGTTGAGAACTAGAAAAGCATTGATTTCTTCTGCCAACGTTATGAAAATGTTCCCATTTAGGTCAGCATACCGAGTGGTTTCTTTTACAAGCATTTTTGTGAAGCTTTCCAACTTCGTAACAGAGTATATTTCAGTGTAGTAGTGTTACAAGGTCCACCGTTTGTTTGCACTGAAGAATACGCTTCATTTCCTCATGTTGCATGCCACAATCATCTGTGTTCTGCTCAGTTTTGACCATCTTCCATTCGATGACCCTTTGACTGCACACATGGCTTTTGGGAGGAGCAATTGCGAGATTTTGGCTGACACACATTCCATCTTTACTTTTTTTCGGTGATTGAATGTCCTTGCTTCTCTAGGTGTTACGCGTTAATTTCTGTACCAACATTGTCAACATCTTCGTGAGGCTGTAAAGCAGACTCATTGTCACTGTTATCAAATAAAATCTTACAGTATTGTTTCTTCTGATATGAGAAATTTGTGTTTTCCTGCCATAATTTTTGAAAATAATAGTTTTATAATGATACATGCATATTGCGGGTTTTTTGTGGACGATGCATGCAGGTGCCCAGACATAGATGACTAACGCTCTCTGGCTCTCGAGCTGTTGGTTGAACTGGCGTAGATTATCGTCATCTAAACTGCATTACCAAGAGAGACATCTACCCGTTGCTTCGCATTGATTACGCCCTCGATAGTCTCCATGGTGCCAACTACTTTTCATCAATAGACCTTCGGTCTGATTATTGGCAAATTTCTGTGGATGAAAAGGACCAAGAGAAGACCACGTTTGTCACCCCTGATGGTTTATATCAATTCAAAGTCATGCCATTTGGTCTATGCAATGCCCCAGAAATGTTCGAACGTATGATGGACTCTTTGCTTCAAGGGTTCAAGTGGTTAACATGCCTCTGCTATCTAGACGACGTTCTCATATTTTCGCCTACACTTGAGACACACCTTGAGCGCTTATCAGCTGTTCTTCAAGTCTTCCGCGAGGCTGGGCTCCAACTAAATTCATCGAAGTGTCACTTCAGTTGTCGGCAGATTACCGTGCTGGTTTACCTTATCGACGCTTCCAGTGTTCAACCAGACTCGGAGAAAATTCGTTCTGTCACGTGTTTTCCTGCACCTCAGTCTGTCAAAGACGTCCAAAGTTTTGTAGGACTCTGCTCCTACTTCTGATGCTTCGTTAAAGACTTTGCAGTGATTGCCTGACCTCTTACTGATCTTCTCAAGAGGGACATGCCTTTTACATGGGGCCTCACTCAAACTGCCGCCTTTGCCCACCTCACCAACATTCTCACCACGCCACCTATACTGGCCCACTTTGACCCGTCCTCTCCTACAGAGGTGCGTACCAGTGCCAGTGGTCACGGTATAGAAGCTGTCCTAGCCCAGTGCCAACAGGGTCAAGATCGCGTTATCGCATATGCTAGCTGCTTCGTCACAGCAGAGCGATCGCAACTATTCGATTACAGATCATGAATGCGTAGCTCTCATCTGGCCGGTTTTCAAAGTCCACCCGTACTTGTATGGCATGCACTTCTCTATAATCACTGACCACAACGCGCTGTGCTGGCTTTCCTCACTCAAGGATCTTACTGGCCGGCTTGGTCGCTGGGCTCTGCAGCTGCAAGAATATTCCTATGCAGTAGTATACAAGTCGGGCCAATTACATCAAGACGCAGAATCTTTATCACGCTATCCAGTGGACGAACCACCCGCCGACCCTGACCCCAATGCCGACGCTTGCGTTTTCTTCGTTTCTCAGCTGCTACACGTTGCTGATGAGCAACGCTGTGATGCCACTTTGCGCGCCATCATTGATGGCTTGGAATCTTCACTTCTGATCCGTCCCTTCACCTGTTTGGATGGTGTATTATACTGCCACCATGTGCGCCCCAATGGTCCTGCCCTACTCCTTGTCATTCCCAAGCATCTCTGGTCAGCTGTTTTCCAAGAACTTCACAATTTACCAACAGCAGGCCACCTTGGCGACTCCCACACCTACGACCAGATTCGCCGACATTTCTTTTGGCCAGGCCTTGCCCGCTTTGTCCGGAAATACGTTGCGGCATGTGAAAAATGCCAGCACCGAAAAACACCATCGATGCTCCCTGCCGGGTGCCTTCGACCGCTCGACATTCCTTCGGAGCCGTTCTTTCACATTGGCTTGGACTTACTTGGCCCATTCCCTCTATCCACGTCTGACAACAAGTGGGTTGCGGTGGCGACAGATTACGCCACGCGCTATGCCATCACCAGAGGGCTCCCAACAAGCTGTGCCACAGATGTCGCCGATTTTCTTTTACGCGACATGATTCTGCAGCATGGTGCTCCACACCAACTGCTCACAGACCGTGGTTGGACATTTCTTTCTCAAGTCATCGCCGACATCCTGCAGTCCTGCTCAACCAAGCACAAGTTAACTACGTCTTACCATCCACAGACTAACGGTCTCACGGAGCGTCTGAATCGCGCCCTAACAGATATGCTTGCAAAGTACGCCTCGTCCGACCATACTGATTGGGACCTTGCCCTACCCTATGTCACTTATGCATATAATTCTTCGCGCCACGACACTGCCGGTTATTCCCTGTTCTTTCTGCTGTTCGGCTGAGAACCCACATTGCCACTGGACACATCCCTTCCATCTCCCGCAGCAGAGACCAGCGAGTATGCACTTGACGCCATCGCCAGGGCAGCCCAAGCCCGCTAAATTGCCCGCGCTCGCATCCTGATCTCTCAAGACAAGCAACAGCGCTTGTACGATCGCCAACGCAGAGACGTCCACTTTTCCCCTGGATCTCTGGTACTCCTGTGGTGCCCGACTCATCACGTTGGCCTGTCATAAAAACTCCTGTCTCGGTACACAGGCCCATATCGCGTGCTGCGTGCCATGACTCCAGTTACGTACGAAATCGCCCCAGTCAGTACCAGTACCTCATCTGCCCCGAATTTCACTGACGTTGTGCATGTCGCACGCTTCAAACCATATTACTCTCCTGTTATCACTGATATTTAGACGCCCCGGGACGGTGCTTCTGCCGCCGGGGGTAAGGATACATGCGTATTGCGTGTTTCTTGTGGACGATACACGTGGGCGCTCCGACGAAGACGACGAACGCTCTCTGGCTCTCGAGCTGTCGGCTGAACTGGCCAGCGCTGCAGTTATCCTTTCTAAATATACCTTGTCAATAATCTCCAGTTCTTAATCCTTCGTTCGCATAACAATATAACGTAAACCAGGCCACACGTAAAGGTACAAAGCATATAAATTTATTCATTTCAAGCTGTTATTAAAGCATAAAAGTACAACCTCAAGTGAAGCGAACACTGCCAATTGGCCTCCTGCATTCTGTCACGGTACACTAGGACAGATATGATGTCCAAATGCCTGTTTATCGCTAAAAAAAAAGTTGTTTATGCCCATTTAAATTCAAGAATCCTGATTTGTTAGATACCCTTGATCACTGCACTTTATATTCCACACATTATCTTTTTTTATTGATTAGAAAAATTTCCAAAACGAGGAGGTAATTCATCAATGGTGAACAACACTCTTGTGGTGTGACTGCACCAACGTTTCGTCAGTGTTTTGTCATAGAGTTGTCAACCGAAATCAAATATTTCGATAAAGGAAGCTCACTAGTTTTGTTAATTGCCGTCAGTATGAATTTAGGGGCAAAACATATTTATCAAGGTGTGTTTCAGTTTCAGGGACTGGTGTCCCATGTACGTCAAGGGGTTAAACCACGGGGTTAAACAAAACAGTTGTGTGTTGCTGCGCGTGGCCTCTGAGATGAAAAGGGTTGATACAGTGAGTGCCACAACAGGGTGCTACCTCAAGCCGTCTTGCCGCTGAGACCTTTGGGCAGGGCCAGCTGTGTTTTGCCCCCTTGCTGTCTCCCCCTTTTCCAGCGGGCTAGTGGAAATGGAAGGAGAGAGAAAGCTGCTCATCGGTCTGGTAACTGTGTCTTGTGCTTGAAGGATTGTAATTTTCGTAGCAGGAGATTCGTGAGGCGATGTAATTTGATAGTGGCGTCATTCTATGATTAGTTAAAAAAGTGTTTCAGGGCCTCTCTAGCAGAGTGTCGTTCTCTTAAATTGTTGCAGGAAAATTTTCACTGTTATTGTTTGCATCAACTAGTATGATTGATTCAACGATGCCTGCGCTCAGACTTCGCCCTCATGGAATTTCACTGTTGATGGAAAAAAAACATATGTTCCTCATCAACTAGTATCAATGGAATTAATTTCAAAGTGTCGAAAAAATACCAGACGTACCATTACCTCAAGTCACATACCAAACTACTGGAATATGGGGGAGCTTGTTCCTGTCTTCAAATTGGGTGTGACAAACGTGTCACTAAACTACCTACCCATGTCACTAACAAGTATTCGTACAAAATTGTGGAGCATGTCATCTGCTGGCAGGTCGTGGTTTTGTGTAGTTCAAATACCGTATAGACTCGTGTAAGGGCCGCACCCATGAAGGGGCTGCACCCATGAAAGGGCTGCACACCCAACTTGGCAGCTCAAAATTTGGAAAAAAAGATTACAATGAAGAAGCAATCGCGTTTGGTGCCCCGGTGTCACATGCGCGCTGCGTACTTCCACTTGCCACTACTAGATGGCGAGAGCTGCACGATGACCTCTGATGCAATGGTACATCCAGAGATTTGGGATCTGCACAAGTCGCCGGCTCCACCAGTACCATTTTGACCAAAATGTTCAGTCCCATGTAAGGGCTGCACCTCGTTAAAATTGTGGTGTAAAAGTGTGGCCCATACGCAAGTCTATACAGTAACTTGTCTCATCTGTGTAAGCACGGCTTCTATAAAAGTTTTAAATACGTAACCATTTCTATGCTTACCCAATCAGGAAAACCATCCAGCCATCCATCTGTCACATAAGACAATCACTTTCAATATATGGGCCCGCAGCAGTGAGCTAATTCACCTTCGTGCTGCCTCTCACTTCATCACAAACTACTTGGCGGGAACACAGAGCGCACGAAGCTGTCAGCACTCGTCACACTGTGCCTCCATCGCAGATTGCTTTTTAGATTGGGGCCCACACATCTCCCTTCAGTGCAACCTAAGGGGCGAGAACACAGCGCACACAAAGCTGTCAGCAGTTAGTACTCTCTGTTGCCATTGCAGATTGCATTCAAGATATGTCCCTCTCGACCACACTAGACACAGCAGCTGCCAGACTGTGGTTGATCACAGTTCATAATGGTTCGATGCGGCTGGATAACGTGATAAAGAGTGATAATGGCTTGTAATGATCAGAATGTCATCAGTGCACCTGGAACCGCCACCTGCAGTAGTTTGCTTGCATCACCAATTCACCTTGCACCATCATCCACAGCAGTTCATGTTGCCACAGCACTGTCATTTGTACTGATCAGATCAAGTTTCATAACATTGATAATGACACTGGGCTGGGGGGAAATGAACAAGTGGCACAGTACTTATGCATACCTGACAACTCCCAGAGAAGTTACTGTGTAAACTTTTTATACAAGACACAACTGGCTCTCTTTCTTCATGACTTGCATGTTAATCTCAACCCGATTGATGCCATCTTTCTGGATTATGCAAAAGCATTTGATGGTACTACATCAGTGACTAATGATAAAACTATAGCAGTGGAACCCAAACCTAAGTAAAGTAAATCTTGCCAAATTGCTCTCAATGAGTGCTTCAGCTAGTGTTCCAATCCTCTCTGTGCAACATTCTCGGTACCCTTGCTGGTTCTCTGGTGCCCTCCTTTCTGTATACCCCCTTTTGCCATCATACTTGGCTGGTCTCGTCAAACATAAGGCTCCACCATCAGAAGTAGTGGCTTTATTAATTACTTCTCTCCACCTTGTGGATTTCCACAGAACTATTACTTCAAAGTGTCAAAATGGGCAATTGACAATGAACTTAGGTTAAATCCCCTTAAAAGCTCCTGCATCTTATTCTCGGGAAAGTGTGTCCTACTCCCAGATCCTGATATTGAGCTACATGTACATGGACAGCGATTGCCTGTGAACACCAAACATACATTTTTAGGCATCATTTTAGGCACAAAACTAAGCTTCATTCCATACATAAAATAACTCGAGAACAAATGCCAAAAAAAAAAAAAAATGAACGTCCTTACAATTTTGTCACACACAGCATGGGGCAATGACAGGAAATGCCTCATGGATCTGTACAAAAGCCTTATATGCACATACTCAGACTATGAGGCCACAGTGTATCAGTACACCACTCCAAGTGGCCTAAAGATGCTGGACCTTGTTCACACTGTAGGTTTGCCATTGTTTGGTGACCAGTGCCTTCATGACAAGCCAAATAGAAAGTATCTACACAGAATTGAATGTGTGGTCACTCCATCTGCACATGTTGTATTTTAGTTTCTTGTATTATCTGAAAGTACACTCAAACAATAAGCACCCCTTCTCTTTAACTGAAAATATGTTAGTGCCACCCCCTTTAGTAACCAACCTGCAGCAAGAAAGACGTTTTCGCTGCCTTTAAGGAACCTCAGTAAGGAAATGCATGTTCCAGTCTTTCAAAATACTCTAACGGCTCCATCAAAGCTGTTACCACTGTGGCAGTGGCAACTGGTTGAATGGGGCATATCATTTATCGACATAACAAAACATGCTCCAGAGGTGCACACACAAATGCACTTCAGTCGAAGTGCACCTGCCCAGAGTTTTACACAGACACATCAAAGTCACAAGCTGGCGTCTCTTATATGGCTGTCGGCCCATGGTTTTCAGAATCCGACATTCTGCACCCTGAAGCCAGTACCTTCACGGCAGAGGTCTATGCAATACTGTCGGCTACTAAATACATTAAGAAGGCAAAGCACCCCAAAGGCCGTTATACTCACAGATTCCTTAAGTGTCGCCAAAGCTTTACAATTGCTACAAAGACATCCTGTAATCAACGACCTCTATTCACTGCTCTGCAATACCCGTGCACCTGACCAACAGGTAGTAATATGCGCTGGGTGCCTGCAGGCAAAGATGCATAGAGGGTAACAAGCTTGCTGATAAAATGGCAACTTCCATAGTAACAAAGCATAGCAATCCATCCATTCCTGCTACAGATTTGAAGCCATTCCTGCACAAAAAACTCGGGAGCTATTGTCAACACTTGTGGGAGGCACAAACATTGAATAAGCTCCATCTAATTTAAGCCACCTTTAGGGAAATGGCCATCAGTCGTGACAGTTTCTCATCCTCTTTTGCTACCTGAGAATAGAGCACACATGTGGTGCCCATTCATACTTTTTGACTGGCGCTGAACCTCCCCTCTGCGGTAGATCTAGCGAGAGGATGACCATACTCCATGTCTGGCTGGAGTGCCGGATAGTAGAAGCATAAGAAAAAAAGTACTTTCCTCTAGCATACGAACTACATATTTCCTTACACCCAACATTATTTCTTGGCCCAGAACTTTTCTTTGAGACCAAAGCAGTGCTTTCGTGACGTGCGACATGTTATTAGCCAGAGAAATTCGCAGCCATCGCTCTATTTTGAAGGTATTGCAGCGAGCATACTTTTTTGTAGAGCACTTGCCTCCAGTTCCTTGTGCTCCAGGGTCTCAGTGAGGCAGTAGTGCTACTGGGAGCAATGTATTTTCTCGTATTATTACTTTCTGGAATATATTTTATAGTCATCGCCCACATCACTCCTCGTCCCTGACATTATATTAATATTTGTATATTGACACGTGCACTTGCCTATCTTTATCGGGTGACCACGTTTCACCGCCTAACAAATGTTATCGCACAGCGTGGGGCGCGCCTGCATGTATTGGAAGTTTCTGGAAAGTTATAGATGCTTCTATCTGCTGTCTGTTGTCACCGAACCTTGCGTTATCTGATTTCATCGCATGACGCGAATGGTGTAGAACTTTGTGGAAGACACGCGGGTCCCAGTGATTAGTCTGGAACATTCGACGACTGCTGTATAAAAGCCGATGCACTTGACCCGCTGATCAGATTTTCGACGATCACCGACTGTGTTTGCCGCTGTTGCCGTCCTTTGAGTGTAGCCTGCTTTTGAGGGCACAAGTTCGCCCAATAAAACGCTAGTTTCTATAATCACAGTTTTACTGTCTTCTTCACCGTCACTACTACGTGACAATATTATAAGTACCTTACAGCAAATATTTTAGGCCTCTATACAGCCATGTTATATCTGACACTTGTCAATCACTGTGCCATTGACTTCCACATACCATTTCTTAGTGCTCTTTGTCCATCCCTGGCCCTTGCACCAAAAATACCCTCATGCATCATCATCAGCAACAGCACCTTGTATCAGTTAAAATTTATAGTGTGAAATAATATGTGTGGGAAAAGTAGTCATAGTTTTGTAGGGTGGAAGGAATTTTATGCCTAATATAAAAATTTAAATGAAAATGAAAAATATACGGGACCCGTTTTGCGACTGTCTTCATTGAACATAACCATCCGGCTCATCCACTGAAGTGGTGTCATCACGCTTTCCTGTTAGGCTGGTGCTTCGTTCAGGTACTCGGGGAGCATTTCAGATAGCGGACATAATTAGAGATCCATGCCAGAAATAGATTCCTCCAACTAGTCTTAAGAAAACTTCCTGTGTGTACTCTCGCGTGCTTGCTTGCTCGTACAAATATGGATGCTGGAGCCCAAAAACTCAAGCTCAACACATTTCATGGCTAAAAAAGACAGAATCCGATTCACTTTTCTTTACTGCAACATAAGGAATGTGTTCAAAATTCCATATGAGTGTGATTTTTATTTTATTATTTGAATGAGACGCATTGTTGCGATGACCATAAATGGGTCTTCAACTAGGCTCCATTTCCTCACCTAAAAGAAAATCATGCAAGAGTATTTTGCAATACTAGATTTAACAGTCCTGGGTGGGTATTCTATAAAATTTTTATAAAAGTCGGCTTGGTTGATTGTTTTTTCCTTCTCTGAAATCTTCTGATTCTCGCTCCAATGTTGCAATTTTGGCAATATGGTATTTCATAACAAAATAAATATGTGGTGTAGTTGCGTACTCTTTTTTAAGTATGCAAGAAGCCCTTTGAAAATCTGTCAGGAATATTTTTCAGCTTCATCGCCTTAGCTAAAATGACCCGCCACCCCCCTCCTCCCAAAAAATCCTGATTTCAGGGTCAATCAGAGGCAGTTGCTCGAAAGGTAAAGTTTGGCAAATTTTTGCTAACGTACTGTGAGTGGCGTAAATTTAACATCCTGTTTAGTGTTACATTTATCAAAAAAATTTAGTACCATGTACAATCGGTTTATTTTAGAGTGATAGGCCTTCGAATTCATCAAATATGTAAGTTGTTAAAACTTTTCCACCATCAATGAAATAAGAACATTTTTTCCAAGAAATTCGTGCTAAGTTTTGCAAAACAAAGGTTGATTCCTTTTAACAGAGACATTTTCTTGCCTCATATAAAAATTTTGCTGAAGAATAACAAGCGGGACTCTCTTAGTCTGTCATCTGAACACACCCAAGTGGAGATCCAGCAGATTAGCAAACAATATTTTGCTGGGCCCAATAGGTTCGCCATCTTTGGGAAACTGTGTTGGTATTGTGTGTAGTTATCTCTTCAGTGAGTTGCCAATTGTGCTTCTTTGGTGATGTACCACACAGTAAAACACGCCAATTCTTTCTTTCATGCTCCACGATGTTGATGCATTACAACACTCACGTTGATTACTGCCACCATTTGGCATCACAGGCTTCATTATCGCCAATCCTGGGGTAAATCTGCCTAATTCTGGAGCCTAACTGCTTTTTCTGCACACTACATTACCCTAGTGGCCTTTGTTGGTAAAGCCAAACTGCAGGAAAAAATTTTAGTACATGTTTCACAGCATATACTGGCAAAGGCTGAAATGCCAGACCTTACTTGTAATAGCGGGTTAGTTTTTTTGCATCCTTATTGAAACAGATATTGTGAACCTGATATTTTATAATAATAACCACTTCTAGTTTTCTAGCAACAATAAATTGGTCATACCAAAGGGGCAGGAACTACTTGCTGTTACACTGAATGTGCACCATTGGTCCAAAATGTGTAAGGGTTAGAGAAGAAAACTAAGATTGGTCTTGAGAAAAAACAGAAGGCAACCAATACAGTGCTACATTCATCATATAAACATTATGAGGCTAATATGAACCCGTAGGACACATTTAATGTTGTAAAGAACATACATAATGTAAGGATACTAGACCAGTACTGTACACTTGGTATTAGCTGCTTTGTGTGCTGTCAAGTAGCTGACTTAGTCAACCTGGATTGTTCTCAAAGAACATTCGTGTGTATTAGGCACTGAATGCACTTATCTACATCTTTTCTCCTGTTTAAAGCATGGAATCACTCTTCCAGAAGAGTTGGCCAGTGCTAGAGAGCATTATGAAATATTTCAGTGCCCAATGGAGAACCTTTATTACTCCTGCAGAAGCCATGCTACAACCTTTGTTTGCATGCTAATGGAACTCTCTTCTGTTCATTTTAACTCTGTGGCCATAAAAGACATATAATTGGCATCACATTTAGCTGGACTCTGGAAAAGCTTCTGTGAACTTCATAAGCAATGCTATGTCTTAATTGATGCCGCCTCATCTGCTTGTCCGTTTGCATATTAGTGTGCCTCCTTGTTTTTATGTGAGTATGTGGCTTTCCTTCTAGAAAGTGGCAAGAGCATTTGAACAATTATACGAGTAGCCAAGCCTGAATCCCAGAGATGAAAAATAATTGCTTTTGAGGTATCTCAAAATGTGCGTTACCGCAAGTGATGTTCAAAACAGTGGGCAGCACCCAGTGATGCATGAACCCTTGCATGAGTGTTGTGCTACCTGCCCTCCTCCACCCCCCACCCCCTTCAACGGGGGGGCAATGACCTACTTCTCTGCCTCCTCTCTCTCTGTCTTCCTTCGGGACTATGGCCTCTCCAGGATCGGGTAAGTGTGGACATGACAGCTTTCTTCTTGTCATTCACTGCCTGGTGCATTTGATGTATATACCGGCTTCACACATCACCACAAACCATGTGATTAATTGTAGTCTCTCTATCACAAACTACATACTTTTCCTCAGTAGCAATAGCTTGATAACACACGGTAACATGCGAGGAGCACATTGTGTATAAAACAATATAGTAGTGAAATATTTTGTCATATTATCACTTACAGGTGAGTGTGAGCCAGCATCTCAGATTTTGCTGCACTAAAGCTACTGGCACTATAGCGTCACACACAGTGTTGCCATTTTAGCGATCTTCTCACTAGATTTAGTGACGTTTTGGTCTGTTTAGCGACAAAATTTTGTATTTAGCAACCAGCGACCTTTTTCAGCGATGTTACAGAACAAAAGATGGACAGGAAAAGCCAGACTCTCGCAAAGGATTGTGGGGTATGGAGTCTTCTGCAGACCGTTGTTTTTCACGGGCTCTGGTGGCATTTGCAGTTGTTATTTTGCAAAATTATTGCATTGCATCTCGAGTGCTGTGCAGCTTAGCTAAATAATCATTGTGCCTAATTGCTGATCAACAGTTTTAGAAGGTGTGAGCTGTCATTCCTTCATACAAGTGCTGTATGCATCTTGACTACTCTGTACATTGGTTCGCAGGGGAGAGTTTGTTTCTTGCACGTGTTTTGTGCTGCATAATAACTTCTTGCACGGTCATGTAGATATCACTACGTTCAATTTAATGCATACTTTTGATGTTCTGACATCGTGGAATGATTTGCCTCAAGTATACAGTGGACACCCATTAACTTGACTCTGGTTAACTCGATTTCTCTGTTAATTTGATCCAGGCCAGAAGGTTCTAATCAGTGTCCATGCATTTTAATGTGCCCGAACTTCCATTAATTTGATCTGAAAATTGGCATTCGCTGGATAATTCAAACTTGACCAGTGAGCACGCACGTGCCTGACTCCTAGGGACCCAACTAGTGACCTCGCTAGCAGCAGCGTCTGTTTTGGCGGAGCTTAGGGGACAATGATTGCGTTGAACACATATCATCTCGTGTGGAAAAAGGTATTTTCGGCCGTGCCTTAGAAAGATTTTCAAGCGCTAACTAGCTCACAATGTGTGATTACGATATTTACTCGATTACAACATGCACCTTTAATTTCTTTTTTCAAAAAAATTGGGCCAAATCATCAGACTCAATACCAAAACAGCCTTTACGGCATTTTATGCTTTACCGTGTAGCAAACCTGTATTGCGCCGAAGCTGACTTGAGGAAACTGGCTGCCGTTGTGCGACACACTTAGCTATTTTTTATATATATTTTTATTTTGTTAAAACATAGGGTGTGCATTAGATTTCTACTTCGTTTAGAAGCGTTAATGTCATTTCTATGTTCTTTTTCTACTTCAGACATGCAGAAAGTCAGTGCACGTTTGTTTCGGGGGCTTGTTAGAATAGGGAAAATACTGCCAAATGAATCAATGTTGTGTTTTGGAGTTCTTTTTTTTGCATCTTGTTTAATTGGACCCCCTGAATAATTCGATCACTTTTGTCGGTTTAGTCACGATCGGATTAACGGAAGTTGACTGTATTTATAAACGGCATCAGTGCAATTTTGATGACTGTTAACTTCAAGGAGTCCAGTTTCCTTTTCCCCCCTTGACAACTCTTTGGAAAGATTGGATGCGCTTTGTAGACGATCACAAGGAAAAAGACAGGACAGGCTGGATTCCCTGATGTGGTTGTGCTGGCAGTGGTTGAAAGGCTCGAAAAGAGGCTAAAAGCGCCTCAAAAAGTAAACTGTGATGTTGCGAACAAAGCTTCAAAGCCAGTCGTAATTCCATATGTCCATAGAACTGCACACAATCTGAAGAAGATAGCAACCAAGCACGGTGTCCCACTCATTTTCTCAGCTCCCTGCAAGCTGAGTGACCTTTGCATCCGCATTGGGAGACTTCACGCCAGAAAGAAGCAAGGCGGCTGTGGCGTGAAACACAAGAACCCCCATGTAAATTGCCAAGTTGGTGTTATTTATCACATTCCCCTGACATGCGGCAAAACTTACATAGGCCATACTATTGCCGTTGTTGTTTGAACGTGCGAATCCGAGAACACGAAAGGTCAATTAAAAACCGGGAGTAACGTCATTTACCCATGCATTGCCTAGATCATAAATGCAGGCCTCTGCTCAACCAGGTTAAGATCCTGCGCAAGTGCAGAAACGAAAAAGCACGGGAACTTCTAGAGGCATATTATATAAAAAAGAAAGGACAAGCATGCATCAGTGACACATCGGTCATGCTTTACAATAGGGAGGCACGTTTCCTAGATAATATGATTAGCTGAGCAACGCCATTGGTTTTTTCTGTTCTTTTTTTTTCTTCTTTTCTGCTGCTGATACCCTGATGCGCCTGCGCTGGCATGGTCTGATATTTAAGTGTTTCCCTCAAATAAACCTCAGTTTGCACCTGTCCTGTCTTCTTCCTTGTGATCGTCTACAAAGCGCATCCAATCTTTCCAAATACAATGAACCAACTTTCCCAACAACGCATTCTGCTAAACTACATTGACAACTCTTAATTATAGCTCCATCCGAGTGTTCATTTATTTGCACTTGGACATCATTCTTGGCCGCAGCTAAGCACTGCACACGCATTTTCCTTATGCGTTCAGCGCAAAGATATCAGCTGTTCATTCGTTAATGTCTCAGATGTATCATAGCCGCCATACTATACCACTCGTGCAGCAGAAAGCAGCGTAATTTCGTATCTCAATAGTGACGGTCAAATGGCAAGCAAAACCAGTTGTTTATTCTGCTTGGATTATGGCCATAATCTGCCACGCCTTTTGCAGGTTGGCTTGTCTTCGTGACATCCTCCTGTCTTCACAAATCGAGTCTGACAATGGGCTTGATGACACAGCCGGAGTTTATGGTTATGGAACTCTGTGTCACGCCGCCAGGCTTGATTGGCTTCGGTGTCAGTGGTATTTGTTAGCCATTACTTAGGCAGCTGGAAGTTGAATCGTCGAGTGCAGCGTCAACTTTTGTTGGGCGGGTGTGTTCTGTATTTCAGTGGTACCATTCTGTTTGCATTTGCACAATGAGGAAATGCGGTTTCACTGTTCTTCGTATAGCTGTGCTCGAACCCACTTTCTGCTTTCTTTTCATACCTTGACATAGTTGCCTGCAGCCATGGGAGGAGCTATTTTTGTATGCTAACCAGCATACATTTTCTGGCAGTTACTTTTACCTAACATTGCTTCCAACACACTGTGGATCATTTCTGGCTTTAGTAGCTTTCTGTGGACAGGGATGAGGGTTCTTGTTCTTCTACTGATCAACCTCTGTGCTGGAGAGCCAGATTCGCCTCTAGGCATGTTCTGCAAATTGAGTAGAGCCACTTCTATGTCGGTTTCTTCTTGTGCACACTTTCTGAGTAGGCTTCTTGCTTTTTGGACCACTAGCTCTTTGAGGCAGTTAGACTAGGCATACCTTGGACTCGACATTACAGGACTGAATCCTCAGTCATTGCTGAAGTTCTTTAATTCTCATGCTGGTGGAATTTCTGATGTCCATACATGATGGCCAGAACCTCTTTCTCTATCTGAGGGTAGTTCTGCTGAGCTTCTGTCATTGTTGCCGATGCATATGTCGCTGGCCTTTCTTCTTGCAAGAGCACAGCTCCCAATGCCTTAGAGACTTGCATTGATGGAAAGCATTAAGGAGCCATTGACAACATTGTAGTTTAGTTTTAATGCATGCTTCAATGCTTGGTGTATTTTGTCTAGCGTGTGCACCTGTTCATTGGTCCGCAGGTACTCTGTGTCTTTGGTTACTAGCTTCCTCAATGGCGCTGTTTGTTCTGCCAAGTTTGGAATGAATTTCTGTAAGTACATGTACTGAAGAATTCTCAATAGCCTTAGTAGCTTGGTCTTGTTTCTTGGTTCAGCTAATTTGTTGATGGCTGCCACTTTGTTTTGGTTGTGGTTCTACTTTGCTTTGTGGTTCTACTGTTGTGATGTGATGCAGAAGTTTTACAACCAACTTGTCAAAGGTGTACATGTCATGGTTCAGTTTTGCTCCAACATCTTTCAGAGTATTCATTGCTAGCATTGTGTGCTTTTTGAGATGTTTGATTGTTTCTGCATACACTAGGATGTCATCCGTTGAGTTTTCAGTGTTTGTAATCTTTCCAGAATTTTACTGACCACTTGTTAGAAGGCCTCTGTCAGTGTTGCGATGCCAAAAGGGACTCTCTTGAAGCAGCACCTTCTTTGTGGTCTGCTGAAGGCTAGGTATTTCGTTGTGCATTCTGACACTTTCATGTGCCAGAATCCTTTCTTTAGGTGTGGCAGCAAAAACCTCTTGGCACCTCTAAATTGTGAGATGATTTCTTCCAGTATTCTCAGTGAGTAATATCTCCTTACAAGAACTCTGTTTAATTCCACAGGATTGATGCAGGTCTCTCTCTTGCCTTTCTGTTTGACTACCACCATTGGGCTACAGGATTGAGTTGGCTTGGTTACCTTCTTGATAATTTCTTCTTGCTCCATCTTTGCAAGTTTCTGCTGAACTGAAATGGGACTTTCTTAGGTTGTTTGTTTTCCACACTCTTGCTTAATTATCTGTGAATTCCCCCCCTCCCCAGTGCAGGGTAGCAAACCGGATGTGCGTCCGGTTAACCTCCCTGCCTTTCCTGTCTTCTATTTCTGTCTCTCTTCTTGATTATCTGATGTCTGCATCATATTCAGATTGCTTTATGAATCCGATGCCTTGAAATATGTCCTCATTGTTTTCTAGTCCGCAGACTTCATGCACTCTTTTTATCAGGTTTAGAAATTCACATGTGTTTTCACCCAGCACTGGGCCAGCATCAGAGTCCGCGGCATGAAACTTCAGATTTGCTGCTTGCCCATTGACTGTGCATGTCTCTCTGTCTTCACCAAGAACATGAATTTTGTGGTTTCTGTATGTGGCAGTTTTCTTTATCGTGATGGAGATGCATGTAGACCCATTGCTTGAATGTTTTGGTCCCACTGCTTAATTGCAGTTCATTCTGCCACTCTGCATTGCTGCTCTTTGTTGTTGGCTCTGATGTACGGTCATTCTGTTTCCTGTTTGTCTTCAATGGTGTTCACTTCACTTTGTTCTCTTTGGCTGCTGAGCGGCACATGTTTGTGAAGTGTTAAATTTTTTTGCATTTGTTGGACTGCCTCCCATAAGCTGGACATTTTCTTGGCTTATGGAGGGTTCTGCAAAAACTGCATGCTTTTCTGGAAGGAGTGAACACGTCAAACCTTTTGCTTCAGTGAACTAATTTTTCCTTGGGCGTGGCTTTTTATTTGTGAGCGCATCCACAGTCCTGGTCTCTGTAGCAATGTCTGTGAGTTGCTGTGGTGCTTGCTCACTCGCCCAGCACAGGTCCACTGCCTTCTGTAGGTCAACAGTCGGGTTGCTCTCAAACGACGTCGTTGGCGATGCCAACGATGATGCGGTCCCAAAGGGGCTCATCAATCAACTCAGCAAAATGGCTCTTCTTCACTTGTAGCCGTGCCACCGCAAGAAATTCCTTGAAACATTCCCCTTCCTTCTGTTTCATTTCTTGTACCTCTTGTAGACATGATTAACCTTCGGGAAGAAGTATTTTTTTATACTTGCACTTGACTGCTTGTACGTCTTTCTTAGCTTCACTCAGTCTGGAACACATTCTGTGTGCTTGGCTCGGTCATCGTCATGGAGTTCGCCATCGGAATTTTTTGAAGCTTCTTGTGAAATTGTACTGCGCTGTTGTGCCATTTGTAGCTTTTCATGCATTGAGTGCCTGGGATTGCATGTCAAGTGGCTTCGAAGCCTTTAGACTGGTTTTGGAATGACTTCTTGCTGCCGCCGTTTTGCCGCCTTCAAAACGCTTCTAGTTGCCGCTTCTGTTTTGTGACACTCTTTTCTTTGGCTGTCTTCTTTCTTCTTGCAATTCCATGTATGATACCATGTCATATGATGAACAGAACTAGTTCTTTATTGGTATGAGGAATACAACTACGCAGTTAACGGCCACAGACTGCCATGTCTTCTGCTAGCTGATGCGGCTTCAATTGGCTTGACCTATCTTCATAATAATGACCTCAGTGTAACTGAGTAGTTTGGTTTTGTGGCCCTTCCCCAGCTCAATATTCTATATATTATTCACAATAAGTAGGCAAGGCTGTTCCTGAATCACTGTTTTGTTAAACTCAGCCCATCCCACATGTATTACCCAAGGCCTTTGAGGTATAATAAATAATAAATAAATACAGTATGTAATGGAACTATACTGCATCAGTGCCCTTGATTGAACAGAGGACCTGCATTGTTGTCAAAAGCCTTTATCACTGAACATTTCATTGTTGGTATAATTTTGCACCATGTCTTCATATATGTAAGCAATCATTATACCCTTGGTGCTCAAAAATCTAAAAGCAAACTTATTCATTAAAATAGTTATGTGTGGCAAAGTATAATCGTTACATATATTTGATGCTAGGCTCGTCGCCCATGCCTCACTGATCCCCGTCCCTCATTGAAAGCAACTGTCTATTTACACTTGTGCACTTTGTTCCATACAATCCGAGACATTTTCTTTCCATTCACAGAAGAATTCAAGCATGCGATCGCTGGGCAGGTGATTATAATCGTGGCCCAGAGGCATACTATGCGTTTCTTCCTCCATTACCTCGAACAATAAAAATTCTTGAGTAGCAGGACAACTAGGGGTTAAACTGGAAGTGCTTTAGAAGATGACATACCATTTTGCTATCCACCTATAGGTGTCATTTTAGCAACATCGAAATCAAGAAAGTTGCTTTGAAAAATATTTTTTATAAAGCATTTTCAACTTTAAGTCAGGTGAGAGAGCAGCATCTTCGCTCTGTCATTTTACTGAAGCTCCAGATACAAACCTTCAACGGTAATCTGCATTTATGGCAGTCCTTCTGGGATCATTTCAATACTACCATCCATAAGAATACCAAGCTGCCGCGCACCGAATAGTTCAAGTACTTGCTTATGTACTTAACTAGCAGTGGCAAGCAGGCTATTGACAGTACCTGACTGGCAAAGCAAAATCACAATCTCACGATCAAGACACTCACTGATTAGTTTGGATGCTGAGATCTTCTGATTAAAGACCACATAGGCTATCTTTTAGCGGTGTTTCCTCTGAGAATCTAATTGGATATTTCGAACGTTCGGCTACTTTACGGCTCTGTAAAGTTCTGTGTCAGCACTTTGAAGGTCTTGTAGTGTCATTGACCCTGTAAAGCGTGGTACTCAACCGCATCCTGATGTGATGCCTACCCAAAGATTTTGCCATTATGCACAGACAAAAACCTATGGAGGTAGACCGTCCATTCAGCAACACTGAAACTGTTGAGGAGATAACATGGCTGGTAAAGGAGCCTCATCCACATACAGGTGGAAATCTGGGAGGAGGCGCAGTAGGGGTGCCTGTCTCCTCCTCTTCGCTGGTACACAGCTCCAGCCAATCAGCAGTGGTCAAAACGGACAGTAGACTAGGTGGACTCTTAGAGAACAGGCCCTTCCAAAAATAGTGGCTAGCCGAGCTTGTTGGTACTGTATCATCCAGACTACGCATGCGTCGCACGTATCAGCCTGAACTGACTGACAGCATGAAGATTACGGCAACACATGCCTGTGAATGCCGACAACTATATATACCCTGGGTGTTTCCTGAATAAACGTTCTTTTCATTCTTGGATTCCGTCCAAATGATATATGGTGCCAGAAGTGGGATCGCTGGATGAACGTAACCATTCAGAGCAATGGAGCTAGTCAAGCCACCGGAGCATCTGCAACTTTCCGGCTCGTCCGACAACATCGCGAAGAATTGGAACCTGTTCATCTAGATGTTCGAACTGTTCCTACAAGCGACAGCATCTACGAAAGAACCAAGGCCAGAAGCTGCCAAGGCTGCGCTGCTGCTGAGTGTTGCTGGCGACGATGCACTTGAGGTGTTTAACAACTTCACCTTTCTGGAGGCGGAACGCAAGGATGATTACACGATGGTCGTGCGGAAGTTTAAAGAGTACTGTGAAGAACAGCAAAACATAGTCTATGAGAGGTACATTTTCCGGTCAAGAACCCAGGACGAAGCGGAGCCCTTCGAGCATTTCCTACGCGACTTGCGAAAGCTGTCCCGAAGCTGCAACTTCGCTGAACTAACCGAGTCAATTATTCGCGACCAGGTTGTATTCGGTGTACATAACCCCAAGTTGTGGGAGAAGCCCATCAAAGTAAAAGGCCTTACGCTAGCCAAAGCAGAACAAATCTGCAAGGCTGCTGAACTGTCCAGCCAGCAGAATGGGGCATGGGCTCAGGCGGAAAAACAGGTCGCGTTGATAAAGAAGCGTCCGTTTAAATGCATGAAATGCAACTGCTCACACGAACGTAGTAGGTGTCCGGCCTTCGGGAAGACGTGTTTTGTATGGGGTGGCGCCAGTCATTTTGCAGCGTGTTGCAAGAAAGGGTCTACAGTAGGCAAAGTGGTCAACGTGCAGGACACTTTCGACATCCTTGATGTAAAAACTTGCAGTGTGAGAAGCTCGATGGACTGGATCGTAAACGCTAAAGTGGCCGGCCAGGATGCCTTCTTGAAAGTAGACTCAGGCTCCTAAGCTAACTTGCTGCCTTACTCGGTCTATCGGAAGTGCAAAGGGATGCAAAGTTTGAAGCCGAGCAGTTCCATTCTGCGGTCATATAGCGGTGATGCCATCAGACACTTCGGTGTTGCGTCGTTACCAGTCACTATAAAGATCAGGCTGGGAGTTTCGACTTCTTCATAGTCAAAAAAGGCAACCAGGCAATACTCGGACTATGTGCAAGTGAGGCGCTCGGACTGGTCACGAGGTCGGTGGATGCAGTCAACGCTAGCACTGCCGACGAAATACTGCAGGAATTTCCTCAACTCTTTCAAGGAACAGGCTGTGTTGCCCGCCAGTATCGGATGGTATTACGCACTGGTTCAATACCTGTAGTCCAGCCAGCGCGGCGTGTAACCTTGACACTATAAGAACCACTGCAGGAGGAGCTGGACGGCATGGAACGGGGCGCCATCATCACGAAAGTGACAGAACCAACGGACTGGGTGAGCCCACTTGTTATTGTACGTAAAAAGGACGGCAGACAACGTGTATGCATTGATCCTAAGTATATCAATGAATGCCTGAAACGTGAGCACTATCAGATGGCTAAGCGTGAAGACATTGAGGCTGAGCTTGCCGGCACTCAATATTTTTCTCGCCTCGATGCGAATTCAGGTTTCCACCAAATTCCTTTGGATGACGCCACATCAAAAATCTGCACATTCGACACGCCCTTTGGTCGCTACCGTTTTCCGAGGCTGCCCTTCGGTATCGCCTCGGCTCCTGAAGTCTGACAGGGCTCCGGGGGTGCGTGTATATGTAGATGATGTTCTTGTCTGGGGCGCCAGTAAAGAAGAACATGACACACGCTTTCGAAATGTATTGCAACTGGCAAAAAATGCTGGCTTAAGTTTTAACACAAGCAAGTGCAAGTTCGGGCTTACTGAAGTTAACTTTTTGGGTGATGTCATCAGCCGAGACGGAATAAGGCCAAATGTCACACTGAGCATGTCCCTTAAAGAAATGTCACAGCCAATGGACAAAACTGCAGTGCACAGAATGTTAGGTGTTGCCAATTACTTTGGGAAATACATTTCGAATCTGGCAGAAAAGACACAACTTTTGCGAAGTCTCATCAAAAAGGACACCAAGTTTGAATGGTCGGCCAACGGTGCAAATGAATGGATAGCCATCTGCACGTGGCTCAGCAGCGCACCTCTGTTGGCTGTTATCGATGCTGCCAGGGAAACTAAAATTTCTTCTGACACTTCTAAAAGTGGACTAGGCGCTGCACTTCTACAGCTTCACTACGAACCAGGCTTCCAGACTTCAGCTAGCAACCTAAATATTTTGTGTCTAAGCATAGACAACTTGGCGCCCACAAAAAGGATCTACCAGTACTCCGAAAAGGGGATGCGGTGAGGATCCGAGATAAAGCATGGACCCACCAAGCACAGGTCGTGGGACCGGCAGCGCCAACGTCCTATCGCATTGTTAGTGAAGATGGCCAAGTACTTTGTTAGAATCGGAGACACCTGATTCCAACGCGTGAGCCATTTCGACAGGATGACCTCGACAATGATGAGCCGGAAAGCGAGGACGACCAGCCGTTAACATCCCCAACTGGAGTGCACGCAAATCCGACTCAACTTACAACACCGATCCCAAGATGGTCTAGGCGGATAACTCCTTATTTCTGTGCTGGGCAAGATTAATGCGATCGTTAAACAGGAGTGTGCAGCCACATTCTTGACAGTGAACAGATAGATGACCATTGCAAAATGAGACATCCACATTTCGGTGGATGTCTAATTTTTCCTTTATTAATTACTTCTCTTCACCTTGCAGGTTTCTGCAAAACTATTACGTCAAGCTCTTCCCTCGGATTTGAGTTGTTGATAAGTTCAACTTCACCCTGCCATCTGCTAGCCAACTGGTTAGCTCAGATGTTAGAGCGGCTACCCCAAAGGCGGTAGTCCCAGGTTTGAGTCCCGGACCAGGACAAAATTTTCTTCGACTCCGAGGCTTTCCTTTCGAGGAACCTGTATGGTTTTTCTTTGTAGCAATTGCTGCAATTGGACGAATATCTCATTTTCCCTTTATTAATTCCTTCTCTCCACCTTGAAGGTTCCTGCAGAACTATTACGTCTATTTCAGAAATATTTTACAGCAAAAAGAACTTCAGTGCAATCAGCAGAAGCAAACTTATGGACAGTCGAAGATCACCTTTGATCCTCTTTGTGGTGCTCGTGCTCCTTGTTCGATGCCTTACACTGCGAAGGGTACGACTGAGCAGGGTGTGCCGACAGTGCTTCACCTACTGAATGTGACCATGGCTCGCAGTTCAAATTTAATGTTGGATGTTCATGTAAATCGCACTACTTCCAACTTTAGCACCTACGGCACAACAAACTCTGAGGCTATCCCTCAACTTGCCGTTGAGTCCATGGTGTCTCATCTCTTAGCTGTGCTGCAGTGTACTAGATAGTTACATGCAGCTTTGTTTTCCCACACCGAATGGCAAGTAACTCATTTACTGTGGCATTTATCTCTGCAGCAATCATACAATATTCGAGGGTTGAATGAAATGTCTTTATTTTTGCTTGTGCGAGTACGTTGGAAGTGTCATCACTGGGTAAGTGATGGATGCCACAGTGTGGACTTGCATTGAAAGGATTCCTAATGCGATGAATTTCAACTATGATGGCTGTAGAAAAATAAGTGCTATAATAAAGACTGGGCATTCGTAGAAAAAAGAAAAGGATGAGTTCTAACAGGCTCTTGGTGTTCGAGTCAGTCTCTTGTGTTTTAATATTATTTTGGTGCCGAAAACCTCGTGCGGACATGTTTTTCTCTCTTCACATGTGACAAGGGGCTCTCCGTTCTGCCACAAGTGGTGAGAAACAATAAACACGGATGTGAAGATTTATTCCCGGGCAAGTCAGCTGTGAGATCGCAAACATCTTCACCTAATGGATCGTCTGAAGACCAAGCGAGTGGCCCAATGAGCACAAAACATGAAGATGGTTCAGGAAGCCAGGTTTCTTCTGAATGTGCCCAATGTTGGCATCCCCAAGCTTAAATATATGCGTGACTGTCTTTCTTCAAGCAATGACATGCTCTAAAAAATTAATGACGAGATCAAGGATCACATACCGGATAATAAGTTAAAGTGGAATACGCGACTACTGCTGAGTACAATGACCAGACAGTCAGCGTGCTTGCCAAAATAACTTGTCAGATTTAGGTGTTGGAATGAGCCGAGAGAGCCCATGGTATTCCTCGGCAGTCATCATCTGTGCAGTCTAACATTGAAACATTGAGGATAATGCTGCCTTAGCACACAGTTTTGGTCGACTGAGTCTTCCGAAACTCGACATGTCATTTAAGGGAGACATAAATCAGTGGACCAGATTTTGGGAGCAGTTCGAGCAGACAGTTCATTTAAATGACGCCCTCTCATCAACAGCAAATTTTTTTTTACTTACGACAGCATCTCGCTGAAGAAGCCACGGTGGCAAATGTGGGATTGCCAACCTCTGAGCCTTGTTATGATGATGCTGTTGATATACTCAAGGAGCACTTTGGTGACAGAAACAGAATGAAGCAGCATCACCTAGTCACTCTAAGGAACATTGCCCACGTTAAACTAATTGCAGATGTGCGAGGCCTCAGACGAGTGTCAGAACTCTCTCAACGTGCCCACGTTAAGTTTCTTGGCAATGCTTATCAACATACTGCAAAAGGCTCTACCGCACGATATCATTCTTGTGTTTACTAGAGATCAGCGAACTAAAGCATTGAGGAGGGACTCATCAGATGACACTCAAGTTCTATTGGAATCAGCTTCAGCAGCGGTTTCCTCAAATGCCAAGCTGAAAGAACTACTGGCATTCATTTGTGTTGAGTTGGAAAGACGCGAGCAGTGCATGATGCCATGCGAGAAACAGTGCAAATGAGCTGAAACGACAGCACAAGGTGGCACAGCTTCTGTAATTCATTTGTAAGGAAAGCTGACTGCCGCTTGAAGAAGCATGGTTCGCATGCTTGTGACAGTGACTTCTCACTGGCTGCAAGGAAGGATAAGCTCTCCAAGGACAACAGATGCTTTAGCGGCATGTCCAGAGGTCATCAGGCACGAACCTGTCAAGTTAAGCTTAAAATGCTCGTCTTCCCATGGAAGGCATTGTACCAGAAAATATGCGTGTTGACCCAGAGGCATCAGGAAGATGCACAGCAGCATTAGTTTCACCACAAACATCAATGTCGCATTCCAGAGGGTTATCAAGTAGTGGGTAGAGAGTGCACAGCAAGGACAACGAAGTATATCTGCAGTCTTTTCATGCTTTGGTCACCCACAACAACAACCAGCGCTGTGCCACAGGCATTTTAGATGAAGGAAGCCAGAGGTCCTTCATCAAAGAAGACCTAGCAATGAAGATGTGCCTCAGGGTCGGAGGAAAGACAAGCATAGCGTTTAACGCATTAGGTAGCGCATTTCCTTCTCGAACTTAATGCCGCAAAGTAGTCAAAGTGCTGTTACGCAGTCAACACAGCACAATTTTTTACCTCGTACAAGCAGTTGTCGTTCCAGTAGTCTCCCACGATATCACTGCACCGTCAACAGACAGTCGCTTCGTGTAACAGCTACAACTGGAAAACAAGTTGTTGGCTGATGACTGAATGTTGAAGCAAGTTGAGGAGCCACGACTTTGTGCGTTGACAGCATCTGACCATCTGTGCACTATTTTTTTATGCGTGAAGTTATTCAGAAAAACTAGAAAAATTGGCCACCCTCAATACGCAATGCCTCATGACTTCGAGCGTACCGGAATCTTCGAAGAATGCTAACATAATCCTAATCCATAAGAAAGGGGACGCCAAAGACCTGAAAAATTATAGACCGATCAGCTTACTGTCCGTCGCCTACAAAACATTTACTAAGGTAAGCGCAAGGAGAATCAGGAACACCTTAGACTTCTGTCAACCAAAGAACCAGGCAGGATTCCATAAAGGCTACTCAACAACAGACCATATTCACACTATCAATCAGGTGGTAGAGAAATGTGCGGAATATAACCAACCCTTATATATAGCCTTCAGTGATTACGAGAAAGCGTTTGATTCAGTCGAAACCTCAGCAGTCATGGAGGCATTACGGAATCAGGGTGTAGATGAGCCGTATGTAAAAAATACCGAAACATATCTATAGCGGCTCCACAGTCACCGTATTCCTCCATAAAGAAAGCAACAAAATCCTAATAAAGAAAGGCACATTCAGGGAGATACAATCTCTCCAATGCTATTCACAGCGTGTTTACAGGAGGTATTCAGAGACCTGGATTGGGAAGATTTGGGGATGAGAGTTAATGGAGAATACCTTATTAACTTGCGATTCGCTGATGATATTGCCTTGCTTAGTAACTCAGGGGAGCAATTGCAATGCATGCTCACTGACCTGGAGAGGGAAAACACAAGGGTGGGTCTAAAAAATTAATCTGCAGAAAACTAAAGTAATGTTTAACAGTCTCGGAAGAGAGCAGCAGTTTACGATAGGTAGCGAGACACTGGAAGTGGTAAGGGAATACATCTACTTAGGACAGGTAGTGACCGCGGATCTGGATCATGAGACTGAAATAATCAGAAGAATAAGAATGGGCTGGGATGCGTTTGGCAGGCATTCTCAGATGATGAACAGCAGGTTGCCATTATCCCTCAAGAGAAAAGTGTATAACAGCTGTGTCTTACCAGTACTCACGTACGGGACAGAAACCTGGAGGGTTACGAAAAGGGTTCTGCTTAAATTGAGGACGACGCAATGAGCTATGGAAAGAAGAATGATGGGTGTAACGTTAAGGGATAAGAAAAGAGCAGATTGGGTGAGGGAACAAACGCGAGTTAATGACATCTAAGTTGAAATCAAGAAAAAGAAATGGGGCATGGGCAGGACATGTAATGAGGAGGGAAGATAACCGATGGTCATTAAGGGTTACGGACTGGATTCCAAAGGAAGGGAAGCGTAGCAGGGGGCAGCAGAAAGTTAGGTGGGCAAATGAAATGAAGAAGTTTGCAGGGACAACATGGCCACAATTAGTACATGACCGGGTTAGTTTGAGAAGTAGGGGAGAGGCCTTTGATCTGCAGTGGGCGTAACCAGGCTGATGATGATTATGATGATGATTATGATGATGATTATGATGATGATGACGACGACATTGTGAAGGTCGATAGCCGTATCAACTAATTGTGGTGTTAATTAAGGCATGGTTAATTTAGGCATAGAACCTACAACCCAACATGGAGATATGAGCAAACCGGCCAACTTGTTGGATTCCAACTGACGTCGTGATGGTCAAGAGTCGAAACCACTTTGGTGTTAAGGTAAAGTTAATTAAAGCACATTTAAGTAAGATATAGTTCTTTAAGGCACTCGAACCCAGGGCCTTAAGTAACAAGAAGTAACAGCACATTAGAATAAAAATGTCAAGGAAAGTAATGAATTTTTCATGAGAGCACAGGCTTTCGCCTTCATCCTCTTTAATGTATACCAAAGTGGCTTACTTTCCTTTTTGAGTAAACTTAACCGACTGAGAAATGCTACCTCTTTATGTACACATTCAGCATATTATACCTAAAAGTGTGTTGGTGGCACTGTCTCTTGCAGTAAAAAGTGAAACGAGTGACATGTTGTGACAAATGTAACATTTTTTTTGTCTGACATTGCGGTAAGCCATGTACTCAACTGCATACACCCTAAGTAAATTTTAAAAAACCTCAGGTTGTCAAAATTAATCCTGAGCCCCCACTACGGCATACCTCATTATCTGAATGTGGTTTTGCCATGCAAAACCCTAGAATTCAGTTGAATTTTATTTTTAATTCAAAGCCTTGCTACATCTTCTGAAGGCCATATGTTAGTTACATTCCATAGATTTCACGATTAGTGAAAATGTTGCCCAATTATGTTGCACGATTCTTGAGCCCGCCTTGGGTAGCTTGCAGCTGATCACATGCAATCCCAGAGGCACATTCTGAGTGACAACTTTCTTGTATGCTGTGGTGTGCACACATCAGGTGGGGCTTTGGTGTGTAGCGAGTGTGTTGTCAGTGTTGTTGTGTCCCACAGGCGTTTGCGTGGTTCAGCGATCTGCTGGTAGAGCATGCTGAGATCTTCTGGTCGCTGTTTGCGGTTGACATGGACGCGGTGCTCGCGGAGCAGCCGCCTGACACCTGGGATAGCTTCCCTCTGCTGCAAGTGCTCAACGATTACCTACGCATTGATGGTGGGTGGCTTTTATACTTCTTTCTGAGGCCACACCTGTGGGCTCTTTGTTTCTGCAGTTGTATTCTTCATAGAATACCCACATGTGCCATTAATCCAAACACATGAGCAGTGAAAGCTCTGTAGGATACGGCAGGTGTCAAACGCACGCAGTGAAGGTACAAAAGACATTTCTATTGCATGCTGACATTTTCACATTGAACGCCACTTGAAAAATGTCCGAATGAGCTCTGTTCTGAAAATTCTTTTCAGCAGTGAGTTTGTTAGTTACGACCACTGGGAAATCATAGCCATTGAAGGCAAGGCCTTCATAATTATCCAACACAAGCTTGCTCCTGACAATTTTCATACACATTCAGACATGATTTTATTGTGATTTAATTACACAGTCGTGTAGAAGTGTTCTATCTGCAATTAAAATTCAGTTGGATGCCGGTGCTGTCCATGTTTTCTTGTCTTTGTCTGCATGTAGCATTTGCACTGTTAGCATATGTTTTAAGACACCTTACCAAATAACCCAAACTTTCATAAAAATAATTCAAACAGTTAGTTGCTCCCTAGTAGATGTTATGGAACTAACAGCCATATGGTAGCGAATTATTCATAAAGCCAGGGGCCGAATTTGTCGAAACATGGCAAGTGGGAGGACAAGTGGACATCTGCCAGAGGAGGCATGCCTTGGTAGCTTACCTTTCTAGTGCATGCTGCTTCACCCATGAAAGTGCTGTAAACGTTGGTCATTGCTTTCTTTGTACATTCTATACAATTTAGGTAATTTGGGTGTTTACTCCAGTTCCTTGAGATGTGAAGTAATGAGCATGATGTGTAACTAAGGCTGTCAGTGTTACTGTGGAACAAGTCACCAGCACAACTGGATTAACTGCAACTGACGTTTGCTTGACACAAATGCTACAACTGTCAGAGGATGACTGGCATGTATGTACAAGAAAAGTGTTGGGCTGTCCAGTTTCAAGTTAATGGTCCAGCGCCCTGTTGTTCTGTTAGTATGGTGCTTTACAGCACAGCCATATGAGGAAAAAGAGATTATTGCAGTGCCTGTGTAAGCTAAGTGCATCAGGGCCAGCTTTCTTACGCAGAAAACTTGTGTGGAGGTCGTTTCCACCAACATCTGCGAGACACATTTGCCCCTCAAGTGGTTCGCTACGTGGACCTCATGGAGTCTTCCATTGCCCAGTCGCTGCACAAGGGCTTTGAGAAAGAGCACTGGGAGATTAAAGGGTGAGTGGCTTGTCAGAGAAACTTGGAAAAGCTACACACAGGTAGCATTTAATCTGAACTATGGTTAGTTACTGCAAAAAACGTGTTCCGAAAGATGTGTACTACCATGGCAAACTGAAAATGTCCGGACTTGTGATGAAAATGTGGTAAAGCAAGTAATGTTTGAGAATGTAATATATTAAGCATAAATAAGCAAGAGTGGCACTCTGTACATTAGTGTTGCCATCAAAATGAGGACGACAAAGTGTGCATCTAGTGTAGGTCACTACTTAAAAAAGTTGGTTGTTTGGCAAGCTGTGGCTGCACTGTGGCTTCAACCACAGTGCAGCCGTATTGCTACGTGTCTGCTGAAGGCGAAAGGAAAAGCCAAGGACAGTGCTTGTGAGCAGTCGGCCATTTTGGTTGAGACCCATGCATCTTAGTTTAAGTACACCCTGTACATAATCGGACCCTGTGATTACTTTATGTGACAGTATCTCAGTTCTTCAGGTGTGTATGCCTGAAAACAAGAAATTGGGTCACCTAATGTCCACCAATTCTGGTGTCACTTGCACCAGCTGGCGACAATTGCTTGGTTTCTGCTGAAGCAAAGGAAGGGCTCTTTAACAGCTTGCCACAACGTCTCTGCTGTCACTCTGAGAACTGGTCAAGGCAAGGTGTGGGCAACCCTGACAGCACCAGGGCTTCCACGGCACTGTGTGACAAAATCGGGCCTAGAATGTCTACCAGAGCAAGTTGGAATTGTGTGCGCAGTGTCTGGCATAGTGTTTTTTATTGCCAAGAAGCCAGGATTGGGGTGTGTTTGGCAGGCATTCTCAGATCTTGAACAGCAGGTTGCCATTATCCCTCAAAAGCAAAGTGTATAACAGCTGTGTCTTACCAGTACTCACGTACGGGGCAGAAACCTGGAGGCTTACGAAAAGGGTTCTACTTAAATTGAGGATGATGCAACGAGCTATGGAAAGAATGATAGGTGTAACGTTAAGGGATAAGAAAAGAGCAGATTGGGTGAGGGAACAAACGCGAGTTAATGACATCTTAGTTGAAATCAAGAAAAAGAAATGAGCATGGGCAGGACATGTATTGAGGAGAGAAGATAACCGATGGTCATTAAGGGTTATGGACTGGATTCCAAGGGAAGGGAAGCATAGCAGAAGGCAGCAGAAAGTTAGGTGGGCGAAAGAAATTAAGAAGTTTGCAGGGACAACATGGCCACAATTAGTACATGACCGGGGTAGTTGGAGAAGTATGGGAGAGGCCTTTGCCCTGCAGTGGGCGTAACCAGGCTGTTGCTGCTGCTGCTGCTGATGATGATAGGAGAGGAGGGCAAAGCCTACAAAAGTATGCGAGATCAGGACAGCAATGAATGTGGCAAGGTAAAAAAAACTGCATAATTATGCAAAATTGTAGAGGTGGTGAAGCAGGGAGGTGCATTGTTCAGTTCTCTCTTGTATCGATGTCTTAATATTTAGCACTGTTTTATTGCAGTAGCAATTATATGGACACAGGTGCATTTCTGCCATCGGCGTCAGCGTCGCCGTGAGGTTCCGTATAAAGTCCAAGGACAATAACACTATCACTGTGCGCCGTATACTGTATGTGCGAGTGAAAGCATGCAAGAGGAGTCGACGATTGCGGCCCAATCTGGTGCATGCGATAAAGGAAGGCGGAGAGCAAACATGCCATCTTGCGTCGTGCGAAAGGCTGTGGAAGGATGTCAGGGGGGCAGTGGGGTTGTGCTCTGGCAGCAACTGCATATTTTGCAACTGGCGGCTAGGGGAACCCATGATCGCAGCTCAACCTCATGCATGGAAGGGATGAGAGCGGGGAGGAAGTGCGAGAGGGGGGCGGCTTCGACTGCGCCAGCAAGTGTGTACTTTACATGGCCACGTGCAGTCATGGGCACTGTATCTTGAAAGGGCTATGCAGGCAGCTCATGGCTATGTGTGCTCTGTGTTCTGGCCGCTCTTGCGTTAAAGCGATAAACAAAATGCACTTCGCTTGCTGCTGCTGCCGCAATTGCTCACACCAGTGTTTTAACGTTGAGTGTCCGTGCTCATTGAGTATGATGTGTTCATGTTTGCTTGTGCGCGCTGACACCGCGCTCGTTAATTGAGTTAGTAATATAATTAGCAAGCAAATGCTTTCAAGTTTGTATGGCCTATAAAGCTCTCGCGGCACCACCGCAGTCTGCGCAATGCCCATGCCTGAATGTATATGATGTGGCTTCGATTCGGCTCAGTACCAGAAAAGTTTTAAAGCATTTCTTTCCTGCCATTGAAGTGCAGCACGTACCCACTGGCACATATCCAGTGACCCATGTTGTATCGAAGAGGCTCATTGAGGAGCAGCACGTGCCCAGCGAACCAAGCTGGTGTGAATATGGTTCATTGAAGATTGCCACATGCCTAGTGTCACGTACTCGGTGACCCAAGTTGGTCCAATGGCTGGTTTTGAACCTGGTTTCCTCAGCACAGCAGCCCGGCGTTCTAACCATTAGGCTGCCAAATGAGTCAAGCTGGTGGGAAAGAGGCTGGATGAGGACAAACGGACATACTGGGTGAAGAATGCTAACCGCATTAAAATTTTTAAGTCAGAGGGGACACATGTGCTCAATAATTTCCTTTTGGTGGCATGCTTTTGGACTAGTTCTGCAGTTACTTGAGAGTAAACATCGCTTACAGTTAATATGTTGCCTATGTGCTTGTGTTAGCACTAGGATATATTTCACAATGTATGCATTACAGCTAGAATGCATGCAGGGAAGTTCACAGTCAGTGTTGACACCACAATAGTGCAATGTGCAAACTGGTAGTGTGCCAGGGTTGCAACCAGCTTATGTGCTTGCAGCAATGGCTGCCCATCATCTGAGGAGCTGTTCTGGAAGCTGGACGCACTGCAGTGTTTCATCCGAGACTTGCACTGGCCCGATGAGGTATTTGCCAAGCACCTCGAGCAGCGGCTCAAGCTCATGGCCTGTGATATGGTGGAGTCTTGCGTCACTAGGTGAGTCTCGTGATAGCTGTCAGTGCACTTTTTGATGACAGTGCTTTCAGGGTTAAACAGTCAAGCCCGGTTATATTGAACTTGTAAAAAAAAACGCCTACCAGTTCTATATAGGGCATAATTCGACGTAAACGTTTTAAAGAATTACACAACGTAAATGTATGTACCATTTTGGTTTACTGCAATATAAAATAGTCTGGGATATTCTTCTGCTTAAATATCTTCGTTACCTGGAATGTTACTCTAAGACATGCCTTGCATCGCCTTCAGGCTCTGTACAGTTACGCCCAGCACAGGAAAATGTTGCCTTGTTCTCTAAATGCTTGTGGTGACATTAGGCATTTCGTCAATTGTAGCCTGCACTATGCATCACAGTAAACTGGGCACGCTGTATGATTGCATCATGAAAACCATGCTACCTTCTTCTTTTTCTTTTCTTTGTCGTGTGTTCAAGATGCAACCAATTGTAGGTTGTGAGTTGCATCCTGTCACTCTCTCGTTGATAGAGATAATGAGTCTAGTTGAGTGCGTGTGTGCATGGGGGTGTTTCTCATTGTGTTGATATGTTGGACTCAATTTGGTGTCCTAGTACCTGTCCTAGTAGACATATTGTCGAGGACATTCATGTCACTGTTGTGCTGTGCAAAACAGGATGTGTGCCACTCTGCTGCTTCTGATGGCCCAACACAACTAAAATGTTCTCCAGCCTATGAGCTGAAAGAGGTGCAACTCTCTGGACCTTAGAGTTTGTCATCTGTCTCATTCCACCAATGCTTTGCTCTTCACATGCTCACCGTTGGAGGACTGTGTAGTACATCTGTGTGGTAGCAGTCACCTTGTTTGTTTGCCATTTCAAATTATTTACCGAAACACTACACTGGGACATATTGCTTGTGGTCTAGATTTCTGTCAACCCATTGCACACTGTATGGACAATTTACAGAGCTTAGCGACCACTTCATGACATCAGACCTTCAAACTGCTGGTGAACGCTCAGACTCAATCCCCAGCACGGCCGTTGCAAAACTATCTTCTGACATCAGGGCTCTGGCAGTAAAGTGTGAGGACACTGAAAATTGCCTTCGCAAGTCAAATTTGTTATTTTTTGGAATCCCAGACAAGCTTGGTGAATTGTGGGAGCAATCCGAGACCCAAGTAATTTCCTTCTGTGCTCAAAAGCTTGATATTGCTGTCGTTGGCTCTTGCACCAAGTGAGCGCGTAGGCTGGGGTGTTTTCGACAAGGCAAAAACCACCCCATTATAGTTAAGCTTACACACTTTAAAGACAAATCTAAGATTCTTTCCATCACTTCCAAGCTGAAGGGATGATCATTCACGATCCACGAAGATTTTTCTTAGATTTTTTTTTTCTTAATCATACACTCAGCACTTGAACACCCCGTTCAAAATTCGCTTCAACAAGCTGCAGATTGATAATAAACAATACATTTATGATGCTGACCATGACACCATCATTGAAGTCAAGCCACAGCAGTTAGAATGACCTTCAGAACAGTTTTCGTTGCCCTCCTTGCCGTGCCGATCGTACTAGCGCTAAAGCAGTTTTGCCGTCCTACCATAATGTGTCTGTGGTGGTAGCTAATGTTAGAAGTTATCTTCCAAAAAAAGACGTAGCACATGCGGTAATCGAGGATGACTCTACTGATATCGCCGTTCTTACTGAATCGTGGCTATCTCCCGAAGTGAAAGATATTGAACTAGTTCCTGACGATAAATCCTTCGCAGTTCATAGACTTGATAGGGCTGGTAAGCGTAGCAGTGGTGTTCTGGTCCTTGTGAAAGTGAACTTCACTTCGATTCTTGTTCCAATCAACACCCAGCATGAAATTCTCTGCATTACCATATCTCTTGCTTCAGTCTCTTTTACTTGTTTCGTGCTACTGTGCACCTGACTGCGATATTTCATTCATTAATCAGCTTTATACAGTTCTATTAGACTTGCAGTCACGCTTTTCTAAAACAAATTTATTATTATGGGGGGATTTGAGCTTTCCTAACATTGACTGGTCTACTCTTACTGCAACGAGTCACCATTCGAAAAATTTCTTAGATCTCGCTCTTTTGTTTAACCTGTGCAAATAAATCACAGTTCCAACTCGTGGCTCTAACGCTCTCGACCTTGTTCTAGTTTTCAATCCTGATACGATTCAATCACCGTAGTGCATAAGAGGGCTTAGTGATCATAACCTGATTCATTTTGACGTTTCTATCATCACTCCCATGTGCGGTATCAAGTTATAAATTTAGGTTACAAGTTTAACATTACTTTATGTGCACTTCAGCAGAAAATATGGGACTAATAAAACTTCAGCAGCAAACAAATATGGTTGCTGCTATTGTACCTATGCTTGTAACCTCACCGGGCACTGTACTTTGCCTTGCAGATTACGGCTGGTTGTTCGTTGTGCATCTTTTTTTTCTTTTTTCTTTTTTTTTTTTGCAGTGTGGAAGTATTTGCTGTGCTGTTAACACTAGCTGTTTCCTCAACAACTCGCGTAGGCTTTTATACATGAGTCATCGAAGGTTCCAGAACAATTGCTGGAGCCCACGTGTCAAGCAGCAAACAAGAGCAACAAAATAAAATGGTGCATGTTGTATAACAGACCAGCAACAATGTGTAGAAGGTCAATAGGACGTATTAGTCCAATAGAGAAACTAGTGGACATGCAGCACTGTTTGTATGACTAATATGTCTAATACATAGGGCCTACTGATCTTATAGGTAAATCAGTACAACTAATAGAAATTTCTGTTGATCTAGTACAAAACTTATATAATATGAAACATCATCTTCATCATCAGCCTATATTATGTCCACTTCAGGATGAAGCCCTCTCCCCGCGATCTCCAATTACCCCTGTCGTGTGCCAACTGATTCCAACTAGCACCCGCAAATTTCCTAATTTCGTCACACCACCTAGTCTTCTACTGTCCTCTACTGTGCTTCCCTTCTCTTGGTACCTATTCTGTCACCCTATTGGTCCAACGGTTATCTAACCGGCGCATTACATGACCTGCCCAGCTCCATTTTTCCCTCTTTATGTCAATTAGAATATCGTCTATACCCGTTTGCTCTCTGATCCAAACCGCTCTCTTTCTGTCTCTTAACATTATGCCTAGCAATCTTTGTTCCATCACTATTTACGCGGTCCTTAACTTGTTCTCAAGCTTCTTTGTCAGTCTCCAAGTCTCTGCCCCATATGTCAGCACCAGTAAAATGCGCTGATTGTACAACTTCCTTTTCACTGATAATGGTAAGCTTCCAGTCTGGAGCTGACAATGCCTGCCGTATGCGATTTAACCCATTTTTATTGTTCCATGAATTTCTTTCTCATGATCAGGGTTCCCTGTGATTAGTTGACCTAGGTAAACATACTCCTTCACAGACTCTAGAGGCTGACTTATGATCTTGAACTCTTGTTCTCTTGTCCAGTTATTTATCATTGTCTTTGTCTTCTGCATATTAATCTTCAACCCCACCGTTGCACTCTCCCTGTTAAGGTCCTCAATCATTTGTTGTTACTCGTCCCCAGTGTTGGTGAACAGGACAATGTCATCCGCAAATCGAAGGTTGCTGAGATATTCACCATTGATCCTTACTCCTAAACCTTCCCAGTTTAATAGCTTGAATACTTCTTCCAAGCACGCAGTGAATAGCATTGGAGAGATTGTGTCTCCTTGTCTGATTTATAGGTATCTTCCTGCTTTTCTTGTGTAGAATTAAGGCAGCTTGGAACTTCTGTTGATATTTCCCAAGGTATTTATGTGAGCGGTCTGTACTCCTTGATTACGTAATGCCTCTATGACTGCTGGCATCTCTACTGATTCAAATGCCTTTTCTTAATCTATGAAAGCTATATAGAGAGGCTTATTATACTCTGTGGATTTCTTGATTACCTGATTAATGACATCGATGTGATCCATTGTAGAGTATCCCTTCCTGAAGCCAGTCTGTCCCCTTGGTTGACTAAAGTCCAGTGTTGCTCTTATTCTATTGGAAATTATTTTGGTAAATATTTTATATAATACTGAGAGTAAGCCAATGGGCCTATAATTTTTCAATTCTGGAAATTGCAGTTCATGGAAATTGAAAACCGTTTCAGCTTCCCTTTAAGGGTTACAGACTGGATTCCAAGGGATGGGAAGCGTAGCAGGGGGCTAGCAGAAGGTTAGGTGGGCGGATGAGATTAAAAAGTTTGCAGGGGCGACATGGCCACAACCAGTACATGACCGGGATAGTTGGAGAAGTATGGGAGAGGCCTTTGCCCTGCAGTGGGTGTAGCCAGGATTATTATTATTACTATTATTATTATTATTATTATTATTATTATTATTATTATTATTATTGTACTCTCTGACATCTGCAGGCTTGGAGTGACGCCTGACACTGGTGAAAGATGCCGAGAGCGAGTGGGGCTATACTAATCCAGGTACATACAAATTGGGAAGGCCCACTAAGCTTGAACAAAGACACTCCCTCACTAGAACAGGAATTGGCCTCTCTGGTGCAGTATTTGGCCACAACTTCCCTGATGATATCTACAATATGAAACTATTAGACTAATAAAAACTTCTATTAGAATTTTTGCTAGGGCAAGCATTCGAGGATCTCTTCAGTACGCATTCAGGACATTTTAAAGACCCGGGCATTCGCTGCGCCCAGTGAAAAATTCATAATTTTATTAACTGAAGTAACCTGTTTTCCATCTATAAAGAGAAAAAAATCAGGCTTAATATTACAGCATGCACTTACTGCTTGACAAAGCATACTTTTGAGCCCTGTTGCACTGGGCTCAGTGTGTGGTCATACCAGATGAGATTGTAGACGCATAATAAACACAAGACATAGACTTACCCGCTGTCCACTGCCATGTTTTCTTCAATGCTGCACTTGGCTTAGATTAGTTTGGCTTGACTTTTCAAATCGAAGTGCCATTGCACCAGCGAAGAAAGGAAATTGGGTGACTTGGTCGCCCTAGCTTGGTCGTTGACATTGCAGGATACTTTGCTGGTTAACTCTTTCATTGCCAACCACAGCTATTATCGCCCGCAGGAACTCAAATCTATACAAGTTAAAAAAAGTGGTTCAGTCAAGCACAATGGTGAGGCATCAAAACCAACTATCAGAGTCTAACTCCACATATAAAAAAAATCATAATCAAGTTCCATGGCCTAGTAATGGCAGTAAATGAATTAATTAGCACCTAATTTCTCATTCATCAAACGAAACAATAAAAAATTTCAACTTGTGGGTCTCTTCTAACATAAAACTAGATGTCCTCAAAATGTCTCACAGTGGACGTTCTTGTGACGATCGCACATTCTTAAAAAGTCCTGCAAACAATGTTTTGACGATGAACTAGTGGATGTCATCCTGAGGACGTCATAAAACATGTGAGGATGTTTGTACCATCTGAGGACGTCCCGAGGACATCAAATGTTGTCTGTGTCTATTGGGTCATTTTTTTGTGTTCTCGACCTCAAATGTTATCGGCGCCGGGAAATCGTACATAACAAGATGGCATCAATGAGGTTCTGCTGTATCTGTTTCATTTTTCACGCTGTTGTGACAGCAGGGCAGCTGAAGGTAGTGCTTCATTGTGCAGGACGCTGCAGGCATTCCAGCAGCTGCAGAGAAAGAGCAAGTGGAATACAACTGACTACATCGTGCCCTCAGAGATGTGCGCCATGATCAACGTGGTACTCGAGGCACGCATCCAGTCACTCAAGCTGTGCACCGTGGACGGAGCTGATGTGGTCAGTCACATGCCTTGTACCAGCTTGTACAATACTTTTTATACATTATATTACAGAAATGCATGATTTTCACCTTGAAGGAAATCTGTATCGAAGAGGGGTGGAAAACATGTAACATATCAGATCAAATCTGAATGTAAATTTTTTTTTCTTATCACATGCAAATGCTCCAAGCTTATTCACTCGTTTGTGTGCTTCAATCAAAGCACATGAGGAGGCAAAACAGCACTCCTTCTTCTGTTGGATTTTGGGAGTGCTGGCAAATAGTTGTGATAGAAAACAATGTCTTAGTCATGTGGGCTGGTATCCCAAGGCAACCCAACACTGCCCAAAAGTAAAACGCTGCCAAGATGGGAGCGGCCTGCACACTTGCCATAGTCTGCCCTATTGTTTGCTTGAAAATATGTGATGTAAAGCGGGTCCAGGGCAGGAATAAAAGAACCGGGAAGCTTTTTTTTACAGATGGGCACTTTGCTGCCAGACCCGTATTGCCGGGTCTGGCAGCAAAATAGACCTTTTCGGGTTTACTTCCAAGCTCGCTGCACTCCGACAAGGGCTTCTCACAAGCTTAGTCGGGAGACTACCGACTTGGAACATCATGAGCCCATGCTTGCAATCAGGCTGTTTAACCAGCAACAAGCTACGTAACCACTGCTGCACTTCGATATTAATACAATGCATTTGTGCCGTATCCTTGAATCGTACGGAGAAAAGGTGCTCACTTTAGCAATCTTGGAGATTCCGATCTCTTGGTCATAAATGTGCTGGGGGCCTGCTGTTAAGTATTCACTGTGTAATACAAGAGCAACTGTGACAATCCACGAAAACTAGTGATGCTGAAAGCTAAAAAAAGAAAAAGAAAGGGGGGGAGGGGGTGCTGCCAGAGCCACGAAAGCTTGTACAGCTCACTGTGTCCTGCCCAGGTCAACCCAGTCACAGCACTGTTTCTCAAGGATGTCTATGCCTGTGCAATCAATGAATATGCGAGTCAGCAACTTCGTGGCATTAGCAGGTATCATCTGCTCACGAATTGGTGCTAGCAGCTTTTTTTATCAGTTTGTAGGATTCACTGTTGCTAAATGATCTGTCACACATCATTGACGTATACACACAAAATCTTGCAATATTTTTGATTATGGAGCCCTGCCATAGTTCTTTGTTTGTTTTTTCCCACGTTTACATAGAAGAGCATGTGAAAAATGAGAACTCTTCATGATACCCTCACTTATAAGGATGGTGCCGCCACACGTTGTGATGCCCACCTCGCATGAAGCACTGCCACCATTGTTTTGCCCACTGCGCTTTGCAGCACCAGCAGTGAGCGCAGACAGTTTTGTTCGCGCATTCTCTTCACAGTATCTGCCTGGGGTGCTCATTTCTAAGAGCAGCACCAAGTATTGCAAAAATGGTTGAATGTTTTCTGTTCTTAGAGGTTCAAAAATAAGCCCTATATGGATTGTGAAAATTAAGAGAGGCTATGTCACAGTAATGTTGAATTCCTTTTGTGTAAGGGAAATGCATGATTGGGTCATTTGTTGTGTTCTGGCACCGATGAAAGCATTATGACGTTGCCCGTATGATGCGTCTGGCTGCTGTGCCAGACACCATGCAAGATGTCTTGACATGATCGCTTTTGTGACAGATACAGAAAGCATCCTTGTTTCACACACACACATATCGTTTTCTGGACTGCATTGCATTTGGTATACCAGACACTGAGTGATTGAACTTTGATGCACCGAAAATGGAAAAGAAGAGCATGTACGTAAGCCACACAACGTTTCTGCTTGCGTGTTTTCTGGAGACAAACTAACTTTATTTTCTTCAAATTTTCTTGCTTTGAATGACAAAACACATAGTATGTGACTTAAATTATTACCAAGGTTTACAGGAAAGTGCTTATTTTAAAAATTAGAGGCACAGAAAGAATCCATACTAAATTGTGCAGGTTGTGGTTCCTGAGTGTGAAATGCAGCCCAGGCCTTAATTTTTTCGCTAGTTTGAGGTAGCCTTCATGTTTGTCGTTTTAAGTTTCGTCACTACATCAGCACTACTTTAACACTTTTGAATTGACCAGCATACTTATTTGAAGATAGTTGCTTCAAATGACCGGTGAAAGAAGCTCAAGCCAACAAGAAAAGGTTCACTGCGTGCACTCGTATGCATAAACAGTGGCCGTGAATGAGAAGACGGGGAATCGAGAAGGAACCGAATTTATGTTAGCCTCAATCATGCGAAGCCAACGGTTAATGCAACCAAGGACAGCATAGGGGAGTTATTTGTACTGAATGTGGTTGATTGCAGTGGGAGAGGCTCAGCCAAGTGCGGCCACCACGAGCTCATGAAGGTAGTGATGGTGAATAATAGAGCTGCGAATCTGTGAGTGACGAAACTAACTTTTATTGGACAAACTTGTGCGCACAAAAGCAAGTTACACTCAAAGCACAGCGATAGCAGCGAACAGGGTCGGCGAAAATCTGATCTGCGGGGCAAATGCGTAGGCTTTTATAATAGAGTCATCGAAGGTTCCAGAATAATTACTGGAGCCTACGTGTCAAGCAGCAAACAAGAGCAACAACATCAAACAATGCATGTTGTATAACAGACCAACAACAATCTGTGTAATGTCAATAGGACGTATTAGTCTAATAGAGAAACTAGTAGACATGCAGCACTCTTTGTATGACTAATATGTCTGATACACAGGGCCTATTGGTCTTATAGGTAAGTCAGTACAACTAATAGAAATTTCTATTGGTCTTGCACAATACTTGTATACTGTATCTACTCGCATACTGATCACACTCTTTTGTAAAAAAAATTGCCGCATATTTAGGGGTGCGATAATTACGCGGATTAAAGTTCCCGCGAAAAGAAAAAATTTTTTTTATCCGGCATTTGCTCCAGGATGACAACAGGTCAACAAATGGGCGGCTGCCGCTGTAACAGTGGGGGAAAACAAAACAAACATGGCGGCCAGATAAGCAAGCCGAACGTGCCGAACACGATTTTTTTTTTTTGCTTTTCGTGATTATGTTATGTGCATTGAAATAGTTTCTTTCGTATCAGGAATGAATAATATCGTTAATATCAACAAGTCTGTGGCAATAACGTAGCCATGTCCACTTTCAGGGGACAGAAACAGAGATGGGCATGCTTAGCTGCCAGTGACATAGAAACACATGGCGGGTAAACAGCAGCATTTTTCTTCCCTACTATCCTAATACGGCCCATTTCCGCTAAGTGTGGGCGAACGTCTTAGCTGTGTTACAAACATCGGCGTATGAATAGGGTACACTCTGTCACAATCCACCCCGGGTCGTGAACAAAGGAGGGCTTGTGGCACCCGCCGTTAGACGGACGCTTCGCAGCGTGGTGGTGCTGAATGATGACTAACCGGCGAGCAGCCGTGCTCGTCGGT
Source organism: Dermacentor andersoni (assembly GCF_023375885.2). Taxonomy (NCBI): domain Eukaryota; kingdom Metazoa; phylum Arthropoda; class Arachnida; order Ixodida; family Ixodidae; genus Dermacentor; species Dermacentor andersoni. The sequence continues at coordinate 125,539,836 of NC_092822.1, forward strand.
GTTTATTGCGGTGCGGTGACTAATGTTGCCTGCCGAGCTTTAGCAGGCCACCGGGCGAACGAACATTATGCCTGGGGGGCGTCCCTTGCTTGTTACACCCCCTTACCCCCAGTTTGTTTAAGAAAAAACAAACATCCATGTTTTAAATATGAGCCTCTGCCTCCACCCTAGCTGGGTCGACGGTGCCTGCTATCCAGGCGAATAACGGTCCGGTGGCCTTCGCCATCAAGCACTTTGCCTGGGCACCAGTGTTGATTTGTTGGGTGTGGCAATGCTGGGTGCTGCCTGAGCCAGCCTCGCTCCATCCGGAGGGTCCGTAGTGGTCGGCCTCGTGAGTGGTGCTGGGCTCGACACCGGTCCAATGGGTGCCGCACCACTGGCAACGGTTGCCGCCTCCGAGGTGGGTGGTGTTCCGTGGAAGCGACTGGTGTTGCCGCTAGTCCTCCTGCGGGCTGGAACTCAGAAGTGGCAGTCGAGGGTGCTTGCCAGGTCCTGAGGCGAGGCCTGACATGGTCGGCGTGTCTGTGCCACATGGCCCCGTCTGGCATGCACACGAGCAGCGATGAGGCACTGGCAGGAAACACCACCTGTCCGGCAGACCAGGGTGGGCCAGGACGAAAGTTCCTGGTAAGAACTGGAGCTCCAGACTCTGGCAAAGGCCCGGGACGGCACCCTTGGTCAGCAGCCAGCTTCTGCTTCAGCTGCTTCAAGAGCACTGTAGATCGGAGGTCCAGATGCAAGACATCCAAGGGTGTCTTGACCATCCGACCCAGCAGGAGCTCACAGGGGGCGCGGCCAGTGACATCATGGGGCGTGGTCCAGTACTGAAATAGTATCCGGGCAATCTGAGTCCGGAAATCCCCAGTCTGGCTCTTCTTGAGCTTGTCTTTGATGGTTTGCACCACCTGCTCGGCTGCACCATTTGAAGCAGGGTGGTACGGCGGAACCATCATCCGGCGGATTCCGTTCTTCGTCAGCCAGGCCAGGTACTCTGTGCTGGCGAAAGCAGGACCATTGTCGTACATGATGACATCTGGGAACCCCTGGGCGGCGAGGACCTGCCTTAGCACTGCAATGGTCGTGCCTGCTGATGGAGTGGTGACAGGTAGAACCTCCACCCACTTTGAAAAGGCGTCCACCACCACCAGGAAGTAATGGCCTTTGAAGGGTCCCCCAAAATCCACATGTAGGCGGGACCAGGGTCTCTGTGGGAACAGCCAGGGGGTGATTTCCACATGACGCAAGGCTCGCTGATGCTCCTGGCAGATTTGGCAGCTCTGCACCAAATGCGCGATGTCTTGGTCCAGGCCAGGCCACCAAACATGGGACCGAGCCTCCATCTTGGTCTTTTCTACGCCAGGATGACCCGCGTGCAGCAACTGCAGGACCCTGGACCGGAGACTTTGTGGGATCACCACCCTAGCACACCACAGTAGGCAGCCCTGCTGCAAGCTCAGCTCAGCGGCTTTGTGGCTATAGGCCTGCTGCACCAATTCCTCCTCACGGGACACCGCCTTGACCACCTGAGACAGGACTGGGGCTGGTCACTTGAGATACCGCAGATCTGGAGAGCACCTCCGGGTAGGCGTGTTCGAGCATGAAAACTTCAGCAGGTTCTGGAACAGCATCAGGCACCTCTTGCAGGGGCAGGCAACTCAGGGCATCAGCAGGTCCCAGGTCCTTTCCCGGACAGTAAACGAGCTGGTAACTGTAAGCTGCCAGCCTCAAGGCCCAGCGTACCACTCGAGGCGATGCCTGCACAGGAACTGCCTTGTCAGGCCCCAGCAGCCCCAACAGCGGCTTGTGGTCTGTGACCGCCTCAAACTTCCGGCCCCACAGGTACTGGTGGAAGCATTCAACACCGAACATGAGGGCCAAACCTTCCTTGTCCAGGTGGCTGTAACGTTGCTCTGCAGCATGAAGCCGTCGAGAAGCAAATGACACAGGGCGTTCCTGGCCATCTTTGTCCCGGTGTGCCAGGACGGTTCGCACGCCATATGGCTACGCATCTACGGTCAGGACGACAGGCTTGACAGGATCAAAGTGTACTAGCACCGGAGCCTTGGTGATTAGCTCCTTGCTGCACTGGAAGGCCCGGTCCTACTCCTTCTTCCAGACCCATTGCTGACCATCTCGAAGTAGAAGATGGAGCAGCTGGACATGCTCCGACAGGTTTGGCAGGAAAGTCCTGTAGAAGTTGATTAGGCCGAGGTAGCTCTGAAGTTCCTTCTTGTTCTGGGGCTTAGGTGCCTTGAGCACAGCATCAACTTTGCGGGGAGCCCGGGCTAGGCCAGCCTGGGAAATGACATGTCCCACGTACTCAACACTGGGGCCCAGGAAAATGCACTTTTCTAGCTTGAGCTTAAGGCCGGCATCCTGCAGCTGTGCCAGGACATTGTGCAGGTTTTGCAGGTGGTCCCTGTTGTCGTTGCCAGTAACTAGGATGTCATCCAAGTACACCACCATGTGCCTCATGCCCCTGAAGAGGTTGTCCATCTCCCTCTGAAATATAGCTGGGGCTGAGGCCATGCTAAACGATAAGCGCGTGTACTGAAAGAGCCCCAAAGTTGTCGATATTTTGACATACTTCCGGGAGGCATCCTGGAGCACCAGTTGCTGGTAAGCATCCCTGAGGTCCTGCTTGGTGAACTTCTGTCCACCGGACAATGCTGTCCAGAGATCTTCAATCAGGAGCAACGAGTACTTCTTGAAGGTAGCGACGGGGTTGATGGTAACCTTGAAATCCCCGCAGATCCTGACACTGCCGTCTCGCTTGAGGACTGGTACGATAGGAGTGACCCATTCAGATGTCTTGACAGGTACCAGGATGCCCTCTCGCTGTAACCGTTGCAGCTCCTGGGTGACCCCGTCCTTCAGGGCAAACGGCAGTGGGCGAGGCTTGAAAAAACGATGCCGGGCTCCCTCAGGTACATAGATGCCAGCCGTCGTGCTGGCGAATGCGCCCACCCCTGGCTGGAACAGAGACTTGAACTTGGTCAGGAGGCTGGGGACGTCTTTCACCACATGCAGGCTGGCTTCCTGGTACCCTGGCAGACGAACACCCAGTGCGTGAATCCAGTTTCGGCCCAGTAGGGTCGGCGACGACCCCTTGGTTAAGTAAAGGGGAAGGGTTGTCTCCCTGTCACCAAAGCAAACGTTGACCTGTGCCTGACCCTGGACCTGGGAGAACTGCCTGGAGTAGTTGCGCAGCATCACGCCCGAAGCCTTGACGGACACGCCGGGGAAAGTACGCTTGAAGAGTTTCCCGGCCATGACCGACCCGCTGGCCTCTGTGTCAAGCTCCATGGAAATGGGGTGCCCACAGATTTCAACGGTCAGCATGTACAGTGGCACAGACGACGGTACAAGGCCTGTGTGCCACATGTCGAAAATGGGCGGGTCCTCGGCCACGACGTGGAGCCTGGCCATGGAAGAACTTGAGCCTGCTGCCGCACGCCCCAGCCGCATACCTTTGCGACAGCTACCCTGGCCGTGGGCTTGAACCAGGCTGCTGCTGCTGTTCGTTGTTCGTCCTCCCCCTTCGGCATACCCGTGCCAGGTGCCCAGTTTTCCCGCATGTGAAGCATTGTGCTTGAGAGAACTGGCACTGTGAGGGGGAATGGGCACCATCACAGCGACTGCAGGTACTGCCCTTTGTCGCCAACTTGTTGACCGCCGCTTCTGCCGACGCTGAGCCAGTCGTACATGCAAGCTTGCCGGCGTCCTCGGCGGCAGCTTCCATTGCCAGCGTTGTCTTCATGGCGTCTTCCAGCGACCTGGAAGCTCCAGGAGTCACGTCAGCATGGCGGGGTTGCTGATGCCGCAGACGAAACGATCCCGGAGCAGCAAGACCAGCTGGTAGAAAACGCAGGCACTCGCTAACCCTCGTAGCGCAGCAACGAACTGCCCGAGGGTCTCTCCTTCCCGTCAGCTCCGTTTGTTGAAGCGGAAACGCTCCATTAGTGTGGACGGTGCTGGGTTGAAATGCGAGCGCCGTATGGCGAGCAGCTCACCTAGTGTCTTAACGTGCGGCGTGGCTGGCTTGAGAAGGTTGAGCAGGAGACTGAAGACGCGGGTCCCGCAGCTGGCCAGGAAAATGTCCTGCTGTTTGTCCTCGGGTGTGTCGTTTGCGTGGAAGAACACGTGGACTTGTTCCTCGTAAATTGGCCAGGTGGACCCATCTCCCTCGAACGGCTTGAGCTTTCCGTACAGCGGCATGGCGGCAGCAATGGGGGGCGGTGTTTCACCGCTCGCGGTGGCATGGGACGATTTGTGGGTACTCATCGCCAGTGTCACGATCCGCCTGGGTTCGTGAACAAAGGAGGGCTCGAGGCACCCTCCGTTAGACGGACGCTCCGCAGCGTGGTGGTAACGAACGATGACTGACCACCGAACAGAATTGCTTGTTGGTGTTCATTGCAGTGCGGTGACCAATGTTGCCTACCGAGCCTGCCAGGCCAACGGAGATTATGCCCGAGGGGGCATCACATGCTTGTTACAGACAGCAACCCGATGCTTTAGCAGCCTCCACTACAAATGTACTGGGTATGTGCCGCTTTTCAGTGAACGCCTTTCATGCCAATGCTTGAGCGAGCTGTGCCTTGAACACACTGGGAATGTGTCACTCCTCAATGAACCTTTTGCCAACTCCAGTCACTATGTGCCACTGAGTGTGCGGCAAGTGATGGAACAATTCTCAATTTTACAAGCACCGGTGTGCCATGATTCGAGTGCCTCGGCAGTGCCACTAGCAGTGCCACTTCTCGGCAGTGTCACTAGATGACACTGAGCCTCCAGAAATAAGTGCGAGAGAAGTCCTCAGTTGCCGCATGACGCATTTCCCAGCATACACACACCCCGGTCCGCCACACATTTCGGAGGCCACACACAGGCTTCGTGGCAGCAGTGTGGGATGGCACCAACCATTCTTAGTGAATAGCGAAAGAAGAGACCCACTGCAGTACATGCCTCATACATAACTCGTTTTGGCGATGGCAATACATTGTGTCACTATATTGATTGATGCTAATGCATTACCGTCGATAGTCATTGTGAGATGGGTTCTGCCACAATGTTTTTGATAGTCTGGTATGTATTTTCCATGAAGGTATACAGAAAGCTTTCTGTTAAACAGTGCCTACGTGTTTCTGTTACCGATTTCCATGTTGTTCAGCTTGTATGACAACAACAACAACAATGACAATTCTGCAATACAGCCAGACATGCTTAGGAGGACAACTGCAGACTTCCTGTAAATTATTGGTCTTACCGAGTGACTGAACAAGACTCTTGCCGACATGTTAGCAATGAAGTTCATTGACGTCGAGATGTGGGATGCAGTCCTTTCTCACCTAACGTTCACTAACAACGTAGTAGTGCAAAAAAACGCAAGTGACACCGTTTAAGCCGGTACATGGAAGGAACCTGGAGACAGTGCTCAGTGCCATGCTGGCGTACATCATCAACGAAGACAACCTCGACATCGCCACCTATCTCTAGTGCACCGGAAAAGCCTGACAGCTCGCCTTCCTATATGTATCAAGAACCAGCAAAGGACCAACAACCGATGCTACAATCTTCATTGATACTATGAGAAATACCAGCTTGGCAACCGTGTTTGGGTTTGGACCCTGATACACCGATGAGGACATTGCGAGAAACTTTCAGAATGCTATTTCGGACTGCACAAGATCCTCCAATGTTTTGGAGCACTGGACTATGAGGTCGTGCCAGGTGGCATTGTGCAATCACAGTGGCAGCACTCATGACCTGAAGTAGTCCATGTCGTGCACCTTAAACCATTCTACAACTGTTAACGAATCCTGAGACTTCTTAGTGCATAGCATTACAGGGTGTGTGGGACTGAAAATTCTGTCTGTCCATCTGTGGCCAAGAAATGTAGGCTGATCTCAAGGATGTGCAATACGGGGCCAACTGTGGCCCTTTATTGAACCTTTTTTCAACACAGGGGGTCAATGTGCAGTTTAAGCCCCTTGTGTGCACCCTTGACAGTGGCCAGCAGGTGCGGCGTGATAATGGATGGCTCATTTTCTGCACAAACATTGCATCGGTGCAAAATAGTCTACGTGTCAGTTTAACACCCTCTACAGACAACTATGTGCCTACCACAATACAAGAAAGAGTCATCGATCATGTATAAATATGTGGTATCCACAATGTAAAAACACTAAAGTATGTCATACTTCAGCACTCATAGACTCGTACTTGGTATACTGGTGCCACACACGTATAAGAGCAAACATGAGGAAGAAGTGCAAGACGCACACAAGAGGGAAAGAGAAGACTGTACATGTATGGAATGCGAAATACAAAACTATGTGTGTGTACATATATGTACAGGTTGTCTTTAATTCTATGCATTACTCTTCCCGCAACACATGTACAATAGAGCAGCAGAAGCAAGCCGAAGCCAAATATAATGCTACACATCTTGGCTACTTCCTGTTCAGGGAGGTCCCACAAATTTTTTTTATGCGTTGCTTTGTTATTCTTTATAATATCTTTCTGCGTTACTTTGTTATTTTTCTTTCCTACGTGCGCTTTTCTCTTTCGCTCTCCTGTTACGATTGTAGCTTCAGGACAATGTTTTTCGCAAGAAGGCATTGACACGTGTACTTGTTTATGTTTTTTTTTGTTACTGCATATCACCTATTGAACAAATGTTAAATGTTATCACTCAGCGTAAGACACCCCTTTTTGTATTGGAAGTTTTTTCATGTTAACATTGGTTTTATCTGTTGTCCATGTTTTTGCCAAGCCTTGTGCAATCAGATTGCATGCGCGATGCGAATAGCAGTGTACATTCTAGAAGTTACGCAAGCACCAGCGATTACGCGGGAAGGCTCAATGAGTCTTGTTTGAATAGCAGACAGGATTGATCTCCAGATCAGATTTCAATGATTGACTAGTGTGCTCGCAGTTATCACTGTGCTTTGAGTCTAACTTGTTTTTTCTGGCCACTGGTTCACCCATAAAAGAGGCACAGGTTTGCAACTCATAGTTTCTGTTACTGTCTGGTTCCTCACCTTCATTACAATATGAAAATATTTTTTACAGTATTCAATTTTCATGTGTAAAGGTGAACAATGATTATAGTGAATTGCTAATTATTGTATCACAGTCACCTTGTACTATTGTTATAATTATTGTTTGTTATTTTGAACAATGAATATAGTTACACCTTGATGTAACAGTCAGTAGAATTGGCACTTTACTTCAATATGTTGAAATTTTTTTATATTGAAATTTTACTTTTAGTATACGTTTAGTCATCGACGGATTTTTGTTGAATGAAATTGGCCATAGATGTTTACAGATAATCAGGCAACCAGAAAAAACGAGTTTCAATAACCGAAAAATTTCACTTGTTTGGATTTGGGAGTCGCCGACAAAATATTCAGTTTCATGCTGTGCTGACAGTACATCTTCACATTGGCAGCACGAAGTGAAGCCTGTGAAGTGTTTATGTCTACTTCCCTGCCACAGCTGATAGCGCTGCCTGCAGTAGGATGACGCATTCAGCGACCTGCTCTTTCTGCAGTCTGACCAATGCAGCATCATAAACGTGTTGGACGCTGCTTTTGTTGTAGCATGCACGGGAGGACGGCATGCATCAAACTACCATCCTTCTTCGCTCACCTTCACACCCACCGCAGGGCCCAATCCGATCTTGTTTATTTATTTATTTACAAGAATACTGCAGGCATGGAAAGGGCCCTCACAAGAGCACTTCGACTAGACAGTCGGAATGGAATAGTATATATATATATATATATATATCATCAAATCCTGAGAGATGCCCCACCCCCGAAAGATAACCAACCCCTGTTCTTCGGCACGATTTTCTAGTTTTTCAAGAACACCAATAGATAACCCACACCTGACAATGGGCACCCTGCAATGAAGTTTGCCTGTACATGTCGCGCCACCTAGCAGCGGTGGTGAGCATTGGCGAATAGGCCCTCACTGTCAGTTCACCATTGTCCGTGGTGCGCTCAGGCCCGCCTGAAAGTGTGCTTTTCCAATTTTCCAATGAATTCACCGTGGCCTCTGTGAGAAGTGTGAACAAAAAGAAGAAGCGCAGATACTGTTGCATTAAGAATTATCACAAGCGCGAAGGGGATGTTGGCGTCAAATTGTGTCGCTTTCCTTCAAAACCAGGGAAGCAACCCGGTGGCTGAAGTGGATCGTCGCGGTTCGTGTCGGTCTTGTGAATTTCTGTGAAACTAAGACGTAAATGCAAAAACAAGAGAGAACCAGCAGCAGCATCCGTAAAAACACAATAAAGTGTCCACTGCATAAAAATGCGTGAACTGATTCCCGCTGTTGTAAATTAGTTTAGATAGTTGTCTAGCTCTTCTTGCTCCAAAACAAACGTGCAGTGGCTGTTACGTGTCAAATCTAGCTTTGTAAGCGCTCCATGCTGGAGCTTTGTACGCACAGTGCTTCTTCCTGTGCCAAGTTCAATACACGACTGCTGGAACCAAACTCATTTGTGCGGATGTTTTATCATGCTTAGAACAACAGAACTAAGGTTGGAGTGCACCACAGCACATGTCGAGTATTCAAAAATTAGCATTTCTCCCATGCATGCTAGGGCATATTTGCAGTGGTAATGAAGAAAAGAAATCGCTTGCAGCTGCATGTTTCTAATTAGTTTTAGGATAAATGGAGTTGTACTTTTCAATGCATAATTCTTTACTGCGCTGTCTGGAGGTTATGAAACGAGATCATGGCACTTAAAAAAACAATGTTTCAGAATTTTGCACATTTGCTATCCTGCAGCACCAGTACCACAGCAAAATTGATGGCCTTGTGGATGGGACACTCCAAGAGATGCAGACAGGACTTATTGCCAAGGTGAGCTCAATTTTTGTTGCCAACAGTGTTTCACGGTACTTATGACTGCAGTGCCTTTGTAATATTTTCAAATGTAGGGCTGTTTAACAGCCACATGTAGTCACTAAATATAGTTAAGCTAGATGTTATAAATACAGCTGTTCAACTGTTAAATAAGTAGAGCTTCTTTTAAGTGCATACTATGGTCATAAGCTCTATGTTAGGCATTCTATGCTGGAAGTATAAAAAAATATATTGATTCATTCATCTGAAAGGTACGTTGTTTAAGGAGGCAAAATGCGAGGTATTGTGGAACAGAATAAATACTTTACTGAATCCCAACATCACATCGAGTGACATTTTAAGCCTGAATGTTAAGAGGAAGCTTTAGCTCAGCCCCAGCTTTTCTGATGTAACCCCTGGGCCAATTTTAATAAGATGTCTTGCATTTAGAGAAATAAAATTCTAGTGACATTTGGAAACAAAATTTTGATGTAGAACCTACATTTTTTACAAAGATTTAAAAAACAAGGTAAGCTAAAGAAAAATGCAAGCCCAATGCTTACAAATTTGTCCATCTACATCAAAAACAGATATTGCCATTGTGTAAACTGCATCCGTTAGAGCATTTAAAGCCGACAAATTTGATGTATAAATTTAGAAATTACATGAATTTATGCTGTTTACAATGGTTTTGTAAAAGTCTGACTCACATATTACTGTAGTTGTATATATTTGAGAGCCATGTATAATACATAAATTTTGTCTGCCTTAGATTTACTATTAGATTCAATTGACAGACTTGCGATGTAATTTTTTATTGCCGAGTTACAGAGTTGCAACTTTTAATAGTTTCGTTTTCAGAAACTTTGTGATTTTCAGAAATTTTGCAACAAACCTAATCAACCTAATCAAAATGCAACCAACCTAATCAAATTTGATGCAGTGGTTGCCGAGAAAAAAGTATTTCTCCTTTCCCATGTATTCAGATAGGAGTCCTTGAGCTAAAGCATCATCTTAATGGTAAGCAGCTTTGCGGGTCTCACTTGACCAATGCTTTCAATAATTTTCTCACAAATATGGCTTTTGACAAGTCTTGTCCAATGGATCCCTTTATTTGGAACAACAAAATGACATCTCCGTTTTTTCGTCTTTAACTGTGATTTTGTCAATAATTAGAAGTTTCAATAATAGAAGTGGTATAGTGACATGGATGGTATTTGGATATGGCTGGTGATGTTAGTTGCTAACAAATATTTTAGCACTAATTCTTGTGCATATATACAATTCCTGTTAGCTACGTCCGTTTCTACGAGTCAAATGCAGATTACAAAAGAAGTAGTATTGATAAAAACGACGATCTCATTGACTTAAGAAAATATAGACTGGTATCTGGCCTGCGATTTTTTTCCTGCATGAAGATGAATAGCCCCTTTCATCCTCTGAATGCATAAGTTCCGTAGAGTCTGGCAAAGCATTAGATCAAAAGTACTGTATTTAGGTACATGAACCTAAAGTGCACCTTCTTTTTCCCAGAAAATGGGTGCAAGAATGCCTACAAGTTACAAACAATGTATCCTCAAAGCCGTCTGAGGCAGCGTCACAAAGCATGTTTTTCTGAAGGTTGCCATGGGTTCATTTTGTGCTTGTCTATGATCTGGAGCGGCATTCTTGGTCAGCCACTTTCAGAGATACTAACACCTTCGTGTGATTTCATGATACTTCGCACCAGATGCTTCACTGTATACAGCCGCCAGCATTTCTGGTGCTGTGTCAAGCTGTGCAGAGCACCAGGAATGCTCTCTAGTGCGTATTTCAATGAGCCTGACACAAAGTCACACATAACATCTTGTAGTATCTCTAAAAGTGCTTGCTCGAGAATACCACCCCTGTATGCTTGGTGTCTGTGGCCAACAATGCAGCTCGAATGCCGACAATGATGTGCCACTTTCATCGGATGTTTTGCTTTGCAGCTGACCAGCATGCTGGAGGTGACCTTGGCCAAGCTGTCTCGCTACGATGAAGGCAGTCTGCTGGCACCCATTCTCTCTCTCACAGTGAGTCCCCACTAGGAAATAAATTGACGCTGGTCATTCACCAAGTGCACAAGAAATATGTCTGCAGGAAACAGCACATTACCAAATGAAAAAGTTATTTAGATACAATGCAAATGGTGGAACTTATGTGAAGGGACGGTAATCGTGAGTGCAGTTAAGTGAATACCATGCAACTAAATGTGAAGCATACAATTGTCTCTATTCTCATCTTGTGCAATGTGTAATCTCATTCAGTGTTTATGTAGAGCACAGGTTCAATGTGATGTACTGCTTATGCACTATACGTTTCACAAGCTATGCTGCAATGCAAACACCGGTTCAGGCACACTGAGATGTCGACGCAGTGAGAACCAAGGCGATGTTTGATCCTTGTTGGGGGAAGAAAGGTGTGACACCATTGTGTTGCAGCACAGATGTGTCAGTACATATATACTAGGGGTGTGCAAATATTAGAAGAATATTATCGAATATTCCAATTCGATGCGAAAACTTGGTATTAAAAAAAATTGAATATTCGGTTAGGGGTATGGATACTTGCAGCAAATCGAATATATTGCTAGCTGTGTGGGGGCAAATGCAGTTCTTAGCATTTGTTTCTGTCTAATCTAAGAATATGTGTCTGATATCGTGTTGACTTTTGTGATGATTTCATGCTGCTAGCAAAATTTTGCCTGTAAAGTATGCTCAGGCACGGAAGACTTAAGCTGTGCAGGAAAGCAAGCCTCTTTGTTGCAAGAGGCACTGGTTTGCAGACAGCGAAGGTGTGCTTAGAGCGCAGCGAAAGGGGATGGAGGCTACTGAATCGAACTGCTATAAGAATGCTCTCTACAGGAGTACAGGTCCAATGGATAGATCCTTGGCAGCAATGGCCATCCCCGTGGCATCACAATGCAACTATGCCAGCTCCCTGTCGCATGCCCGTGTCACGCCTCCGTACCACGTGTTGCATGCCTGTTGCAACTCCAGGATAGAACGATGGCTGATCCGCTATTACAATATGCACACAAAAGAAATCCAAGACTTGTAGTACAGATCTTGCAGGATATGGCCGCTCTGTGATGGGTAGTTTCACGATGCCTGCGTACATTGTGGTATTTTAAAAGGAGCTATTCTAAATGAGTGTGGGTACATCACACATGTTTACTTGGAGTTATAATCACATTTTTTTTCATGCAGTTGAATATGCCCTCTCTCTTCCTGTAGTATAATGCCTCACATTATATAGGTGGCTGCTCTATATTCTTGCAAATGCAGTACCTCGGCAACAGCGAGTCTCTCACATGTCTCATACTTCAGATAAACAACAGAAGGGGGCTTGCTGCACAAGCTGTGCAGCACAGGTCCCGTTGGCATGTGGCACAAAACACAGGAAAACAAAAGACAGTGTTCTTGAAATTCTTTTCTGAGCAACGGTCACAGCAAACAGTACAGCACCAGTTCATTTTGGCTGGGTGCGAGCGTAGCCTTTGCCTTGCTTATTTGTTACTTTTGCAGTGCCACTTCCAATCCCCAGCTGGTTGCTTGGCAGCAAATGCAATGAGTGGTGGCTATCACAGAGTCAAATTCCTCTGAGTTTATAGACGTTTGATGTTGTATAATAAGGCACAAGTGACGAGAACAAACAGCTAGCGGGAATTACTTAAATTTCCACATCAGCCAAACACACAATCTTTACGAGTACGAGTAAAATATTTTACCATTGACAATGTAATATCAATAATCAAACTTGCTAATAAGTACATGTACATAGTATTATTAAATGTTCGATTGGATATTTGAAGCTAAGTGTTCATATTCAATTTGTATACGAAAATTTTGATATTTTCACACCTCTAATACATAACCTTTGGTTCACAGTGGCACGTACTTCTGGGGAATCGGCCAGGAATGGGAATATATGTAGTGGCACAGACGCAGTTGCCCGATAATGGGATAAACCAAATTGGGTAGAACTTTGTTCATGCATTTTGGGGAAAAGAATGCAAAAAAAAACATGCTACGTAATTGGGAACATGTATGATCCGAAGTCGCTAAACAATTTGGCAGGTTCTTGACATCTTTGTAATGCAAAGCGTTGCGAAAATTGTTGTGGCACAAGACGCCGATGCATGTCAAGCTGGTGGAGCTCGACCAGCCTGAGATGCATATTGTTGTTTTCCTATTGTGCAATGTTTTGAGATGACGGGAAACTGACACAAAATAGAGTTGATGAGCGGTCCCAGGCGATGGTGCTGCCAGAAGGAAAAATGATGCTCATCGCTCACTTTCCACTGCCTGCAGCATATATTGCCACTCGGTGTCATGAGGCATCACATAGGAGATGACAAAGTAGAACATCTTCACTGTTTCATGCACCATTGTCGAACATTGTTTAAATATTCCCCCCATTCTGGCGTTCAACTTTGGTGGAGGCTTGGGGTAATGGTATAGTCCCTGCCTCAAATGCCACCTAACAGTTACTGACTGGGACGATGCCACAAAACTGCACAATGTCTATTTCAGTCTGCAGGACAGTGTCTGTACGTGGCTTTGAAAACCGAAAAAACGCCTTGACGTCCTGGTGCGAATCCCGCTGTTGGTTTCTCAATGAGCTACATGAGCACCGATCGTCGAGACTGAGCTGAGTGGGCTCTCTAGTTTCACACTTAGCTGCCAAGTGAGTCGATCACAATGTATGTGGAAGATGGGATGCACCTTTTCTGACACCCTGCCACGACAGAAGACAAAAAGCTGCACGGCGTGATCCATGGTGTGAAAGAGCAGCTGGTCTGTTGTGAAGCCCTCTCAAGGACCGTCGCCGAGTTTCTTACTGAAGCCATTATACATCAGTGGTCCACCTTCTTCGACCGGCAATTAAACACTGCACTCAACATGGTTACAGCCTCCGAATTCAACAGCGACTAGGTTCGCGTAATAGTCCGTTCCATCACGCACAAAGAGCTCCAGAATGCCTATGGAGTGGCAGTTGGTTCCAATATGCATGTCATCCACGATGAAGATCAACAAACACTCGGGGTTCCATCAAAGCCTGATGTGACACCACCGCCTTTGGTTCTAATCATTCTGCGTCCCTCATACACAAAAGCTTTGCAACAAACCATGCCTGCATTTTGTCCTGCCGTCGCAGTGCACACCTTGTTTCCAGCCATAGTACCATCAGCACAAGTCGGTCCAGGCAGGGATGGCTGCCAAATGTCCCCATGAAAATCTAATGTCTGGCACCCTTTGAACCGACAATGTCTTTGCTTTCATTGTAGAGAGGCTGATCACATTTATTGCGAGTGTCCGTACCACAACTTGGTCTATGCAGCTTTTCTGTCAACTCGCCTCATCCCTAATATGGCTGGAGGCTAAAAGTAATTGTGGAATTCATCGCCTAACAGTGCATGTCATCATCTTCAAAACGTCAGTCGCATTCACCACCTCCCAAGCAATTCTCACCCAATCGCCCACACTTCGTGACAATGAAACAGCGGCAATCGACAAGGCTGCATCAGGAAAACTGATGGCAGTGAGGTTACTGGAGTTCGACGAACTGAAGACCTCGCATCGCTGCACTCATGAGACGACGAACATCAACGGCAGATATTTACACCTCGACATAATGTTGACACATTATCGCCCCTTGTGTGCAACAACAGAAAATTGGTGACAACTAAATTTGAACATGGTGACCAGGTTTTGCTAGACATACCTGTGATGGTCGATGGGTGTAAGATTAGTGTATTAGTGGACACAGGTGCGGATTTTTTCTATTCTGAGTGGAAAACTGGTGACAACTCTCGGAGGAAAGTTGTGATGCCTTCACACAGCCATGTCATGTATTACGCTGGAATGTTTCATGGCCAGAATGGAAATTTGAGCATCCACATTTGTCTGGCTACCTGTCTTGTCCTTTGCAATTGTGCTTGTGATCTCAATCTCTGCATCTGTTTCCTGTGCGAGTACGGTGCAATAATTAGTCTCAGCGAGCACACTGTCACATTCTCTACATGACGAACTACAGGGCGAGATGAAGAAAGTAGCTGCAAAGCCACACTCTGTGTTTCTTACAACGCCATGACTTTACCACCACGAGAGATTGTTCCGGTTGAGGTCACATGCGAAGACTTGCCGGATGGGAACTTGGCCGCTGAACGCAACATGTCACTTTCATGGCAACACGGCGTATGTGCGATCAGAAGCTTTGCCCATGTTTTAGACACACACGCACACAGATACTTGTCACAAATTTCAAATATGAACATGGCCACCATTTTCCTGGCTCTGCTGTTGCCCATAGCAGCACTGTTGCTGACGTTGCTGAATACTTCGCATTTGAGGAAGTGTACGTAGATGACGATTCTTTCTTGTGTGCCACTTCAAACGGGCGATCAGCAAACAAGATGGCGACTATGATGTGTTTCCGGTGCATGCAATCGCTTCTGGTGCTCGGTTGCCCTTGTAAACAAAAGTACCGGCACCCACGAAGCATAATGTGGTGGTATTTTACACAATTTTAGTCCAACGTAAATGCATTTGAGCATATTTTGGAGCCCGCTAGCCTTGCATAATTAGGTAATATGCAGGGTTACATTCTGGCAAATTCCGTTGATGTGTTATTGTAGTTCAGCGACATTTCATTGTTGAGAGGTACAAATTGCATTGAATCCTATGGGCATTGTCGGGGATATGAAATTATTTCGTTTTCTCTAGAATTTCGTTGTTGCAGGATCTCATTATCGCCGGTTTCAACCGTACGTCATTTTCCGGAAAGACTGAGATGCTGCTGTCATGTGTCCGGTGGTGCAGCTATAGTAGTCTATGCTGGCCCCTTGTCATCCCGTGCACATTACCGGACCAGTCACCCTTGTTGACGGCATCTGCTGTTGACGGAATAGAACCCACCGTCACCAACCAACCCTTCTTCACCACTGTTTCTTCTGGAAATTCAGTTCTAGCGCGCATGGAAGTACCCGTCTGGGAACACCATGCCTTGCCTACATCACTTTTCACAGGACCGTACCAAGCACTACTTAACAGGGAAGGGAATGACGCCTGCGTGGGGTATGACAACGCTTGGCACATCATGCTGACCCACGTATCATTCCAGGTTTGTTACCTCGGCAACACCAAGGATCTTCGCAGTAGTGACAATTTTCTCATTGAGGTGTCTTGCCCCTTTGATGCAAATTGCTGCATTGTGGTTTATTCATGTATACACATGATTGCTTTTGAACTGCTCTCGGAACTTATGCTGCTATTGTCAAGTGATGTCAAGTTGAATCCAGGCCCACCTCATACTACCGACTTCCTCCCCTTGTTAGAAGGAATTTGAGCAGGATTCGTAAAAATTCAAGCATTTCAAGTAAACCAAGACAAGATATTTTTGTCCCTTCAATCGCGCGTTTGTTGGCTTCTTATGGTATTGCTAACAACAAAGTGATATGCAATGTCTGGTTGATATCTGTGGACAAGAAGGTGAACTTAGGATTAAAATTTAGCATTGGAAATTCAGGTTTTATGGTATGCGATGAAAACAGTGAAGAGACATTGTTAATAAAGGGCCAGGAAATACCTCGGATAAAAGAATATAAATAACTCATGTAACAGCGCCAAACGTAAGGAAGGGATGACGATAGAGACCGAGTGAAAAGAGCGCTGACTTCCAACTGTTTATTCTACTGTTGATGCTATGCATATGTATACATACGAACCGCCAGCAGAAAAGGAGAAAAAAAGAGGAAAAAGGAAAAGAACAACAATCAACATGAGTGGCACAGTGTGGTATTGTCACTTTTAATTGACAGGGGACTTCTAAAAGAGGCCGTTAAAGTTCGAGCCGTCGAAGGGGCAGCGCGGCACCGACAAAAGGCCAAGGCGTGAGCTCGTGAGCCAGCCCGTCCTCGTCGTCTTCAGGGAAAAGTGGTCCAAGTGGGTGGCACAAGCGCGTGGCATTGCCCCTCCTCCCAAAGAGCATCACCTTGATGCTAAACAATTCGTTCACGAGCAGAGAGAGACTTGTCCTAAGACAAACGCAATGGTTTAAAATCTATGACTGTTATATAGTGTTCTACATGGTTTTAACTGCACAACGTGCACAATCTCGGACTGCCGTTGTTGGCGTCGTGCTGCCCGTGTGCCATCCGGAAGAACTTCATAATTGAGGTCACTCATTCGGCGAAGCACTTTGTAAGGGCCGAAGTACCAGCAAAGAAGTTTTTCTGAAAGGCCTTTACAGTGGATGGGAGTCCAAACTAACACTTGGTCACCCGGTTGGTAGTCAACTTGTCGATGGCGGAGGTTGTGGTGTCGCGCATCAATACACAAATTTGTTCATGCGAGCCAATTGGTGTGCCTCCTCGGCACGCTGCACAAAACGCTCAGTGTCTTCATCAAGACTGTTAGAATTGTCAGATGGTAACATGGCCTCTAACATCGTCTGAACTTCATGACCGTAAACAAGAGAAAATGGCGTGAAGCATGTGGCCTCTTGCATAGCAGTACTGCCTAGCACTGCCTAGCAGTATTGACTGCCTATCATCCGCAAGCAATTTGCTTGCGGATGATAGGCAGTCGTCTTTCAGTGCGTGGTGTAACTCAGTTGAAAAACTTCTTCAAGCAGCCTTGCCATAAACACTGCCCCTCGATCTGTGATGACACAGGTTGGGGCGCCATGACGTAGTACGATGTTCTGTATGAAAAATTGCAATCTCAAAAGATGTGCCTTTAGGAAGAGCCTTTGTTTCAGTATAGCGGGTTGGCCTGTGGCAATTATGATCCACTTGTTTCTGGTAGTAGACAATGGAGACGGTCCCAGCAGGTCCATGCCGACTTGATCGAGGGTTCCCTGTCACAAACAAAACGAAGACAATCCGCGAGCAATTCGTCGGGGCAGATGCAAGTTGCGGCCTTCTATATGTTCAATGATAGGTCGCAATTCACAATCTGCTTGCTGCCATGTAGGTATGTCTGCCTCGCCTGTGGCCCCAAGGAAAGTGCTGTCATTTTTGGTGTGTTGATCGGCAGGTTCAACAGGTGCGTGCAACAATGTATCGGCATAGTCGTGTGTGCCGTCTAACTTGTGCACGATGGTCACATCGTACTCCTGCAGGCGCAGGCTCCATCATGCCAGTTGTCAAGAATGGTCTCTTAGGTTAGCCAGCCAGCATAAGGAGTGATGACCCATCACGGCCCGGAATAGGCGGCCATAGAGATAAGGGCGGAACATTGCAAGTGCCCATATGACGGCAAGACACTTTTTCTCTGTGGTAAATTGGACTCAGGTCGTGAAAGGGTGCGACTGGCGTAGCTATGACCCTTTCAATGTTCCCCTGCCACTGTACGAGTACTGCACCCAGACCGACGTTACTGGCATCAGTATGGATTTTCGTTTTGGCTTCCTCTTCGAAATGACCAAGAACATGGGGGGCGATGCCAGGCGGTGTCGAAGCTCAGTGAAAGCCGCTTCCTGTTTGAAGCTCCAGATGAACGGCGTATTGTCTCTAGTGAGACGAGTAAGTGGTTCGGCAATTTTAGAAAAATTGCGTATAAGGCGTCCCAGAAAATGTCGAACACTTTTCATGTCGACAGGAGTCGGGAAAACAGATACAGCGGAAGCTTTCTCGGGATTGGGATGGATGCCTTCCGCGCTCACGTGTCCAAGGAACTTCAGTTCTTCATAACCGAAGTGACATTTCTGAGGCTTTAAAGTGAGGTTGGCCGATCGGATTGCCTCGAGAACTTGCCGCAGTCGCTTAATTTGTTTGGAGAAGCTGCCTGAAAATACGACCACGTCATCCAGGTAGACTAGACAGGTTTGCCATTTTAGGTCGGCTAGCACAGTGTCCATCATCCATTGTAAGGTTGCTGTAGCAGAGCACAACCCGAACGGAAGTACTCAGAACTTGTAAATTTCATCCGGAGTGACAAAGGCTATTTTCTGCTGGTCACGCTTGTCTACCTCAATCTCCCAGTACCCACTTTTCAAGTCAATGGAAAAAAAATACTTGGCTCGCCGTAGCCGGCCGAAAAAGTCATCTATGCGCGGCAATGAATAAACGTTTTTCCTTGTGACGTTGTTGAGTTTTCTGTAATCGAAACAGAAGTGGAGAGTGCCGTCCTTCTTCTTTACCAGGACAACCGGTGTCGGCCACAAACTGTTCGAAGGTTGGATGACGCTATCGTCAATCATCTCCTTAACTTGTTGACTTGCCTCCAGTACCTTCTGCAAAACACAATATGGCTGCTGCTGAATGGAATGTGCGTCATCTTAAGTAATTATCCTGTGCTGCGTGATTGCTGTCTGACTGACTTTAGACGATCGAGCAAAGCAGTCCTTGAACTCATGCAACAGTCCTCGCAGTGCCTCCTTATTCTCCTCCGACACCTCGTTGTTGATGTCGATATTTGTAACGCATTCTTCATCGCTGCCACTTTCTCCACAAGCAAAACACCCAATGACGTCCTCCAAGTGATGGCAGTGCCACGGAAGAGGTGTCGGTGTTCATTTGTGAAGTTAGTGATCAAGACATCAGCTTGGCCATCCCTAACGTCAATGATTCCTCGAGCCACGCTGATTTTGAGATCAAGTAGAAGGAAGACGTTGCACTCTGCGAGCACTTCACCTTCGCACATGCCCTCGGAGATTACCAGAATCATTATACTAGCGCGAGGTGATATTGTGACGCTGTCGTCGGGAATTCGTAGAACGGCTCTGTGGCAGCAGGCGTTTTGTGTCGTCTCTTTCTTTGTAGAGAAAGAAATACAGCATCGGCGGAGGTCAATGATGGCGCCATACTGTCGAAGAAAGTCTATTTCGAGTATCAATTCACGGGGGCATTCTCGGAGAACAAGGGGACCGATTGGAAACATAGTTTTGAATTTGCACCCGAGAAGTGCACACACCAAGTGGTTTGACGACATGTCTGCCACCTATCCGTATGTGCGTCCCTGTCTAAGGCATAACAACTTTCTTTGAACTGCTTGCAAATTTTCCACTGATAATGGATTAGTGAGCGCCAGTGTCTATCAAAGCAGTAATATTTCGACCGTCGATCAGCACAGGTATGTTCATTGAAAAGTTCTGTAGCCTGAGACACCGGTGTCATCAAGTCTCCATGGCCTCGCCTCGAAAGGTCGCTGACGTTAGTTTTTTAGGCGAGGGCTAGGAGATTGTTCTTGCGGCATCCGACCTGTACCTCTAGAATAGGATTGTCGTGGTGATGGCGATCGCCGCGACTGGTGCCTTGATGACGGTGGCGTGCGCTGTTGGCCGATAAAATCTTCAATCTGAGGTGGCTGTTGTCTAAACCGGGGTCGGAATGAATTAATAGGAAAATCCCTGGAGCCCTAGGCGGCGGTACTGGAACTCTCGGTAGACATGACCCGCCTCACCACAGTGGTAACAGAGCGGTCGTTGGTCGGGCATGCGCTAAATGACCGATTTACGTACTGCTAGTCGACCCTAATAATGAACCACCTGTGCTGACTGAAGCATGCAATATGGGGTGATGGCAGGCAGCGGTGCTGGTGCAGGGATAGGGTGCCCCAATGCGTTAGCATAAGTCGCACGCTGGTATTCGGTCACAATAGAAGATGTCGCCGGTGACGGGATGGTGCCTCTTAAAATGTCAGAGCGTAGCTTGTGCATCGAGGTTTACTTGAAGTTGTGAACGCCTGAAGTGGTGGAGTGACCAGAAGTGCTGCTTCTTAACGTGGTGTACCGAGTGCATGCTGCAGTTCATCACGCACGACGCTAGCTATGAGGTTGACTGAAGGCAGCTGCACCTGATGCAGCTGTCACAGCTCGTCGCAGACTACCGACCGAACAATCTCGTGAAGAGACTCGACGTCAGTCGTGAGAGCTCCTAGGCAACTGGTAGCAGAGGAGTGATTCACTTGTCAACCGTATTTGCGCGAGCGCTGGTGCAGGGCCTTCTCCATGGTGACGGCTTCAGTGAGAAACTCTGCAACCGTTTGGGGAGGACTACTAACAAGTCCACCAAAAAAGCTGCTCTTTCACGCCTTGCATCAACTGACGCAGCTTCTTGTCTTCCGACATGGTAGGGTCAGCTCCCCTGAAGAGATGCACCATGTCTTCCACGTAAATAGCCACACTCTCATTAGGTTTCCGAATGCGAGATTGGAGGGCCCATTCTGCTCGTTCCCGGTGATCGGAGCTGGCGTAGGTGTCTAAGAGGCTGCGACAGAACCCACGCCATGATCTCAGAACATCTTCGCGGTTCTGGAACCATGTGCGAGCACCATTCAAAAGGCTAGAGTAGACGTTTCGCAGCTCCGATTTGTCGTGCCATCCATCAAACTCCGCTACAAGCTCGAAGTCCGCCAGTCAGTCTTCCACGTCTTCAAGAAGGTCGCCATGGAAGGGACTTGGCATGTGCGGTTTTTGCATTGTGTAATGAGGAGATACCAGAACAGCCATCGCAGAGTTAGTTGTGGTAGTATAGGATGTAGCACCCATACCTGCTGTCGTTGTCATTGTCCTCGCAGGTAAAGGCTCAAACTCGGGCCAATCCCTGGATTCTCTGGCTAGTGGGGTGTACTGGTGTGAGCTCCGGTATCGGTCTAGCGTTCCTGCTGCTAGGAGGGGTCTGTTGCATGGGTCGAGAATACGCAGCACCTCCACCAGAAAAATGTCGCATTTAATTGTCAAGCGATTTCTAAAAGAGGCCGTTAAAGTCCGAGCCGTCGAAGGGGCCGTGCGACACCAACAAAAGACCAAGGCGCAAGCTCGTGAACCAGCCCGTCCTCGTCTTCTTCTGGGACAAGTGGCCCAAGTGCGTGGCACAAGCGCGTGGCAATATCACCAAGCTCCTAATCACCAACCAGCCAAAAACCTTAGCTCTTTTTCGGTTTACATAAGTGATGGCATGCTCATACACCCCCTTCTGCACGAGCAATCTTGACTGCCTCGATGATCTCTCTGACGCACTGATCCTTGTGTCGAGGAACAATCCCGCTTTTTTCGAAGTCAGGCACGCATGGCTTGTTACAATGACGCATAAACTTATCACATTTAAAGCAGTGTAGGCTAAGCTGGTCCTGATTACCGTCACTTACATTCTTGTTGTGCTCTTTTAGTTAGGTGCCTATGCATCTGCAAGTCTGTTCAATGTATTCTCGTCCGCAAGACAATGGCACGCCATAAATGACAAGCTTGTCGCAAGAGACAAAACGTTTTTGGTGTTGAATCTTGCATGATTTCTTCTCTTTACTATTGCATGGGTTTGTTTTCTTACGCAGGATTGAGTTTGCACGGAGCCGAAAACACAACATCAATGCCTACGTGTTTTCCAATCTTTTTCAGGACGTACGGTATAATGGCTATTTTCTTGCACGCAACCGAACCTGCCACATCTTGCTTTTCAGAATGCCACACTGTTTTCATTTTTCGCAACAGGCCCTTGGCCACAGAGACCACAAGAGGTTCCGGGTATCCCGCATCAGACAGCCATCTAATTTGAAGTGCGAGGCTTTCTTGGAGCGTATGTTCACAAGATAGTGTTAGGGCATTAGTAAAGCAGTACCTAATAATGCTACGTTTCATGAGCTTGGAGTGAGCAGACACAGCAGGTAATAAAGCTTTTTGTGCTCTTGGTTCATAACCCCAACATACATGATCATTAAAAAAGTTTAGTCGCAGCTCTAAAAACCTCATGGAATTTTTCTCAGGCAGTTCATGCGTAAAAATTAAAGGTGTGAACTTTCGCTTGAAAATGTGAAGCACGTTTCCAGCTGTCTGAGGAAAATCTGCTTCGTCGTTGTCAATGATAATTAGAAAGTTGTCTACAAATTAAAAACTTGGATTACATTTGTTCCTTCGAGACAATTGTTTATCTTCCAGTCATGCATAGGTAAAAACTGGTCGTTTGCAACAGGAGCAATGCATGACCTAATGCAAATTCCATGTTTTTGGACGTAAATATTTTTGTCCCAAGTGGCAAAGGTAGATCTGAGATACACTTCAAGCGATTCCAAAAAAAAAGAACCCCACTATCAGGTACTCCAGAACAGTTTTGAAAGTAAAGGCCACCTAACCTGTCAACGGCCTGTTCAACACACAATACTAGTCTAATTGCGGCTAACCCTTGGAGTGTTAGCCAGTGCCACCACTCATAAACCTTGGCAGCGCATGTGGAACCAGGATTAGTTCTAGTAGTAACACATAAATACCCCAGAAAGTGGATGGGGAGACGGCGCCGTGGTAGCTCAATTGGTAGAGCATCGCACGCATAATGTGAAGACGTGGGGTCATTCCCCACCTGCGGCAAGTTGTATTTTCATCCAGTTTCAATTCCATTAATTTATAATTTATTTGTTTCAATCGATAAGTACAAGCAATTTCCCCTTTGTTGTCCTTGATGTCTTTGTGTGCTGGCTTCTTATGATAAATACTGTGTAGTTATTCAAACTTCTGTCTCGTACAAAATGGGGCCGTGATAGATAATGTAGTTTAATCTGGTCCATGGCTCAATAGTCTATCAGTTTTCTGCGCCCAGTGCATGAAAGATACTTGAACCTGTTCACCATCTACGCATCCGTTTCATGGCCGGAGCCTTCAAGACAAGCCTTGCACAATGTCTTTATGTAGAATCAAATCAGTAGTCACTTCATTTACAAAGGACATGTTTGAGTTTTGCAATCCCTCCTGAAAGTAAATTCTAACTGTGAGGATCCATGCTCTTCTGCCCTAAATGACACGACATATGCCACATTTATTCAAAACTGACCTTCAGTGAGAGAATGTTTGATGAGACGCAATGAGGAAATGGTGCCCCACTTTTAGAACATCACCGAATGATTTCAGCGAAGCGGCTACTGCCGTGGCAGCTGGTTGAATGTGACACATCGTTTGTTGAGGTCACAGGCTCATATTCAAATGCACTTTTTGGAACTTCAGTCGGAGTACTCATGCCTGGATTAACGCGTCTAGGTCACATGCTGGTACGCAACACTCTGTCCATCTTTTTCGGAATCGGAATGTCTGCATGCTAAAACTAGTATTTATTATGGCTATTACATTACAAAAGGCCATTACATTCACTGATTGTCTAAGTGTAGTAAGATCATTAATGCCCTCTAGTAAATAAAAAAAATCTTGTCCTAAAGGAACCTTATCATGTCTTTGAGTGTCACTTACAATCTGCAATTACGCTACTCCGTTTTTGATCCTTATTCTGTTATTTTTGTTCTCAACCTACTTCTGTTTTAATGAAGTCCTTTCCCCTTATTCCAAGTGACCATGTTTCCATTATTCATTTTTGTTGCATGCATATCGATGTTATTTCCACCTGATGAGTGAATTGTATTTGTGACTCGTATATTTGAATTATATTGTATTTTGAATTGTAATTTGAATTGTTGTTTTTCTTACCTTAGTAGGCTATAACTTCGTAGGAATTTTTGTTCTGTTTGGTTCAAGGTATTTGTTCTGTCATTGTTTTCTGCATGTTATATCACGATAATTTTGTTTCTGTCCATTTCCAGATAATGGCATTCATTTTTCAGGGTGTATTGCATTTGTTTCTTTTTTCTGATGTAAGCAATGCCGCTATACTGCTGTCAAGTGCATGGGGGCCTGCGGCTTTGTCAAGCTGTCATTTATGGCAGCGTTTACTGCTGACCTCCAGTGTCGTGTACCCTACATATAAGAATTGGCCCTTGCGCCACTAAACACTTCACATCATCATCATTGTTTGCAAGCTTAACGGCTCAAAGCGACAAATGTGGTACCTTGATGTTTTATTGCGATAACAGTTATATGGACACTCCAGGCGCATTTCTGCCGTCGGCGTCACCGTGACGTTCCATATAAAGTCCAAGGCGATAACATCGTCGCCGTGTGCCGTATGTGTGCTTGAAAGCTTGCGAGGGTGAGCCGATGATAGTGGCTCAATCTCGCGCGTGCAGAGCAGGAAAGCGGGGAGGAAGCGCACCGTCTTCCATTTTGCGCAAGGCACCGGGGGCAGGAGGGGGGGGTTCTACTCCAGCAGCCACTGCGTATGGCGCGGCCGTCCGGACCCTATCTTGGAAGCAATCTGCGATTAGTACAGAGTCCATAGGTTACTACGAGGTGCTTCGTGTGCGCTCTGTTCTCGCCGCTTAGTACACGCCGAAACGAAAGCAAGAAGGTCAATTCGCTTGCTGCCATGCCTACTGCCTCCAGCGATTGGACAGCGAGTATGCGCAGTCATAGAGTAATATGTGTTCATCTTTGCTTGTGCGTGTGTGAAACCATGCTTGTTAATTAAGTTAGTAAGCGAATGTTTACAAGTTTATACGGCCGATAAAGCTACTATCCTTACTTCGTATAGCTGTCTGCTAATTTGCTATGGCAATGGATGCTTCGCCTTTCGGGTGGAACTGCGACTTCTTTATTTTACCCTTTATATTCCAGTCCTTGTAAGGGTAGATTTGTAAGGCTGTTACGGCTGTGTGCCGTAACACTATTGGAAATGAAAGGAGACAGAAAACCACTCATCGGTCCGATAACTACGTCTAATTTCGCATGTGCTTGAAGGATTCGACAAAATTTTGCAGCAGGAGATTCGTTATGCGACGTAATTTATTAGTGATGTCATTCTATGATCAGCTAGAGAAGTGTATCAGGACCTCGTTAAGGCTAACTTATTTACAGGTAAAGGCAAACTATTACTTGCAGGATGAACGAGCGCAGTAAATGTTACTTCATAGTGTGCACATACATCGTTCTTGGAGCACACTATATATTCTGTCAAAGCACCTATGTTCTCTTGAGCACACCTTTTAGCATGCGAGATGGCTTCTTGAAAACCATCTATCTTCCATGGATCACTTGCTTTGGGATAAGGGGCCGTCATAAATTGCCAATACAGTGGTCTGTAGGATTATCAAAACTCTACCTCCGAAGGAAGAAGAACAATAAGCACAGTCGGCACCCCTAAAATGATCATTGGAAGGGGGAAACAAGTAACCATGCGTACTCAGTGTCCAAGCGATGACAAAGAGAGGTGAACAGAATCTCGCCAGAAGGAAAGACACACCCCAATACACCCAATCAACTGGGTTTATGGGTTGCCATGACGCACAACACTTGCCGTCAGTAATTAATAGCCTCTTGGAGGCGGTAGGCTTAGTTCGCTTACTCAACACGCACCATGAAAAACATGTGCCTTTGACGATGGCTTCACAACGACGTCATGGGTAAGTCGCTTGGGTAGAACAGACACGCCTTCATGTACGAGTGCCGCATTTGTCAGCTTTTCAGTGCTCACATTGGCTTAGTGGAATGCTGTTCATGCCATGATTTCAATGTTGCTGGCATCCGCTGTCCGGATAATGTGCCAAACATAACACGTGTGAAATGGCTATGTGTTGCGCTTCTGAGCAGGAACTTGAGGGTTCGATGTCGGCTGCGGCAGCCGCATTCCGATGAGGGGGGTGGGGGGATTGAGAAATGGCGTACCATGCATTGTGTGCACGTTAAGTAATCCCAGGTGGTCAAGGTGTATCCGGAGCCCTCCAGTATAGTTTGGTTGAAACTCACCGTGCAGTTCAGGGGCATCAAGTCGTTTAATAAATTTTTATTTTTCACTGTGAAAACACTGCACATATATAAAACATAGTTCATATATTGAGTATCGGTAGTTCCAACTCGAAGGGGCCCGAAAATTTCTTTGAATTAAATGAAGCTCGAATTACGGGAAGCTCATTGAATGGAGGACTTACGTGCATTAAGCAGCGCATTTTCACTGAGCTAAAATATAGTAAAAGCAGCGGAAGAATTCTATACTGACCTGTACAGTACCCAGAGGAATCAGGATACCTCAATTACAAACAGTAATGAACAGGATACGGAAACTCCTCCTACATGTATAACTAGCGATGAGGTCAAAAGGGCCCTGCAAGACATGAAACAAGGAGAGTGGCAGGAGACGATGGAATAACAGTCGATTTAGTCAAAGATGGAGGAGACATAATGCTTGGAAAACTGGCGGCTCTTAATTAATATGAAGTGTCTATCGACTGCAAGGGTCCCAGAAAACTGGAAGAATGCAAACATTATACTAATCAACAAAAAGGGCGACGTTAAAGAATTGAAAAATTATAGGCCCATTGGCTTACTCCCAGTATTATATAAAATATTTACCAAAATAATTTCCAATAGAATAAGAGCAACACTGGACTTTAGTCAACTAAGGGGACAGACTGGCTTCAGGAAGGGATACTCTACAATGGATCACATCCATGCCATTAATCAGGTAATCAAGAAATCCACAGAGTATAATAAGCCTCTCTATATAGCTTTCATAGATTAAGAAAAGGCATTTGAATCAGTAGAGATGCCAGCAGTCATAGAGGCATTACGTAATCAAGGAGTACAGACCGCTCACATAAATACCTTGGGAAATATCTACAGAAGTTCCAAGCTGCCTTAATTCTACACAAGAAAAGCAGGAAGATACCTATAAATCAGACAGGGAGACACAATCTCTCCAATGCTATTCACTGCGCGCTTCAAATAAATATTCAAGCTATTAAACAGGAAAGCCTTAGGAGTAAGGATCGACGGCGAATATCTCGGCAGCCTTCGGTTTGCCGATGACATTGTTCTATTCAGCAACAATGCAGACAAGTTACAACAAATGAATGAGGACCTTAACAGAGAGAGTGTAAGAGTGGGATTGAAGATTAATATGCGGACGACAAAGATAATGAAAAATAGCCGGGCAAAGGAACAAGAGTTCAGGATCACCAGTCAGCCTCTAGAATTTGTGAAGGAGTATGTTTACCTAGGTCAATTAATCACAGGGAACCCTGATCATGAGAAGGAAATTCACAGAATAAAAATTGGTTGGATCGTATACGGCAGACATTCAGCTCCTGACTGGAAGCTTACCATTATCATTGAAAAGGAAGGTGTACAATCAGTGCATTTTACCAGTGCTGACATATGGGGCAGAGACTTGGAGACTGACAAAGAAGCTTGAGAACAAGTTAAGGACCGCGCAACGAGCGATGGAACGAAGATTGCTAGGCATAACATTAAGAGACAGAAAGAGAGTGGTTTGGATCAGAGAGCAAACGGGTATAGACGATATTCTAATTGACATCAAGAGAAAAAAATTGAGCTGGGCAGGTCATGTAATGCGCAGGTTAGATAACCGTTAGACCATTAGGGTTGAAGAATGGGTACCAAGAGAAGGGAAATGCAATCGAGGACGACAGAAGACTAGGTGGAGCGATGAAATTAGGAAATTCACGGGCACTAGTTTGAGTCGGTTGGCGCAGGACAGGGGTAATTGGAGATCGCAGGGAGAGGCCTTCGTCTTGCAGTGGACATAAAACAGGCTGCTGCTGCTGATGATGAACACATCAGCGATGAGTTGCGAAAACGGAACTTCATGACAGCAGGGTGTGTACTGCCGTGAAACCACATTTCTAGGCAGAAATTTGTTGCTGTGAAGCTGCACATCAAGGAAAAATTTGTATATAACCTGCAGCTAGGCATAAATGTTAATTTTTTAAAAATTGTATGCGCGAAAATACGACACATGTAACGGGAGACGAGAGCAGCAGCAGCTGGCCCGCGGCTGCACTTTCAGGTCGCAGGCGCCAGTTGGTATGCTGCTTAGTTCGGCGGCGTGGTATGTTCACAATAACTGTCGCAAACGTGTTCAGATTAACGGGTGGTTTTGCACTTTAAATTTTGACAGGAACATGGCGTCAGTTCCAATAATGGGAATTAACGAGGTGCCACTATATGAGCCGCACGTTTGAAAAAAATGCTGGCACAGAAAAGTGGACACGCACGAAGCACTGTGTGTGCCCTCTCTTTTTTTCAGTGCCCATACTTTTTTTCAATTGCGCTCTTTATAACCAAGCCATAAATTACCAACTAGCCCATCGGCACCGCTTCAACAGGAACTGGGTAGGGTGAAACTGTGAACAGTGCGTGTGTACATTCAGTTGAACTGGTGCATTTTTGTGCATTACATTATTCCAGCACCCTTGAGCCGCATGCTTATTCTGTCCTACTGTTGCAGTACCGGCAGGGCATGTCCAGTTCAGGCAAGGAAGTGGGCCAGCAGTACATAAACTCCGTGCGCAACAGCATGGAGCAGCTTCGACAGAAGGTCAGCGACGAACTCTGGGTACTCGCCCTGTTTGAGGTAAGCGCTGCAACAGCTGCAGTAGTGTTGCCAGACTGCCTTCCGAATTTGATGGACAACTATACCGAACACAATGTGGTTGTTTCAGTGACGCAAAGAGTTTCCAGGCCAGGCACTTTAGGGCATTGCACAGGCCGAAATTCTTGGCCCGGTCCGTGACTGCATGAACGTACCTTGGGCCCGTGGGAGTAAGCCTTTAAGGGGACATGACTCGGTCACCCAACAATTTGCGGTTTACCGCGGCATGTCGTAGTACAGGGTCTAGTGTGGCTATGCACGTGTTAAAACTGGGCAGTAAAAGCACATCCAAAATATGAGCTATAACTCGCTGGCCCCGCGCTGCAGTGCCGACCGCCGCATTACATGCCATATGATGGTGATGATGATGATGAAGTCTCAATTAATGGCACAAACCCACTGCGGGGGATAGGCCACAAGTCGGGTGGTAATATGATTGAAAAATAAAATAAATTAGTTATTAATAATAACACAAAAAAGGAAAATAAATGAATAACCAAAGATGAAAAATGAACTGTTAATACAGGAGATAAAGGGGTGATCGATACGATAGTCAGCCTTGCCTTGATAGGAATACTAACAAAATCTTGCTACTGTAATACATAAAGTAAAGGATATACTTAAGCACGAGCAAGTTAAATTTTGAATAATAATAATATTTTAACTGTGAATTTGTGCTTTTACTTTTTGAATTTTCTGAATTGAAGTAGATGTAAATCAATTGTGGAAACTACGATATATTAATTAAGCAGTCTTTTTGTGTTACATAGGAAATTATAAATGGCTAGGCAAACGTTCCTGTGGCTGTATCCTAATACCGTTGCTCCAAGGGAGAGTATAACAGTACTGCTTAAAGGCAATCCTAGATCTTGAAGCAAAATTTGTAGACATAGTTTTTGATGAGTAGAAAGCCGCCGACACGATAATGAAAAAATGGCCTATGGATTCCAGCTCATGCAGAGGTAGCATAAAAGGGATACCGCCAGACCACATCTGTACAAGTAAAAATTAAGTGTTCGAATGTGGCAACACAGCCGTGTTAATGAAACTTCTAATTGTCGCTTAGAACACAGTTGTCGTTTCCAAGAATAATTTAGGGGCATAAATCTGTAGATTTTGCTAATGACAGGGCTTTGTTGTCTTTGGTCAAAGAAAATTGTCTATATCTGGCTGCAGTGATGTGCGCAGTTGCCGGCAGCACAGATATCACCGGACCTGTTAAAGAAGCTTGTCCTAAGCAATGGGCTATGTGGCATCGTGTTGCTGCATGGAACCGAGCCATCGTCTTCCAGGAAATCAGCTACCGCACCACATGAGGTCGCACCATAGTTGTCATTTGTTTATATATTTGCTCCAGATAACGTGTGCCATGACTTCGATGCCACCAACTTCACGTGAAGAAGCAAGCGACAGATCTTTGAGGAGCAAAAGCAGCGATGACGTCATATACGCCGCGCATTCTGACTTCGTCCTCATCACGTGCCGAAACACGTCCTCCGAGATTGGGGTGTGCCGCACATCTTGGAGGCAATGGACGAAGACAGCATAGTAAAGGCAGTCAACATAGATCGCGACATTAGTGTTGCGAAATGCTGCTCATGTCTTTCCTCACTGCTGAGTACTACGACTTTATTTCACTATATTGTAACAAAGTGGGATTGACGAGGACGTGGAGCATCACCAACAAATACACCTTATCAGTCGTCAAAGAAAAACCAACGTCTTCTTCGTTTCCATGCTTAACCTAAAAACCCGCCCTACTTCACTGGCACATACCCGTGGCAATACAGTTGTGCCATTTGCTCCTCCTTTAGAAAAAATCATTGCCTCGATGATAGAGTCTTGAAAAACAGCGAAAAAAAGAGCTGTGCAGTCTTGTCAGTCTTCATAGTACGACTTCGTACGAAGCACGTGAACGACCTCGGGTAAATGTCGTCGGCGCTTTGAACAGCGAGAGCCATCTGGAACGACTACATAGTTGACATCACTGATGTGTCGGAGAACTACATAGGGTCCGAAGTACTTGTGCAGGAGCTTTTCAGAGAGCCCATGCTGACGAATAGGTGTCCAGACCCACACTTTGTCGCCGATGTTGTATGTTACGTGTCTGTGCCGAAGATTGTAGCATCTGGCGTCACAGTCGTGTTCGTGGATTCGCAGATGCGCAAGCTGCCTAGCTGCCTCTGCTCATAGTGCGATCTCTTCAGTGCCTGTCTCGTTGTCATCAAATTCATGAGAGAGCATTGCGTTTGATGTTGTCGTAAACTCACGGCCATATACGAGACTGAAGGGTGTCGGTCTCTTGACGAACCGTATTATATGCGCGGGTAACATAAGGTAAAAGCTCGTCCTCTACATCTACGTACATGCTTACTATATTAGCCAGTCTCCTCTGGAGTCGTTCCGTCAGTTCGTTTGTTTGGAGGTGATACACCGTTGTCTTCCGGTGGGCGCTACCACTTAGACGTAGAACGATATTCAAAAGCTTGGCCATGAACGTAGTACCTCTGTCCGTGACAACTACTGCGGGAGCGCCATGCCTTAAGACGATGGATTTGAGATAAACTCTTGCCGCTTCATCTGCTGTTTCCTGTTGCAGAGCACCTGCCTCGGCATATCCAGTGAGATAATCCGTGGCGACGATTATCCACTTATTGCCGGTAGTAGACACTGGGAAGGGGCCCAGAAAATCCATGCCTACTTGTGCAAATGGTGTGGTCGGCACTTGAACAGGGTGCAGTAGGCCGGCTGACTTGACGGAGGGCGGTTGGCGATGCTGGCAATACAGACATGTCTGAACGTAACGTTTAAGGACTGCAGTAAGTCTCGGCCATTAGTAATTCTGACGAATCCAGGAACAGCAGGACTGTGATGCCAGACACTACAATCGCACTGCGCCGCTTAGCCAGCCGTTCATGGGAGACGAAGTCTGGCACTACAAATTCGCACTATGCAAATTATTATGCCCACAGATTGCTGGTATGCATTCCATACATGCATGTCTCTCGGATCTATACTTAGCGAAAGTACGATTTTGTTAAGCTGCCACGTGTTCCAACCAGCTTTTTCTTCCATGCTGTAGAGGCTTGCGGAATGCGTAAACAAATGCCCGTGCACATGTGTCCATGGCGCAAAGATTTTGCGCAATGTACGCTTTGCCTGAACCTTTACTTGAACTTGCTTTATTGCAGCCGATATTGGCAAAAAAGGAAGATAGCAAGGCTGACATTTGGCCGGGGTAGTACCGCCTGCCTAATGAGTTGGTGGGCGGTCGGCATCGTGTCTGGCCGCAGCGTCAGCTTTTTGATGGGTATCCGAAGAAACCTGGCGAGCAGGCACATATCGTTGTGGTCTGGCGTGAAGTGTTTCCAGAACAAAACAAAAGCATCAGATGAGCGCCAGTCTTTTCTGCCCACCTTCATCTCGCAAGCCTTACGCTACCTGAAGAAGGATACGCAGCTCTCCCTGCTCTATTAGCTCCTGCACCCGACAGTGCTACATAGGCGCCGCAGTGGCTGAACAAAGCACATGTTTCCTGTATGCGCGTACAGCTGAAATACGGATTCTTCGCTGGAATATACATGCTCGCTCAGCAAGCATGCAGCTTGTGACATCACAGCTTGTGAGGGTGCCAGTGCTGCTCGACTGTTGTGCGGTTCGAGTGTAATAGAAAAACAATTAAATACGGCTCAAATGCAAAATATTTAGCCAATGTGTTCTTGAACGGTTACCTCACACAATACAGATTATAATCGAAAAATGTGTGTCACGCCCCTTTAAAGGAGTACTGGCACAAATTTTGCAGGGCTCTGTTTTTTGTACTTCATCAGTAGCTGTTCATCCAGTAATAGTAGTAAAGAAACTCGTTTGCATCAATGTGCGGCGATTGTTATATGCTCGTATGTTATGACCACTTGGGGTTTCAATTTCGAAGAGCACTTCTTTCCCCGTGGCATATGAGGCATGCTTCAAAACAGCAATGATAACAGAAGCACACAGGCATGTGATGCACGCTGGCGCACCGTCTATCATACTGTCACGTAGTAATGACGGTGAAGAAGGCAGTAAAACTGTTATTGACGAAACTAGCGCTTTATTGGGCGAACTTGTGCCCTCAAAAGGAGGCTACACTCAAAGAACAATGATAGCGGCGAACACAGTAAATGATCGTCGAAAATCTGATCTGCCGGTCAAGCACGTCGGCTTTCATAGATGAGCCATCGAATGTTCCAGAGAAATCGCTGGTGCCCGCGTGTCCTCCAGAAAGTTATACACCATTCGCGTCGCACATACGATCAGGTTACATGAGCTTCGGCAACAACAGACAGCAGCAAGAACCGTCGATAACATCCGCAAAACTTCCGAAACATGCAATCGCGTCATGCGCTGAGCACAGCAGCAAGAACCGTCGATAACATGCGAGAAATTTCCGATACGGTTGGATACACAATAAGGTCATAGAACATACCTATTGCAGGCTATGCCAGTCCTAGAATTAAAGATGGTGTGGAATTTGTGGGAGATGTAGGGTTCTCCTCCGTACTCTTGGGACAAAGGAACGACAACACAGTAGTGCAAACAATCACAAGGGCATTTATTGCACCTTTCATAGATCAATGCCTGCTAGCCGAGTTGCTATCCACAAAACATGCCGATGGGCGCGCGACAAATCTAGAAGTCCGACTCACCGAGCGACCGGATAGCGAGCGAATATGTTCGCCCCATGCTGGATCCTAACGCCTGGTCGTTCGCGTGTACGGTCACGCGAATAGTGGCACGTTCGAAGGCGGCCACGCGAGACAGTCTCGCAGAAGCATGGATCGGCGCCCGCGCGGACGTCCGCGCCCGCCGACAATCTCGAACCCAAGAGCCCAAGCGCCTTCCTTTCGGCGCCCAAGTAACCTCGCCTGTCGGCGGCGTTAGCAGCGCAACACTCGCGCCATCTCTCGCACTGCGCTTCAACCACTCCGACCACCGCGGGCGCCAGGCCACGCGACACGGCGGGCGAAGCCGCCCTGCAGGAGACGAGCTATGTGGGAAAACTAGATCTCAGGGGAGGCGTGAGAGTCACGCATCCCCACATCCCCCCAACCTTAAATCACTACATATTCCGGCGAAACATGTCACACAGTCTAACATCAACACGTGCTTCGCGAACAAGGTGGTACATGCAACAGTGGCCGCGCCGAGGAAATGTCCACACGCTGTCCATAATATGCGAGCCGACTGTCCTTGGGGTACACCGCTGGCGTCCGCCGGTCACAGCAGCAGCTTTGCACTCGACGGCACGATTACAGGCCAGGACTCCGGAAACGACGACGCAGTAGTCGGTACGAGCAAGCGTCGCTCGCGCCGACGCGCCCTGCTGGCAAGAGCCGCCGTAGCTGTCGGTGACCGCCGGCTCTTTTGTCCGCCGCCGAGGGTTGTGAGCTGGATGCAGGAGGCCGCCGAAGTCGCTGCGCCGAACTGGCCACAGCATCACCATCGCCCGGGGTGACTCGATCGTAGTCCGGGGCAGCAGCGCAGACGATGTGCAGGTGACGGCAAACCAGGGGTGACTCCAATCACGCTGCGTAAACTCAACACACTCGGCAAACACTAAAGTAGTGCAAGGGAGAGGAATTCTGCATGCGCATCGCCCACGTGGTGCGATGTTCAACTCGGCTAGCAAAAGATCGGGCAGCTACTCAGATGCTAAGTTCACGTGAACAAAGCTCGCTTCCTTGAGTCGAACGAGTAATTTCAATTCGTGCGAGGCTAAATAGAATGAGGGAAGCAAATTGCCTCAACGCCACGGTCCACCAGGTTGTGTCCCTCCACGTGCAACAGGCAGCTTCGTAAAGCCTTAGGCCTAAATCGTCGCTACCCTGACAACAACCGGCATCCAAAAACAACACCCAAAATGGGCGCAAAACAGGCAGCCGCGAGGAGACGTTAGCTCTGTGAGGTGGTCCTACTCGCTCGGTGCACAGCATCCGAGTTGACGGCGCCCACCGTCCCAGACGGTGTCGAAGCGCCCGGTGCCAGGCCGCAATACCAGTCAGCCCGTAGCGGCACCCGTGGCCCGCGGCCACCCGGCTCCCAGAGCCGCGACTTCATCCGAGTCAAAGAGATAGAAGAAGCTATTTACGTAAGAAATTCGGACCACCCACGAGGCTTCCGTACTCACTCGCTTCAGGCTTGCCACTGCTCCGCGGGCGCTCAGCCTCGCTCTCCCAGGATGCAGACCACGTGGCTCTCGTACTGACGAACGTCATTAAAAAAAACACTTGCGAAAAGGCTTAGCATGTTGATAAGTTCAAACACACTACAGCCACCGTCGCCTCGCTCAAGAAAGCACGCCGCCAACGCTAGCGATCAAAATCCACGCTAGCCCTACGCTTCAGTTCAAACAAAGGTCTCGAACGAAGCAAAACTGTTAAATCTATCGTCCGATGCCCCAAAAGCTCCACGTTGGGCAGCCAGATGTGGGAGATGTAGGGTTCTCCTCCGTACTCTTGGGACAAAGGAACGACAACACAGTAGTGCAAACAATCACAAGGGCATTTATTGCACCTTTCATAGATCAATGCCTGCTAGCCGAGTTGCTATCCACAAAACATGCCGATGGGCGCGCGACAAATCTAGAAGTCCGACTCACCGAGCGACGGGATAGCAAGCGAATATGTTCGCCCCATGCTGGATCCCAACGCCTGGTCGTTCGCGTGTACGGTCACGCGAATAGTGGCACGTTCGAAGGCGGCCACGCGTGACAGTCTCGCAGAAGCATCGGACGGCGCCCGCGCGGACGTCCCCGCCCGCCGAAGATCTCGAACCCAAGATAGGGTGGCTAGAAGGGGAGGTGTGAATACCGGCGGCGCTTTCCTTCGGGCGCGCATGACCCCCTTGCGCACCGATGCCACCAGGGGGAACGTGGCGCTGCTGCTCGCGGCGTGGTATTACGGCGTGGTACTCCCGCGCTGGCCTGCGCCCTCCGCTGTCAGTTGGTCCCGTCGCCTGTTTTGGAGTGTTCCTCCCGCCATTCCGTCATTCGAGGGCGAGATGCTGTGGACCACCAAAGTTATTTTGAGCACCGCAGCGATGCATGGCTAGTTTATTACATTGCAGGTTATGTGGCGAGAAGGCGTGTTTTGCTCACTTATTGTGAAGACTACGAAGCACCATAAAGGCAATATCCCCAGAGAGCTTCCACCAGAGGCATCCAAAGAGTGGAACCTTGAGGGCCTTTCATATCCCTCAGAATCGTTCTATAAGCTGGACAATGCCCTTGAAAACAAACTCACTCGTTTATTCAGTGTAACACTCGCCGTGGTTGCTCAGTGGCTATGGTGTTGGGCTGCTGAGCACGAGGTCGTCGGATCGAATCCCGGCCACGGCAGCCGCATTTCGATGGGGGCGAAATGTGAAAATACCCGTGTATTTAGCTGCACGTTAAAGAACCCCAGGTGGTCAAAATTTCCGGAGCTCTTCACTACGGCGTGCCTCAATCATAATCAGAAAGTGGTATTGGCACGTAGAACGCCATTATTTTTAATTCAGTGTAACACGCAAGCATGCCAAAGCTGTGGCCGAGATTTTGCAGTCAATTGGTTAAATGTCAAAGATTGGTTGCCTAGACCATTCTGCTACCCTGACAGCCTCAGTTATACGTTTTTATTGCCTCACAAGGATTCACTTTTTGCTTAAAAGTTTCAATCAGCAGAGCAGTGTGAAGAAACGGAAAACACTGAAACCTTGTGTGTTGTAAATATTTTTGCTCACTTGTAAATAAACGATTTCATGACCACATCTGTTGCTTCACTGTCTTCAATCATAGTAAGTTCCTTATATGAGCGTCAAAATGACATGCTACAGGTCTGCAAGCGCAGACAAAAAGTGGTTTGTAAATACGTCCAGACTTTATCAGGTAATGTCTGCAGTTTACAGGTCTTACGGCACGCATAGGGTGATTGACTGCTGATCTCGAGGACGGCGGTCGCATTTTCAGGGAGGCGATATGCAAGGCGCCCGTGTGCCGTATGATGTCAGTGCGCGTTAAAGAACCCGAAGTGGTCGAAATTATTTCGAAGCCCCCACTAGCTCCTAACACCCAAAGCCAGCTCACGAAATGCGCACAGACAAAACGCGTTTGAATCTCGATACAGTGCGAACTGGGCCCGTAAAATCTCACCGGAGTAATGATTTGGGCTGACATAACATTGTTTTCATGATAAAGGTTCATTCTTTGACGCTCGCAGAAAGCGCGGGATACCCGAAACGGGCTCATTTTCACTTCGGTGGTAGAGATCCAGCCGACGCGAGGCTGGCGAGGCGCTCATTTCGGCTGCGTGCTTACCCCGCCTTGGTCAACAGCGCCGCCCCGCGGCATCGGTGCGCTGTGGGGTCACGTTTGCGCCGCCGGTATTCACACCTCCCCTTCTAGCCACCCTACCCAAGAGCCCAAGCGCCTTCCCAGTGTTGCCAGATGGCGCAGAGTGCCGTAGCCAAAGTATAGGAAAATTGTAGCCCAAAAATAGCCAACCACACAACCAGGCTAAGACAGTTAGTAGCCAAAATGTAGCCAACATTACCCATCGAACAGTGAGATGAAGTTTTTTTTTTTCGCAACTAAAATTCCAACAGAAAACAATAAACTTGTTACAAAAGATACCTGCGGTTGACTAGACCAAGTGACGCAGCAGAAAGCGAGAACTATCGCATGCTTTGCAGAGTACCATGTCAATGGCGTCTCCGTTGCCCTACTGTCTCGAAGGTATGATCCAGTGTATTGTAAAAAAATAGTAAACTGTGAATTTATGCTATAAACCTGTCGTAGACTATAAAATTAGCTAACAGCAGATACTTACCTTTGAAATCTGGGTTATGCTCCCATTCTTTCTGGTATTTCCTTGGGTATTTCGCCCACTTCCCCATTGTGCACAAATGAAGAGGCGAGACAAACACACAGAGCGAGCACAACAGCAGCAGCTTTCATGCATGCATGGTTTCACTATCCAGACACCATAGTTTCACTTTCAAGCAAGCGAGCAGGAGAGCGGCTTTGGCTAAATGCGCCGTACGCAGAATCCCTAGTCAACAAAAGCCACGACATTCTCCACAGAAACACGCCACGTAGACAGAAGCAAAGAATGCAAGCAAGCCGCGAAAAGGCTGCAGCAGCTACTAATTAAACGTAGCGCTCTTCCAAAAACACGCTTTTTTACCATTAAAAATTTCAGGGAGCGTATAGCCCAAAAATAGCCACAACGCCAAATTATCTAAAAAGCAGCCAGGAAATATTTTAAGTAGCCCAATTTGGCTATAAATAGCCCAATCGGCCTTCCTTTCGGCGCCCAAGTAACCTCGCCTGTCGGCGGCGTTAGCAGCGCAACACTCGCGCCATCTCTCGCACTGCACTTCACCACTCCGACCGCCGCGGGCGCCAGGCCACGCGACACGGCGGGCGAAGCCGCCCTGCAGGAGACGAGCTATGCGGGAAAACTAGATCTCGGGGGAGGCGTGAGAGTCACGCATCAAGAATGCACATGACGATGACAGGCAATACACTTGACGTACATCACAACACACGACCTACGACTTGTTCACCTGCAGTCTACAGGCTTAAACACGTAGGTTGGTCGTGGCTTCAAGTATCATTTTGTTTTATTCAGCAACTTTCAGGTGGCCACGCACCGTGGAGATGTGACGAGCCACATTACATGTTTAGATACTGACTGCAGCCTGGGGTATGTTCTTTTCACGTTAAGTGAGCCTTCATGGAACCAAATTACTGTGGTATCCGCCGCGTGACGCTGAAGGGTACGTGAGTACACATGCAGCCAGCATGTTGACGCGGCCTATGTACGACCAACAGCCCTTCGATGTTCACGCAGGCATACATTGTTCTATCAAGCCTTCTTCATTATTGCAATGCATCTGCTAACCTTTACTTCCCTGGGCTTCTTTGGCACATAGACAGAATGTGTGCGCTAAATTGGATCCGTCTTTTAGTTACTCAAAACAGCCAATTCTTTCCCATCCTACCACATGGCTGTTTTGCGTGCCACAGATGTATCACCCATTGCCAAAATCAGGAACGCTCTGCAATTGTCATTCACTTGCAAGGCGTTCATCGCACAGATTCTGAAGCACAGTGGTTTCAGTCTATGACTGCATGCTAGCAGTAACCCCGCAGGGGCATCTGCGTCAGCAGGCTTTTGGTGTGTTGCGACACCACGTACCCGAGCACACATGGGTTGGCCCCTCCTGTGTGTAGTCGTGTGCGGCTTAGCCGTGTCTGCGGAAAGGGGGATCCTGGGGGTTAAGCTGATGTCGGGTGTTCGGACCTTTAAGACCCGCCGGAGGAGGAACACACCTCTTTGGCCTCCGCTTGACATAGACGGCACCCCCGGACTGAACCACCTGGGGAAATTGGCAGTCGCCTTTTCCTGTCCTCCTCTCTAACCTTTGTCTTTCTCTCTCACCTTTTCATCTATCCTGTCCTCTTTCACTTCTCACTTCCGAATTTCCTGGTGGCAAGGTATAACCTTGTGTGGCTAGCCAGTCTTGCTTATGCTATATTTTGTTATAGCAGCGATGTAGGCTGGCATTGGGCTCCATGGTGGGTAGTTGGCATTGCTGCCGAAAACCCCATCTATACTTATGGAGAATGCTTTCCCTAAACTACCTGATCACCCTCAGAAACAAGGGCGCACCAAAGATCTCTCCCAGTGTTTCGGAATCCAAGTCCACAACTTCCCCCGTTGCCATGTAATTCACTCTGAAAAACCAGACAAACAGTGCGAACTATTTCACCATTCCTTGTTTGAAAGTCTTCGAAGTTTTTGGTTCAGGTTATAAAACGTCGAGGATGGCAAGCGATGATCTCCTCTTGGAGCTCCGTGATCAGAAGCAATATGAGAAACTGCCGAAACTAGTATAATTTGGGGAGACCCAAGTAACAGTAACCCCGCACCGTGCTTTGAACACCACCTGCGGCATTTTCTCGGACGATCACTTGCTCGAGCTGACTGAGTCTCAACTCTTCGAGGGCTTCCGTGAACAAAAGGTTATCAGTGTCAGAAGAATTATGATGAGGTAGGATGGCAAAGGAAATCGAGACTAAGCACCTGATACTCACCTTCGGCTCAATTGTCTTTCCCGAGTCCATCGAGGCTGGGTACATCAAGCTTAGCATAAGGCCATACGTGCCAAACCCCCTCCGATGCGTTAAATGCCAGCATTTCGGCCACAGTTCACAGAACTGCCGAGGCCGCCAAACTTGTGCGAAATGCCCATGAACACACCTCTGAATCTTGCGAGAACTCTCTTCACTGTGTAAACTGTGATGGGGAGCACACCGCGTACTCACGGTCGTGCCCATCCTGGAAAACATACAAATAAATTGTGACCATAAAATTTTTAAAAATATTTCATTCAAAGAAGCACGCAGGCGTGTATCCTATTTGCCAAAGAACAGCTTTACTGAAGTGGCGTGTCTGGGGGCAGTGCCACAACGGCTCTTGGCGGCTGTCTGA
This sequence comes from Dermacentor andersoni, assembly GCF_023375885.2. Taxonomy (NCBI): domain Eukaryota; kingdom Metazoa; phylum Arthropoda; class Arachnida; order Ixodida; family Ixodidae; genus Dermacentor; species Dermacentor andersoni. The sequence goes on from NC_092822.1 coordinate 125,580,438, forward strand.
CCCACACGCAGTGAGGCGGCAGTGACGCATCTGTTTCAGCAACGAGACGAGACAGCTACGTTCGATGCGAACGAAGTCAAGCTTCTTCTTTTTTTCCTTTTCTTTATTGGTTTTTCTTTAGCACGCGCGCCTTTGGAGCCTGCCGTCTTCTTCTTTCTCGTCTTGTCCGCTCCCATGAGCTTCAACAGCTTCCGGCTACGAAAAGCTTTCTTCTCATGATTGGAAGCAGTCTTCAAGTGTGTAGAGATGTTGCACAGGTCTCCGAACGAGTCCTCCTTTCGTTTTTAAGAGACAGGAGCGCGGCTTCGCGTCGACTACAGAATATACTTAAATGACCTTAGCCACGCGACAACGGAAGTCTGGCCCAAAGGACGCTGACTGAAGTCGAAAATGACCAGGTACAACACGATAATACGTCGAAGGGCTTCAACTTACTGAAGCGGAAGGTCATTGGCGATCGTGCTCCAAAATTCGCGGCTGCCGCTAATTGGTGGCATCGGGTGCCCTTCAGATGACATGCGGCATCTGGTGCGAAAGCTTCTACATGAAAGTCCTTGCGGGGGCAAAGGTGGGCCACAGAAACCCCCTGTGAAAGTACCTGCTTGATGAAGCCGAAATTCACAACTGAAAGGCAGGTTCTGTTCTGCAGTGACACGGTGCGGGAGCACGGCGTCAGTAAGATGCGTCACGTAATAGTCGCCATCTGGAATAGCTGGCGAACATGGGGATTCAATGTACACCCTTGCAATTTTTTAACAATAGCGCACGAGCGTCGACGGTAAGGCATGTCCACGGCCTTGTAGTGGCCAGGGACGGCGGGATTGGCGACTTTACGTGCGGTCGTGCAAGGCGAACTCTAGTTCGATTGTGTACTGCTGCACTGTTCGCTTCAGGAGTGCCCCTCACCGCTGCAAGGCCACTGACACGTTGTGTGGTCGGCGCTCGCGCGTTATTGTTAAAAAATTGCAAGGGTGTATGTCACGGTTTACGCAACAGGCGAACAAAGTCCCTGCCATATAAGCGAGACAAAGGTTGGTCACTGGTTTCAAGGCAGAGGACACCGGCGGAGCAATCAATCAGAGCGAAATTGACAGAAAAAAAGATCAAGTCCAAGTATGTGGTCGTTACAGCACTGCGCACATACCATAAAAATAACAGCCGCCTATAGTGACCACCAGCGGTAATCAGAGCTGTGCATATTCAACCAACAGCGACGGTCGCACCATCAGCAACATGGTCAACTTGTGGAAAGTGTAACGGTCTTCATCTGGCGACAAAAACTGGCACTCTTAACAGAGACATGCGCGCCAGTGTCAACCAAAGCTCTCACAGGAATGCCGTTGACGTGGACTTCAAGAGTGTTCCGGTGGGCAAGTAAAGGCAACATGGGATAGTGGGACAAGTTCGACAGAGCAGCTTCACTTCGAGTAGCTGTGCAGTCTAGCGGCGGCGAGTCGGTGAACAAGATGGACGGTGATGCGGCATAGGTGACTGGGCGTAGGTACTTTCCTCAGGGACATTGGGTGCAGAGGATTCGGCGCAGGGCTGTTAGCGTATTTTAGTATGGAAGGGAGAGTAAGTGGGAAACAGGCTAGGGGACTGAGATGACCACTGGCTACGGCAATAGCGAGCGATGTGTCCACGGCTGCAGCGCAAACATATAGGTTTATCATCGGCTGTTATCCATTCAGACGGGTTTCAGTAATGAGTAAAGGAGCATGGTCCACGGCGAGGCCTGTCCGCGGAAGCTAGGGTGGTGTCAGAAGTGTTCACGGCGCAGACAGCAGAAAAAAGGCCCAGATTCGCAAATTCCTGGCGAATTACCGACCTGCATCACTGAAACAGCCAGTGTCGAAGTGTCGGATAGCGTGGGCTTATTAGAAGCCGGATATGCAGTCTCGAATTCTCGGCGGTCGATGCGCGTCACGTAGTCTGACGTGGATCGTTGACAAGGAGTCATCTCTCAGGACAACGTTGCAATGGTGTTCAGCAGATGCTCGAACTGAGGCGAGATCCGCTGGCTTTTTGCCTGCTGTAGACGATGACACTCTTTCATCACATTGTCAATGGTCGTGACGTTCTGGAAGACGAACAGATTGAGTGCATTGCCCGTGATGCCCTTCAAAATGTGATCAATCTTGTCAGCCATGGACATCTTCTGGTCAGCTTGTAGACACGAGGACAAATGAGAAAGTCCTTGCCCCTATATATATACATATTTTTTTTTTCAAATTATGGCCGTAAATGCGAAGTCCAAATATCCATTCCCAGTGGTGGACCTTTCTTCGACCGGCCCAGTCTTATATGCCGGTAGCTCCGCGGAATGGCGCTGCTGTCAGTTGAAGATGGCGGTTGTGCTTCACACTTCCGCGGCGTACGAGCAATGAAGTGTGATTTGCTTTCTGCGGAGTAAGGGCTGAATGCACATTGAAATACACATGGAAATGCAGCCCACGTATGGGGAAAGGTGTCTCCGCCTCGCTCTGAGAAGTGTGAAGTGGTGGTATTGTGAGTTCGCAAAAGGAAGTGAAGACTTGCATGCCAAATGAGCTTTCGGGGAGGCCGCATGCGTCGCTGATTGACGAGAACATTTCTCAAATTTAATGCTGCGATGGGACAAATACTGAACAGCTGTGGACACTATGTGAAAAAATCGTGTAAGACACGTATATTTGTAATTATCGCTTTGTACCTCATTTTGGCTAATAAAAGATAGGGGCACATAATTTCTGATTCACCCTCGTGCAATGCCAACACGTCCTCTCCGTACGTTAAGCGAGGCTCAGTTGACGTCTGGGTATGTACCACCAGTTGTTTCTTGGAGGCAAGATGAGGTACCCAGGATTTCATCCACCAAATAAATGCTACGTGGAAGCACAGTAGGAAAGCTATTTGCAGACTGTATTGACAAGGGCGGCAAGCACTGGTCAGCATAGAAGCCAGCCAACATCGAGCAAAGCGCGTCGTTGTCATTTATGACGCAGTGGCTGCTTATGAGCACGTCACACTAAATCGAAGGGTGGACATCATCTTCGAGTAACACGTTGCAATACTAAACATTCCGTCATTCACAAATTCAAAGAGTGAATCTAAAGAAGGAACGAAGTTGGAAAATATCATCACAAAGTGGGCGATAGCAAACGCATAGTATTGATTTGCGCGATTTCAGTTCTTCATAGGGCTGGCTCAGTGCTCAAGAATGTGCAAGGAAAAGCTGTCCACGAAAAGCTGCTCTAATTCGCAGCATGGCGGGGCAGCCTCAGTGACGGCACAAGAGGGCACAAGGAAATTGATGAAACATACCAGGCTTTGGCACAATAAAAGAAACTCAAAATATTGACATAAGCTAAATACTCACTACAACCAGGCAATTGCACTGCCCCCCATAGCAGATGTACGTATTTAAAATGGGGTATATTAGTGAATTATACAGTTTTAATTTTATTTCTTGACACACAATGTGCCTATATATGGTTCGCTAAACATATTATTTTATATAATCTTTATTTACATGGGCACTTCAGGCGCAATTCCGACGTCAGCCTGATGTTCTGTATAAAGTGCGATAACATGTGGGTGTGAGTGAAAGCATGCGAGGGTTAGCCCAGAAGGATAGTGTCGCGATTTCGCGCGTGCAAGGCAGCAAGGAGGGGAGGAAGCGGGCCATCTTCCATCGCACGCGAGGGAGCAGGGGTCCAGCGGTGGCTGCGTATGGCCCTACCAAAAGCATTCCGGTGGGTCTAGGCGAAGGCTTTGGCAAGGTATATGTAAACTGGTACCAAAGCTTCCATAGAAGTCCACACGTCAAGGAACGACGACGGGCTCGTTGCACCCATCGCCGTATAGACCGTTTCATCGGGCGAGGAGGATAGGGCGCGCGGAGGGCCTTTCCTCCTCTCTGGCTTGGCCGATCAGGCGCGGCGCCGCTTGAAAGTATTTATGTCGCGCGCTGTGGAACGATTTCGAGATGTTTCAGATCTTACTTTGTGAAATTTACACCATGTTCGTTCATGTAAGGTCGTCAGGGAAGCCTTTCGGTGTATCGGTAACTACTGTAGGCAGAAATATGTTTTGGGGGCGCAAAAATGTGACGCGCATAATCAGCCGCGGTTTACGCGCGTGAACGTGTTGTTTACTATTTTGCTTATATCGATTTTAATTCAACAAAGAAAACCGGCGTCTCTGTATTGCTGGCATTAAATGGTAAATCAGCTCACTGTCTGATCGATTGGCGTAGGGAGTAAAACATCAAACATAACAGCGCATGCTCGTGCACGGCCAACCTAAGGCAACCTCGAAACATCTGAGCGGCAGGCGCTATCAAATATTTGTGATACACTGGCATCGTTCTCACGCATTTTAAGTCTAGTGTGCTTGAAATTACCATATGCCTACGCTAGCCTTGCTGCATGAGGCCTATGACGCTGCTCAACACAGCGATCACTGTGGTTGGTGAGCCAGCACGATGCATATATAAGCTGTGTGCTTCGGCATCGCCTGTTTGGCCTGTATACAGCCATAATATGTGAGAGGGTTCGTATAAAAAAAATGCGATGGCTATTTTTGAGCGCAAAATTTCCGTAATACATGTGAGTGCGTCGTAGAGAACTGAAGGAACACAACCGAACAGAACTGAAAAATAAAATTCGGTTATCATTCTCTTTCTCTAAAAAGCAAGAGAAAACGGGCTAACGCCGCAGAACGTTTATAAATATATAACCGCTGATGCCATATGCTTGGACCATGTGCTATATAGACCAGAGATATCTGTAATCCAGCACCTACTAATGCTTAGGACGCTCGCACAGTTTGTAAGCGGTCGCTTTGCTGGACAAGCTTAATTCAGACTGTAAGGTATGCTCCTATTACTAGCCAAAACTATATTATTCATGGGTGGAAACCTCATCCATCCAACAAAGTAGTCGCGCAATGTAACCTGCAGCGAACTGTTTGAACGCTTGTCAAAGTATAAAAGCACAGCTCCTATCGTAACAGAACGGTGCCCACGCTGTTACGATCGTCGCGTATGTTTCATGGCTCCTAAACCACAGCTTAGAAATAGAGGATAATACTGCAATAAGGTCACATTAGTGACTGGAACATTCGTAAATACACAATTGATCTCCGAGGCTGATTGTGGGCTCAAATATGCGCGCACACATCGCGCTGCGTGTTCCGTCCACCTCAACGCCTGCATAAATTCCGGCCATGACGCCTTAAACCACTTCAGCACGTCTCACAGAACCGTTTACCACGTAGAAGACGCACGTCATACTAAACAGACTGCACCAACGCGAAAACAAACACCAGAACCTACCGCCGAGCGTATACCTGCCATGCAAAAGACCGCTTTCACCCAAGCCAGTATGGCGCTGCTCATAGGTGGCGCCACCCGCGTTCACAATATGGCTTGACGAGGTTCCCGTTAGGCTGATAAATGAACTGGGACCAAAAATTAAGGAAGCTCTGGTGAAAGCAGTGGGAAAAACTTTAAACGATAGACGAATACCAGACAGTTGGCGACAAAGTAGAATGAATTTAATTTATAAAGGTAAGGGGAGAAAGACAGAATTCACTCGTATAGACCGTTGACCATTACATCGGTAATATACAGGCTAGCAATGCAGGCAATCAAATTAAAGTTTCAAGCATGGGCAGAGAATAATGGCATTTTGGGAGAGCTTCAGAATGGCTTTAGAATAGGTAGGCGTTTGGATGATAACTTGTTTGTTCTTACTCAGTGTATTGAAATATCAAAAGCAGAAAGCAGACCGTTATATGTGGCCTTTTTGGACATTACAGGAGCCTACGACAACGTAGACCGCAACATATTGTGGGATATTCTGGAAGGGGAAGGCTTAGGTAACGATTGTCTACAGCTTTTGAGAGAGATTTACCTAGAAAATACCGTTTGTGTTGAATGGGAAGGGATGAGGAGTGCGGAGAAAGTTCATATCAACAAGGGACTGAGGCAGGGGTGCCCTTTATCCCCGCTGCTGTTTATGATGTACATGGTGAGGATGGAGAGGGCGCTAGAAGGAAGTAATATCGGGTTTAATCTCTCATACAAACAGGCAGGTACAGTAATAGAGCAGCAACTCCCAGGTTTATTTTATGCGGACGACATTATGTTGCTCGCTAACAAGCAAAGTGATTTGCAACGTCTGGCTAATATCTGTGGACAGGAAGGCAACAATTTAGGTCTGAAATTTAGTGTTAGAAAATCTGGTGTTATGGTATTCAATGAAAACAGTGAACAGACAGTGGAGATACAGGGCCAAGAAATACCTCGGGTAACAGAATATAAATACCTTGGTATATGGATAAACGAACGCAATGGATATATGGAAACACAGGAAAAAAACCATAACAGTCAAGGGGAAGAGAAATGCAGCCATAGTGAAGCACAGAGCGTTATGGGGATACAATAGGTACGAGGTCCTCCGAGGTATGTGGAAAGGGGTAATGGTCCCAGGACTTACTTTTGGAAATGCGGTTGTTTGTTTTAAATCAGGGGTACAATCAGGACTCGACGGGAACCAAAGGTCAGTGGGTCGCCTCGCATTGGGCGCTCACGGGAAGACTACAAATGAAGCTGTGCAGGAGGATATGGGCTGGACTAGCTTTGAAGTGAGGGAAGCTCGCAGTAAAGTTGATGAGTATGAAGAACGGCTGAGGAATATGGAAGAAAGTAAATGGGCTGGGAGAGTGTTCAGGTATCTGTACAGGCAAAACATTTATTCACAGTGGAGGAAAAGAACTAGGAAGCTTACCAGCAAGTATGCGGCCGGTGGGGTGGGCAACACAGCAACAAAGAAGGTCAAGCGGAAAGTCAGAGAGGCTGAATTAATCTCATGGGTGGCGGCAATGGAAAAGAAACCTGCCATGAGTAACTACTTAAGAGGAAAAAACGAAATCAGGAAAGAAACCATTTATGATAACTCAAAGGGAAGCTCATTACTTTTCTAAGCGAGATCGGGATGCCTTAGAACACGCACCTATAAAGCGAGATATAAGAACGAAGAAGAAGCATGTGCTTGCTGCAGTAAAGCTAGGGAAACGACGGAGCATATTTTATTAGAATGTGAAGACGTCTACCCAGCGGTCAATTTAGGCACCACTGGCGTCCTTGAAGCCCTTGGGTTCAGCGGGAGCAGTGGTAAAGCAAACAGGTCCGCAATAGACATTAGTAAGAGGCGATTGGAGGATTGGTGGAAGAAAAGTAGGGAAACGACAAAAGACGGAGACGTACAAAAGCACAGTTCGCAATAGGGGATCAGAAAATTTGGACATGGTAGTTCATAGTGTTTCTTTTTTCTTTTTCATTAGTTAACCTAGGTAGGATATTAGGCAGCATAGTAGCAAGAGCTTGGTGGCGCAGCCCACCGCCCCGTTCCAAAGGGGACGCTCATAACATCCATCCATCCATCCATGGCGGTGCCTACGAAAAAACGGTCTATAGGTATCAGGGGCACAACTAACAGCAAGCAAAAAATTAAAAAATAATAATAATAAAAAGTGACATCACAACCGGAAATGGCAGTGACGTCAACATCTTACAGTTCTTGGCGCGAATGTTTGAATTTCTTTAGCGTCCGGCATTTCTACACATACGCCAGCAGTTCTGTTTATTTCGAGGCTGAGGCGAGCTTGCGACTCCCCTCAGCTGAAGCGCTAGCGTGTCATTAAACTATGGGAGTAGCATATGCTTTATGGGAACATAATTAGGCTGTTATTGACCACTATTGCTCCTGTAGGTTGCTTGGGAAGGTGAGCGAATAGGATTGAAATAAATGACAGTGCCACAGAGGTTTCATAAGCAATTTCACTTCTATTTGTCTAAAGCTTTAAACAAAACATGCTTCAATTAATCGAAATGCTATGGCCAGCGCACAGTCGCAATGTATAGCAACATATGCGAAACATTTTCGCAGAACCATTCGCAATTTCGTGTGACACCATATATTCAAGTTCAACAGTTGTCAGACAGGTCAACATTGCCGAAAATTATACTTTAGAAAACTTTAGACTTACTAATATTGCTGCCCGTCGGAGAATCAGAGCCGCTGCTACGGAAAGTGAACTAACAAAGCGCGAAGTTTCTTCGTGGAGCGTTCCACATTTATTGTCACGACGAGACAGTGCGTCGGATGCTGGAGTGTGAACTGGCACAACAAAAAACCTGCACTCGCACGTTTCGCCAATGAATGCCGTGCGCTAGATCACACAATATTTGAAGTGAAGCGCACGCCGCACTTTGAACAAACATGCAAGGAAAAAAGAAAAGAAAAAAAAAACTTGAACGAAACTGCCGGCCGCGTTCAAGTGAGAAATGCCATTCCGCACGACATAATAGCTGGTTTGTGCAGTCGTGCCAAATCTTGCGCCAGAACGAATAGGTCACCGAGAACGAACTAATAAATTGGGAAATAGAGAAAATTAACATTTGTTGCTCTAGTGCAGCAAAAATATTTGAAGCGGAATATTTACTCGTATAACAGTAATGTGATTAAACATTTTCGAAGTTTTTTTTTTCAGATAAGTTTTCTAGTTTCAGTGTTTGTCGCTGCCTCACCTAGTCGCGCTTCAGTCATGCACCACTAACTGATATCTCTGGCAGTAGGTTTTGGCACGCTTTTCGTTCCAAGCTTCGCGACCTATTTAGATGGACCTTGGTATGTGCTCCGTTCTCGCCACTTATTTGTTTAAGCCAGAGAAAGCACGAAGGGCACGTCGCTCGCTGCTGCTGCCGCTCTTACTCATGCCGACAAAACTACTGTCCTGAGAATAGTTGACTGCTCGGCCAGTCGGTGCATGATGTTCATATTTGCATTAGACTTGAAGCTCACCGAAGGCGCGGACACAGAAAGGAAGTAGACAGCACAGCGCTTGACGCTCAAGTGGTTTTGTTCAGTCGAAGCTTGTATTGCCTCAATCGTGTCGGCGTCGGTGTTGGTCTTGCTGTATGAAATAACTTAAGCCGTGCGAGAATAAAAATTGCTAGACGGGCTGCGGATTCGAACCACCAACCTCCTGGTTGCGAGACCGCCACGCTAACGGATTCAGACAGCGGTGTTTTATATACATAAAGAAGTAGGTGCAGTGCAAGGCGCGAGCCAATCGCATGCGTCCCCTCCCTCCGGAGGAGGGAACGGTTGTGATCGCGTGTTCGCTCGCATTGCGCCCGCCGTTTCCCACCAGTTCAGGCCCGGCATTCAGATGGGGAGGGTGCGTTTGGTTCATTCTGCCGAAGAGCAGGCTGCATTGAAGGAATGGCTGCGGGAGCGGGCTGTGCGTTGTGCGTTCGGCCGAAGAACAGGCGGCGTTTGATATGAACGCTGCCGCGAACTCCCTTGAGGAAGGGCTCGCCGCTGACGTGCCGACCTCGCCGTGAGGGAGCGCGACGCCGAGGTGTTACGACAACGAAGAGCCGCACATCCCAAGCTTCGCTTGCACGCATCTTCGCAGTTGTGGAAGGACGGCATTTTTTTATTATTGGACAGTCAAACATTTACAAAGAAGATACAGTCGTTTTCGCGCATGCACAGCAAAGCAAGATGTGACATTCGTGATAGGAGCGTCAAGACTTAACCCCCTCAAAAGTCTATCGCAATAGATGTTTGTCTAGATGCGCATATTCCCTATTATGCATCGTGAGGGTTCTTTGACTGACGCAATTGCTCCCACTTTTCCTAATACGGTACGCCTAGACTACTTCACGACCACGAGTTACTTCAATTCTGTGTCGAAAAATAATCTGCGTTTCAGTAGTCTGGTTTACATCCACTATTTCTGCAGTTTTTGCAGTGAATGGCTAGATGAATATAGCTTGTAGATTTTAACGATGCGTTGTCTTTCCTAAGCCGATCGTTCACGCATCTGCCGGGTTGCCCCACATATACTTTGCCGCAGGGGTAGGGGTTCAAGTAAACCACCCCCATTTTTCATTTAACAAACTTGTTTTGGTGATTGACAGAGCAGTACCTGGTTCTATTGCTTTGCTAACGCGCGGGCAGATACGCGCAAGTTTGTTTCTTGTTGCGAGTAGGTACAACGTCAACGCTGTACCTTCGGTGCAGCGTGCGCACCGGTGCAGCGTGCGCACCGGTGCGCTTGAATTCTAAGTCAAATATGAACGTCAACCAACTAGCCCTACTCTCCATTTTATTGCGTGATGTGTCGTTGACCGGAATAAGGTGAGCGGAAAGGAATGATGTGAACAGGGCAGACGCTCATTACAACTGAAGCTCAATGACTAGTTTCCAAGGAAGTGGAGGGGACATGCAAGTGCAGTCAGATACAAGGCTCATGCAGATTCACATGCTCAAAAAAAAAAAAAGAAACCTAACGCCTTAAGTTATGACTTATTTTCTTTTTATCTCTCAGCGCTACTGACAGGACACTAGCGCATGTGGCTGATTGTGCTCATATTTGGCACTACTTAGTATAGCTGTTTAATGAGTTGCTATCGCAAACGATGCTTGGCCTTTCTGGTGAAACTGCGATGTTTTTTACGATCTTCGTTGGAATGATGGCTCCAGTTTAAATCCCACGAGAAGTAAACTCCCAATACTTTCATGCTATCTACGTACCTGTATAACGTGTGCCCTAAGGTTTACTGTAGCTGTAACGATAACTGACTTCTTGGGTTGAAGACTACTGCTTTTGCTTTTTTCTTCAATGTTTACCGTAAGCGAGTGTCTTTTTGTTCAGTTGAAAGGGTATGTAACACGTCATTGAAGGTATTTTTTATGTTTTGACTTGTGCTCTATTACATCTATTGTTTGTGTTCGAAGGAGTAGTTTAGGTGTCACAACTTTTCGGGAGAGAGCTTTGACTTTGTTTTTGAGATGTTTGCTATAAGCGAGTTGTTTTTTTTTTTTTTTTGCACAGGTAGAAAAGTAATTAGCACATCATTGGAGGTTTTTTCGATGTTCTGGGTTGTTTTGCTTATTATGAACGGGGTTCTGTTGTCCTTTCGATGTGTCTTCGCTGTCGCTTAGCAAAAAGTAATGGTATTTCCTCCATACCAGGTTTTAATAAGTTTTTTGAAATTGTTACGTGTGTCGTTGTGCAAATGTCTGTCGTGAGACGCGCGTGTTCGTGTCTCTTGTTTCTCCTCTTCCTATTTCAGCCTCTTTGTGGTATTAGTGCCATTCTGCATGTTGTATGTTGAAGCCATTGTAGTGCAAAAAACAAAAGAAAAGCAGGAGACCAGACGTCACGCGTGCTACAGTGGCTTCGCTAAGTGTCAACCAACATGCACGTATTTTGGGTACGGCATGTGTGTTTCGAGTAAAACCATGGCTGTTTGAAATGCCTGGTGTGCGCTCGATGATGCTCTGGCGCCCAACGTGGGGCCCAAATATGTGGGGCTTCGGGCTAACGTGCCCGGACCCGGCTAGCTAAGGTCTAAGGAGACACGTAGCTCGTCACCACTCCGCAGCGCACGCAAAGGGGCGCCGCGGCGGGTTCACTGACTCACCGGCAAGGCGTAGAGACGACTCCAGCCGTGGCACAAACGAATGGGGGTTTATTCCCTGTTATGTACAATATGCGCGTTCAATACAGGAATACGGCACTGGGGTGGCAGTCGCAGACTACGGGTGAAAGCTCCCAGGAAGTCTGCTCCGCCACGCTGGCTCTTCTGAGCAAGTTCGCCACACAGATAGGGGCCGCCTTACTCAGAGGGGCGCGGGACCGCTTGGACGTGGACCACGAGACCACGTCCGACAGCCACGAGCACCGAAAGTCAATCTGTCCGGGCAAAAGCGCCCGCGCACCTCCGACGCTGAAGGAGAGAGAAACCGAAGAGAGGGCGAGAGGGTGCTGCTCCTCAGGCACTGTTCTTACGCACGGCGTAACGTGAGCCACGCGCGCAAGCAGCAGGCTCCGCGTCGCGCCAGCGGCCGCGGGGAATGTACGCTATCCAAAATAAGGCTTGGAACTGCGTGTCCCCAGCGATTGCGCGGGCGAATGGCCGAAATCGCGCGTGAACAGGATACAGGGGTCCAAGACGGGTCCCCACCATGCTTACTGAACATCAGTGTTTTGGGGCAAAGCGGCGGCTCACGAAATGACATATACAATCTGGACATTTAATATACATTTGAGGTGTGCGTGTGTTCTACTTGCATCCTCGCAAGTTGCACTATACGCACTTGGTTTGCTGTTAAGGTTTCTTCTCAAGATGCCTGATCAGAAGTGAAGTTTACATTCAGTTTCTATTTGCGATATTTTTTTGGAATCCAAATAGCTTATTAACCTGTTTCACATCCGGCGGTTGCAGCAATGGTATGCTGCCCAGATGAGCCTGCTGTGCTCGTGGCTTTCGGAGCGTTTGGATCACGGACTTCACTCGATCCAACTGTCAGCACTGCTGCACATTGCTCGGGTAAGTGCTTCGCTTTCTATGGAGGGACAAGGCAGATTAATCGTCATATTCTGCAGAATAATTGAGATATTAGTGTATTATGAATGTGCCATGAATTGCGGGTGGTGCGCAAGCAGGCCGGTGAACAAGCAATTGGGAACTACAGCGTCGATTCTAGGAACGCTAGAGGAGAGGTGTTGGTAGAATTCGCAGAAAGTAATAAGCTTCGAATAATGAACACCTCTTTCAGGAAGCGTAGCAACAGAAAGTGGACCTGGAAAAGCCCTAATGGTTAAACAAGAAATGAAATTGATTTCATAGTATCTGGCCATCCCAGCATAGTGCAGGATGCAGAAGTGATAGGTAGGGTAAAGTGCAGTGATCATAGGGTAGTGGGGGCTACTATTCACCTCAATTTGAAGAGAGAAAGAATAAAACTGCTCAAGAAGAAACAGGTAACCTTCGAAGCAGTAAACGTAATAGCAGACAAATTCAGGCGGGTACTTGCAAACAAATATGCAGCCTTAGAATTGAGAGATAACGATGACAGAGAGGTAATGAATTAAACCGTAACTAGGCAGGCTTCAGAGGCAGCAATTGAAGTGGGAGGCAAGGCAACCAGTAGGCAAGCTCTACCAAGTAACAAAGGACCTAATAAAAAAAAACTACAAAGAATGAAAGTGTCCAATTCAAGAGGTAAGATAAGAATTCGCGGAATTGTGAAAACTGATAAACAAGGCGAAAATAAGTGATATCCAAATATAACGTGAGAAAGACTGAAGAAGCCGTAAAAAATTGAAGCAGCCTGAAATCAGTGAGAAGGAAACTTAGAAAATGACAAACAAAGATTAAATTATGTGGCTTTACGTGCCAAGACCACTTTCTGATTATGAGGCACGCCTTAGTGGGGGACTCCGGAAATTTAGACCACCTGGGGTTCTTTAACGTGCACCTAAATCTAAGTACACGGGTGTTTTCGCATTTCGCCCCCATCGAAATGCGGCCGCCGTGGCTGGGATTCGATCCCGCGACCTCGTGCTCAGCAGCCCAACACCATAGCCACTGAGCAACCACGACGGGTGCATAAACAAAGATGTATGCACTGAAAGATAAGCAGTGTAACATCATCAGCATTCTCGAAGGTATAGTAAAATCAGCGGAAGAATTCTATAATGACCTGTAGAGTACCCAGAGGAGCCACGATACATCCATTCGAAGCAGTAATGAGCAGGTTGCAGAGACTCCTCCTATAACTAGCAATGAGGTCAAAAGGGCCTTGCAAGACATGAAGCGGGGAAAATCGGCAGGAGATGATGTAATAGCACTAGATTTAATCAAACATGGAGGAGACATAATGCTTGGAAAACTGGCTGCTCTCTATACGAAGTGTCTATGGACTGCAAGGATCCCAGAAAACTGGAAGAATGCAAACATTACACTAATCCACAAAAAGGGAGACGTTAAAGAATTGAAAAACTATAGGCCCATTAGCTTACTCGCAGTATTATATAAAATATTCAGCAAAATAATCTCGAAGAGAAGCAGGGCAATACTGGGCTTTAGTCAACCAAGGGAACAGGCTGGCTTCAGGAAGGGATACTCTACAATGGATCACATCGATGCCATTAACCTGACAACTGAGAAATCCGCAGAGTACAATAAACCTCTGTATATGGCTTTCACAAATTACGAAAAGGCATTTGATTCAGTAAAGATACCAGCAGTCATAGAGGCATTACGTAATCAAGGAGTACAGACCGCTTACATAAATATCTTGGAAAATATCTACAGAGATTCCACAGCTAACTTAATTCTACACAAGAAAAGCAGGAAGATACCTATAAAGAAAGGGGTCAGACAGAGAGACACAATCTCTCCAATGCTATTCACTGCGTGCTTGGAAGAAGTATTCAAGCTATTAAACTGGGAAGGCTTACGAGTAAAGATAGACGGTGAATACATCAGCAACCTTCGGTTTGCCGATGACATTGTTCTATTCAGCAACAATGCAGACGAGTTACAACAAATGATTGAGGACCTTAACAGAGAGAGTGTAAAAATGGGGTTGAAGCTAGATTAATATGTAGAAGACAATGATAATGATGAATAGCCGGGCAAAGGAAGAAGAGTTCAGGATCGCCAGTCAGCCTTGGAGATAGTGAAGGAGTATGTTTACCTAGGTCAATTAATCACAGGGAACCCCAATCATGAGAAAGAAATTCGCAGAAGAATAAGAATGGGTTGGCTCGCATATGGCAGACATTGCCAGCTCCTGACTGGAAGCTTACCATTATCATTGAAAGGAAAGTGTACAATCAGTGCATTTTATTAGTGCTGACATATGGGGCAGAGACTTCGAGACTAACAAAGAAGCTTGAGAAAAAGTTAAGGACCGCACAAAGAGCGATGGAACGAAGAATACTAGGCATAACGTTAAGAGATGGAAAGAGAGCGGTTTGGATCATAGAGCAAATGGGTATAGCCGATATTCTAATTGACATTAAGAGAAAAAAATGGAGCTGAACAGGTCATGCAATGCGCAAGTTAGACAACCGTTGGACCATTAGGGTTACAGAATTGATACAAAGAGAAGGGAAACGCATTTGAGGACGGCAGAAGACTAGGTGTGGGGATGAAATTAGAAAATTCACGGGCGCTTGTTGGAATCAGATGGCACAAGACAGGGCTAATTGTAGATCGCAGGGAGAGGCCTTCATCCTGCAGTGGACATAAAATAGGCTGATGATTATGATGATGAAGCGTCTTTTAATTTCTCACTAATTTTTTTTTGTCGGTGATATCTTTTTTGTCATTTGTCTTCCCGACCAGACGGGGTGCCGTCGAACTCTGGGTTTAAATATTCGTGATACATCGGTGTCGTGCTGTCTTTTGTGCGGATGTTTGCTGGGGAGAGTTAAGGAGCTTGACTCCAGTCTCGACACGTCCAGTGTGTCTCTTGTGCTCATTTGGCCCATGCGCCATAGTCATTATATTGTGCGCGCATTGCAACTGTTTGGTCAGTATGGAACTCACTGGTAGTTTAACTGAAATCTGCGGTTTTGGTGCCAAGCAAATGCTGGCCAGGAAGTGTTTTCTCGCCCTTAAGAGGCGAGGTAAGCATGTTCCCGAAGGATACTGATGGTACCTTACTGAGAGCTTTCAGTAACAGGAGGCCAGCGGTTGCACCATTTCAGAAACTGTGTGCAAACAAGATATCCATCTATCAAATATCATATATGTATTTCTTGCTTGAGCACAGCATCTAAAATTGGTGCGATAGTTTCCCATCCTCGTGTCGCAACGTTTTGCTGAGTGCATCTTGGTTGTCGGTATTCTTTTATGCGAGCTGTGCCTGCATGCCTTTTCTTGCAAAATCTGACGCATGTGGGTTGGTGGCCGTCTCTGCTGTTGTAGATTATAGGCTGTATTTAGGGAATGCCACACTTCCTTGAGAAAAAGATTCAGTGGTGATTTACCAGCGAATGCAGAAATGTGTGAACTTTACACCACACCTCTTTGAGGCCCCGGATTCATGATTTGAACCGCCTTCGCCACATTGCAAAGTGTTGTTCAGGAGCTCACTCGACACACGTCCTGCCTATCGACACGCGTCCTGCAGTAACACTTTGTTGTCGCACCTTGCCAAATGTCGTGACCGTGAGCGCTGCAGCCTGCCTGCCTAATAGACTGTGGCGTGCAAAATCAGTGATGAAGGCCACAATAAACAGGCGCATATTTTTACTGAGCAGAATGCCTTAGCTGAGTGTGATTCCTAGGCGAATCTATCTCGCGGCCCTCGCGCCGGCACGGCGTGATCGGAGTCACGCGCCCGCTTCGTTTTCTATACAGTGGCACACTGACAACAAGGGTTTTGTGTAGACAACGCAGCCAGCTTTCTTAAAGCGTAAAATTATCAAAACAGACTATTCCTACACTTATCGCCTTCTAAATTCGTTTTGCTTCTCAAATACGGCCTTCAAAAATTTCCTATTGTCTACTGCATCTTTGACACCAAAATTCATTTCTGCCAATACAACAAATAGTGATGCGTGGTATGTTCCGTGGTTTCGTAATAAATATAGCCTACAGTCATTACAACATAATATATCACACATTGTAAATAAATATCAAGTATATATGCTTCCTCATCCAAGGAACTTCGAATGCATTTTGTAAATATGTGATCACTGATTGTTTTGTTCAGAGGCAATTGTGTTACCGTTTTTGTAACCCTCACACACATGCAGTTCTATCTTCTGGTGTATCGAATGTGTTTTATTTTAGCCTCTATTATGCAGTCCTTGTATCAGAGCGAATTGTGTTAGCTTTTTATCACCCTTACACACATACTATTTTACACACATATATATTTTTTTCTTCTGATATATTAAATATGTTTTCTATTAGTCTATATTTTCGGTCATGTTATTGTGCATCTATGTAACTAATTAATTTATTCTGAGTGTCTAACAATGTTACTCTTTTTGATGCAACCACCATCTATGCCTTGTAACGGACAATCGGCCCAGTCGAGCTGTTTTTCCAGCAGCTTTTAGCCTATGGTATCCACCAGAACTGTTGTATTTGTGGAAATAAATCTGTATTGTATAATATTGCTACGGGATAGTATTTCCAATGACGAAGAGCCGAGCAGTAAGAAGACCACGACGACGACTGGAAGCTAACGCGGGCTGTGTCCTCTTAGCCAACTGCGGCGTATTGCCTTGTAAATATACATGTAAATAGCTTTTGGTCGGTGTCTTCCTACGTAACATATCTGGTGGAGGTGGACGATCCCTGTACCTCGTCACGGAGCTTCGCAGTGGACGGTACGTCGAGCCTTCCTTCATGGCTCCCGGCGACGACAACTCGACTCCGCCGGCTCCGACACCTGCTGCCACTTCGACGACCTACATCACTCTCCCCGCTCCCCGTGATCCTGGCGTATTCTTGGCAAAAGATGGGGAAGACGTCGAGGACTGGATCAGCCTGTACGAACACGTCAGCCGCAATAACCGGTGGGACCCTACTATCATGCTCGCAAACGTAGTCTTTTACCTTGGTGGCACACCTCGAGTTTGGTATCGGACGCACGAAGATGAGCTCACCAGTTGGGATTCGCTTAAGCAAAAGCTCCGAGACTTGTTCGGTAAGCCCTACGGTCACCAACTTGCCGCGCAGAAGGCGCTTTCCGGTCGTATGCAGACGTCAACGGAGCCCTACGTCACGTACATTCCGGACGTCTTGGCTCTGTGCCGCAAAGTTGACACACACATGACTGAGTCCGACAGGGTCTCCCACATTCTCAAAGGCATTGCCGATAACGCCTTCAACTTGCTCGTATTTAACAACGTGGCGACTGTGGATGCAGTTATAAAAGAGTGCCGCCGCCTGGAACTCGCTAAAAGCCGACGTATCGACCAACAGTTTGCCCGTCTGTTCAACACCCCAGCGACATCTTCCTGTGCCGACGCTCCTCGTCCCAACAACACTGGCGATGTTACCAGGATTGTCCGGCGTGAGATCGAGGCCGCCTATCCGGCTGCCTTCGACTCCAGCCCCTCCAATGCACCTGCAGTCACTGTTTCCCTGATCCAGGCAGTTGTCCGCCAGGAGTTCGCCAACATGGGTATTCACACCATCTGCTCGGCCCATCACCCTGATACCCACCCGGCTTCTTCGATTCCGCCCCGTCCTGCACCTTCTTACCCACCACATTTCCGCAACCCCTCTGAATGGCGCACTGCAGACGACAAGCCAATTTGTTTTCACTGCCATCGAATTGGGCACATTTCTCGGCACTGTCGCAGTCGCTGGAGTTCCCCGAACCAGTCCGCATATACTGCCTACTCTCGCCCCCCAGGTGGCCTTTCTCGTCCCTATGCTGCCCGCTCAGATAATGCCGCCACCGATTCTCCTGCGCCGAACCGCCCCTATTCTCGTTCGCCTTCGCCCCAACGACGACAATCTCGCTCCCCCCAGCCCTGTCGCTCCTATTCGCCGACTCCCTTCGGACGCCGCTCCCAGCCGGAAAACTAGACGATGCAGCGCCTCGAGGTGCCGCTGCATTGCTCCCTACGCCGCCAAATCCTCTCCTGACGCTGCCCACTCATCTGAACCTTCTTGACGTGCAAGTCGACAGTGTTCCTGTATCTGCTCTCTTAGACACTGGGGCGCATTTGTCGGTTTTGAGCGCTGACCTTCGTAACCGGCTGAGGAAAATAATCACGCCCGCCACGACGCCTGTTGTCCGTGTCGCCGATGGCGGAACAGCCCCTGTAATTGGTATGTGTGCCGCCCGCGTCTCCTTCGCCGATCGCTCCACTACCGTGCTATTCACAGTCATCGCTCACTGTCCCCACGACATCATCCTCAGCTTAGACTTCCTCTCCGCACATTCTGCTCTCATCGATTGCTCCGCCAGTACTCTCCGCATCGACCTGCCTGTTCTGGATCCCGCAGAACAACACCCTACTCGCCTCAGTTCCGTCGACTTCGTTCGCTTGCCACCTTCGGCACTGACTTACGTTGACTTCGTGTCATCCCCACCAGTCCCCGACGGTCACTACATCGCGGCTCCTATGCAAGACGTCCTCCTTACACACGGGATCACAGTACCTCATACAGTTTTATCTATTACGGTGAATTGCGTCTGCCTGCCAGTGGTCAATTTTCGCTTGACGCGACACAAGTGCTGCCACGCGGGATGTCTCTGGCCCAACTTTGCTCATTCGAAGACCACTCTGCAGCATCGATTTCAATAGACGACAATTCAGCCGATCCTCCTCTACCATCGCAGTCGGCAACTTGTACCATCGCCAACTTACAGAAAATGATTGCACCCGACATGCCGTCCGAGCACGCTCGTGCGCTCTACCGCGTTCTCATGTCCTACCAAGATATTTTTGACTTTAACGATGGTCCTTTGGCCCAAACAACAGCTGTTAAACATCGCATTAATACCGGCGATGCCCCTCCTATTCATCGCCGCCCGTATCGAGTATCACCAGCTGAGCGTCAAGTTATTCACACCGAAGTTCGCAAAATGCTTGCCAAGAACATTATTGAACCGTCATGTAGTCCATGGGCGTCACCTGTTGTGCTGGTAAAAAAGAAGGATGGATCATGGCGCTTTTGCGTGGATTATCGGCACCTTAACAGGGTTACCAAAAAGGACGTGTAACCCCTACCACGGATTGATGACGCCCTTGACTGCCTCCACGGTGCTCGCTATTTCTCCTCTATTGACCTTCGCTCCGGCTATTGACAGATTGCCGTGGACGATCTCGACCGCGAGAAGACTGCCTTTGTAACACCCGACGGTCTTTATCAATTCAAAGTGATGCCGTTCGGTCTATGTAACGCTCCTGCCACTTTCGAACGCATGATGGACTCCCTTCTTCACGGTTTCAAGTGGTCCACGTGCCTGTGCTACTTGGACGACGTTATAGTATTCTCCCCAACATTCGCTACGCACCTCGAGCGCCTCTCAGCAGTCCTGGACGTTTTTCGGCGAGCCGGTCTAAAACTCAACGCATCGAAGTGCCCATTCGGCCGTCGACAGATTACCGTCCTTGGACATCTCGTTTACGCGAACGGAGTGCAACCGGACCCAGGCAAGATCCATGCTGTTACGCACTTCCCTGTTCCAAAGTGTCTCAAGGATGTGCGCAGCTTCATCGGCCTTTGCTCGTACTTCCGCCGTTTCGTGAAAAATTTCGCGGCCATAGCACGACCACTAACCGTGCTTTTAAAAAAAGACGCCCCTTTCCAGTGGGGCGATAACGAGGCCTCTGCATTCTCACATCTAATCGACATTCTCACAACGCCTCCCGTTCTGGCCCATTTCGATTCTTCTGCGCCTACCGAAGTCCGTACTGATGCCAGCGGTCACGGAATTGGCGCAGTACTGGCACAACGCCAGCGTGGCCACGACCGTGTTATCGCTTACGCCAGCTGGCTCCTCTCGCCCGCGGAGCGCAACTATTCCATCACTGAGCGTGAGTGTCTGGCCCTAGTTTGGGCGGTTGCGAAGTTCCGCCCATACTTATATGGCCGAACCTTTTCCGTTGTCACAGACCATCACGCGCTTTGCTGGTTATGCTCATTGAAAGACCCTACAGGAAGACTTGGTCGCTGGGCCTTATGCCTCCAAGAATATTCGTTCTCTGTCACCTACAAATCTGGCCGACTACACAAAGACGCTGACTGCCTGTCTCGCTACCCGGTAGACGAGCCTGACGACGCCGACAGTAGTACCGCCGACGGCATTTTCTCTGTGTCTGCCTTCGCTAACATCGCCGATGAGCAGTACCGAGACCTATCGCTGCGAGTACTCATCGAGCGTCTGCGCTCTACACCTACGGACGCATCCGTTCGCCGATATGTCCTCCAGGGCGGCATTCTTTACCGAAGGAACTTCCTCCCTGATGGCCCTGATCTTCTTCTTGTCGTGCCAAAACATCTACGACAGACTGTGCTCTTTGAGGTGCATGACGCACCCACTGCAGGACATCTTGGGGTAACCCGCACGTACGACCGCGTCCGCCGCCGCTTCTATTGGCCTGGTCTCGCTGGCTCCGTCCGATGCTACGTTGCTGCCTGTGATCCCTGCCAGCGTCGGAAAACACCTCAGGTGCTACCTTCCGGTCATCTCCAGCCGATCACCGTCCCTGTGGAACCATTTTTTCTTGTTAGATTAGACCTCCTCGGTCCCTTTCCCACGTCATCCTCTGGGAACAAATGGGTAGCCGTCGCAACTGATTACGCTACCCGATACGCTATCACGCGGGATCTCCCTACCAGTTGCGCCACTGACGTCGCGGACTTTCTCTTGCGTGACATTATCTTAGTGCATGGCGCCCCGCGACAGCTGCTTACTGACCGTGGTCGTAACTTCCTCTCGAAAGTTATCGCCGACATTGTGCGTTCCTGCTCTATTCAATACAAGCTGACTACCTCATACCATCCTCAAACCAATGGCCTGACAGTGCGGTTAAACCGTACTCTTGCCGACATGCTGTCCAAGTACGTTTCGAAGGACCACCACGACTGGGATGTTGCCCTTCCTTACGCCACATTTGCTTATAATTCTTCCCGGCACGACACCGCCGGATTTTCTCCATTTTATCTACTCTACGGTCGCGAACCGACCTTGCCCCTTGACACGGTACTTCCTCCTGCTGCGACCTCAACAACCAAGTATGCGCGCGACGCCATCGCCCTCGCCGACCATGCACGCCAGCTTGCCCGTGCTCGACTGACGGACTCACAAACGACGCAGCAGCGTCAGTACAACGCCCGCCACCGTGACGTACACTTTTCGCCTGGTGCACTCGTGCTCCTGTGGTCGCCCTCTCGTCACGTCGGACTTTCAGAAAAGCTCCTTTCGCGATACACAGGGCCCTATCGCGTGCTGCGCCAGGTGACGCCTGTGACGTACGAAATTGCTCCTGTGAGCTCAACCTCGTCATCTACTCTGGCATCTAGTGATGTCGTTCACGTCAGTAGGCTCAAGACCTACTACACTGCTTCAGAGTCCGGCCTTTAGTCGCTCCGCGACGGCGCTTTTGCCGCCGGGGGTAGAGCTACGGGATAGTATTTCCAATGACGAAGAGCCGAGCAGTAAGAAGACGACGACGACGACGATTGGAAGCTAGCGCGGGCTGTGTCCTCTTAGCCAACTGCGGTGTATTGCCTTGTAAATATACTTGTAAATAGCTTTTCGTCGGTGTCTTCCTGCGTAACAATATTATCAGGCTGCGCATTGAGTGAGGTTTTGATGGAATGGTGAAAACGTTCAACAAGACCATAGGTGATGGGGTGATATGCCGTGGTATGTCTGCGAGAAGTGCCTAAGAGGGTCACCATGTTATTGAATAGTGCCAGTTAAAACTGGCATCCTCTATCGGTTGTAATAGTAGATGGTACGCCGTATCGTGACACCCAGCCCCCGACGAACGCATTGGCGATGGATTCAGTGCGGATGTCGGGTAGACGGAGAGCTTCTGGGCCATCGGGTAAAGCGATCTATGGAGGTTAGGATGTAGGCGTTCCCGTTTTATTTATTTACAGTAATTTACAGTACACCCTGCAGCGCCCAAGCATTATAGCAGGGGAGTGGGTACAACATGAAGTTACTAGCACGAGAATATAATCACACAAAAGGGAGGGATGATAAAGGAGCAATGCATCAAGATAAAAAAAAAGTACATGAAAAAAGTACATGAAGAACAGTACAAATTCAGCCTCTAGTCATTGGTTTGGAAGAAGATTGCAATTACAAATCATTGATTAGTCTTAAAAAGGCATCCCGAGGAGCACTCACAACTTCAACTGGCAACTTATTCTATTCAGAAATACTGCAGGCAAAAAAAGAAAACTTCATATAGTTCGTTTTGCAGGAAATTTCACGTATTTTGAAACTTTGGTCTCTTTTGTTTGAGGTATAGTGGGGTGCTTTAAGGTATTTTAGCTTGTCAATGCCTGTCGCGTCAGTCTATATTGCGTGCAGAAGTTTCAGTCGGTGCTTCTGGCGTCTTATCTGTAACGGCTCTAGTCCGATGTGTTTCTTTATGCTTGCGTGTCTGAAGTACTGCCTTGATATAAACCTGGCAGCGCGGTTTTGTATGCCTTCTAACTTATCAATCAGGTACCGCTGGTGGGGATCCCACAAGGCGGTGGCATATTCTAATTGCGGCCTTACCAACGACTTATATGCTATGGTTTGAAGAATCTGGGGGGCAGTTCTAAGGGTTCTTATAAGTAGGCTAAGCATTTTCCCGGATTTCCTTATGGTCATATCAATATGGCTGGAAAAGGACAGATCAGCAGTTAGATGAACACCTAAGTATTTAACTTCGTTAACCTTCCTGAGTATGGAATCTTCCAGTTTGTAAGTAGGTTCATTAGTGATTTTAGTTTTAGTGAATGTTACCTGGTAACATTTATCAGTATTGAGACTAAGTTCCCAGTTTTGACACCAGGAGGCTATGCTGTTGAGGTACTGCTGGAGTATGTCTGTATCATGTTGATTGCGAATGGATCTGTAAACAACGCAGTCATCTGCGAAAAGTCTAATTTGGGAGGAAATGCTTGAAGCGATGTCATTGATGTAAACTAAAAACAGGAGCGGCCCCAGCACCGAGCCTTGCGGCACTTCAGAAGTGACTTGGACAAAACTAGAATTCTTGCCTCCAATAACTACGCATTGTATTCTGTCGTTCAGGTAGTCTTCAATAACCTTTGTAAGGAGATTTATTGAACGAGTCCAACAAACAGGCGGTAGCTCTGAACAGTAGGTCGGGAGAACAAGATGGTGGTGTTCGAGCGCCGATCTCGTGCCCTCCGCTCTTGATGATGATCGGGATGTCATTGTCTTCCTTTCTTCATTACAATTGCCCCCGTCGAGAAAGGTGGAGCCATCCTGGCGATCTAACAGGTGGGGACAAGAGCGTCGAAGTACGGCTTGAGACGGTCTACGTGAACAACATCACGTCCACATCGACGACGGTCGCACTGCAGCGTAAGAGGTTCAATGACGTAGTTTACGGGCGAAGTACGCTCGACGACGCGGTAGGGACCATGATAATTTGGGAGTAGTTTGGACGACAAGCCAGCGGCGCAGGGTGGTACAAGCAGCCGCACAAGTGCTCCAGGAGCGAATGTTGCGGCAGGAGAGTGGTCATCATCGCGAGCGTTTTTCTGGCGTTGTTGGTCGGCTGTAGTAAAGCGCTTGGCTAGTTGTCGGCAATCTTCAGCGTAACGGGCGGCTTCCGACACGGGCGTGCACTCTGAGGCATCTGGTGCGTATGGCAGCAACGTGTCGATAGTGTGCGTCGGCTGGCGACCGTACAAAAGGAAAAAGGGGGAATACCCGGTTGTGACTTGCGTAGCGGTGTTGTACGCGTATGTCGCAAATGGAAGAACCAGGTCCCAGTTTGACTGATCAGATGCAACATGTGTCGCAAGCATGTCGCCCAGTGTCCGATTAAACCGCTCAGTCAGACCGTTCGTCTGAGGGTGGTAGGCAGTACACGTCCAATGTACAATGTTGCACTGGTGGAGAAGTGCTTGGATTACATCAGAGAGAAATACGCGGCCACGGTCACTGAGGAGTTCGCGAGGAGGGCCGTGTCGAAGCACAAAACGCTGGAGGATGAAAGAGGCGACATCCTGTGCTGTCGCCGTGGGAAGAGCAGTGGTTTCGGCGTTCGTGTAAGGTGGTCGACAGCAATGATAGCCCATCGGTTTCCCGCCGTGGTCACAGGTAAAGGTCCATAAAGGTCAATTCCAACGCGGTCGAATAGGTGGTCTGGGCACGGAAGGGGCTGTAATGAACCTGCGGCAGGATGCGGTGGTTTTTTTCGTCGCTGACACTCGTGGCAGCCGCGAATGAACTTGCGGACAAAGCGAAACATTCCGCGCCAGTAGTACCTTTTGCGTAAGCGTTCATAGGTCTTGAAGACACCGCCGTGAGCACACTGCGGGTCGGAGTGAAAGGACGCGCAGATTGTAGAGCGCAGCGTTCTGGGGATAACTAGGAGCCACTTCCTACCATCTGGCGAGTAGTTGCGCCGGTACAAGAGGCCATCGCGGATGCTGAAGTGCGAAGCTTGGCGTTGCAGTGTTCGAGTGGTCGAAAGGGTGGGTGCCTCGGATAAAACGTCAAGAAGCGAAGCGATCCAGGTATCGTGGCGCTGTGCAGAAGAGATGGCGGCGACGTCAAGAGCTGACAGTGGGTGGTCTATAATGGATATGGACGCAGTTTCGGTGGATAGTGGTGACCGCGACAGTGCATCAGCATCGGCATGCTTGCGTCCGGAACGATATATAACGCGGATGTCAAACTCTTAAAGTCGAAGAGCCCAGCGGGCAAGGCGACCTGACGGATCCTTCAACGAAGACAACCAACATAATGCATGATGGTCCGTAACTACATCAAACGTGCGGCCATATAAGTAAGGGCGGAACTTGGCAAGCGCCCAGACTATTGCCAAGCTTTCTTTCTCGGTGACGCTATAGTTTGACTCAGCCTTCGTGAGCGTTCTGCTGGCGTATGCGACGACATACTCTGCGAACCCAGGCTTTCGTTGTGAGAGAACAGCACCGAGGCCGACACCACTGGCGTCTGTGTGCACCTCAGTTGCGGCCGTGGGATCGTAGTGGCGCAGTATAGGTGGTGACGTCAGGAGACGGCGAAGGGTGGAGAAGGCTTGGTCACACTCAGAAGACCATGGCGAAAGATTGGAGGCGCTGCTTAAAAGTTGGGTCAAAGGCGCAATTATAGAGGCAAAGTTGCGCACAAACCGACGAAAGTAGGAGCATAACCCTATGAAGCTTCGTAACTGCTTTAGAGTCGTCGGTTTGGGGAAGTCGGTCACGGTACGTAGTCTAGCCGGGTCCGGAAGCACTCCGTCCTTTGACACGACGTGACCGAGAATTGTAAGTTTTCGCGCAGCAAAGCGGCACTTCTTGAGATTTAGTTGCAGCTGAGCGGTCTTCAGACACGTCAGGACATGGTTGAGGCGTTCCAGATGGGCTGCGAAATCTGGCGCAAAGACAACAATGTCGTCGAGGTAGCAGAGACACATGTGCCACTTCAAACCCCACAGAACCGAGTCCATCATGCGCTCGAAGGTGGCAGGCGCATTGCAGAGGCCGAAGGGCATGACATTGAATTCATATAGACCGTCAGGCGTGACGAAGGCTGTCTTTGAACGTTCGGCCTCTGCTAAAAGCACCTGCCAATAGCTGGAACGCAAATCTAACGATGAAAAAAACTCGGCACCTTGTAGGCAATCAAGGGCATCGTCAATTCTGGGTAACGGGTACACATCTTTTCGAGTGACCTGGTTTAGGCGCCGGTAATCCACGCAGAAGCGAATTGATCCATCCTTTTTTTTAACGAGAACCACAAGTGATGCCCACGGTCTTTGTGAAGGGCGAATAACGCCGCGTTTAAGCATATCGTCAACCTTGTCGGTAATAACTTGACGTTCCGCGGTGGAGACACGGTAAGGGCGTTGTCGCACTGGCGAGTTGGAGCTGGTGTCGATGTAGTGAACAATGGTAGAAGTTCGGCCAAGGGCACGTTGGGCAACATCGAAAGAGTCGCGGAACTGGTAGAGCAGCTGGAGAAGAGCAGAGCGTTCAAATGGGGACAGTCCGTCTGCGATCGACGAATCGAATAGGTCGGCAGCTGGTACATCAGAAGGATTAAGAGCACTGACGACGTCGAGGTCGCGTCGAGCTGAATCTTGCTGCACGGAAAAAATTTGACCGATATCAATGGGTTGCACGCATCCAAGGGATTCACCTTTAAGCAGTTTGATGGGATACGGAAGAGAATTTGTGAGGCAGAGAGCGCTTGTTCCATTCGAAATAGAGACGGTCGAATAAGGCAGAAGAAGTGGCTTCCGACTTAGAAGGAGGCGTGATGGTTCAAAGAATGCAGCTTCATCACATATGCTGTTGCAGAACACGGGGAGCAAAACAGCTGCTGTCGGCGGAATTTCGGTATCTTCTGTTACGACTAGTTTGTGCGCGGCTTGATGAGCGGGGTTGTAAGACTGGTCACACAACGGGAAGAGCTCAAGTTCAGATCTGGCACAATCAATAACGGCGTGATTATACGATAAAAAGTCCCAGCCAAGTATGATGTCGTGCGAGCAGGATGAAAGGACAATAAACTCAACAATGTAGTGCTCTTTAGCGTTAATAAGTCGAGCAGTGCAGGCAGCTATAGGCCGAACAGGGTCTCCATTCGCGGTGCGTAAGGGCATCATCTCAAGAGGTGTGGTTGCCTTCCGAAGCTTGCGGCAAAGTGTGGCGTCTATAACA
This sequence comes from Dermacentor andersoni, assembly GCF_023375885.2. NCBI lineage: Eukaryota > Metazoa > Arthropoda > Arachnida > Ixodida > Ixodidae > Dermacentor > Dermacentor andersoni. The sequence goes on from NC_092822.1 coordinate 125,607,652, forward strand.
GAAACGGCAGCACCGGTATCGACAAGAGCATATGCACGGGTGCCTTCTACAAAAACTTCGACAATATTCGACGGCAAAGTTCGAGGACTTGAGCATTTTGACAGCGCAGTTCTTGCCTCACGAACTGCAGGGGCTAGTTTCCTGCATTTTCAGGGGCTGGTCGACGACGCATGGGCGACAAGGATCGGCGACGGGGTGAAGGTGAGCGACGAGACGTGGGTTGCGGACAGTCACGTGAAGACGTGCTTGTTTGGGGACCCGGACCTTCATAACGAGAGCGGGGACGATCCATGTAGTTCTGCGAACGGGCGTCTGAGTATCCTGGCGCGCGACGGCGGCAGAATCGGGCGATATGACCAGGGCCACCGCATGCGAAACAGATCGGCCGGTTGTCGCGCGTTCGCGAAGGATTTGCAGTGTTGGGAGCAGCCCATGTCACGGACGGCTGAATCGGGGCTGCAGCATACGACACACCATGGGACGGTGAGGGCTGTTGAAGCTGCTGCCGCTTTACTACCTCTGCGTAACTAAGAGGCGTGGCGACAGGTTGCTGCTGAATGAGCACCGGCATGGCCTCTAAATATGTTCTTGGATGACGTGTCGAAGCACAGGAGCCAACGGGATTGGTCGCTGCAGTTGCTGCTTGCTGCTGAATGAGCACCGGCATGGCCTCTAAATATGTTCTTGGATGACGTGTCGAAGCACAGGAGCCAACGGGATTGGTCGCTGCAGTTGCTGCTGCTGTGGAAGCTCATGACGCTGAGCAAACGGTAGGAGAGACAACTGACGGGCCACCTCCTCACGCACAAATTCTTTCATTTGTGCGAGAAGGTATGACTGGGCAGGTACGATGTCCAGTGCAGCGAGTGGTTGACTGTACGTGTGAGATGAACGTCGGGTGAGAGCCCGCTGCCTTGTCAATTCGTCATAGCTGTGGGACAGAGTTGCCACTTCAGACACTGTGCCAGGAGACTTCGCAAGAAGCATTTGAAAGACATCTTCGTCGACGCCCTTCATAATATGCTCAATTTTGGCACTTTCGCTCATTGAAGCATCAGCGCGCCTACAGAGATCGATTATGTCCTCAATATAGGCGGTAAAAGTTTCGTTTGGTTCCTGTGCCCGTGTGCGCAGCCTTTGCTCGGCGCGTAACTTCCGCACGGCAGGGCGACCGAAAACGGCAGATATTGCCTCCTTAAAAGCGGGCCAGTTCTCAAATTCCGATTCGTGGTTCGTATACCACAGCTTCGCCACGCCAGCCAGGTAAAAATTCGCGGTACTCAGCTTAGCAGCGTCATCCCACTTGTTGGGTCCACTAACTTTTTCGTAGGCCGACAGCCAGTCCTCGACGTCCTGGTCTTCCGTACCCGAAAATACCGGGGGGTCTCGCTGGCGAACCGGGCCGGGGCAAACGGCGGCCGGGAGAGATGGCGGCGGTTGGGCAGCGTGAGCTTGCATGGTCGAGTGCAACGTACGGGATCGGAGTTCCAGGGTGCCGTCGATGTGCGTACCCAGCACGATCCACCAAATGTAATGAGGTTTATTGGACGAGTCCAACAAACAAGACGCAGGCGGTAGCTCTGAACAGCGCCTCCTAGAGGAGGCGCTGCTCTGAACCAGCGCCTCCTCTAGAAAGATGCCAGGCAGGTGCCGTGCTCGCCCATTGTCGCCGGCCGGCCGTGCTGTTGCGAGCTGTGGCCACGCGGTGGCGCCACCCTCTGACACTATGTCGCCTTGCACTTGGTACGGCTGCGCGCTTGCCGCAGAGTGTTATGCACACTTTTTGCAACAATTAAGGCTGAGTGCGGCTTTGTTAACACGCATGATGTTTAAAATGGTGTGCCTTGCATAAACCATGACCGGAAAGCATTTGCAGCGCCTTTTCCTACTAAAACTGACCTGATTTTGCGTGTGAGCTATAACGGCAAGAATAAATTATTCAAAACACGTAAATAAGTTTCATATAATGTTGCAAATTTATTGCCACATGCTTGCAAATGCATCACAGCTTGAGCACCTTGCGGGACAGGGGTTTTTGCTCAAGATTCTTCGCAACAGAGTTTCTGTCTGTAACCGCCAAAGCATAATTAGCAAATAAAGGTTTCATAAATTTTTTTGTGACCAGTTCGAGCAGCTGCTGCCGGTGGCTTCTGTCCTCGCTGCCACAGGTGAGAATAGGCACATCCATGAGTGTGCTGACACTCCTTTCCACAGAGACTTCCAAAGGCTTTGGAATGGACTTCCTATGGAAAAGTACCGTCTCAGCGAACCTTTTGAGTGCTATCAGAAGCTTCACGAGCTCTTGACTAGGGTAGCATAGCCCACCCCGGTCTTGGTGTGCAATCAGTCCTTGAAGTGGCGTGTATGCTCTTGGTCCTTGCATAAGTTCAATGCATTTTGCACAGGAGAGACTCTCTGTTGCTGCCCGAACAAGGTACCCTCCAACCAGAGCGACACTGGCCACATCAGGTGTTGGAAAGCATGGCCTTGTCGAAAGACAATCTTCTTTCAGTCGATCCCTTGCAAGTTGTAAGAACTTCTCGGCAGTGCCCAAGTCTTTGCGGGTGTTCTGCTGGGTTGTGATGAGTTGCCTCGAAGAGAAAGAAGAACTTTGGACATTACTTCCTTTAGATGCAGCAACAATCCCAGTCTTCAGCATCTTTTCGAGTCCATACAATGCACTCTTTACATCCAGTGCATCATTGCATCCAGCACCTCGGCGCAGAAACCCAAACATTGATTCAATTGGGTCGCTCGACATTTTTCGCGTCAACACAAACTTAAACTGTCTTGCTGTTAATAGATAACGGATGCATTCAACATTTGACTTCGTGGTGAACACCAGGGCATGATATGTTTCTTTGCTGAAGAAGTTCTCAGGCCGACTTGCATTCTTGAGGTTTTCCATGTAGCTGAGGAAGTCTGTCTCCAGCCATTCCAGCCTTTCATCATCGACATCTGTCTGTGTAATGTCGAGCATCTTCATTGTTGAGGTGGATGTGTTGCTGACAGTTGCTCACATCCATGAGAGTGAACCATTTCTGTATGGTCTTCATAAATGTTACTGTAGGTCCCACTGAGGCAAATTGCAAGTCGCAGGTGTGGCCTGCTTGATCCTTCAAATAGCTGAGTGCTGCTGTAACTGGAGGAGAAAACAACTGCACGGCCGACTTGACATTCATCTTTTCAATGTTTGAAGGATATAGATGCTTCCGTGTTAAGAATCGAATGGGCCTTACCGTTGAATGCTGCTGCATCTTGTAAAGAGTCTTCAGGTGCTTGGAGGACACTTCATGCTTTCCGCCTATGTCTTTAGCGAGAAACTGCGATCTAATGTTTTTAATTATGTGGCTCTGATCGAATGCAAGAAAAATGGCCTTGGAGGGATCTGAAGGGTGTTTGGCCCTTGTCTGTGCAGCGCCGTTGCATAAAATGTCCATAGCTGCAACATTGATTTTGTGATTGTCAGTCACAATCCGAACAACATTGAAGCCAATTTCCTGAGTCTTTTTAATGACATAACTTGTCGTAGCAGCAAGCTGTTCGCCAGTGCACCCCTTGACGAAGAAGTAGCCTGCAGGTATCTTGTACCTCCCATGTAGGCCACACAGCAGGAAACACAGAAGCGAATTTGCCAAGGTACATTTTTCAGACTCTGGAACAAGGTGTTGTAAGTCTGTGCTCATGTCTACGTCACCCACAAATGCATCCCTTTGCTTGTGGTATTCCAACCTTTGCTTGATTCGTACCTCATCAACCACAAGTCCACATACCTTGGCCTGCGGTGCTTCCAGCATTTGTAGTTCCGTTTCTAAGCGGCAGCGGACCAAATTGGTGAAGCCAACTTCTCCTGAAACAGTCCCTATGTATTTCCGGAGGGTATTTCTACATGGCAGACGGAGGAGTCCTTCACCCCTCATGTATTCATAGGACTTAGCAGATAAATTCCTGACCACTATGCAGTGTCTGATTGTAGTCTCCGACCATTGTGGCTTCTTAGCACGGTAGTTTTTGACTTGATCGAGCAGCAATACTGCTCTGGCATTGCCTTGTTGAGCATCATCAACAACTTCCAGGAATGCGCTAACGTGGCACTGCTCTTTGAGCTTTCGAAGCTCTTCTTTGTAGGCATCAACAGTCTTTTTTAAGCTGTCGGTTTTCGCCTTTAACGCACGCTGTTTTTCTCGCCATCTCTTCCTTTCGATGTAATAGCTAGATGAATACTCTTTCTTCGTCTGCGTGCCGCAAGTGCGCCTCGCATACGGTCTGGGCATGACCACTCTGTCGGAGCCGGTAGAAGCATGCTGCTCGGAAGAGTCAGTACTGAGCGTAGTGCTGTCTGTTTCGTTTTCACAGTTGTGTGAAACTGCATCAGAGTTTCCTTCAGTCTCTAAGGCTGCTGCAGCCTCATCACTCAAGAAAAAGTTGATAGGAGCACTTGCCTCGCAGTTCGGTGACACAAGTGTTTCGCTCTGAACATTTGAAGCGCTGTTGCTTGTGGGGCTCATATTCTCTGAATGGTCTCGCTTGCGCTTTCGAATGCTGACGTCGCTTCTTGCGGCCGCCGCAGGCTTCGCCATATAGGACGGGTAACCAGGAAACATGCTCGGCACAACACCGGGCTTTAGCTGCCGCTTCTTGCAGTTTTCCTTGAAATCGGACGCTTTAAAATGCAAACTGCACACGACAGAGTAGTTCGACGTCGTATTTGGCAACCAGTCCTTCCTCGAAATCGCCTTTAGCCATTGTACACGTGCAGCATTGTCGGCTGGTATTTCGTGAAAAGAAACACCAAGAGGTTTTTTCCGCTGACTAGACGTACACAGTGGCACACAACAGTAACGCATGGCTACAGGAGTTCAACCACAACAATGGTCAAAAGTCGTCGATCGTACATCGGCACAAAACAAACACGTAAAACATTCGCGCGAACAACGTGCACAGTAGCTCGGGCCGGTCTGGTCGCGTCTGGGGTAGTGTCGGTCGACAGCGCCTCTCGTGGCCGTTTCAAGTGTGTGTGTGAGGGAAACAGGAGAGGGTTCGGCAGGAAGCGCGTCGCTCACGCGACTGGCATCTTCCTAGAGGAGGCGCTGCTCTGAACAGTAGGTCGGGAGAACAAGATGGTGGTGTTCGAGCGCCGATCTCGTGCCCTCCGCTCTTGATGATGATCGGGATGTCATTATCTTCCTATCTTCATTACACCTTCATGACTTTCACATCCAAATTAAGAGTGCTCATTTTATGTATTAACAGCTCATGTGATGCGGAATCAAAGGCTTTGCGATAATCGAGAAAGATGGCATCTGTACGCATTCTTTTTTCAGCAGTATCTGCAAGCTCATGAAATAGCTCTAGCAGCTGAGTAGTGCAGCTCACGCCTTTGCGAAAACTGTGCTGATTTGGAAAGAAAGAAATGCTTCCTTTTAAGTGCTTTATTATATTGCTATAAGGAATGTGCTCAAAAACTTTACAACATATGGAACAAAGTGAAATTTGCCTATAGTTAGATACAGGGGACTTGGAACCGCTTTTAAACACTGGAACTATATGGGCTTTTTTTCCAATCTTTAGGGAGCACGCCACTTTCGGGAGTTTTGCTGAATATTATTTTTAAGTATTGAGATGGCGGCCATGGCTTCAAAATGTCAATTTCTACCTTGTTGAATTGTTCAGATGGTGGAGTAAACGAGCCAAAAGGTGCCCTTGTGTGTCGGTGAACGTTCGATTGTTGGCATACCTCACAACCACGTGCCCAGGCACGTACGTCCTTGTTGATGCCCTGTCAGACGAAACGTGTCACCAGGTGTCTCGTGGCCTGGATTGCAGGGTGGGATAGTTTATGAAAGGCATCTAAAACGGTGGGCTGGAAATTGAGTGGAACGACTGGACGGGGGCGCACATAGAGACATCACAAAGAATATGGACGGCACAAAGTGGAAAGTGGACAGCACGCAGATGCAAGGCGCCAGGTTTTCCATGAATCGCAATTAGCTCTGTGTCGTCTTGTCGCTGGGCAGCAAGTGCAGAGAAGTCAATGCTAATCGGGTTGTCCATAGTGATAAAAAGAGGCGCCGCGCGATAGCGCGTCCGCTGCGGCATTGCCATTTCTGCATTAAAACTTCTTTCTGGGCGAGTTGGTGCATACTTGACATGAAAACTGTTTACAGCGCAAACACATGCAACCACAAAGTATAAGGGACAGGACACAAGCGCTTGTGTCCTGTCCCTTATACTTTGTGGTTGCATGTGTTTGCGCTGTAAACAGTTTTCATGTCAAAAATGCCATTTCTGCGCACGTGCCGTATGTCCGTCGTGAATTCCGCGATAAAGGTGAGTTAGCGGGTTTCCCGTGGTGAAAATTTGGTAGAATGCGACCGGACGGCGAAGGTCAAAGGTTTGTGGTCTGTCCTAATGTGGAACTCTCGACCCTCCAAGAAGTGTCTAAAGTGACGTGCAGCCACGCACATTCCGAGGAGTTCTCTTCCGAATGTGCTGTAGCGGATCCCCGCGGATCAGAGCTTCTGACAAAAAAAAAAAAAGCAGGGGCTGCCAGAGATTATCCGCGACCTTTTAAAGCACCGCTCCAACAACAGCATCGGACGCATCGATCGTGAGGCAAAGTGGGGCTCCTGGTCTCGGATGAACGACAAGGATTGCTCAGACAGCTTGGTCTTGATGGTCTCAAAAGCGGTTAGTTCTGGGGACTAGGTGAGTTCAGTTGTTTTCGATTTGTTGCTCTGGAGAATTTCCGTTAGAAGCCGGACAAAATGGTCAGTGACGTCACGTTTCACCGGCAGAAGGAAGTTGGCCGGTCGAAGAAGGGATGGGAATTGCTCAAGCACTTTTATGTAAACTGACTTTGGCAAGCGCTGTTCACCGCCGGAAGTGGCACTCGCGAGTCTATACCAAGCGCAGAAAAGTGTGTCGTAGCATCAATGAGGTGTTTACGATGCATGTCAACTAAGAGATAGTAGTGGCGCAGGAAATCCGCACCAAAGATAGGGTAGTCAACATCAGCAGTTAGCAAAATACATTGGAACGCCCTGCGGAAGCCGATGTTCAGGACACCGCTTGTTCCCGGTAGATGGCAAGGGGCCTTATTGGCAGCTTATAGGCTTAATCACAGCTGGGGATAGGATGACACTGACCTCCGCACCAGTTTACACGAGAAAACGCAGGCCTGTGGTTTCGTGAGTCACTAAGAATAAGCAGCTGACTTCGGCACTCGCACCACTCGCCACTTCTAGTGGTGCTTCAGGGAGTTTTCCTGAAAACTGCAGGTTGCCGTGCACTTTCCCGCTGCGTTACTGGAGGTACGATGGTACGAGCATTCGCCTTGTCATGATGAGGACGACGAGCGGCGGCGCGAGAAAAAGCGGCCGCGCGATGGAGAGGTCTAGCTGGCGTCGAGTAGATCTGGTCTGACAGCTTGCAGACTCCTCGCGTAATTCATCACGCAGGTTTTGCAGATAGGGTGGCACAGGGTGGCACAGTGGATGCGTCTGAACATTCCTCAAGTTAAACCGTTAAACATTTGCTGGTCGACCAGGATCCCTGCCGAGTGCCATTGCAGGTGACTGCCTGTGTGCGACCTCAGCATGTCAGAGGAGCCGAAACAGGCGAATGCTGGAAGGAGGTTCGTAGCTACTCATAAATTTGCTCCTTTTTGGCTTGTCGTAGCATCAGAGCAAGCGCCTGCGCGGAGTCCGGGACGTAGGGAACAAGGGACAATTGTCGTCCCACTTCTTCTTGGACAAACTTATGTATTTGTTGCATTAACATTGTGGTGTCAGCAGAAACGGCGCCTGCACTTAATGCTGACATGTTGGCCGTGTGAGAGCTCGGGAGGCGTCTAGAAATGCGCTGTTTCCGCAACTCGTCGTAGCTCTGGCAGTACTGAGCGACGTCCATGACAGTTTAGGGATTTTTGGCAATGAGCATTTGGAAGGCGTCGTCCTCGATTCCCATCATGATGTCTGATTTTATCAGCTTCGGACATAGGAGGGTTGATGGAACGGCAGAGGTCAACAATATCCTCCATGTCGGACGTGAAGTTATCGCCCAAATGCTGGGTGCGACCGCGTAAGCGGTGTTCTCTGCGATAGTGGGCCGGCGGAAGGCTTCCGCAAAACTTGTCCTAAAGGATGACCAGTTCGCTATATCAGCTTCGTGGTTGTGGAACCACAGCTTTGCCACGCCCGCCAGGTAGAAGTTGACGTTGCAGAGTTTGTCGCTGGTATCCCACTTATTCTGGGTTCTTACCCGCTCGTACGAAGTGAGCCAGTCCTCGACGCCATGCTCTTCGGTGCCGTTCACAATGACAGGGTCTCGCTGTCTTCGTACTCCGGAGCAGGTGACCACCGGTGGTGCGGTGGCACCTTGCTGTGGCACGTCGGCAGGCGTTGCGAAGGCTTGGGGTAGAGTCCGGGTACGGAGTTCCAGGATGAAAAATGGAACCAGCACGCTCCACCGATTGATAGCACGCGTCTAAAGTTAGATGTGCTCTGCGTTTTATACGAATGCAGAGGGACAGGCAACAACGGCCGAGCGGGGCGAGCGCCAACGACAACACCATCTCCTTCTGCTGACGCCTGTATTTGTCACTACAATTTATTTATCTAGTAATACTACAGGCCAATACATTGGCCCAAGCAGGAGGGGCGTTACAGCAAGCAAAAATAAAGTACAGAAAAGCGTAGATAATGTTGCTTAAAATGAACGTAATGCATAAAAAGAAACCAGCATCACATTTTGTCATCGCTAAAATTCACAAAAATGCTTTGCCAATGCAGCCCTGAAATCATTTGACTTAAACACACCAATGGGAAGGGAACTCCATTCGCTCACCTTTGGAGTGAAAAAATCGTACTTGTGAGCGTTTGTTCTAACGAATATTGGCGCAAGCAAATATTCGTGAATGTGTCGTGTTCTTGAAGTAGGCTGACATACAGAAGCGGGTAACGCCAAATTATTTTTGCCAGAAAGAGTATCGTGTAGTAGTACAAGGCCATTAATCTTTCTGCGTGTTTGTATTCTGTTTTGTAACATTAATGAGGACGGAGAATCTTTCCTGGCATACTTCTCGTATATAAATCTCAGCTTTTCTCTGGACTCGCTCGAGTTTCATAATTTCGGTTTTAGTGTACGGGTCCCAGACTTCAGCAGCGAATTCTAATTTCACTATTGCATTGTAGGCTAATATTTTAGTTCTTAGAGGCGCGTGTTTAGGCTTCCTCTTTTCGACGAACCACAGTTTCTTTAATGCCGCTGATCAGATATCCGATATATGTGTTGACCACCTGAGTTTATTGGTAAGAGTAACGCCAAGATATTTATATATTTAGACTTCAGGGACAGTTCTGTTTCCAAGTTGGTAATGAAATATGCTGGGAGATTTTCTTTCTTGTTACGCGTAAAAGTACGGCATTTTACGCATTGACCGAGGTTGCGTGCCAGGTTGCGGCTCCTCACTTGATCCGGCAACCGTCAATTTTATTATGATGCATGGTCTGTGACGACACTCGAAGCATGGTTTGACGAGGCGTCCACGCTCGACATGATTGGTTGCGGCTCCTCACTCGATCCCGCAACCGGCTATTCCGGCAGTATGATGTGCGGTTCTTGTCGGCACCCGAGGCATGGTTTGAAGAGGCGTCCGCGCTCGACTTGCTTGGTTGCGGCTCCTAACTCGATCCGGCAACCGGTTATTCCGGTAGTATGATGCGCGGTCCGTGTCGGCACCCGAGGCATGGTTTGGCGAGGCGACCACGCTCGACATGCTTGGTTGCGGTTCCTAATTCGATCCGGCAACCGGCTATTCCGGTAGTATGATGCGCGGTCCTTGTCGGAACCCGAGGAATGGTTTTAAGAGGCGTCCACGCTCGACATGCTTGGTTGCGGCTCATAACTCGATCCGGGAACCGGTTATTCCGGTAGTATGATGCGCGGTCCGTGTCGGCACCCGAGGCATGGTTTGACGAGACGTCCACGCGTGACATCATTGGTTACGACTCACTCGATCCGGCAACCACCTACCCCGGTATTATAATGCGTGGTCTTTGACGACATTCGAAGCATGGTTTGGCGAGGCGACCACGCTCGACATGCTTGGTTGCGGCTCCTAATTCGATCCGGCAACCGGCTATTTCGGTAGTATGATGCGCGGTCCTTGTCGGAACCCGAGGAATGGTTTTAAGAGGCGTCCACGCTCGACATGCTTGGTTGCGGCTCATAACTCGATCAGGCAACCGGTTATTCCGCTAGTATGATGCGCGGTCCGTGTCGGCACCCGAGGCATGGTTTGACGAGGCGTCCACGCGTGACATCATTGGTTACGACTCACTCGATCCGGCAACCGCCTATTCCGGTATTATAATGCGTGGTTTTTGACGACATTCGAAGCATGGTTTGGCGAGGCGACCACGCTCGACATGCTTGGTTGCGGCTCCTAATTCGATCCGGCAACCGGCTATTTCGGTAGTATGATGCGCGGTCCTTGTCGGAACCCGAGGAATGGTTTTAAGAGGCGTCCACGCTCGACATGCTTGGTTGCGGCTCATAACTCGATCAGGCAACCGGTTATTCCGCTAGTATGATGCGCGGTCCGTGTCGGCACCCGAGGCATGGTTTGACGAGGCGTCCACGCGTGACATCATTGGTTACGACTCACTCGATCCGGCAACCGCCTATTCCGGTATTATAATGCGTGGTCTTTGACGACATTCGAAGCATGGTTTGGCGAGGCGACCACGCTCGACATGCTTGGTTGCGGCTCCTAATTCGATCCGGCAACCGGCTATTTCGGTAGTATGATGCGCGGTCCTTGTCGGCACCCGCGGCATGGTTTTACGAGGCGTCCACGCTCGACATGCTTGGTTGCGGCTCATAACTCTATCCGGCAACCGGTTATTCCGGTAGTATGATGCGCGGTCCGGGTCGGCACCCGAGGCATGGTTTGACGAGGCGTCCACGCGTGACATCATTGGTTACGATTCACTCGATCCGGCAACCGCCTATTCCGGTATTATAATGCGTGGTCTTTGACGACATTCGAAGCATGGTTTGGCGAGGCGACCACGCTCGACATGCTTGGTTGCGGCTCCTAATTCGATCCGGCAACCGGCTATTCCGGTAGTATGATGCGCGGTCCTTGTCGGCACCCGAGGCATGGTATTACGAGGCGCCCACGCTCGACATGCTTGGTTGCGGCTCATAACTCGATCCGTCAACGGGTTATTCCGGTAGTATGATGCGCGGTCCGTGTCGGCACCCGAGGCATGGTTTGACGAGGCGTCCACGCTCGACATGCTTGGTGGCGGATCCTCACTCGATCCCGCAACCGGCTATTCCTGTATTATGATGCGCGGTCCGTGTCGAAAGCGAGGCGTGGTTTGACGAGGCGTCCACGCTTGACATGATTGGTTGCGACTGCTCACTCGATCCGGCAACCTGCTATATGAACCAGCAATGAGGATGTCTTGAAAGGTTAACCAGTCGATTTCCCAGGGCTATGATCTTCACGGTTGCCCTCTTCAGTTCGTCGACAGCTACAAGTATCTAGGCGTCCATATCACTAATAACGTGTCATGGCAGAAACATATCCACCATGTTATTGACAAAGCTAACAATTCCCGTGGTTTTCTTCGGCGGAATTTCCGCCTCGCTCCCGTTCCGTTGAAACTACTACTATATAAAACACTCGTGCGTTTTAAACTCGTGTACGCTTCACCGATATGGGACCCGTACTCTAGCTCGTTAACACAGCCCTTAGAATCGGTTCAAAACCGCTCAGTTAGGTTTATCCTCTCTAACTACTATCGCTTCGCCAGCGTTTCTCGCATGAAGCTAAAGCTTGACCTACCTCTCCTTTCTACTAGACGTCGAATTTCCCGCTTATGCCTGTCTCTTAAAATATACTGCACTAATAATGACCTAAAAATTACACTTTTCTCGCCTCCGAGCCATTTGTCATTCCGTATTGATCATCGAATGAAGGTTGGGATGCCTCAGTGTAAAAGCAATGTATACCTCGAAGCCTTCAACCCGAAAACAAGTCAAGACTGGAATCGCCTTCCCGCCTCCATCGTCACTATCACAGATCATGATGTGTTCAAGTCGGCTATATGTGACCATGTGCTGCTTCATAGGCTTTTTTTTTTCTTTTTCTATTACCACACCTCTCTGTAGTGCCTATACGGCCTTGAGAGTAAACAAATCAAATGAAATTAAATGAAATTTAGTATGATGCGCGTTGCGTGTCGGCACCCGAGGCATGGTTTACGAGGCGTCCAGGCTCGACATGCTTGGTTGCGGCTCCTCACTTGATCTCGCAACCGGCTATTCCGGCAATGTGATGCGCAGTTCGTGTCGTGTTGCGTACTTCAGGGTAGCGTATCGTACTGCTGCCAAGTTGTAGCGACGCCTGCCTATCGAAGCTCGACCGACGTTACTATAGCGTAGAGTGGCGTTGTCGGCGGGCTGCAGGCATCCGGTAGACCATGGCGACCGCGCAATTTGTAGTGCGAAACTTGCACGGTTTATTGAAAGGTTGATGAAAGATGATGAGAAGAGAATGAAGTGATCGAAAGTACATTTCGGAGCCCCTTAAATATGCTCTCTACAATCGTGGGAGGAATCTTGCTTTCATCGACGTCATGTGACCGGCACAGAAAGAGGGCCCCTCCTCCTCTGGTTATACCGAGCCTGCTGCAAGGAGGAGGGCGTCCCGCCTCCTTGAATTGTAGATGATTGTCCGTCTCTTTTGCGCGTTGCTGGTTCGTGGAAGTTCTCCTGTAGAGTTTGACCGTTCGAGGAAAGGGTCCCTCTAAAGTTGCACACACACAAAAAAAGAGGCCTGTAAACGCTGCGGGGCTTCCGCCAGACCGGCAGACACTCAAAATGGTCATGGCGAATTAGGAAGTCATGCTTCATTTCGACGAGGCCTGGTGGGTGAAGGTCGGGTGAGAGAAAGTCCTTTCTGCACGAGGTACGGGACACCAACCGTGGCAGGAAAAGTCACGCCTCATTTCGACGAAAAAGGTCGGGTGAAATTCCTTTCTGCACGTGGTGCCAGACGCCAACCGTAACGCATCTCTGGCGGGGGAGGAAGGTCCCGACGCGTAGGGGCCAGCAGCCGCTGTGCGAGGGATCGGCGTTTCCGTAGCAGAATTCCCCTTAGAGGTGACGAACCCTTAGTTCGTAGCTGGTTGATTCCTGGGAGTTGTCATCAGTCCTAGTGGCGCTCTTGTGACTTTTTCTCCCTGGTCCGGTCCGGTGAAATTGGTCTTGCAAACCGGTCTCGGAACTTTTCGTCTCCTGCGTGGGCAAGCAATTACCCAATTACCCCAGAACAGTGCCGGACCCACACCCACAAAGTAGCGAGCACAAGGCCACCCTCCTCCAAGATACACCAGGTTTAAAAAAAAAGAAAACCCGCTACACCTTTCCCATTCCTAACGCGCGTCCTAACCCCCCCCCCCCCCCCTGAACACTAAAAACAGCCATTTCTTGAGAGCGTTAAAACGTGGTTAATAAAATTAGCTAACAATCGACTACACTTCGGAAAAAAAAACGTAAGAACGAACATAAAAATGTCACGGAAATCCGGATCAGCATGAGGCTTTCGTTACTCTAGGGGTGGGGAGAAGGCGTGACCGCGGGTGACAGTGGCGTTGGTCATCGCTTACGACACGGGAGGTGGTGATGCGGGCTGCACAAACTCACAGTGACCGTCGAAGTGCGTCCCTGAATTAATGAGGCCACGCTACTTGTGTCGGTGTGAATTTCCGTCTCTGCGTCTTCGTTGAAGTGTGAAAGCACCGGGGTGATTGCAGCCGTCGTTTCAGGTCCTTAAGTGCGTGTTCCTGTCGTGTCAAAGTTTGCGGCAAAGGCTATCACGTGATCCAAATAGACGAGACAAGGCTGTCACTTCAGTCCTGACAAGCATGTGTCCGTCACGCGCTGGAACATTGCAGGAGCTATCAGTCTGATCGGCCTCACCTTGAACTCGAAGAGACCGTCTGGCGTGACAAACGCGGTCTTTTCGCGATTCCCCTTTTCGTCGACTTAGCCAGTACCGAGTCTTGAGACCCATCGACGATAAGTACTTAGCATTGCCGAGCCGGTACAATGCGTCGTCTTTCCTTGGGAGTGGGTATGCGTCCTTCTTGGTGATTTTGTTCAAGCGGTGATAATTGACGCAGAAGCGCAGAGTTACATCTTCTTCACTAAGACCACAAGAGACGCCGAGGGACTCTTCGATGGCTGGATTATTTCGTCGCGGAGCATTTCATCCACTTGCTGCTTTATGGCTTCTCGTTTCCGCGTCAAAACTCGGCACGGGCTCTGACGGAGTGGCCGAGCGCATTCTTCGGTAAATATACGATGCTTTGCAACTGGTGTTTGTCGTATCCCTGATGGTGACGAAAAACAGTCCTTGTATTGCTGGAGCAGACTCTTCAGTGGTTCTTGCTTATCCTTGGGAAGACTTGGATTTGTGTCTGGTTCGGGAACTATATAGTCGTTGGGGTAGATGCCGCCGAGAAGAAAAACGGTTTCTACAATTTCCTTGGTATACGCGGTTGTCTTTCCGTATGTCTCAGCTACAAACTTAAAAGGTGCATGTGGGATGTCCGAAACAACTCCACGCGCGATATCCTTTGGAGGTCCGTGTTAAGATGTTAGAAACTGGACGTCTGACGGATGTCGTGTTTGTCTCCGCAACGACCGCTTGGACATTGATTCCGGTATGTTCTACAGATAAAGTATTTCCGCTGGGTGTAGGTGCTCTTCCACAGCTTGTACTTTTATGGGATGCCTCGCTTCCGCAGCCGCGTTTCTGCGCCAGCTCGAGGGGCCTACTGAACCTAGTTGATGGTGATATTCTCTGTATGAAATGGTGGTAGAACAGATATCTTTACGAGATACTGTGATAATATGATGAAAAAGTCAGCGCACGATGTTCATGGCCGCGGTTCCGAGGTCCTCATGCTCGAAATGCCTAGCCGGCCGCGGGTTCGAGGAGTCGACTCTCGATGTGCTTAGTCGTGCGGTGTCATTGGACGAAACGCTTAGCAGCGGGTCCGAACAGCCCGCGTGCAACTTCCACGGCCCCGAGGAGTGCGCGCACTATGTGCTGGATCGCGGAGTCGCAGGCGCCGATACGCGAAGTGCTCAGCCTCAGGATTGCGTACGCGATGTGCTTGGTTGCGAATTCCCAAGCACCGATGCACGAAAGGCTTCGCTGCGTGTCCGAGGATTGCGCGCGTGAAGCTTGGTCGTCAAGTCCGCGTCGCCGATACGCGAAATGCTCAGCCGTCACTCTGACACACCTAGAAACGGAGGGATTGACCACGCTCCTGCGTTGCCCGTGTGTCGCCTGTTCTGGCACTCGTCGAGATCACTGTGTGGCCGAGACGTCGAGGGCTCGCGAGGTGCAAGGAGCAGACGACGCTCATACGGAACGAGCGCCGCGGTGATGAGGATAATGATTTCTTAAGGTGAAAGCCATAGGTGTCATCAGTCAGCCGAACATGAGCGAAAACCCGTCGACAACACGAAAGGTACAAAAAGGCTACGTACCCTGGACCTTTGGTGGGCACTTTTGATGCAGCGCGAAACGTAACACTTACGCAAGCAGGCACATATTAAAAGACACCACGCAGCGCTCCTAGAAACAATGTGTTCTCAAAATCAGGCTGCTTATGCCGTATTTTGCAGCTAACTTTAGCCAGAGTTTAAAAATATGCAAATTCCACGTAGCTGGACAGAACAAAGGTAATGTTGATTGCCGTCGTTTGGAGATACTCAGATTATTGTTTTCATTCTATCTAATTAGATAATTACTCCTAATTAATAAACTTTTCACATATTATAATTAGATGAAACATGTCAATGAAAAAAATGTGGAGCGACATGAAGAACTCTGGATACGGCTTTCTGTCGCTTCATACGCGCTATATAAAGGTGGTTTTCCGAGCGTGAAAGAAGCCCGCGTATACACGCAAAGTGCCGTGAGCGGCCAGTCGCGCGGCAATTTTGCGTGCATTTGCGGGCTTCTATCACGCTCGGAAAAACCCTTTTATGTATTAAGCAAGAGAAAGCCGCATCGAGAGTTCTTTATGCCGCTCTACAATTTTCTCATTGACACTTTTCATCGAATTATAATATTTCAGAAGTTGATTAATTAATTAGGCCTACTTAGGTAATTAGGCAGAATAAAAAAATAATCTCAGTATCTCCAAGCGATGGCAATCAACATTTCCTTTGTTCTGTCCAGCTACGTGGAATTTGTATATTTTTAAACTCTGGCTAAAGTTACGTAGGACACCCTGTATACCACATGCGCCATTGCAAACATAGATGACGTGCAAGCACTAAGAAACACGCACGATGAAAGTCACCCTATCGTTCGCTTGTGTAGCTTTCATCCGTGATGACATCATCATAGTGCCAACACTATGATGAAACTGAATGTTTCAGCATCTGGAATATTGCTCCTATGTGATTATGCCATTCCGAAGCTGACAAAAATTTGTGAGTGCTATGCATTGCCACAAGGTTACGCTGATTTGTTGTTGCTTATAAAGTTGGGTGTGCTGATTTTTAGCTTTGTACATTCAACAAGTCTATTCTTCCTGCTCCGGTTGTACTTATAATATGGTTTCCTTCCCAAGTTCTTTGTACCCATTGTGCAAATTGCGCGCATTTCAAAACCATAAAAATGCACTTGAATGACGTGTCTTAGAGAAAAAGCCTTCTAATCAGAAAGGGGGGGGGGGGGGGCAATGGAGTTTCGGAACTTTCCTTGGTGCTGCCAAGTGATGTACGTTCGTCGATGCGCGGCCGTTGTTTGCCTTATGGTTTTGATGCCGGCATCCCTTGCTCGCACTTCATTGTTGCAAAAATTGAAAGTGCATTGAATGCAGGGCATTTAGTATCGTGGTTGCCAATGCTGATTGATTTTCTTTCTGCAGAAGCTGTACTCAGACTTCGAGCTCCAAGGCATTGAGGAGGAGAAACTCAACTCGAAGGTGTATCAGACCGTGTGCAGCCGGCTTCAACTGGAGGAGGCTGCTGCCTCAGTATCGGACGCCAATAGCCGCGAGAAGGATGACTCTGAGTGAGACATGTCTCTTCCTCCGCACTGCATGATACATCATTGAACAATATTGCTTAGGTTCAGAATAACTTTCTATTTCTGTTCAAGGTTTCCTGTAATTCTGCTTTGTGCACACCTCTGCGGCAAGTACTTGTATCCACACGCTCCAGATTGTCTTTACTAACAAACGGAAACCAGTTTAGCTCGCAATATTACTTCTATTTACACTATTGCAGAGCCTCTGACGTGTATGAGAAAAATGTAGTGCGAGCTACTACATGGCACATTTGGTCTGATAGATTGTTCTTCAGTGCATGCGTTTCACTGCATGTATAGCCTTAGACTCAAGTTGTGCTGCATTTTTGAGTTGTATGATTCAGTGACGATATATTTTATGCGTTATTTGAAAACAAAACTTTCTTTACCACCCCTCTCCCCCCAGCCCCTTCCCTTGGGGTTTGGGGTCGCTGTGGCTGGCTTGACCAGTGTATAACTGCACACACACACACACACACGCACACGCACACACACAGAAAGAGAGATACACCTGGTGGAAGAGGTATTTCACACAAAGCAACGATCATCATCAGCCCGGTTTATATCCACTGCAGAACGAAGGCCTCTCACTGCGATCTCCAATTACCCCTGTCCTGCGCCAACCGATTCCAACTAGCGCCCGCGAATTTCCTAATTTCATCGCTCCACCTAGTCTTCTGACGCCCCCGACTGCGTTTCCCTTCTCTTGGAACCCATTCTGTAACCCTAATGGTCCAACGGGTATTCTGATGTCAATCAGAATATCGTCTATACTCGTTTGCTCACTGATCCAAACCGCTCTCTTTCTGTCTCTTAACGTTATGCCTAGCAATCTTCGTTCCATCGCTCTTTGCGCGGTCCTTAACTTATTCTCAAGCTTCTTTGTCAGTCTCCAAGTCTCTGCCCCATATGCCAGCACTGGTAAAATGCACTGATTGTACACCTTCCTGTTCAATGATAATGGTAAGCTTCCAGTCAGGAGCTGGCAATGTCTGTCGTATGCGCTCCAACCCATTCTTATTCTTCTGTGAATTTCCTTCTCATGATTAGGGTTCCCTGTGATTAGTGGATCTAGGTAAACATACTCCTTCACAGACCCTAGAGGCTGACTGGCGATCCTGAACTCTTGTTCCTTTGCCAATCTATTCATCATTATCTTTGTCGTTTGCATATTAATCTTCAACCCCACTCTTACACTTTCTCTGTTTAGGTCCTCAATCATTTGTTGTAACTCGTCTGCATTGTTGCTGAATAGAACATTGTCACCGGCAAATCGAACAGAAACGATATTTCAGGCTAAAGTCAAAGTATGCCTTCCAAATTTTTTATGCTGTTTCTTTTACCACCGTCTCCAAGATTTCAATAAGAACATTTTCACTCTGAGGTATTGACTGAATTCAGCTTCTCTGCATGCACGGATCAGAAGGTGTCACTGAGTCAGAGCCACCTCTGTCCGGTATAAGCCCTTCCATGAGACAGCGATATCTTAAAAGCCATGCCTGTTCCACAAGTGATGAATTTTATATAGCATGCCTCTTTTCACAGCACTGTTTTCTTTCTCCGTGATTTACTTTTGGGCAGACTTTGGTAAGGTTGGTCGCTGACAAACATGCAGATCATTATTACCCTTACTGAATTGATAATTGGATATACATTTTCACCAAAAAGAAAGGATTTGGTGATGTTTAAGAAGGTGGCGGGTCCAAGTCGGCTTCTAAGGCTTCTGCGACAGTGTATGGCTTCGTTTCCTATGTCACGCTGTGTACGCTGTAATAAATGTATTAGGTGACAGAGGGCTTGGTGAAGACAATGTTAGGTGCCTAGACATATATAGAAATGTTGACGTATATGGCGATTTGAGGCTGCACACTCAACTATTTGGTGCACCCGCTGTGCACGTATATATAACAAAGAAGACAATATCTATAATACAATATAATATATATAATAACATGAAGGAAGGAGGTAAAATATATTTCCTGTATACGATAGTTTACAGGTGTACTAAAGAATTAGGGCGACGCTTAAGCTTCGCCTTTAAGAATGGAACGCCATAGCATTCAAAGATCCCTTACTGGTTCTCACGCTTCCTGGTAGCTGTAGCTGCAGCTTATGTAATCGTAATATGTTCCTGGAAACGCTGGCGGCGAACGCTATGCACGAAGACGAGCTTTCTGGTTCTTTTTACGCGCAAGCGTAGCTGGCGAGCTAGTGAAATCGGCGAATGTATGTTTCAAGCCGCGAAGGAGGAAGGAGCGCGCGACGAAGTGTAGGTAGCGTTGATCGAAGACGGCGTGGAAAAACGAGGCAAAGCGTCGCGGAAAGCAGGCGGAGGCGCAGTGGGTTGACCTCCTCTGGCAGTTACTACGGGTTTGGTGGGCGCTATGAAGGTACCGGGTTCGTCTCGTGTAGTCGAACGCCAAGCGAGAAGGACGGAGCAGCAACGCAAGCGGCGGCAGGCTGACCACGAATCGACGGACCCGGACGTCGTCGCCAAGAACCGGGCACAAGCTCAAAAGCTCCCGCAAAATAAATGGGCTTCGTGTGCCCGGGAGACTCCCGAGGAGCGTGCTGCGCGACTTGCGGCAATGCGGGTGTATCAGGCATAGCGCCGTAGCTCAGAAACTCCTGAACAGCGTGAAGCCCGTTTGGAAGCCCCGCGCAGTGTCTTGCGCGTGGTCTGGAAGCGCAGCAGCGAGCAGAATGTATCGATTACGATAGCAAATTAGTAGACAGCTATACCAAGTAAGGATAGTAGTTTTATCGGCCGTACAAACTTCCAAACATTCGCTTACTAACTAAATTAACAAGCACGGTGTCAGCGCGCGCAGGCAAATATGAACACATCACACTTGATGACCGCGCACACTCGCTGTCACTACGCTGGCGCGAGGAAGCACGGCGGCAGCAGCTAACGAATTCGTGCTGCCTATCGCTTCAGCGCAAACTCAGCGGTGAGAACACAGCGCTCATGCAGCCATGACCTGTCGGCGTCGTCGGTACACCTACACTCTGCCGATCTCTGTCAAGATGACGCGCGTGCAACCGCGAAATACGCAGTTGCTGGCGGAGTACAACGCTGCCTTCGCCCCTCCCTCCCCTACCCCCGGCCCCATGCGCGCCACAGAAGACAGCGCACTGCCTCCCCGCTTTCCTCTTTTGCGCGCGCGAGATTGAGCTGCAATCGTCGGCTCACCGTCGCACGCTTTCACTCACACATACATCATACGGCGCAGAGGCACGATGTTATCGCTCTTGGACTTTATACAGAACATCGAGGCGATGACGATGGAAGAAATGCGCCTTGAGTGTCCCTATAGTTGCTATCGCAATTATATAGGAATTGCACCAATACGCTCGCGCGTATTCCGTGTTCACGAAGTGAAACATCAGTGTGATTCTCCCTCCCCCCTCCCCAGCAAAGTCCACATGGTCACTTTGGCGAGTTGGTTTCAATTGCGAAATAGTTTTTGCGCTAGAAAACGCGGATAAAATGGTGACAGACAAGTGCCCTCAACTTAACTTTCTTTTTCCGCGACTTATAGTGCAAGAACCATCTTAATTATGCAGTAAATAATGGAATACTTTGCCTTGTGCTTAACATCTACGCACGTTGCACGTCAACAACATCTACGCATACTTCGGCGAGGGTTTTGCTTGACTAACTCGGAGCACGAATGACTGGGACAAAAGCTAAGGCACTCAAACAGACAAGACACAGCGCTGAATGGCAACTGAAAGTTTATTCTAAATGTTAGAAACCTTAAAATGCGATTTCTTATACGTTATAAAAAAAGCACGTAAAAGAAAAGAACATTTTCCTCCTTACACACGCCAAAAAATCTGCCATGTGTTAAATTGCTTCCAAAAAACCACTTCAGTATCATGAAACGCTATGGAGGCATGGCTGGCACGCCCCGCCCCCTTTTTATTTATCTGGTAGGCTTCTACAACCTCTCTTGTCGTTTGACCTTTGTGCTTGTATAAAGCTGCTATTTTTTTCGAACTGGGGTCTGCACTTATCATGTGACTTGCAGTCTCATATGCATCATGAGGTGCGTGTGTGCAGTCCCTTTTGTGGAGTTCAAATGCTCCTTCAGCCTGGTGTTGAGGCACCTGCCGGTTTTTATGCCCACATGAGAAAGGCACAGAATATACTACTGATGTTGAGAAAGAAACAAATTTGTTTGCATGGTGAACAGTACAGGTGGACCGATTGCTTACAGCTGTAGTGTAGCTGTTGAATCTTTCACTATGCTTAATGGCGGGCTGTTGCGCTCTTCAACAACCTCAATTTGCCTTGCCTGTTGGTCGAAGTGAGGAAATGCAAGAGCCTCACTTTGGATGTCGTCATTGTGAAAACGTACAAGCAGTCAATGCTGTACCGTGCGATTGTTTCTGCGCATGATTCATGGTGTTATGCTATCTCTGACTACCTCCAGAAGCATCTTGACTCATTTCAAATCGTCGAGCCTTTTGTGATTCCGAGGTCTAGTACCCTTGTTGACCATCTTGTTAAGCAGAACCTTCAGGGCGGCACTGCTTTCAGCATCGACGTAGAGGAATCCTGTGGAATCAATTACTTGATTCCACAGGAACAGTTAAAGAGTGTTCAGCAGTGCACAGTGGTTGATAATGACGAGTTTCTTTTTCGTGACACCTCCGGAATTTCTGTTCAGTCCTTTTGTCGAGCTGTTGTGTTTTTATTTGAGCTCCACGCTTGTGGCATGGGGTGGTAATGTTTTTGCCAAGAGAGTTGGAGTATGTATTGGGTCGTAGGTGGCACCAGCATTCAGCCATATTTTCTTGTCTAAGGTAGACAGGGCAGTGGAAAATAACTTGTGGGGTATCGCGCGGACGGTAATCTGGTACGCTGATGATTACTTGGTTCTCGTTCAAGGAAGTGAGTGCTGTCATCAAATAGTGAACATTTTAAAACTTTCCTAGGAGCAACGAATGATGTTTCTGTGAAATGGCGAGAAAATCAAACATTCAGTTTTTGGACCTACAGTTACACTTTGAGCCTAACCATGTGGCGAGAAGTACCAGCCCAGATGTAGAAAGTTAATTCTGGTCTTCCATTCCAGCCTTGTCGAGTTAGTCAAGAATGGTATTGCTCTGCGTAGCCTAAGGAACGCTTTGTTGATGTGCCTCCAAAAAGCTGGCGACAGCTGTCAGGGCAAGTAGCCCGCCTCCAGATAGCGGGGTTCCCACAGGCTGTCATATTTGCGTCAGTGGAAAAATGCCCGTGGGGTAAAAGAAGCAGAGAGCAGATGAGGGAACACATGACACTGGGGGAACCGAGAGTAAGTAGGTCGTCATCCCGTACGTCCACTGCTTCTCGCGTAGGATAAAAAAGATAGCTTCTTTGCTACGGCGTGAAAGTCGTGTTCTCGGCGAAGGACGAGCTCGCTTGCGTTTTTTTCGCCTGTGCGCAGTCGTAGTGAAAATTTGAGAAGCTGCACTATAGATGTAAGCAATCGGCCCAGCTGTAGCGTTAACCGCACAAGCGAATTCGTTTCTTGCTCAGCTTCAGTACTGTTCTGTGCATTTCTCGTGTACGCATACATGTTGACCAAACAGGCAGGTGCCTCAACACCAGGCTGAATGGGCATTTGAATAGCACAAAGGGACGGCATACACACATCTCGTAATACATATAAGAGACTGCAAGTCGCATGATAAGTGAACACCCCACTTTAAAAAAATAGTCTTACATAAGCACAAAGATGAAGCGGCAAGAGAGGTTCTAGAAGCCCACGAGATAAAGAAAAGGGGACGGGGTTGTTAACCATGCCTCCATAGGGCTCCAGAATACTCAAGTGGTTTTCCATAGCAGGACTCTGGCGTGAGTTAGTTGGGTCATGATCTTGACGCAAACTTTTACCAGTACGGGGAAAACGAGACGATGCAGGAGGAACACGAAGAGACACAGACGACCGCTGACCTCCAACTGTTTATTTTTAGCGTCCAAGCAGTATTTATACCATAACTGTAACACGAACCTAAGGAAAAGCTAGTCATACAATCTCTGCAACATTGCAACGTTATAAGGACTAAAGAAAACTGCGTCAGAACGGGCTATCGCGCATGTGCGCCGATATCGTTTGCCACTTCTTTCCCTGACTCTCCTTCGCTGCCTACGCAAGTACATAAGCATATGAATAATAGACTAGTTGGTCATTCTTTGCTCAGCAACAAGTCGCCTCCCTCCGTTACTTGAAACACGATACATGGTGTCAGAAGTGTTTGTCTCGGCAGCAGAATGGACGCAGTCAAGCCCCCGAAGCCATTGCAGCTTTCCGGAAACTTGAGAAGAAACTGGCTGCTATTTAAACAGAAGTTGGAACTCTTCATCACAGCGACGTCGTCAGACAAGCCAAGGGAGGAAGCTGTGAAAGCGGCAATACTTCTCAGCACCACAGGTGACGATGCCCTGGACGTGTACAACAACTTCATGTTTGCCGAAGGTGAGGACAAAGAAGATTTTCAAACTTTGGTCAGGACCTTTGAAGAGTACTGTGTCCCCGAAAGGAATGAAGTTCATGAAAGGCACGTTTTCCGCCTTCGAGTGCAGGATGAGGCAGAACCATTTGAAAGCTTTTTTCGGGATCCCAAGAAGCAAGCGAAACTCTGCAACTTTGGAGAGCTTGAACCATCCATGATAAGGAACCAAGTGGTCTTTGGTATCAACGACAAAAAGCTCAGGCAGAGGTTACTTGGCAATAAGGACCTTAGCTTGCAGAAAGCTGACCAAATGTGCAAAGCAGCCAAAGTTTCTGCGCAGCAAAATGCATCATGGTCGAAGGAAAGGCTACAAGTAGAGTACACGCGAGAAACTGAACGAGACAGCAAGAAAACAATATCGATGCCGTCAATGCGGAAGAATTCATGCGCCAGAAGAATGTCCAGCTCGTGGAAAGTTTTGCTACGCATGCAAGAAAAAGAACCACATCGCGGCATGTTGCAGAAGACGCCAGATAAGCCAAGTCGACGAAGCACAAGAGGCCGATGATAACTTGGATATCCTGAATATCAGCGTGTGCGGCGTAACTGATGGTGCGGGAGCAGATTGGACAGTTCGCGGCAAGATAGCCCGCCTAGAACTGCGATTTAAAGTTGACACTGGCTCGCAAGCCAACCTACTACCTCTGTCTCTGTTCAGGCGTGCCAATCGAGCAATGCAGCCTAGAAAAAGCACAGCAGTTTTAACGGCATATAATGGACGCATTATCAAGCATGTGGGAGTCTCAACAGAAGTCCTGAGCATAAACGGCCTAGAACGCCACGTTACATTTTTCATTGTGAAGAAAGGTCACCATGCCATCACTGGTCTCGAGGCATGTCGGGAATTCGGACTGATTGAAACGGCGAATGCAGTAGGCTCAAGCGAACAAGGCGCTCCCCATCTGGCTTCTACCCACCTATTTCACGGAACTGGCTGCGTAAAGCGACTGTACAAGATGATACTGCGACAGGATGCCGTTTCAGTGGTGCAGCCCGCCCGAAGGGTACCGTTGGCGATGTAGGAACCGCTTCGCGAAGAACTGAACCGCATGGAAGGGGCCTCTATCATTGCGAAAGTGGACGAGCCTACCGACTGGGTAAGCCCTTTAGTTGTAGTAAGAAAAAGGACGGCCGGCTTCGCATATGTATGGATCCAAGGGCCATAAACAAAAGCATAATGCGTGAACATTATCCGATGCTATCGCGGGAAGACATTGAAAGCGAAATATCGAGCGCAAAGTACTTTTCTCGGCTTGACGCAAACGCTGGTTTCCATCAGATACCGTTGGACGAAGATACGTCGCGCGTGTGCACTTTCGCGACGCACTTTGGGCGCTACAGGTTTTTAAGGCTGCCGTTTGGAATCTCTTCAGCGAGCGAAGTCTCCCAGAAGGCATTAACAAAATTTTTTGAAGGCCGGACAGGAGTACGCGTATATATTGACGACATTCTGGTCTGGGGGGACTCGACAGAGCAGCACAATGAACGGCTTCAAGCCGTACTAAAGCGAGCGGATCAAGCTGGGCTGACGTTTAATGAGCAGAAATGTGTATTTTGTGTGACACAGATAACATTTCTTGGTGACGTGATCAGCGAAAACGGTGTCCGCCCCAGCCCAGACTTAATGGAGAGCATACCCGCCATACCAGCTCCGAAGGATAAGCAGGCGGTTCGAAGAATGTAGGACGTCGTGAATTACTTCCGCAAATATGTGCCCTCACTCAGTAACAAGTCGTCATTACTTCGTGGCATTATGAAGGAAAGCGGGGTGTTTGAATGGACATCAGCGCACGCGCATGAGTGGGCTCAGATCTGCGAAGCACTGATACACGCACCGCTACGAGCCCTCTTCGATTCAAAGAAAGAAACGATAGTAACGGCAGACGCCTCTGGAACCGGCATTGGTGCCGCCTTATTGCAAAAGCACGGAAACGACTGGCGCCCGGTCACGTACGCATTGCGGGTTCTGAGCGAGAGTGAAACGCGGTATGCTCGAATCGAAAAGGAGGCGCTCGCTATAGTTCTTGTGTGCGAAAAGTTTCATCAGTTTGTCTATCGCCGCAGGATCCTGGCCGAAACTGATCACAAGCCTCTGATTGCTTTCGCTCAAAAGAGTGTTGTGGACATGCCACCAAGGCTGCAGCGATTTTTCATCCGTATCTTCAAGTATGATTGTCTTGTAATTCATCCATGGGAAAGACTTGCTGCTCGCAGATATGCTGTCCCGTGCTGCCACGCTGCCTGGGTGCGCTGAAGAAACGGAAGACGTGGGTATCCACGCAATTCAAGTGATCTCGAGCCTTGTAAGCACAAGAACAAAGCAACGACTGGAAGAAGAAACTCGCACGGATCCGTATTTAAGCAGCGTTATAGAACAATTAACACAGGTGCGACGATTCAAAGGGAACTTAAACCGTTCACATTGGAGTTGGCGGCAGTGGACGGCGTACTGCAAAAAGGAAGCAAGATTGTCGTACCAAAAACCTTGAGGGCCGAAATTCTGCGGCGGATACACGAGGGTCATTTGGGAAAGAACAAATGCAAGGCCAGGGCACGTAGGCTAGTTTTTTGGCCAAGACTCGGCAGTGATATTGAGAACCTTGTACGAACGTGCCAAGTGTGTCAGAAATACGCCTACAGCCAACCGAGCGAGCCCCTGCTACTACAGCCTACACCGGAACGACCATGACACCGTGTCGGCATTGATCTGTTCCAATAGGCAGGGCACTCGTACATGGTAGTGTATGACAACCACTCGAACTTCCCAGAGGTTGAAAGGTTGGCGGGCACAACAGCAACGGAAAATATTTCTAAGATATCTGCCATATTCTCTCGCTATGGCATTCCTGCGCATGTCTGCATTGACAACGGGCTCCAGTTCGCTTCAAGTGACTTCGCTGTTTTCGCAAGACGGTACGACTTCGAACATATAACATCCAGCCCTAATTTCCCGCGCTGCTCAAACTGCCTATACAGGGCCTATACAGATTGTTAAACGAATTCTCAAGAAAGCTAGGGAGTGCCATCAGGATTTCTGGTTGGGCCTTTTGGCTTATCGATCGTCTCCCTTAGAAGATGGACGGTCTCCCGGAGAGTTGCCGCAAGGTCGTAGTCTTTGGACAACTGTTCCCGAGTTCAACACTGATGGGGGATGCCCTGTATCAAAACATCGGCAATCATTTCGGGGCAAGCCAATATCGCCTCTTGAAGCAGGAAACGTTGTTCGGATGAAAAATGGGAACTGGTCACGCAAAGCAACGGTGCTTAAAGAAGCAGCGCCACGTTCGTATCTGGTCCAAACTGAGAGCCACCAACAGCTGAGGCGCAATCGACAACATTTGCGGCGAACAGACGAACGCTGTGCAAACGAGAACGACTATGAGAACGGCCGGGAAGACACTGAGCCGGAACCGAATAACGTATTACAACCGATCGAAGGCTTCGAACCGGTAAACGACACAGGTGACACTACGGCAGCCGACCGCTGCTCAAGCTGGCGAATGACCGGGGTTCCTGACGCAGCCGGGCAACAAGACACACCGGGAGGGCCATGCGCATTGCCAACAATTCGTTGGTCTACCAGATCCCGGACGGAGCCCAAGCGTATTTGCTACGACGGAAACTTTCGTCAAGTTTGCTAGCTTAATTTTGTGTGTGTGTATTTGTGTGAAGACAATCAAGTCTCAATTGTATGAAGAAAAGATGCATCAGAACGGGCTATCGCGCATGTGCGCCGATATCGTTTTGCCACTTCTTTCCCTGACTCTCCTTTCCCTCGCTGCCTGCGCAAGTACATAAGCATATGAATAAACTACCAGTTGGTGATTCTTTGCTCAGCAACAAGTCGCCTCGGTTGGTTACCTTAAACACGATACAGAAACGATCTAAAAATATAATCTATTTATCGAGCAGTGACACTGACAGCGTACGGATGCACTTTTTCTTTGCTTTTGTTATCAAGTAAGCCTCTACAATCTCTCTCTCTCTCTCTCTCTCTCTCTCTCTCTGTTTTATCTCCAGCTCGCTTCAGGAACTTTTTTTCTAGTACTGGCTTACACCCGCATCTTTTACAATGGTCACCCATGTGGCCACCTATATAACTGCACACTCCCAGATGGCGCTCGCGTGCTATATCGTTGAAACATCGGCCTGTCTGCCCACTATATGAAAGGGCGTAATTCAGTGGAATTTCTTGAACTACGTCACCTGTGAAATCAGTGAAACGTTTTGCATGCATCTTAGAGCAACCCACACGTGCCTCTTTCTTCGACAACAAAGGGCATAGCTTTTCCAGCTTCCGTGGGGCAGAAAAGACCACGTTAACGTTATATCTCCCTGCAACCTTTTTTACATTATGGGAGATTGGTGAAGTTACGCGATCACGTCTGTTCTGTTGCGTCCCAACTGGGTTTACGGCAATTGTCTCTTTCCTTTAACTTTTTGCAGAAGGCTTTCACATATTTTCGTGATAAAGGCCGAAGGGTAACCAGTAATATTTATACACGTGGTCTGGTTTCTAAAGCGAACATCTATTTTACTGTTGCATGAATTAACAAGCGCGGCCTCAAGGCGCGTTGTAGCTACCCCACTTTTAACTAGCTTCGACATCTATGGAAAATGCTGTGGTGGCACGCTGCAGTTCACCGCTTTCCATCGCCTTCACCACGTCTGTTGAACTCTGCACGAAAAATGGGTAATCTCCCGTTAAGGTACTTAGGTGTTATTGAAGATAGCGGCTGATTTCGTTTTCGAGCTGTGTCTTTCAGAAGCGATAACCCTTAAAGGAGTACTGACACAAGATTTCCTAGTCGAGTTAACAAGTGAGATCGATTTATGTGGGCACACACGTCGTCGGCAAAATATCGATGGCGAATATAGCTTAAACATATTTAAAATCAATTTTAAAGTACGTGCGCGCAGCCAACTGCAAAACGCAGCACCTCGTGGCATCGACATCAAGAAAGCACTGTAAACTACGGAGAAGGCGCGTTTGCGCTGCCGTCAGGGCGAGCAAGTTGTTGTTGTCCTGAGTGGCCGTGGCACATACCCACAGTGGGGGATTGGCCAAGAATCGGGCGGTTTTCTCGCCGCTCCGATCCTCCCAGTGTCTTTCTTTTCTTTTTCTTCTCCTTCCTGGTCGTGGTGCTGACCTCTTTCGCCGCGGTCGACGGCATAGAAGTGAGCTAAAATTTGTTTCTGACGCGAAATAGCTCGTAAAGTGGCCTCAAAAGTGTGCATGTTATAAAACGTCGCGTTGTTGGCGTGCTTTTGACTCGCAAGCAGTCTGCACAGCCGCTGCAACAATCTTCTCTCGCCTGGCGAACGTGTTTGCTCATCGCTATATCTACGGCGTCGGGAAAACTAGTTGCATTCCCACTTATGAGCAACATAAATGTGCAGACGTTGATTTGACGAATATAGGTGTTTTATTATGAGCTGCGGACGAATCGCAAGCGCCGTCGGCCTCGGATCCGACGGCCAGCGAGCTAGGCCTTATTGGATCTGGAGGACAATCCTACCGCTGTCCACCAGTTATTGTATCTTGCCGTTGAGTGCGGGAGTTGGCCGACGTTGAGGAGGATTTTGAGATGAAAACTGGAGGTTTATTTACATTATTTACAGTAATAACATGAACTAATTAACAGTCATAAAGTCATTAATGGCCGGCAGCAAATCGGACGCTGCGGCCCGTGGCAAGAAGCCCGAAAAAGGTGAATGAATGAAGGAATTCCTCTCTCTGCTCCCTGGCTCTGGCTTTTAACCCTTTCGGTGTCACGTCATTTTTGGCCAATCGTCGAGCCCGCTCAGGTGTCGTCAGTTTCCTCCAATGGTAGGCGCCCGTGTAAGTGCCGTCACAATCGGCGGATGGGTGTTGCCCCAAGGGCTCCACTGTAGGACGGGTGACTTGCCACCGGCGTTGCCTCATGGCTTGCAAGCGCCGTCACAATCAGCGGATGAGGGTTGCTTTCGAGCGACCTTTCAGAACCGCAAAACAATTTCGCTCGGGACCCAGGTTACCTGGAACCGTGCCAGGCTCCCGTTGCACTTTAGGGAAGAGTCAAGCAGTGGGACAATAGCTCCACGTGCGGCGCACGAAGTGGGGGTCACCAACTTGTCTGGAAGTGCTGCGCCTCGGGAACGTGTTAGACGCGCTTCTGCGCACCTTAGGGTGCGACGACGATTGAATGGGGTCTGGTGAACTCGAGTGATGTCAGGAAAAGGGTCCGTATCTAACAGCCTGTACCTAACCTGGGTTGCTCGTTCGCTATCGTCGGCGTTGATAAGCTGTAGAAGGGGTCGGAGTTCGTGTGCGCCACTGGACGCGTTGAAGCGTTGAAGAGAAGCCAAATTTATTCGTTTCATTTGGAGCGTGCCTGGTATAAAGAAAACCCACCGAGCTTAGAGCAGTCCGATGATGTTCCACCAAGACTACCTACCGCCAAACCTGATGCTGTGCCGACTTTTACCCCGCCTTGTCTCCTGCTCCGGAATATGCTTGTCTCCTGCTCCGAATATGCTGGGCGGAGGGCGTTGTACTTCAGCCGCGCGCAGTCGCGCGGTCTTTATCTTGAAAGTGATCTGCTTTGATCTGCTCGTAGCTTCGCGTGCGCTGTGTTCTCACCGCTCAGTTTGCATTCAAGCGATAGACACCACGAAGTTCATTTTGCTCGCTGCTGCTGCCGCGATATCTTACCCCACCGTTTTGACCGTGAATGTCCGCGGTCATCGAGTGCGATGAGTTCATGTCTGCCTCTGCGCGCTGACACCTTGCTTGCTAATTTAGTTATAAACGAACGTTTACAAGGGGGCGTTCTGCTCCGGCTGCTGCTGTGTATGGCGTGGCCGCGTGAGCCCTGTCTTGAATACGATCTGCGAGGCGGGCATTGCAGGCGTCTAGGCGCACCGAGGGCCGATCGCTTCGTGTGCGCCACAGCACCTATGCGCTTACGCGTCACCCGCGTTCACGAAGGGAAACGTCACTGTAACATTTTAAATTTTTGGTGTGGTTTCCAAATGCAAAATTAGTGAATGTACAATTTAAAATGGCGCAACAGGAGTGTTCCGCAATTTTAAAATGTACAGTCGCAAACAAGCGTTTGGGGAATGAAGGTGCCGCGACTTTTCTTTTTTTCGCAGACTGGGCATTCCGGTTGAAATCAAGAGCGCGCGCCTACTGCGAGTGTTTGACAAATACAATGTGTTAAACCAATTCCAGGCTGCGTAGCTGCGCTTGAATATATTTAAATGTTTTGCTGATGCCGTGGTCTCTAAATGCTTGCTCGCGACTGTACATTTACCAATTTTGCATTTCGAACGCATCAACGAAACTAACTCAAGCCAGCAACGCATCCCGCCGCGATTGGCAAACTTCGTCGGGACAAGAAAATGTACAGCTCGTCGCTTTGAAAATGCAATCGACACATGCGCTGGCGATTCAAATCTGCTCCCGCCAATAAGTGCTCTTCCTGTAGGCACGTGGCAACAGCAACGGAAGAAAGAAAAGTGAGAGAGCGACCCCCTTCGGTCACAAGATGCTATCCTGTAGTTAATAGAGAGTTTTAGCCCAGCGGGTTTACGGCCAGCGGAGCGGAGCGGGTGAGCGGAGACACGACTGCGCATGCGCACAACGCTGAGGCGGCCAGCGGTTTTACGGAGCAGCGTTTACGCCCGCTGGAAAGCACTCCCCAGCGGAGGGTATACGCAGCGCGCGAGCGTGCGTAAGCGCGCGCGGGCGTGTATGGGAAATGCAAGATGGCAGCCGCGAACATGAACGCCGGCAGTTCTGCATCGACGACGGCGACTGCGGCGCTGACGCGTACATTAGTACTCAGTATATTATTAATAAATAATGTACTGAGAACATGTAATATGTCTTTATTCAACATTTCTTGCATTATAAAAGCAAGCGTAATTGAAATTAATTTCTCAGTAACTCCTGTTCGGACCACTAGGTGGGGAAGCAGAGCGCCCCGCTCGAGCGGGTGAGTGATCCGCCGGGCTAAAATTCTTTTTTCGCGAGCCGCTCCGCTGGCGCAACGGTGGAGACCGCGAGCGGAGCGAAACGTAAACCCGCTGAGCTAAAAGTCTCTAATTTCTTGGGAGAATCCTGGACACAACATATTCTCTAGCTTGTTCCACTCACTCATGTTGAGGGTATCGTAAGTAAGTACACTCTAAGAAAATTTTATACCCTTTGAGTCGTATCTTGCCACACAACGATAAACGTCATCTGTCTTTTCTGCATTTCCTTTCTTTAACGCTGCGAGCCCGGTACTTCCCAGTAACGAACGGAATGCGCGTTATCATCATCACATAGTATTGCCGGCTGGACAGTAGCGGGCGCGGCGTTTTCAAGAAAGGAAATGCAAGCAAGGCAGATGATGATTATCGTTGTGCGGCAGATACACACCCCAAAAGGTGTAAACTTTTCTAGAGTGTAGATAGAGTAGAGTAGAATAAAGTTGAGTAGAGAAGCTTATGGACACCAGGTGCACAACTTGTTTGTGTTCTTTTCTTGATACCCAGCATTTGCCTGTGCTTTCTCAAGACAGCATTAGAGCATATTGGAATCGTAACGATGTATGTCTTTATAGCGCATTGTGGTGTCGTCTCCCTTCTGTCCTTGTTCGCTGCCGCTAAATATGCTTTCCAAGTCAGTTTACCAACACGCCCAACAAATGGCAATGCTGAAATTTATTTGTTAGTTGGGAAAACAGAAAAACCTGATTCTTGCACTACTTCCATACTACGCATTTAATTTCACTTCGCTGCTCACCACAGTTGATCGGCGCGCCCACTGCATTACTGTAATGAGCATTCCGTTTTATTTGCTGGCTGAAATTTTTAACGATTTACTACACATTTTAACCCCTTAGACAAACATATACATGTTTTTCTAACACACCTGGTATTGAGTGGTCTTTGCCATGCAGTTGTGCTTATGTTATTGTGAGTGGCTGGTGTTGTAATTGTTTCCAGAGCCACTAAAAGGGGCAAGTCGCTGCACTTTAAGACAGCCATGTCTGTGAGTAGCGTACTTTATTTTGCAAAGGGCTTCTCTTCTTGCCTGGGTGGTGGAGGAACTTTCTTCTTCTGAATGGCACTGTTTATTGTGATGCTATAGGATACGCATCGTCCAGTGCATAAGTCGAAGCTTTTGCACAAACTTATGGAACTTCAAGAAGCAATTCAAGGTGAGAGCGCAACACCAACATCTACAAAAAATATTAAAGGGCCCCTTTCCAGGCTCTGTTGGTGGTTATAAATAGGAACTTATAAGATGCCATATAGAGAGCGGTTTACGACGAGCATTTTACGGCGAAGCTGTATACCTCTACCGTCAAAGCAAATTTTTTTGTTGTTTTGGTAAGTAAAAAACTCCCCATACGTGAGCCGATCCCGAAGGTAGTGCGATGCCTGGCCGACCGGCGGCGGAGATGAAGCAGGCGTTAAGCACTCTCCATATGTGGGCCGATCCCGAAGATAGTGCAATGCCGAGCCGACCCGCGGCGGAGATGAAGCAGGCGTTAACACTCCCCATACGTGGGACGATACCGAAGATAGTTCTATACCGGCCCGACCCGCGGCGGAGGTGAAGCAGGCGCTAAGCACTCCCCATACGTGGACCGATCCCGAAGATAGTTCTATACCGGCCCGACCCGCGGCGAAAGTGAAGCAGGTGTTAAGCACTCCCCATATGTGGGCCGATCCCGAAGATAGTGCAATGCCGGGTCGACCCGCGCCGAAAGTGAAGCAGGCGTTAAACACTCCCCATATGTGGGCCGATCCCGAAGATAGTGCAATGCCGGGTCGACCCGCGGCGGAGGTGAAGCAGGCGTTAAGCACTCCCCATACGTGGGCCGATCCCGAAGATGGTGCAATGCCGGCCCGACTCGCGGCGGAGGTGAAGCAGGCGCTAAGCACTCCCCATACGTGGGCCGATCCCGAAGATAGTGCGATACCGGCCGGACCCGCGGCGAAAGTGAAGCAGACGTTAAGCACTCCCCATATGTGGGCCGATCCTTAAGATAGTGCAATGCCGGGTCGACCCGCGGCGGAGGTGAAGCAGGCGTTAAGCACTCCCCATACGTGGGTCGTTCCCGAAGATCGTGCAATGCCGGTCCGACTCGCGGCGGAGGTGCAGTTCACCATTAAGGGGCCCACATACACAGCTTCGCTGGTCGTCCTTCACAGAGTCGAAGGACACCTTGATTTTTTTCAACGTAGCCAAATATTGGAGGACACAAAACGAATATTGCGCTGCCATGCTTCACTGCCAACATCTCGCATAGCCTCAAGCCGCCACAGTTGTACCGAGGGACTGCGCCACGCCACCAACCACACCTCCTATTGTTCTTTGATTTTTTTTTCAGTGCAGTGGGCACTTGAAGAAGCGCTTTTGTGCGTTCTACATTGGACGATTTACCATAGTCACGTGCCGTAATCGTCCAAGTTGCGGGCAGTAATGCATCTTACGTTTCTGCAGTTCTCCAGCTGGAAGCGGGGCTATATCGAGAGAAGACGTGACTTTCACTTGAATTTGCAGCTATTTTTGCACCGTGTAGAGGTTTGTCCGACACCGTCGCCGTAACGGCATCTACTTACCATGCTTATCTCTCTGCAAAGCCCAAACCTCGTGAGGGCCCTTTAAGATGGAGCCCTATGTTGGCAGCAAAAAACGAAACATTTCATTGTGTCTCGAGCAAGGTTTCAATTTTTGTTTTACATTGTCACTCAAAATGTGTTCCGCCTTGGGGATATTCATTTATTTACAACCATTATGTTGCCACAGCGGAAATTAAATTTTGCTAATAATATAAATGTAAAAATAATAAGTGAAATGAAAACTCACTACACTTACAATTGATCAACCATTCTGTTGCCGCTGTTTTTCTTTCTTGACTTATGTTAGTTGATAATGTTCAACGCGTTGTTGCTATACAAGGGACTAAGGGCTCAAACAGGGGAGCAGTCGCTGCAGGTGGTCTGTCTTTTGCATTAGTGTAAGTGGTGCAATACGGTGTCGACTTGCATACCTAGCGAGAAGCCTGAAGGAGAGGTGGGTAGAGGACATAGGGTCATTGAAACGCCCACCACGTAACGTAATAATGGGCTCAAGTGATAACTAACGCGGAAAAGCTATCGAAAGTTGAGCGAGTTGATATATATCCATGGATTGGACAAGTTACAAGCAGCATGCAGCCTCTCAGAAAACAATGAAAAAAAATTTTTTTTCCTACCTTTTGAAAATAAATGATATGAAGTGTGGTTCGCTAAAAATAGTGCTCGCATGCTTTTAATTAATTAATCACATTTAATTTGCGTCTGAAAGGGACATGCTGCCGCTACACACGTTCTGGTTACGAATCTGTTTTCTGCGGATTTGCCACAGATTTACGCAAAACAGCTACAAATGGCTACCTAAATATCCTCCCTGCAACAACAATAATAAGCGACTAATTCCTTTAAGCGAATAGCTTCCTAGAAGTGCCAGTGGTTTTTAGACATATTTATGAGCGATGGGCGCCAGAGAGAAACGCGAATAAGGAATCGGGCTTCGTGCAAAACAGAGGACGACGACGCCGAGTACCGTGTGCTGTTTCTAACTTTTCTTTATTTATATTTATTTATGAATACAGTTGACCCGAGGGTCGTTACAGGGCAGGTAACTAAACACAAACTACATAACACAATGCACGAATAAGGTTTTAGCCGAACAGTAAATAGGAATCACAAACAGATTTAAATGTGCAAATAAATTTACAGCGCATGATATAGTACAAGGCAGTTTATTAAACACAAAGTAAATCACATGTGGCATAAAAGAGAGAAAAGAAAAGACAAAGAAAGGAAAAAAACGAAAGAAAAATGGCCAAGCATTCAAAAGCATAGTGCTTGGAAAATAATGAGAAACGAGAGAAACCGTACCGCAAGCTGTTGTAAATCAGTAGTACGAGGCATCCATACGACTTTATTTGCCGCAGCAGAAGTTTGATATAAGCGACTTCTGAAATTGTTTTAATGAGATTGAAGGACTTTGGGTGCAGGGAAGTCCACTTTTCTATTGTTTTACGAAGTAATAAATATTTAAAGCATTTTTTTCGCGCTGTTATTGGTTCAAATTGTTCTTTACGGGAGCTTATTTCACGGTGCGAGAGGAACGTAGCTTTAAGTAAAAGTCGCCATTAAACCAATTACGGTGCACTTAATACAAGAATTTTAGTCTCGTAATTCTTCTACGCTCAACAAGTTCACGGTCATCATATTGGTGACAGATTCTCTGCGTCTGTTGTATATCGACAATACGGTCCAGCCGCTCTTCTCTGGACTTTTTCCAACTTGTATGTAAGACATTTTTACACCAGCTGTGGTTGTTTAGTGGCTATGGTGTTGGCCTGCTAAGCACGAGGTCGCGGGATTGAATTCCGGCCACGGCGGCCGCATTTCTATGGAGGTGAAATGAGAAAACACCCGTGTACTTAGATTTAGGTGCACGCTAAAGAACCCCAGGTGGTCCAAATTTCCGGAGTCCCCCACTACGGCGTGCCTCATAATCAGGAAGTGGTTTTGGCACGTAAAACCACATAATTTTAAGACATTTTTGGTGGGGCTCCCATATAGTGCTCACATACTCTAATGAGGGGCGCTCAAAGGTTACATATGCGGTTAACTTTGCCTTCAGAGTAGGAGGCTTTAACTTGCTTCTGAGAAACCAGAATTTTCCTCCAGCTTTTCAGCAAATGTCAACAATGTGTTTTATGCAGTTTAGACCTGTTTAGACCAGTTTAGCGGATACTGTTGCGCGGAGACATTTAAAAGAGTTAAATTATGTTAGATAGTGTCCGTCCATACCATATTCAAATGCTAACACGTTTGTAGTTGTCATGGTCAGCCGTATGTATGATGTCTTGCTAAAGTTCATTTTTGTTTTATTTTTCACGCACCAAGCCGCAACAACCTGCAGCACGGAATTTAGTGCGATTTGGTCCTGGTAGCAGTTTAGATCTGAGTAAAAATCATCTGCATATAAACGTACCGTAAACGTAGTAGGAATCGCGTCTGCAACATCATTTATGTAGTAGAAAAAAAGAACTGGTCCAAGTACGGAGCCCTGAGGGACGCCTGAAGTTACCCCCAGAACATTTGATTCACTTCCAGGAATTTGTGTTCTGTTAGACAGGTACGTATTTATGCATCCCACAATTTTGAGGTTTACTCCTAAATCTAAAAGTTTTACGATTAGTCTGTGGAGCGCGAAAGTAAGAACGACCGGCACATAAGCTGAAGCGCTGATCATTGGGGCCTGCGCTCCACTACCATCTTTATTTCCTTTGTTGTTCCAGCTGTGAGCGTCACCTGGCATCATTGCAGGTGCGGGCGCCACAGGACCGCCCAGCTAGACCGCAGACGTGAAGTGGGCATGATGAGCTTGTAAGAGAAGCAAATGCTCTGAGGAATCCGTTTTCTGGGGATGCACATGAGTGATTGGTGTCTCCACGTAGGCCGGCTTGTGGCGGTATGTGCTGCGCAACGACAAAAGACTTGGTGTAATGGCGCAGAACCGGAAAGGGCCCGTCGTAGGACGGCGTAATAGGTGCCCGGATACCGTCTCGCCTAAGAAAAACGCGCGGTGGTGTTGTGCCCTACCGCGTGCCTATCATCGAGGCGATGGGAGCTGCCATACTGCGTGGATATCATCGAGGCGACGGGAGCTCCCACTTCTCCGCGACGAATCAAGAATTGAAAGAGGGGTACTTCAAGTAGCACCCAACCATCTCCGCGACAAATAAAAAATTCTACGCGAGTGACATCAACACCTACCCCGACTCATTCCTGCCGACGAGGAGTCGCAACCGGTCCATTGTGCAGGAGAGAGTCGCTTCCAGCCGCCCAGTCGGTCTGTTGCGCTCTTACAGCTACGTGTACTCTATCACTCACTATATGTAAATGTTTTATAAAGTTTTTCGTTTCTTTTTCGTCTGCGGAAAGAGTTTGTCTTTCGTCCTCCAACCCGAAGTCACAACAGTGGATGGCAAGCTTTGGGATTCGAAGCGAGATAACGCCCGCTACACCGCTCAACGGCAGCCACGAAGTAGACCGGCGTCAGCTACTTTGTAGGGGCGAATGCCCGACCTTTGTCGCACACGTAAATGCTAAGCACAATTGCTCAATTATTCTGAAAGGGTTGTAGTGGTGGTGTCTTAGTTCGCTTCAGGCCTTGCATAGATTTCCGGCTTCGGAAGCAAATCTAATTTTGAGGCAAAACCGGAGACGCGCCGTCAGATCGCCATGGAGAAGCTCAGGATACAGAACCCTGATGTTTGTCAGGAGATGGGCATTTCCGTTGCCGCGGCGAGGTGAAAGAAAGCCATTCTGGATGTTATGAGGGCACAAAGGTAACTGAGGAGGAAGTCGAAGAGGTTTGGGGAGAAATTCTTGAGAAGATAAGCAGGAAAAAATGCGCGACGAGGCAGAGAAAAAAAAAAGGCGCGAGGAGGCAGAGAAGAATAAAAAAAAGGCGCGAGGAGGCAGAGGAGAAGAAAAAGAAGGCGCGAGGAGGCAGAGGAGAAGAAAAGGCACGAAGAGCGAGATAATGCTCTTAAAGTGAGAGAACTGGAAATAGAGCTAAGTCGAATCAGCTCGGCGCGTTCAAGTCCCCTTGGCGGTGGAGACGATACGCCTAAACTGGAAATACAGGGCCTGATGCTACCGTACAGGATAGGCGGTGATATCGCACCACGACCACGACAAGATGCTTGAATGCATAGCACTGGAATCTTGTGAATTTCGAACGTACGTGTGAAACGATAGGGCTGGACAAAAGCCTTTGGTCTCAAAAACGTCTTTCAGTTGTCCCAGGAGGCCGCGGAAGTTCTCGCACGCTTGTCTAAAGAAGACTACGAGAACTATGGAAAGGTAAAAGCCGCGCTTCTTCGCAAATACCGCCTCTCTGCCGAGGTATTTCGACAGCGGTTTAGACAGGCAAAAAGGGGCAGCGAGTAGCACACTTAGTTCGCGTACGAGTTAAAGTCTAACTTAAAAGAGTGGCTCAAAAGTGCAGAAGTGTATGGCAACCACGACAAGATGCTTGAATGCATAGCGCTGGAGCAGTTTTATCGAGTTCTTCCTGAAGAAGTTAGACATTGGCTGCAGGACAGGCTCCCAGAGGGAGACCTAGAGAAGGCAGCGCAGCTCGCAGAGGAATATTACACGCGCCGAAACTTCAAAGAAAAACCTATTCAGGAAGATAGGCTAGGAAAAAAGGACTATTCCGTAAAGCGGTTTCCCCCTCTCAGCTCAATTTTGCTGAATAAGAAATCATCTACGAGCGACGAGTTCAGCAAGGGAGTATTGACTAAGGCTGGGTGGCGAGGGAAGGGCTAACAGAGACAGCCCAGTCGTCTTGGGCCGCTAAAGCTAAGGCAGACGTAGAGCGCGCGTTCGAGGCCCGGAGACCAATTATCTGCTTCCGTTGCAACAAGGAAGGCCATATTTCCTCAAATTGCAAGGAGCAAATCGCGTTCGCCAGTATTAGCCAGTCAGACGAAAATCTGAGGCTGCTCGAGCCATATATATATGCAGAATGTCGTGGTAAACGGGAAAATGTGCAGGGCACTTCGCGATTCCGCCGCCACCATGGATGTTACTCACCCGTCCTGTGTTTTTCCCGGGGACTATACAGGGGAATGCGCCTGGATCAGACAAGTCGCAGAAGAGCAGAGCGCGTGCTTGCCAGTTGCCAGGGTAAACCTCGAGGGTGCTTCTGAAAGGTTGCAAATGGAGGCAGCCGTGAGTCCAAGTTTACTCGAACACTCTTCATATCTTTTTTTTCGAACAAATCGGAGCAGCTTTTAGAAAAGGAGGGCCGGTCGTTCTCTACCTGTATCGCTAGCACAGCATTTACGCGATCGCGGTCACGCGCCCTCTCAAAGAGACTTGAAAGCTCATCCTCAAACGAGGAAGGTTCACTGCTTAGTCCCGCATCCTTTTGCTGGGACCAGCTTTATAGGGTTCACCGGGAGGCGCTTATCGCGGCACAGAAAAGTGACCCTTCGATAAATGTGCTGCAGGCTAATGTGAATAAAGGAGTGGCCCAAAAGAACATTTCGTTCGACACTAGGTCATGTCTCAAGTACCGGAGATATCAGGATTCCAAGGGCCGGACATACAACCAACTACTCGTGCCAAAAAAGTACCGACTGCAGCTTTTAGAGTTAGCTCATGGGAATGCTTGGGCGGGTCACCTCTCTTTCAACAAGACAAAGGCTAGGCTAGCGCAAGATTGGTCAAGACGCTGGAAAGAGCTTGAAACGCTTGTTCTGTCATGCGACGCATGTCAGCGAGTTGGTAAATCCAACGACAAGTGACAGAATTTCACTCGGAGCGAGACAGGGCAAAATATACACTTTCTTCGATCGCCTCAGCTGTGTCTTGCCTTTCTGAATGTCTGTTAGGAATTGCTTTGCTAACTGTTCTTTAGCTCTTATTCTGTTTGAATGTGTCTTCTTTGAGAGCACTATTTGTAGAGGTCTGTATCCCGGGCTCTTTATCGGGTGCGTGTTTCTTGTTTAGTACAACAACCGTAATGGTGCTGTTGAGAGCACAGAGGTGGTTAGAGCGTTTGTTTTCATGGAGTTTGGTCTGGCCTTGTGGAGAGCATTCGGAGGGTGCTCACTTTCACGGAAGTGCTTGGCTTTGATTTTCGGTCACTCCGTGAGCTTTCTCAGATCCAAGCAAAGGAAAGACCAGTGGAGGAAAGGGCGGCAAAGCCATTTCCTTAACCCCATCAAGGACGTCACTCAATCAGCACATTGCATACGTCGAGCCGCGTCGAAGAGCTCGACTTCTGGATGTATTATCTGGCGGCGGGGGTGCTGTTGTGCCATACCACGTGCCTATCATCGAGGCGACGGGAGCTGCCATACTACGTGCCTATCATCGAGGCGACGGGGGCTCCCACTTCGCGACGAATCGAGAATTCGATGAGGGGGACTTCAAGAAGCAGCTAGCCATCTCCGCGACGAATCAAGAATTCGACGCGAGTGGTGTCAGCACCTGCCCCGACTGGTTCCTGCCGACTAGGAGTCCGCAAAGGGGAACCGGCCCATTGTGAAGGAGAGAGTCGCTTCCAGCCGCCCAGTCGGTCTGTTGCGCTATCATCCACTACCTGTAAATATTTTATAAAGTTTTTCGTTTCTTCTTCGTCTGCGGAAAGAGTCCGCCTTTCGTCCTCCACCCCGAAGTCACAACAGTGGTCGCGAAGTTCGGGTGTTCGTATATGCGTTGTTTGATTGAGCTAGGTTGTATGGGCTGGAGGTCGCGGAAGCAGTCGTGGAGGCGTTGAAGATAGGGTTGATGCTGAGAAGCTGTCATTCCTGTGGTGAAAAGGTCGCCGGGAAGATGTAGAGGGCCGCCATGAACCAATTCGCCAGTAGAGCACCCAAGGTCGCGACGGAGGACAGCCCGATGGCCAAGAATTACGAACGCCAAGCGGTCGGTCCACTCCTCACGATCACGACATGCTGTAAGGGCCCTCTGAGCTACCAATAAAGACGAGACGATCGACTATTCCGTTAGCCGATGGATGGTAAGCAGTAGTGTGGCAGTGCTTCACACCCAGAATGCGGGCAAGAGCAGAAAATAATGCAGATTAGAACAGGCGTCCACGGCCAGTGGTTACAATGGTCGGCAGTCGAAACGTGAAACCCGTGAAAACAAAAGAAAACTGGCAGTGGCTTAGCTCGGCTATGCCAGGATATCCACCGTTTTTTCGTAGGCGCCGCCATATTATGAACGCAGTGGCGCCGCCTATGAGCAGCGCCATACTGGCTTGGGTGAAAGCGGTGTTTTGCATGGCAGGTATGCGCTGGGCAGTAGGTTCTGGCGTTTGTTTTCGCGGTCGTGCGGTCTGTTTAGTATGACGTGCGTCTTCTACGTGGTAAACGGTTCTGTGAGACGTGCTGGAGTGGTTTAAGGCGTCATGGCCGGAGTTTCTGCAGGCATTGAGGTGGACGGAACACGCAGCGCGATGTGTGCGCGCATATTTGTGCCTACAATCAGCCTCGGAGATCAACTGTGTATTTCTGAATGTTCCATTCACTAATGTGACCTTATTGCAATATTATCGTTTATTTCTAAGCTGCGGTTTTGGAGCCATAAAACATACGCGACGATCGTAACAGCATGGGTACCGTTCTGCTACGTTAGGAACTGTGACGTTATACTTTGACAAGCGTTCAAATTGTTCGCTGCAGGTTACATTGCGTGACTACTTGGTTCGATGGATGAGCTTTCCGCCCCTGAATAAAATAGTTTTGGCTAGCAGCATACCTTACAGTCTGAATTAAGCTTATCCAGCAAAGCGACCGTTTACGAACTGCGCGAGCGTCCTAAGCAGTGGTAGGTGTTGGATTACAGATATCTTTGTTCTAAATAGCGCTTGGTCCAAGCATACGGCATCAGCGGTTATATGTCTATAAACGTTGTGCGGCGTGACTATGCGAGGTCGTATTGCGGCGTTAGCCCGTTTTCTCTTGCTTTTTCGAGAAGGAGGATGATAACCGAATTTCTTTTTCGGTTTTGTTCGTTCCGTTCTCTACGACGCGCTCACGCGTATTACGGAAATATTACGGAAATAAAAATAGCTGTCGCATTCTTTTTATGCGATCCCTCTCATATATTATGGCTGTATACAGGCCAGAAAGGCAATGCCGAAGCGCACAGCTTACATTTGTGTCGTGCTGGTTCACCAACCGCAGTGATCGCTGTGTTAAGCAGGGCCATCGGCCTCGTGCAGGAAGGCTAGCGTAGACATATAGTAATTTCAAGCCCACTAGACTTGAAATGCGCGAGAACGATGCCGGTGCATCACAAATATTTGATAGCGCCTGCCGCTTAGATGTTGGCCGTGCACGAGCATGCGCTCTTATGCTTTGTTTTACTCCCTACGCCAAGCGATCAGACTGATTTATAATTTAATGCTGGTAATACGGAGGCACCGGTTTTCTTTGTTGAATTAAAACCGATATAAGCAAAATAGTTCACAACATGTACACACACCGCGGCTGATAAAGCGCGTCACATTTTTGCGCCCCCAAGACATATTTCCGCCTACTGTAGTTACCGATACACCGAAAGGCTTCCCTGACGACCTTATATGAACGGACATTGCGTAAATTTCACAAAGTGCGATTTAAAACATCTCGAAATTGTCAGCACGCGGCAGCAATACTTTCAAGCAGCGCCGCGCCGGATCGCCCAAGCCAGAGAGGAGGAAAGGCTCTCCGCGTGCCCTATCCTCCTCGCCCGATGAAAAGGCCTATACGTAGCGAAAGCTAAGGCATAGCATGGTTAGCCTTGGTTAATCTTGATTGCAAGTCAGGTTAGTCTGGTTGTCTAGCTATGTTGCGGCGTTTAGCCAGTCGTTCGGCGCGCTGTTCGTCTGTTTCCTGAGCGATTCGTTTCCTCTTTATCTGGTTCCGATGTCGATTCCAGGCTTCCTTCTGCTTATCAGAATTGTCGAAGTCCATACTGCCGCCTCAACTGTGGTTGCGGCGCACGCGAGCTCTCCTTTTCAATCCTCCGACATGTTATCAGGCATGCGACGCAGCTGGCGAAGCGAGCCGAGGCGAACGCAACGACGAGGAACGCGGTGTGACGTCATGTGCCTCCTCGGAGCACGGCCACGGCGAAATCGCAAGT
Source organism: Dermacentor andersoni (assembly GCF_023375885.2). Taxonomy (NCBI): domain Eukaryota; kingdom Metazoa; phylum Arthropoda; class Arachnida; order Ixodida; family Ixodidae; genus Dermacentor; species Dermacentor andersoni. The sequence continues at coordinate 125,650,994 of NC_092822.1, forward strand.
TCGCGGCCACTAAAACTTTCGCTTTAAAAGGAAAGCGCGTGCCACTGTTTCTGCGGTGATGTCGACGATGGGAACCGCCTCGGGCCACCGTTTGAAACGCTCCACTATAGTAAAAATGTAACGGTCGCCGCGCGACAGGGAAAACGGACCAACGATGTCGATATGGGCATGGTCGAGCGCTGGTGGGAAGGCAGAAGCCGTTCGTGTGGCGCAATGGTGTTGCTTGGTTGCTTGACATGCAAATACAGGATACGCGCGAAGATCGACACGAGGTCACACGTAGCGCTGCGTAACGAATGCCAGGCGGAGCAATGTCGTGGAGGCAGTGAAAAATGACCCGCCGGAACGTTGGAGGAATGAAAGGGCGCGGCAGAGGTCCAGACACATCGCACCACAGAGATCACGGCGCGGACGTATGGGGCTCGAGGCGAAGGGGGAAGAGCCGGTGCTTGTAGATCAGGGTCTGGGGTGCCTCCAGTAGCGCGTGCCAGTCGACAGCAGTTGAAGGGGAGCGGATCACCGCAACACGGAAGAGGGCGTCGGCTGTTGTCGGCTCCCTTCACGTCAATTGAAGTCATGGCACTGGATTGAGACGGACAAGGAAGACGACAGCACTTGCACTTTCTGGCCCGTGTCAATCTAGCGCTATGGCTTTAATTGACGCAACTAGTCCGAAAATTTGCACTCACTTCACATGCCGTATATATACGTCCGCGGTGCACTCGGATACGTATGCAAGATGCCGTATCTCCCGCGCTACATACTTTGACGAGTTCGTGCTGAACACATAAGTCAGTCATCACGGGAAACTTGCGTCCTTCCAGTAAGTGGCACAAGTGTTGAATGGTGGCGTAGATGGCCAACAGCTCGCAACCGAAGACACTGTAGCGTACCTTGGTGGATGGCAGCTTCCGAGAAAAACAACACTAGGGCGCTATTCAGAGCCAATATATTCTTGAAACACCGCTCCGTTGGCCATATTGGAGGCAACTACCTCTAGTCGGTGCGTCAGAACGGTCATGGGACACAATGCATATTCCTTAATTATATACGCGTGCACCCGCCTCCTCCTCACCGTACAAGCACCGATGTGCCTACTAAGTGTACTGACAGGCCTTCAGGCGTTTTTCGGACCTGGCTGTGGCGATTTGAGCCCTTAAGGGCAGTAAAAGACATTCATCTTTTTTTTTTTTTTACTGCCCGATTTTTGGACGTTTTCACGGCCCCTAGGGAGTCTGAAAAATCCGACATTGACTGCACAACTGACCATGCGGAGGCTTCAAATGGTCCCTGGGCCGAACGCGTGGCAGAACGAGGGCGAGAACAGAAAGGACCGTCGCATTGAGGAATGATCGGGAAATGAACTGTGCTGCCTCTTCTTTGAAGGAGCTTGAGCTCAAAAAGGCAAGTGTTGGCTGACCCCGAGGTGCAGGTGATCCTCATCCAAACCAAAATAAACTCGTTAAAGCAGTTAAACGCAACACAGGCATTGTGTGTAGGTTGAGAGTATGTTAGCACAGTTCAGGCTGTCTTTCCAGCTGCTGAGGGAATCTCACTTGTGACAAAGTTCGGGCCTAATACAAATGAGCTTGCTATCACTTGACAGAAATAGCTTCCAAAATTTTCGCAAATATTTGCTTCTGTATGCATCTGTTTTATTCGTATTTGAACATGATTGGCTTAATTTGCAATGGGTCTTACCATTTTTTTCGAAGACATTTTATTCGCTGTGAATTTTACTAATCCCTCCCTTCAGTTTTCTGTTTTGATAAAATAAACACTACTAATTACTATTCAAACTGGATTAAGTCGTTTTTTAACATGCTTTCTAGAAAGTGACAGCATTAGGCGACATGGTGTCCCCCCAGCCAGTCTTGACATAAAATAAAGTTCTGTGTCGCTCGGGAAATTTTGCAAAGGTACTCAGGGAAAAGCTGGGAAACTCAGGGAATTTGATAATGTCAACTTGGTGGACACCCTGGATATACCAGAAAAGTTGCCTCAGTGATGGCTTGTTTAGCAGCCAAAGAGGCAGACTGAGCCTGACGCGACCGTGGTACTGTCGAAGACGGGCTCCGTAGCTCTTTCAATAGGTCGGTCATCGGCTGCGGTAAGGCTGTGCAGTGTGGATGACACAGCGTGAAAAGTTGACGAGGCCTAAGAACTCGCGAATCTGGCGAAGACTGTTGGGCACCGCGAAATTCCTCGATGTGGGATGGCAATGGAAGGATGCCGAGTGCCGAAACACGATGTCCCACAATATCTAGCTCGGAGCCGCCAAAAATGCATTTCTGTGGGTTCAGAACGAGGCCATACTGTTGCAGACGCTGGAAAAGTTCACGCAAGTGACGCTCGTGGTCTTCCGGAGTGGCACTAGCGATTAGTATTTCATTGACGTACGTAAAGACTGCGGGCAAACCTCGTGTCACCTCAGCCATCAAGCGCTGGATGTTTGTCCGTCGCTGCGCAATCCAAAAGGCATGCGCATAAACTCGAATAAGCTGAAGGCCGTCGGGATGGTGGTTTAGGGAATTTTGTTGGGTTCAACTGCTATCTGATGGTATGCCTTAACCAGATCCACTTTGCTGAAGGTGGTGCATCCATCAGATTAGTTGGGAAATTTTTATATAGGAAAGTGCGTAGCTGTCATGCATGACTTAGCATTGAGAGCACTGTAGCACACGGAAGCCAATCATTCGGATCCTTCTTTGGTACCACATTCTGCGGCGAAGCTCAAGCACTGCATGGAGGACGAATAATGCCGAGTTGTAGCATCTGTTCAAACTCCCGTTTAGCGACGGCGAGACGCACCTCGAACAAGCGGCGAGGACGGGAAGAAACTGGGGGACCACGTGTGATGATCTGGTGAGTATACGTGTGGTTATGAGGTTTGTTCAAGTTGCAAGCTTTTGTGACCTCGGGGAACTCGGCCTAAATTCTCTAGTAAGGACTTCACTGCAGACGTGTCTGTATGTCAGTGGGGCAGTCAACTCTCGATAGAAGTCCAATGATCGGCAGACGAGTAGTGCCATCGATGAGCCGTTGGTGCCGCATGATGACGTCGAGGTTGTAAGAGGACGGAAAATCTGAGCCGATGATGGGATGGATGACGTCAGCGATGACAAAAATTCAGCGAGACGTGCGGTGTAACCCGAGGTCAATGGTAAGTGAACGAAGCCCGTAATGTCGCTATAGTAGCGGCGCGGAGAGGCATCGAATGGCGATCATTTTTTGATGTTCACTACGGTAACCTGGGCGCCCGTGTCGATAAAGAAACGTATGCCCGGAATCTTGTCCGTGATTGTGAGCAGGCGGCCAATTCGAAGGGCGGGGTCACGTGCGGCCGTCAGTGACCCCTCCTGTCATTTCCTGACCAAGTACAAGGGGACGTGCAATTAGTAGCACTATGTTCAAAATGCAGGTGATACCAGCAGATTCGCTGCAATTCAGGGGCCCTTGCCAACCGGTCGCGAGAAGGTGACGAAGCACGAGGACTAGAAGAGCGCTATCGTCGTCTGGGCTCGTGAACTGAAGCAATGGCTGCCGTGAGGTCGTCAATGCGCCCTTCGAGCTGGGCGACGGCGGAGGGCTCAGGCGTAGGCGCGAAGACAGAAACCGAAGGAGCGGCAGCCTCGTGAACCTTATCAGCGAGCTCGGCAAGGCAGTCTAGCGTTGTTGCATCAACTGCGACAAGAAGAAGCGAACAGCTTGCGGAAGACGTTGCAGGAAAAGTTTCTTGAGCAGAGCGCTGTCAGTGCTGGCGTTACATTCGCCCAAGAGCTGCCGCATCGGGTGCATCCTTTGGGAGGAGTGCCTTTCACCAAGTTCGCTGGTCAAGAGTTGTTGCAGGCGGGTGCGTTCGGAAAGCACGGTGTGCGTGAGGACCGTTTCCTTGAGACGCTTATACAGGTTTTGACCTAAATGCTCGACGAGGTGGTCGTTGAGGTCTTTGACTACTTCGGGTGACAGTGACGAGATCACTTTAAAATACTGCGTTGTCTGCGAAGCGATCCGGCGGAGGTGGAATTCCGCTTCGGCCTGTAGAAGCTACACCTGGGGATTCTGCGCCCGTTTCAAGGGCAATTTCAAGGGCAATTGATGAGGGAAAACTGGTTCTGGGGTTGTTTGTAGATTTTACAAAAGCATTTGATTGTGTCAATCATTCACTTCTTATAAGGAAACTCCTACGTTATGGCTACCGCGGGAAGGCTGCATCCCTCATCACATGTTATCTAGAACACCGCAAGCAAAGAGTCGGTATTAATGATGAACTCTCTAGTCCACTGCCCGTTTCGTGTGGCGTGCCACAAGGCAGTATTTTGGGCCCTTTCCTCTTTAATTTATGTATTAATGATATCATTAGTATCAGTATCAAGGCAAACTATATCATTTACGCCGATGATACTAGCATATTCCTCATAAGAAAGTCGGCGGATGAATTAGTTGAGGAAGCAAACTTAATGCTTCAAAGATTGCATGAATGGACACGTAAGAATTGTCTTAAATACAAACAAAACAAGAGAGAGAGAGAGAAGAAACTTTATTAATGAATGGCCGGCAGTTTCGTTGTGGTGGCCTCAGGTGGCGGCTCCAAGTCCTTGGACTCGGGCGGCATCTTTGGCTTGCCGGACGGCCCAGAGCTGGTCTGCCAACTCTGAACTTTTCAGAGCCGCCTCCCAGCGGTGGCGACGCCGATGGAGAAGGTCCCCGGCGGGCCCCGCAGCTGGGGCGGCGTCGGGGAGAAGCGAGCTCGAGGCTTCCCGTACTGTGGTAACGGCCGCGATTACGGACGCGTCGCGAACGGATGTGGTCCCATTACCGTGGTTGCCGGCACATTCCCACAGCATATGTCGCAGCGTTGCTCGCTGTCCGCAAGCTTTACAGGCATCTGTTGGATATAAACCTGGGTAGATGTGATGTAGGACCGCGGGGCTAGGGTAGCTGCCTGTCTGGAGCAAGCGTAATGTTACGGCCTCATTCCTATTTAACCTGTCGTGTGGTGGCGGGAATGTGCGTCTTTGGAGTCTGTAGTGTTGGGTGAGATCTCTGAACGTGGTCAGGCGATCGCCCCACGCCCATTGTGATTCTTGTTGCCGCATTTCTGTTGTAGTGTCCCGATCAGGCAGATCCGATGCCCCGCTCTCGGGGGCGGGGGCGGCGGCCACATAATCTGCGGCGGCTCGGCGTGTGAGACCTCGAGCCGTGGCGTGGGCCGCCTCGTTGCCCGCGAGCGGGACATCGGTGTGTGCCGGGGTCCAGAGGAGGAAGACTGTAGAATTTTGGGGTTGCGAGGGCGATGACGAGTCGCCGTCGTCATAAATTTGGAGTATGCGGACCGCTTCCCGCGAGACGCGACCGCGCGCGAAGCCGCGGATTGCTGCCTGCGAGTCGCTGATCACGATCGCAGCACTAGGCACCGTGGCCAGTGCTAGGGCTATTGCGGCTTCTTCGGCCGCCTCCGTGTGTCCCGTGGTCACTGTAGCGCTCGCGAGGCACTTTCCCGTGCGGTCTACAACCGCGATCGCGTGTGCGTTTTTCTCTCCTTCATATCGCGCAGCGTCTACGTACACCGCCTCGTTGCTGTTGCCAAACTTCTTCTGAAGGTCTCTTGCTCGTTTGTTGCGTCTCGCGGCGTGGTGCGTCGGGTGCATGTTTTTGGGAAGCGGCGGGATGATCAGGCGGTCGCGGACCGAGGCCTGAACCGCCATCTTTTCTCCATGCTGAGTGTGGTACGCGATGCCGAGTGCCTCGAGGATGCATCGACCTGTCTTTGAATGAGATAATCGTTCGTACTGCGCAATGTCGTGCGCCTCGATTAACTCGTCAAGTGAGTTGTGAAGCCCGAGCTCCAGAAACTTGTCGGTGCTCGCGTTGAATGGAACGCCGACCGCCCTCTTAAAAACCTTTCGTATCATGCATTCGACCTTGTTTTTTTCGCACCCTATCCACTTAAGGTAGGGGGTAACATACGTTATGCGGCTTATCGCGTACGCCTGCACGAGACGGATCACGCAGTCTTCACGCATACCATTGCGTCTATTCGTGATGCGACGCAAGAGTCGGATCGTGTCATCTACCGAACGACGAAGTCTTCGCACCGTCTCTCCGTTATGGCCATTTGCCTGCAGGTGTAACCCCAGGATTCTAATTTTGTCTACGTGCGGTACGGGAGTACCATCTGCCAATATAATACGTATTTTGGAGTATTCCCGTTCTTCGTCGCTCAGGGTTTTACGACCTCTCCTTGTGGGTTTGTAGATTAACAGTTCGGACTTGGTAGCCGAGCACTCGAGGCCCGTTCCACGCAAGTAATTCTGGACCGCATCTACCCCTGCCTGTAGCGTTCGCTCGACGTGACCATCACATCCTCCCCCGGGAACCCAGAGGGTGATATCATCCGCGTATAGACTATGATGCAATCCTTCTACTTCTGTTAATTTCTCGGGTAGACCGAGTAGAACTAAATTAAAGAGTAATGGGGATATGACGGATCCTTGCGGCGTGCCGGACGGACCCGTCTCAAATTCCGGCGATTCCTCGTCGCCAACGACGATGCATGCACGCCTGCACGCGAGGAAATCTCTAACGTAATTATACGTTCTTTGGCCAAGTCCTAACGTTATAATTGTTTTTAAGATTGCTTCGTGTTTAACGTTATCGAAGGCCTTTTTAATATCTAGGCCGAGGATTGCCTTAGTGGAGCTGGTAGTGTCGTCTACGATCTGGTGTTTAAGCTGAAGCAATACGTCCTGTGAGGAGAGGTTGCGGCGGAATCCTAGCATGGTGTGCGGGAACGCGTCACGATCTTCGAGAAAGTCGGTCACGCGGGTGAGAACTGCGTGTTCCATGACTTTTCCAACGCAAGACGTTAGCGAAATCGGTCTTAGATTATCGAGGGTAACTTGCTTGCCGGGTTTTGGAATCATGATAACGCGGGCCCGTTTCCACGCTTCGGGAAGGGAGCCCCCTCGCCAGCACTCGTTGACGTAGGTCGCGAGGCGGGAGATCGACTCGTCGTCTAGGTTACGGAGAGTCTTGTTGGTAACCCGGTCCGGGCCGGGCGCCGATCGGGTGTTTAGTTCGAACAGGGCTATCCGAATTTCTGCTTCGCTAAATTCCGCGTCCAATTTCTCGTTTGCGACGCCGTCGTATTCAGCATGTTGGATGCTTTCGGCCTTCTTAAAGTAACGATCACGTATTGCGTCGAAGAAGTTATCACCTTTGTAATCTCTTACTAGTCTACGAGTCTTGTGGCCTTGAGCGGCCCTAGTTTCCTCCGGATCTAATAGGTGCCGAAAGAGGCGCCAAGCGCTCGCCCCGGCCATCTGCCTCTCGAGGCCGTTGCACGTGTCTTCCCACTGTGCCCTGGATACCTGGAGTGCGTGTTCTTCGATCTCTCTGTCTAATTGTGCTATGCGTTTGCGCAAAGCCTTATTGTGTCTTTGACATTTCCATCTCTTTAGAATTGCTCGCTTTGCTGCCCACATGTGTAGCAGCCTGCTGTCAATTATCTCAAGGTTCGCCTCGGGCGGAACTTCGCTCGTTGCCGCGTCTACATCCCTTCTGAGCGTCTCGGTCCACTTGTCTATGTCCGTAATCGGCTCGTCGCCTCGCCCCGCTTCTTCTCGTTTCTTGCGGAACGTGTCCCACTTCACAAGTTTGAGTTTACGGCCTTTGCTTACAGGGTTAGTCTCACGACCGCTCGGGCCCGTGCCTATCGTCATCTCGATCAGCATGTGGTCACTTCCTAAATCTTCTTGCGTGTTTTGCCAGTGCGCTGTGGTTACATTCGAAACGAACGCGAGGTCAGGTAGCGTGTCGACACTCACGCTGTTCCCTCTGCGTGTAGGATCGGCGGGATTCGCGATCAGTTCAAGCCCCTGGTCTTGCGAGTCTTCCCAAAGGTGTTTGCCTTTGGGTGTTTCTCGGGCGTAGCCCCAGGCTCCGTGGGGCGCATTAAAGTCGCCCGCAACAACTAGAGGCTCGCCGCCGGAAGCCGCGCGCGCGCCCCGGAGCAGGTCCCCGAAGCGGTGCTGCAGCGTGGGTTTACTGTACACGTTAAGGACGAAGAGTCCGCGGCCACTCTTAGGAATTATTTCTACGAATACGTGAGGTATCTTTACGGAGGGAAGTTCGCGCTGCGCTACAGTGACGTTACGCCGAACGAGCACGGCGGCGACCGGCAACGGGCGGGGCGGGGGCGACGGCCGGCGCGCCACCACCACCCCTGGCCCAGCGCCATCTGCCACGTGGGGTGTAGACCGTTTCCTTCTTTGCCTGTTGTCCGTCGCGGTCGCATCTATGGCTTTGTAGCCAGCTAGTTTGACCGGATAGTTTGTCTCCTGTAAAAGAATTATGTCCGGTTTCGTCTCGCGGCTGCGTATGAATTGCTGGAGATTAGCGCGCTTCCTCCTGTAGCCCCGGCAGTTCCACTGCCAGATGGTGTATTGTTGTTGTTTCCGAGTGTTAGTGTGGTTCGTTGCGTGTGTAGCCATGATGATGCCTGTGTTTAATTTAACCCGTCGCCATCGAGGCGACTTGGTTGCTGCTGCGGTTGTGTCTCTACGTCTGTGAGCGTGCTTTGCTGCGGCTGATTGTGTTGTTGTTGTCTAGAGTACGGCTTGCTCATCGTTCTTATTGGTCTACCCGTAGCTGGCGGCAGCCTCGCTTCTATGTCGTCTATGCGCGTCAAGTGCGCGGCGAGCATTTGTGTTATTTGCTCAGAGAGCTTAGCCACCGCGTTATTAAACATTTCGTTCATATGTGCCGTCTGTTTTGCAAAACGTTCCTCGAGGCTCTTCTCGATGCTGTCTACTCGTTTCTCTAATTTCTCGTAACGGCCGCATGGCTGTTTGGTGTCGGGTCTTGCGGGATCTAGTGCGATCCTTTTCGCGGTAACTGGACGATTAACCCGTTCATCCGCTGTCTCCATCGAGCTACCCTCGTCATCCGTGTCCAACCCGGCCGGCTCAGGCCGAGATGGAGTCGGTGATCGAGGCACCGAGGATGGCGGCATCGTCGTGTTACGTTGCTGTGGTTGCTGCGATTGTGGAGGCTCGCTTTTCAATTTGAAATTTTCCTCTCTAAGGAGCGCGTTTTCGCGTTTAAGCTCGGCAATCATCGATTCTAATGGTTCTAGGCGTTGTCGTAGTACTCGCTCTATCGCTCGCTCGAGCTCGTTCCCACCGCCGCCTCCGACGGCGGGCCCGCCAGGGCGTCCCACCGGAGCGCCTCCGCCGCCGGGAGAAGCGGCGACAGCCGCCCAGCTCACCTGTTGCCCAGTGTTCCTGTGACCTTGTTGCTGCTGCCACGGCTGCTGCTCCTGACTTTGTTGATTGATGTGGCCGACAGCTGCGATGCCCGGACCGGCACCACCGCGCGCCATCGACGTGCTTCTCGGCCGCTGTGGCCGGTTGCGAGAGCGGGATCGGGATCGGGATTTTCCCACGGCGCCCTTCCCGCCGCGGCTAGCCGAGCGTCCTCTTCGGTTGTCGGTGACTAAATGGTGGTCTATCTCTGGGTAATTCAGGTAGTAGCATCCGTTGCCATTACAGTCGGTGCTGCTGTTGTAACAGCTGCCGTACTCTGCGGCCGCTTCTTCCTCTTCTTGTCTTTTTCGCTCTAGTTGGCGGCGCTTGACTATGTACGGGGTCTTGTATCGCGCCTTGCAGCTGCGGTCTCCCGTGAAGTGTCCCTTGCCGCATAGTCGACAACGCGGGTCGCATCGATGGTCAGGCGACGGATTGTTGCGTCCGCATCCACGGCAAATCTTGTCGTTGGGGTTGGGGCACACGTCGGCGCGGTGTCCCATCCTGCCGCACTCGTAGCATACGTCAATTTGCTTCCTGTAGAGGGAGCATCTGACGAGCATAGGTCCGTAATATACGTATCTCGGTACGTGGAATCCGTCGAACAAAACAATTATGTTGTCTGTGTTGCCCATGCGCTTGGCGTGCAGCACACCGGGGTTGCGCTGCGTCACTAGATTAGCGATGACGTCGGCCGGGCTCTCGGTCTTTGTAATGTTCCTGATCAGGCCCTTGGAAGTGTTCTCCGGGGCGGCTTGATAGGCGTTCGCCTCGAACTCTCGGTCTCCGATGCAAAGCTTGCTAATAGCTCCGTAACGTTTAGCTCTGTCTTCAGACGGCGTGCTGAGCACCACAACGTTCTGTTTAACGTTGTTTAACAAAACAAAACAAATAATTTTTCGAAGCAAAACTAAAAGCGTAATAATTAATACGCCTATGTTGCTAAATTTAACGCCTATCGATATAGTTCCGTACTTTAAAACTTTAGGTGTTATCTTTCAAGAAAGCTTATCTTGGGATATGCGTGTACATTCCTTGGCGACAAAATTATCTCAAACAATCGGGCTTGTTTACCGTAACCGTCATATACTGCCAACAAAAATAATGATGCTGATTTTCAACACACTGTTCCTTACTAGTCTAAACTACTGTCACTTAGCTTGGGCTACTACCACAGAGGGAAATTTGGAAAAACTTTATGTACTACAAAAAAAATTCCTACGAGTCGTAGAAAATGTTCCAAAATATGTTCATACACGTGAATTCTTTATAATATACAATGTAATGCCAATTGCCAGTATGTACGATTATCGACTCTGTAGAGCATACAAACAAGAAATAAAAAATGGAGCCAGCTTTCTAAGAACACTAGCGGATTTAAAAATCAACATTACAACATATACGACAAGGACCAGAGGGATTTGGAAAGTAGAAACCGTTAGAACGACATACGGACAACAAACTATTCGTAACAACCTGCCAAGGTTACTGAATAAATTACCCAACGAAAGCACCGGATTGCAAAATATCTCTTTTAAATCTCCGTATAGTTATTTCTGCCTGCACTAGATTGTTTCTCTGGCTTTCGCAAATTTTTCTATATCAAAACCAACTAGTCCCATTGTACAGCTTATATTCTTGGTTTTTCATTTGCTTTAGTTTGTATGAGAAATGTTCTTGTTACAGCTTGTGTTATGATTATATTTTTCTCACCCTCGTGTTTTTGAACAGTTGCGATACCGTTGTGCCTATCATTGTTTTTTATCCTTATTGGTTAGAGATGATTGTTATTATGCCCTGTTAGAGCACATCTTCTTTTCTTCATTTGCTTCGCATGGTTCGCGATGCTCAATTTTGTGTAAAGGACATTTGTAAACAATGATGTACTGCCTTTGTGTTTGCTAACGCCGCGCAAACGCCAATGCGGGGGCCTGCGGCTTCGTCAGGCTGTCCATGTGGCAGCTTTTTCTGCATGCCCCTCGCGTCATGTACTGATGCAAATAAACATCATTGTCATTGTCAACAAAAAAAAAAGGGTGACAGCTGCAATTGCACCTCGGCGATGGCTTCACTCGGTTTAAAGGGACACTAAAGGTTACTATGAAGTCAAGTTAAAGTGATAAAGCAATGCTCTAGAACGTCTAAGGCATCAATATAATCGGAACAGAGCTTTAGTAATCGAGAAATTGAGGTAAATGCGTGACACGACTTGAGACCCCCCAGCGACATTGCGGTACTAGCCCGATGACGAAGGCACTCCTCATCATAATTTATGTCACTAGTACTCAACTACTCGTATTAAAAGGATAATTTCATTAGGTTATAAGACGGAAGAAAATGCTACTTGTCTACTTCTGTTCGATTCTAAGAAAAAATAACTTTTTGACGTTACCCTTCAGTAGCATGGGTGGTCGAAAGGTTTCGTTTTCGCTCGACTCTGCGCCGCGCACGCTTTGGAGTTTCAGTTGTTTCGTTATCGCGTCGTGCCGCGCTGGTTCTGCTGGCTCACGAGAGTTGCATTTGGAACAAGCAGCGAGTATGCTACGCCCACGTGATGTCGTGTGATGCGCGAACGGTCCGCGGAACTTGGCCTAGGGCAGTTGCAGCGGCGAATCCAACGTTACTTATCACTGTGTGCCGACGAGTGAACCTCTCCGTTCGAAATGGTTAAGTGCCGTACCTCTGCCACAGCACGTTGGCAATGATCCGAAAATCGCATAGTGTGCTCGCTGCACTTTCGTCCAGAGGATAACGAGTTCAACGCCGACTTACTGAAGTCGTGTGGAGTACCTTTCAGAGCAATGCTTTCCGTAGCGCTGTTCCGTCGGTCTTGCCTGCATTCTCCGAAGCGCAAGAGCTGCATGTCGATTCCGGGGCGGTGAGTGCGGCATTTGGTTTTCACGAAGGAAAAGCTACAAATGTGCGAATATGTACAGCTATGACATACAGTTGCCGTCGTAGTAGTACGCAACCACGCCGGCAGCGCGAGCCCTCAGCAGCAGGTCACGTTCATCAATCGCTGAAGTCGAGCCCAGCATCGCGAGCCAATGTGTCGTTTCAGGGTCGTCCATTGTAACGAGCGTCAAAGTTGGCGTCATAAAATAAAGAACCAGCTTATCGTCGCGCGCTTTCCCTCCCGCTAGCCACCATAGTTTCGCTTTCGCGCTGCTGTCGGCTCTGTCTTGGCTCTGTTTATGGCCGCGCGTTTGCGTTTTGCGCAGAAAAGCCGTAGCGCCGTCGGCGGGCGCTGTTTTACTCACCGACGGCGCAAGGTCACTATGAAACCATGACGTCACCACTCCTCGATCGGAGGGCGGGCGATTTGAACTGCTCTAGAGGTACGCGGACGCTTCAGAACGCATTTTCTCTTAAAATAAGTCTCTTCTTCGCATGAAACGAGCGTTTCAAGGTTGCTGGGATGGTATTTCAACAGTCCACGTTGACTTAATATTAACCTTCAGTGTCCCTTTAAGGGCCTGACGCAGCGAATGACTAATGGGCTGCGTTGTTGCGAGGTTCGGTCATGTTTCAGTCCTAGGTCAGCGCTCTGGAGCAGGAAATAAAGACCGAACGACACTTAAAGAGACACTAAAGTGAAAAATGATTTCTTGTGCATCAGTAAATTACCGTTCTACAACACCAAAAACACCACTCTTACAACGATAAGACGTTTGGTAAGCCAGAAAAAGCGCAAGAACGAAATACGGGTGGCGACGCCTACTTAAGTTCCCGCACCTGGGGGCTGTGACGTCTTGAATTTTGATGGCATCTTCTAGGGCCTACTAATTATATGTAGTGGTACAGATTGACTACATTGTGTTCTAAAGGAACCAAATATTGAACATGGCAAGTTTCGCGAACCTTTATTCAGCCAACGCGGCACAAATGCGATAACATACTTTGGAATCCCTGACGTCACGCTCACGTACCGGCGCTGGGGTTTCGGCGCGAAATTCAAATACTGATACTTGTACCTTCATTTTCTCATATAATAATCAATTTTTTTGAAATGACTGCCTGCAGGGTTCTCAAACAATTCTTCATTAGTCTAAACTGATTTATTGTTTCGCTTTAGTGTCCCTTTAAGCTGAAGAGCTCATCACCGGAGCTACGCCCCACTACCATCCTTATTTCCTTCGTTCAAAGTGTCTACGAACCGGGAAAACCGGGAAATCTCAAGGAAATTAAATAGTCTGGAAATACTCAGAGAAAACTCAGAGAATTTGTGCTTCTGTCAGGGAAAATTAGCTGTAACGTTATTGAAAGGGAACGAAAGTCGTGTTAATGCTGGCTCCAAAAACAGAGGAACCTCAACGAATCGTCATTAACGCCGTGTCATCGGCACGATGTATTACCAGAGCAGTTAACGACCGATTTTCCGTACGCCCGATTTTTCGGATATGCCCGATAATTCGCAAGGCTTTGCGGCACCACCACGTACTCCATATAGTCAATGTATGTTGCCCTGACTGCAGGTCTGAAATGACATTAATCAAAGCCACCACCGCCGCCGCCATTTTGATTATCTCGCCGCCTCGAACCGGCACTCGCGCACGCAGATCCGCTGGCAGCCGTAGCCACCACCGCGGCAATGTTAGGACTAGCTGCTTCAACGTTCGCTATTAAGGTTCTTGCCATGCGGTGCCGTCTTTTTCATTTAAAGAATTCGCCGCTGTCAGCAATGGCAACGACTCCGCCTTTGTAATCCTGGCGATTGGCTTCGAAGCTCGCAGAGCACAGCACGTTGCGCAATGCCAGTCTTCGAAAGTTAGCTTCGCCTCAGTACAGAAGTGTTACGCGGTTAAGCATAACAAGCGTGGGAAGGCGCAATTGTCACGGGACACAGTATGTATTCCTGAAATATACACGCGTGCACCCCCGTTACCTGTCACAGTACGAGCACCGATATGCCTAATAAGTGTACTGGCAGGCCTTAAGAGCTTTTTCGGAGGCGCCTGTGGCAATTTTAGCCCTTAGGCAGTTAAAGACACGCATTCATTTTTTTCGGACTGCCCGATTTTTCGGATGTTCTTGCGGCCCCTAGGGAGTCCGAAAAATCGGACGTTGACGCTACAACTGACCAAGAGAATGCTTAAAATGATCCATGGGGTGAACGCGGGGCGGAAGGAGGATGAGAACAGAAAGTACCGACGCACTGGGGAATTAACGAGAAAAAAAGCGTGCCGCTGTCTCTTTGAAGGAGCTTGTGCTCAAAAAACAAAGTATTGGCTGACACCGAGACGCAGGCGTCCCTCATCCAAACCAAAATAAACTCTTTAAAGCAGTGAAACCAACACTGAGATGTTGTGTACGGGCTGAGAGTATGTCAGGACAGTTGAGGTTGACTGCCCAGCTGCTGAAAGAGAATCTTAGTTGTGACGAATTTCAGGCCTCATACCGATAAGCTTGCTATCATTTGATAGAAATAGCTCATATTTGAAAATATTTACTTCTGTATGCATCTCCTTTAAATCCGTATTTGAAAATGTTCGGCTCAGTTTGGAATGGGTTTTACCACTTTTTCGCTGTGCATTTTAGTAACACCTTCATTCTGTTTTCTTTTTAAGTAAAATAGATATTAGTCCTTACTATTCAAACTGGATTAAGGTATTTTTTGTTTCAACATGCTTGCTAGAGAGCGACAGCATGGGGCAACATGGTGTCAGCCTGTCTTGACATAAAACAAAGTTCTGGCTCATTCAGGGAATTTTGCAAAGGTGCTCAGGAAAAACCTGGAAAACTCAAGGAATTTGGAAATGCCAACATGGTAGACACTCTATTCGTTGTTCTAGCTGTGGGCGCCTCCTGGCATCGTAGCAGATGCGGACGCTACAAGCCCTTCATGAAGAACACGATCAAATGCATTGGACATGTCAAGGCAAATTGTGTCGATTTGTCCTGCGTCATTACGTGATTTTGCAGTCTGTTTCTGCGAGCGGAGTAACCATCGACAGCTTCCGTCTAAGCCATGCTCTTTCGCAAAATCACTAGAATGATCAACGCAATTAAATAAACGTTTTGATATAGTATGGTTGAAGATCTAACAAGTCCATGCAATAGAAATTGTTTTGTAGTTTTCAATTTTGTGTTTATTTCCATATTTAGGAACAGGTACTACTGGAGCATTTAGCCAGTCATATGTTAATGTCTGTTGCTGAAATGATGCATTAAAATTTACTAATAAATACGTTGGGGTTCATTCTGCGTAGAGTCATAAAAATGCATTTAATATTGAATTTGGGCCAGCAGTTTTTTTTTTTTTTTTGTCAATGCCAAGAAGAAAATATTCCTTACTCAGACAGAATAACATCCGGCATATCTGATCTTCGTTCGCAACCTATTAAAGACGGATTAGAAAGTGGTAGGAACCTTTGTTAAGGTATGGCAAAACGGAACTGCTCGCTCTATAGCATAGCTGCAACTATATCTGAGGCTTTCATCCGTGCTATGTGGTGTCCTCCCACTGTGGTTCCATGCTATAAACAAAGCAAGAGATCCGCGCCAGTACTGGCGAGAACTTGGGGTCGTTTGTTTTTTTTTTTACAGCGAAGGAGCTTATGGCTAGCCGATTCGTCCGTCCGCCCGCCCGTCTCGCCTTTACGCCGAAAATTCCGCTGACGCAACCCCGTGCGCATGCGCGAAAAATAAAAAAGAGAGAGAGATTCTTGCTTGCGGAAGGAAAAAATTAGGGTTAAGTGCAGCGCAGAGAAATAGACGTACGGTTGGCTGCGCCAGTAGTGACGTAATTGCTCTCCGTCAGCCGAGCGTGCGCAGCAGTTTCTCTCCGGCTCCGAAATGGGTATGCCACGTGGCATACGTACTCCTGAGCAGGCAGCTTTCGGTCAGCAACGCCGCGAGCAGAACCGCAAGCAGCAACTGCGTGCCGAGGATCCCGTAGCCTTGAAGCCGTCGTTTAGTGAACCGTCCTGATAAACCCAGTGACAATCACCGGAGCCGCACGCTTCAGCTTCACTGGTTAACTATCTGCACGGAGTGCTTGGACGGTGATTTTTTTTTTACTATTTCGCTGTTCTTCATTACTTGAAGCTACCCTTATAGTTGGCACTCATTCGTGAAACACCGTGTTAAATATATAAAATTATGAACTTTATGTGCTCAAAACAGGATATTCTTGGTAAGAACGCCGTATTGGGTGACTCCGGATTAACTTTTAGCTGTGGGCACAACAACTTGAGCGAATAATCTCCAGGCCACATTCCAAACAGTGGCCAACACAAACAAAGGGGTCGACTTGCTGCTGCTGTTGGCACTTAGTAGCAACGTTTAATTGACATTTCTTTTGCTTGTGTCTGTCGGTTTATGCCTCAGGAGCGAAGGAAAGAGGCAGCTGACCCGAATCGGCTCCGGAATAGAACTAAGAGCCATGGCCTCACGTGGCATGGCCAGGCGCCGTCTTTATTGTGTTCTCATGCGGGCGCGCGCTATCCCGGTACTAGGCGCCGCCCAAGGGAGGGCGCTACAGGGCCCCCTGCCGAAACTGGAAGTCGAAACCGGACTGAGGGCCGGCTATGGCACTCTAGCGCGAGGTCACGCGGTGATGCGAGGCTTTCCATCGCGGTCTCCACGTAAGCCGGCTTAAGGCGGTCTAAGGTGCCTGTTTCTTCGCGGCCATTCAGTAGTAGGGTGGCGGTTTTCGGGGTGGCGGTGGAGCTCGCAGAATGGTCCGTGGTAGGCCGGGGTTAGCGATGGTCGGATAGCGTCGCGACGCACGAAAGCGTGTGTTGAAGTGGCCAGGTCGGGGGTGCATTAATATTCCATTGTGGCGGGAAGGGCGGGCTGGAGTGGGCCGGAGGTCTTTAACACAGTCTAGGAGGCGTTGTAGGAATTCTTGTGGCTGTCCTAGTAGCTGCGCTGATGTAAAGAAGTCTCCGGGAATTACTATACACCAGCTCTGCTGCTGAACACTAGGTTCGCCCTGAGGACGGCCCGTAAACCCAGGAGCACTAGGGGCAAGGCGTCCACCCAAGTGGCACAATTGAGGCAGTTAGCCAGGGCGGCCTTCAGTTGTTGATTAAGGCGTTCCGCCATGCCGTTGGCACCCGGGGGATACGTATTGGTACGGCAATGTCTGGCGCCGAGAATGCAATTATGGCAAGCAGACAGCGAGGACTCAAATTGTAGACCACCGTCTGTTGTCATGGTGCCAGGACAACCAAAGCGACATACCCACGCTGAAATGAAAGCGCGGGAAAAGTCTCAGCGGTTATGTCATGAATGGGAACAGCCTCCGGTCAACGTGTGAAACGGTCGACCATGGTGAGTATATAACGATAACCTTGAGACACCAGTGGAGGGACGACGATGTCGAGATGAACATGGTCGAAACGACGGCCGGGTGGAAGGAAGGCTAGGGGAGGCGTCTTGGTACGACGGGAGACCTTTGTCGTCTGGCAGGGCAGTCACGTGCGCGTCCAAGCGCGCACATCACCGTTAAAGCCGGGCTAGACATAGCTCTGGGTGAGAAGGCGCTGAGTAGCCCGAAAACCTGGTAACATATGTCGTGTAGAGAGTGGAAAGTGGTGCGACGTAGTGAAGCCGGAACAAAAGGCCAGAAAAGTCTGCTGAGACATCGCACCGCCAGGGTTCAGGCGAGCATGGATGGGGCACAAGCCGTGGTCGGAGCGAACGGGGGTTGTGCCAAAAAGCTCTCGGTCATTCTGCTGTGCGGAAGAGAATGCGGCCCAGTCGATGGTTGGAGGTGGAGTCAGCCGCGGCTACACGAGGAAGGGCATCAGCGGCGGTGTTGTCGGCACCTTTCACATGGCGGATGTCCCATGGCGAATATCTGGCGTATATTCACATGGCGAATATACGCCAGATGGTGGAGTTCGCGTGACACGTACTTCGATGAGTTGGTGCGCGGAACATACGCCAGTGGCTTATGATTGGTCTGGACGTAAAACTGGCTTTCCAGAACATGCTAAAATTGCTATATAGCAGTGTAGATGGCTAGTAGCTCTCGTCCGAAGACGCCGTAGCGGATGTCAGCAGGAAGTAGCTTCCGAGAGTAAAAAGACAAAGGTCTCCACTCGGAGTTAATGCACTGCTGTAAGACGGCTCCGACGGCCGCGCTGGAGGCATCCACCGTCAACCGAGTAGGGGCGTTGCTGCACGGATGGTTATAGAAAGCACGGCGTTCACGACTGCTTGCTTGGCAGCGTAAAGGCAGCCTGTGCTTCTGATGACCAAGAAATGGCAGAGGACGGGCCGGCGGTTGACAGAAGGAAGTCGGTGAGCGGGCGAAGCAGCTCTGCACAGTGCCGTATGAAGCGCCTGGAAAAATTAACACGTCCCAGAAATCGCCGTAACTGGCATAATGTTGTAGGCGGGGATAATCCTGGATAGTCTTGACGTGGGACGGGAGAGGCCGTATACCCTCGGATGATGTGCGATGTCCCAAAAGCTCGAGCTCAAGTGCGCCGAAAGCAAACTTCGGGGCGTTCAATCGACGCCGGAATAGTACTGCGAGCCGTCGCTTCGTGTGCCACGGCCATGCGCCGTCTTCATTTTCTTCTCATGCGGGCGTAGTATCAGAAGTATCCAACGTGGTTCGTGATGCACAAGTAGGATCAGGAGGTGGTATCAGTATAGCCCTCACGGCCGTGTCTCATATTGCCTTGCAGGTCGAGGAGGAGATGAAATAGGACGTTGTGTATTCGAAGCTTGTCAGCATGTTGACACTAGCAGGTACAGGGTCTTAACCAGGGCAAGCTAAAGGAGGTGTGGGGCTTGATCCCCAATACTGGCGGGCAACCACTAGTGATACAATGGGTGCAACATATCCCCTTGCCTGGTGCTTGGTTTCTCTGGAGTGAGATGCTTGGAAAATGAGTTATTGAGCCTCCCCCTCCTTGCGTAAAGAAAAAGGGCCACAAAAGGCTTTACCACACAAGGCGCATTTCAGTCACTTGAGGATCAATGACCCAGTGAGGCGTCGAGCGTGGCACGTACGAGAGTTCTAGGATGCAAAAGGGTCAGTCATGACGGGATTCACTACTAGACTGCAGTGATCTGTACCCTGGC
The DNA here is from genome assembly GCF_023375885.2 of Dermacentor andersoni. Taxonomy (NCBI): domain Eukaryota; kingdom Metazoa; phylum Arthropoda; class Arachnida; order Ixodida; family Ixodidae; genus Dermacentor; species Dermacentor andersoni. The sequence continues at coordinate 125,670,346 of NC_092822.1, forward strand.
CTATGTTGATTCAATGCGAGTTATAAGTATGTCTGTGGAGCACTGCTTCAATTCACTAAATACATGTGATCCGCATCTTTTATTTGACCTTTTGTGCCAGGACAACTTCGCTTGCGAGATGGTTAATATATTCGTGAGCTTAGAGACCTTAAGTTGCGCAACATCTATATCATTAACAGGATCAACAGCTCTACCGACATGACTAGAGCCATTGTTCAAAGGTACAGCCTTATACAAAACCCTGCACTCAAGAGGCACAGGAGAGCATGTGGAAGTCACCGCATTCTGGAAGTCATGCATCAACCACCGTGTAGTCGAGGTAAAATGTGGCAGAGGGCACAAAGGACAGCAGGGAGGACACCTTCGGAGCGTGCGTCAGGCATCCTGTAGTCGAGGTGAGACGTGGGGTTGGGCGCAGTCAAGCAGCAGTAGTGAGGACGTCTGGGGAGCGTGCGTCAGCCATCGTGTAGTCGAGGTGAAACGTGGCAGCGGCTACAGTCAACCAGCAGCAGTGAGGACATCTGGGGAGCATGCGTCATCGTGTAGTGTTCCAGCTCACTGCAATGGCTCAATGCCAGAGAGCTGCGATTCAGACGTGCTGTTATCACTTCCCAGGTCGACGATGATTGCCTCCGTCTTGTCACTAAGCCCACGTATCTCGAAGTGTGTTTCAACGCCCTTCACATGCTGTACAGCCTTGGCCCAGTGACTTTATCCACTTCCGCAAGGAGAAGGTTGTGCACATCCTTAGCCTTGATGTGGTGTTCATTGCTGCCACTCCATTCTTAATCTGTGCCCGAATGAGTTCTATGGGGTTAAACTAACAGTGATAAACAGGGAGCCTGAGGACAACAAAGCAAAGTCTTTCAGTAGCCGCATCAACCCGTTACTTGATAAATTCAGTCTTGACGGTGGCCACGGTGTCAAGTAGCGGCTTCTTGGTCATGGCGGCATGGCACGGGATCATCTTCGAGGCCACGCAGCCTTGAATCGCTGCATTCCACCATGACAGCGACGGGATTTCCTCCACGCGCAATGACGCTTCGCGGTGGCAGCTTCTCGACTACCGAGATGAACCACGTCTCGAAACGGTTGCCGTCCATTTCCTCGTGTTAGTCGCATGTTTTCTTTCCCAGGAACTCATCCAGGCAACCGTCTGCAAGTCTGTCCTCACTACCAACATGAGTCACGATCAGCCGCTGTCATTTTCCCGACGGCTGCTTGAGCCCCGTTGTTAAGCCGCGCAAGTACGCGTCGCGTGACTACTTGACTGTCTTATCAGCCGAGACCTTACTCGTTCTGTGGCCAGCAGTGACCTACGTTTCATCAAGATGGAATATGTTTATTTATTTATTCCTTAAATTCCCCTGGAGAAGGGTTTTACATGAGGGGTGGGATGCTTCAAAGAAATATGTGTTCGATGGCAGTCCTGAACGCAGTCGCACTGGAGTGGTCCGCCGCTTCTTCAGGCAGATCATTCCAGTCTCTCGCTGTACGTGGAAAAAACGAATGAAGATGGGATGATGTGCGCGCATGCGGGGGGTACACTGACTTTGAATGATTGGTCCGGCATGAATGGCGGTGAGCTGGCGATATGACGCTGTTACCAATCGCTGCATGATAAAACTTGTGATATAGAATGAGCCTGGACACTTGACGTCTCGCTTCTAGTCTAGGAAGATTCGCATTAGATTTTAGCGCTGTGACACTAGTATATGAAGACTAGTCATGGAAAATAAATCGGGCTGCGCGGTTTTGGACAGATTCAAGCGTGTTAGAAAGATTAGTATGATGAGGGTCCCAAATTGAGCATGCGTATTCAAGTTTGGGCCTTACCACAGATTTGTAGGCAAGAGTTTTTACCGAAGGAGGGGCAAATTTCAGGTGTCGCCGGAGAAAGTTAAGGTGCGGTTAGCCTCGTTAGTTATTTTAGCGATGTGAGAGGACCATGAAAGATCGTGCTTTAAAATAAGCCCTAAGTATTTATAACAGGTCACAGATGATATTATTGAATTACCTAAGAGATATGAGGGTGCTACATAAGAATGCAGACGATTGAAAGAGATTAATGAGGTTTTAGTTACATTTAATGATATTAACCATGCCTTACACCATTTTTCAACTGTTTGTAAGTCACGCTGCAGGACAGGGATATCTGAGCTATTGTTAATGGGTCGGTAAATAACACAGTCGTCCGCAAATAGGCGTATGTTAGAAGATATGTCATTAGGAAGGTCATTAATGTAGATTAAGAAGAGGAGGGGGCTAAGAACAGAACCTTGAAGAACCCCAGAAAGCACAGAAGACAGAGGGGATGAAAAGTTATTTGCAAAAACGAACTGTTGCCGGCCGGTCAGAAAGCTGCGCAACCAATTATGAATTAGGGGATTGCGCCGTTCTTCCCTGTACCGAGCAATCTTATAAAAATACTTGTGCTCCCACCGCAACAAGTGTTCACGCTCGATGTGCAAGGAGTTCCTGCCACGTTTATCACTCTTGAAGCCAATGTCCAGGAGGAGGAGACGGATGGGCTAAAGGGTCGATAGATCATCTGTGTTTCCGGATGCTAGTTCCGCGGCGATCTTCTGCACTGTTCGGATCTCTTTGTGGCGGAAAAAGCCGTGAACGTATCTTTTAGGGCTGTCGTAAGTGTGTAGGCACCTCTTACGGCCTTCACCTCTCGGCCGCTTCCGTGCATGCGTCCGTAGTTCTCCGTCCACCTTTTTGGCAGTGCGCCTGACATCAAAAACTTTGTGTAAGCTCACCAAGGTTTGGGTAGGGGCTAGTTGGTATTCCATGGTACCAATCGTCACTTACAGCGCATACATAGACGAGGGACAAAAAGGACGACGAAGACAAGCGCTTGTCTTCGTCGTCCTTTTTGTCCCTCGCCTATGTATGCGCTGTAAGTGAGCTCACACCGGTTGGCACGCTCACCCTCTCGCAGCCGTTCTACTCACAAACTTGGGCGTCGAGGGGCAGCGTTTGTATTACGAGCTTGCGTTGCAAGCGAACCCGGCTAAGGCTGCTTATGAAGACATCGCGCGCATTTTCGACAAATATTACGAAGATAGTGCCAACTGCTTGGTTGTGTAGTATCCGAAAAAAAGGATTTCTTTCTTGCATCTTGCAGCTTGAACGTGCAGTAAGAAAACTTACGAAGTCTACATCGGTCAATTGACCATCACACGGCTCAGAGCGAATGAGCCACCCACCCTGCATCCGAGGCGGATACCTGGCTGTCTTTCTTTTAAATGCAATATGTATCTTGCGTCAATATTTAAATGTCTTCAGCTAATCGAGCGAGCTTCGCTTCTTCGTTTCCCCAAGACAGGTACAAGTGTATTATATAGCATTGCCTTCTTTGTATACATAATGTGAGTGCCGTGTGCAGCGTTTTTTCATTATGTTCATTCCTGTGTTCGAAAAAAATAAAGGGAACCAAAGATATGTCTGAAGAAAACTTTTGAACATCTCCTGAACATGTGAAACGTAATGGTGCCTGCTGTTGAAAAAAGGAAATGTCTGTGGTACAGATACTTGGCTTTTTCCAATCTATAAGGATGCTTCCAGTTCACCAAACTGTGCTGTTATGGTGATGTGTAGTCATAGTTCTTTTCAAGCTACACTCTGTCTGTATACTCCGTTTCAGACATGAGGTGCAACACTGTGGGAGCTACGCAAGAAGTTACGAGAACTTATCATTCCGCGCGGTCCATCCATGCTTCGCTGCGCGCCAACGGCATTCGCTCGCGTTCACGTGAGGCTGCTGCGACAGACTGTGAATAAAAAAACCTAAAATAAACGCAATGAAAAACAAATGATCTAAAACAACACATTAGACAGCCGTATACCATAGAGTTTCGTACAATAATTACGAGAGGGAACTGGCGCAAACGTCTACGGGAGCTGCAATGAGAGCGGTTGTACCAGCATGGGAATAATGGGAAGTACATGGATTTTTGCCTACACTTCGTCCATTTGGCTTCAAACGGCTTTGTGACTTTGTAAATTCGTTATTTTCAACAATGTACTGCGTAATAAATAATTTAATAAACATCATTAAAATTGTCCTCCGGCAGGATTCGAACACAGGAACTCTAGCACAGAAGCCTGATATTGAAACCATTAAGCCACTGACGCATGTATCGACAAGCGAATGAAACGCCTTTATGAATTTATCGCGGGCATGCCAGTGCCTTGAGATGTAGTTTTTCATAATTCCTTGAGACACTTGGCGCGTTTCGATTTGGCCACCTGGCCAAGCTCAGTCGTTACAATTAATAGCAGTTGTGCCTGTTCGCGGCGTCTTTTGCACTTCGAAGAGTATAGATTGCGCTGAAATTTATGACAATAAGATTTATATAGTGTAATATACAAAGCCACAAGAACGTCTGAATCCACAAGCACGAAGGTCATACAAATCCATGTACTTCCCTTCATTCCCATGGTGGTACAATGACTGCAGCGCCAGAGTTCCCTCTAGTATACCACAGTTTGTTTCTAAAGATTAACGCTTTCTTCATTCAATACTGAGCCTATATAAAGAAAAGTTTGGCACAATTGCGACCAAGAACATCGAACTGCTTCTGAGGGTGGACGTAGCCGCTGCAAAAAAGTCTCTAGCCTCCATAGCGTTGCACCAGATGTCTGAAACGGAGCATAGTGTGCTTCATTTCCATGGCCTTAAAGGGAAGCTGAAACGGTTTTCAATTTCCATGAATTGCTGGGATTGGGAAGAACAGACCTAATAATTTACGGTTCCGAAATTTTTTTCTTCGTTTTGTTAGTATAAGGGGCGGAAACCGCTTTCTAAATCACTCCCGCGGACACGCCCCCATCGCTTCCCGGAGCGCCGGGTGAGGTGGTTGCCAGAGGAGAGAACCGGTGAGAGTGACGTCACGCGCGGGGACCGAGCTGCCGGACCGGCGTGCTGGCATGTGTTGGCATGCCTCTTTCCGTCCTGCGCTTTACTGAACGACGCTACGAGAGATCTGCCGCCGCCGCCGCCCCTCACGTTTGTTTTCTCTTGCGATTTTCGTAAACTGTTCTTTCCTTCGGCGCTGCGTGAGTGCCTACAGCCAAGGGCGCCCAACATGCCCTCGTTCTGTGCAGCATTCGGCTGCGCGAACACAGGCGGGCGAGATGATGTGTTTCACAGGTTCCCGAAGGACAAGAAGCTTGCAGCGCAGTGCGGTGAGGAGATATAAGTTCGTGCCGACGAAATCAACTGTGCTGTGCTCGGACCATTTCCGCGATAGCCGGATAGCCTTACGACAAATGCGGAAACGCGTTGTTGCTAGCGTTGCTATACTCCGTTTCATACATCAGGTGCAACGCTGTGGAGGCTTGAGATACTTCTTGCAGTGGCTGCGTTCGCACTTAGAAAAAGTTCGGTGTTTCTTGACCCGATTTTTTAGAAAATTTTTCATATATAAGCTCAGTTCTGAATGAAAAAAAAAGGAATTTACCTATAGAAACAATACGGCTGCTAACACGTTCTTTTACATCAATTTTCTTTTCGGCATTTTTTAATTGCAGCCCGTCGCGGCAGCTTCACGTGCATGCTCGCGCGGGCAAACGCCGCTGGCACGCTGCGAAGCATAGACGGAAACGCGCGCAGTAATAAATTTTGGTGACCGGACTTCCTGCGTAGCTTCCACAGCGTTGCACCTGAGGTATGAAATGCAGTATAGGGTTGCCTAGTGAAATTCGACGTACGGTTGCAGTTATTGTGTTTACCACACGGCGGTGCTAAAACTGCCTAATATCTTTATGTCAACACTAGCATGGAGCACGCATACCGATTCTTGATTGAGCCACAATCGCAAAGTCGTCGAACCATAGTATGAATATTGCACATATAATACCTCTGGCCATCTCTGCATGTGTATGATAAGCAACTTCCATGACTGTACCTCGCAGCACTGCATGTGCGCGCTTTGAAACGCGGCACTTATGTTCGCAATCGTGTATCAACACTAAAAAAACCAGGGGACTTTAGACAAGCAGCGGCAAGGTGCTTGACATCGCGGAATAGCACCCGTGTTTACAATCTAATGAGAAGTTAGTGCTTCGGCATTCTTCCAGCAGCAAGTTCCCAGTGACACATTAGCGCATTTTTTCTCCCGTCATTGGAACGTGCAGCTACATGAAAAAAGCAACAACATACGTACCAGCTAAGATTTCCAACGCGCGAGAAGGTGCACACATCGCTCTCGCTTTTGGCACACTCAACATCGTCGTTGGCGCCGTTGCCGCCATCGTTTTCCGTATCGGCTGTCGGTTCGAACATGTACGGCGAAAATACAAGCTGCCCGAGACAGCGAGAACGTTCCATAATGCTTACAACTCAGCTATGGAGCCAGAACAGAACAGCGTGCTTAGCTCTGAAACGGCGGCGCCGACCGGCGACTGCCGCGAGTGACGTCACAGCGGCCCCGACCAATCACGGGCAACAGCGGCGTTCGCGCGATACCCTGAGGCGCTGGTGCGCGTTTTCATGAAAAAACAGCCGCTTGCGCTTGTTTCCGCCCCTTTTGAACCAGATATTCGTGTTCATGGGACTCAAAACTGTAGAATGCCACAGAGAACTCATTTTTTTTCGAAAAGTGTTTCAGCTTCCCTTTAACAATTGTCTACTTACGTAACAACTGACAAATTTATTGTACGGGTTCTCGCACAACATTACATACATTATATATACAAGTGTATACAAGTATACAATATCTGGTCTGTACGACACTTGGTCTCAAGTACTCGCTTTTCCAAACGAGGAGGAGAGTTTCACTTTTTTTAAGGGAGAGGTGATGTTGCATCTTGTGTTTCAGTTTCGAAACTAACTGACCACTGTCGCCACGCCGCGCCCAGCATTGTGTGCTGCTCCGTGTTCTCTTCCCCTCTACAGGAAATAAACTCAGTCTACGTTTGGTCCCAGTCTCTTTTCTGCGGCGCTTTGCGCTCCGGCCGTCCCACGCCGTAGGCCCCGCGTTTCGGCCGCCTGGTCGAAGCACTACACTTATGTTGCCCGTAATTAAATGCAATTGGTGTAGTCGACGCCCGTCGATGCGGAAGGCAAATATGCAAGCCAAGCGAGCAGCCTCGCTCAGTCAGCCGGTGTCTGCTGTCTATACCTGTGAAATGCCCTAACATCGCGGCTCCCAATATCGCCAGTAACATCGTACGAGTATACTTAGGCCCTGCTTTGCAGAAGGGGCACACGCTCGCGATAATATTGCTGAATTCGCAACCATTTCACGTAAGAAACGAATTATAGCCGTCAAGAAAGAAAAAAAACCAGCGAGAACCCCGCCCACCGGTGCCGCCTCGGTGGAGGAAACGGCAGATGACGTTACACGCCAGCCGCGCGGTCATTGGCTGCGGCCAAACGACGGTGCGGTAGTCCGACGATGAAAACCTACCTACCCAGTTTGTCGCACGCCGGGCGTCCGCTCCGACGCGGTTCGGCAGGGCACAACGCCTCGTTTCCGGCTGCCGTTTCGGAGCGTCGAACGCCACACCGGAAGCTGAAACTGACCGTGTGTAGTGCAAGTGCGCGAGGAGAGCCGACGATCGCGTCTTGATCTGGCGTGCGTGAAGGAGACATAACGCGAATTAGGCCGCGAAAACACAGTGCGCGGCGGACTCTGTCCCCGTCGCAGATGGCTTTCAAGATACAGCGGCCTGGGCGTTTGCGTTTGCGCGCGGCCGCTTGAGCTAGGACCCCCCTCCCCCACTGGAGCCTTGCGCGCAGCGGAAGACGGCGCGCTTCCTCCCCGCTTCCATGCCTTGCGTGCGCGAGATTGAGCCGCGATCGCGGCTTCACCCTCGCAAGCTTTCGCTCGCACATACGGCGCGCGGCGTCGATTTTATCGCACTTGGACTTTATACGGAACCTCACGGCAATGGCGACGGCACAGATGCGCTTCGAGTGCCTACATAATTGAAGTAAACAGCTTCTAAAAGAGATTTCGTCCTTGTACGTCCTCTTACCCTCGAAATAGAACGATTTTGCAGGATTCATCATTTTCTCATTATAAAAGAAACACTCTCGGAAGGCCCACCTGGATTAAGAATAGACTGAATAGAGAATTACGTAATTTCAACGTAATTATCTGCAATAAAGTCTCGAGTCAGTTTGTATGTTCCGTCTACACACCCTTTTAGGATCAGCTAATGAATAGCTCATTCTTGCATTGCGCAGCACTGTGTGGTTTGTTTCTGTATCATTTTTTCCTTCTTGTGTGACCTTACACAACCACCGCACTTTACCTCATTGCTTTCTTTGTTTTCTGAATATTGATCATACCTTTCTTGGTGGGTTGATCTGCAGCACTCAATCTATGTGCAGGGACTACCCGGAGACGGGGATTGAAAGCGAAGCCTCACCACGACGCAAAATCGTGGCCTCGCTGCGTGACGCAGGCGACGGGGCCGAGGGATATGTTCGCAGCATCCAGAACGTCACACAGTCGGTCACCGAGCACCTGTCGTCGTTGAAGCGCAACGTCGGTGGCATCGCCAGCAAGTTCAGCTTCTTCAACCTGTGAACACACGCGCATGGCGGCGCATGCCTGGTGTATTTGGTCCGTGCGAGGGTATGAGCTTAGCGCTGGCCGCCGAATGGCAGTACATGTCCGCGTTGTTTGACTGCCAGCGCAGCGCGTCGGCAAAAGCAATGTCTTCCAGTGTGGATGCGCGACCATTCCCCCACTCAACGGGATGGCCCGCTTGTACCCCAGCTGACCAACATTTAGCTGCAGTGCGCATAGGTTGCTGCATTAGCGCAGCATGCGGATCGGTACGCACGTTGTCAGTGGTCGTGCACGAACCTATGCAAGGTGGGGTCAGCTTAGGAGTTGTGATGCTTCCTCGGCCCCTGCAGTAGTTTGCACTAGGACAGACGCTGCATGAGAGCAGTCATAGTGTTGTGTTACATATACACACACGGATACAGAGTGCTGCACCACAAGGCACTTGTTGCAAGATGTTTGGATGACCTCAGCTTGTGGGCCATTCTGTAATGAGCACAGCGGTAGCATTGCCAGCACTCTGAAATGCTGCCATGCAACTAGCCTTTGCATCTACCCGGGCGGTTTCACAGCATTGTTTGTCTCACATAGCTGAGTAAAGGCCTTGTAGGCCATCAGAAACATTGCAGCTTGTACAAGAGACTGCACTATAAACTTTGTTTAGTATCTGTACGCTATCGAACAGGAACAGAACACGCAATCCAAACAACGAACATTATTTTTTTTTCACGCCTTAACAGTAGCGAAGCAGTGGACATTTCCCCTCTTCAAAGTTGGAAGCTTTATGTGTAAGAAGCATATGCATTCTTGCTTACAGTCTGATGATGCAGTGGAGTGTTATGATATCGCAGGCTCCAAAAAACAGTGCTTCTAAGAAGCCGCGTATAAGTTTTATCTGGAAACCTGAAAAACTTTTTATGTGCACAAAATCTTTTGCGATTCCGTGAAATGCTTGAAAATGCTTCCGTGAGCACGAAAGATCAGATCAAACAAATGGTTGGTCATATGACTTGGAGCACATGGCTACTCCACACGAAGCACTAGCCCCTGTGAGTCAGTCTGCGTTTTTGCGAACACATCTACTGGAAACAACTCACAGCTGCATTTTATTGGACGTACTTCCCTCTCTCAAAAATAAGTTTCTTCTTTAACTGCAGTGCTTTATTACGTGTTGTTGTTACTTATGTTTCGTGAAATTTCTCATCAGAGATGTGTGGAACGTCGACTGTGCTTTATTTTGTGCAACTTTTTAACAGTAAAAGCGTGGTCATCTAAATGCGCATATTTATATATAATGCTTTTGGCAGCATGAGCCCGCGGTATCACTAGACCATTTCTGTCTATGTTTCGAGCTACACGCTGTTCTGAGCGCTTATGCGAATGCTCCATTTGCTGTTTAACTGTCTGAGCCTCTGAATCAACCTGAAGCATATTTATTTCTATGAAGTATTGAAGAAATCACTTGATTGCTGTCTTTTGTACATGTTCAGTCCTAGTTCAACATGAATTGGCTGCTGCAGTTGGATGAAGAAATTAGAGTCAGAATGACAATGTGGACATCTTTACCTCCATCTGCTCAGCCACTGCAACTATAGCATTTGTTGCTTGTGTTAATTGCTCGAGCTCTGACTTCAGCTTGAGTTTCTGAGTGGGCTCAGGCAACTACAACCACTGTATATGTTGACTTCATGACTTCATTTTAGGCGATTTTGCAATGTGAAGCACCCATGTGGTTCAGTTTCCTGAAAGGATTTATTTTATTTCACGACAATGCTTGTTGTCGTATGCTAAGCTATTTGTTTATTGTGGCTTTCCCCTTTAGCAATTCAGCATTTTACAAGTTCGGATATTGTTTATGATCCTATAATGCTGGGGGGGAGGGATGAATGAATTTTCACTAATCTGATAAAACTGGTAAATCGGCGCTCAATTGCTTTAACGATGTGCAAAGTACAGATGCCTAAGTTGCAAGTCAGCCTTAGCCATTTTCAGAGCAGTTGAGGCAGTTTCTTTCTATTTATTTGTTTATTTATTTTTCCACGTGGCAGAACAGATTCTGCGTACTTATGGCCCATTTCTTCAGCCCTTTTTGTCGATCATTAAGCAACCCTTTTACTTTGTCAGTCACAAGGTTGTACATGAATTGAGTTGCTGTTTATGAACGCTAAATGCTGAGAGCATATGTTGGTATACTGAAGTTTGCTGTTGGAGCACAAAAACTGCGGATGCCTGTACATTTGCTGAGCGGATGCTTTGTAGGATTTGCTTTTTCGCAAGAGCTTAGCAGTCAGCAGTTCTTGCCCTGTTTTGTTGTTCGCTTCCCGAAGCTAGGAGAGGACAAACCAAGCCTACTATTTTCCGTCAGTGCATTAAGTGGACAAAGTGGTTTTATTCTCAGTCATATGTGCCGTGGTTAGGCTGCATGTTGGTTTGCATTGCAAAGGCCACGAGTGCACCAAGTCTAATATGAACACACCTCACACCACTGCATTGAACATTCTTTCGAATAACCCCACTTGCTTGTCATATCTTTTCGGCACTCAAATGAGTGCACTCTATTATTAGTCGTTTGTGTCGTTATTGCTGTGCAGCATCATAAAAATCAAGGGGCTTGGCTGAGTGCTGTACTTGGATTTCAGCAAGTTTAATTTCCAAGTATATTGCTGGCGATGCATGCAGGAAGAGCAGTTCGTATTAGTGGTCTGTCAAACCACCAGACCAAGCAAGGAAGACACGCACTTTCAAATAAGAACTTTGCATATCCTGCTTATAGCAATGTGCTATAGAGAATCTATCCAATCAAAAGGAAAACAAAGGCAAATGTCACAAGCTCCACCTATGCTCTAATGCAACTATGCCCTTGACACTGTTCTCAGATTGACTTTAACAACGATGTTGATATAGCATATAGCTGGTCCTTGAGTCATAAATATGACTTGTACAGAGTATACTACATTGCATTACTGTGTCTGTTATGTATTTTTGCCTTGTTTCTTATGTTTGATTCGCTTACTAAATGCACTAAAGTGTTTGCATATCTATTAGGCTTATTTCATGTTTTTCTGCTGCCTTGGAAAGTTGAGCTATCCAGATAACACAGAGAAAGTGTGTAGTTTGTTTCGCCATGAAGCTCTGAGCTGCTTAATGGTTGATCTTCAAATAAAACAGAATCTCCGTTGCACCTGACTTGTTCTCCAAGACCTTATTATTCTATTTTAGTTCTTTTTCGCCCTCTGGTATTGTAAACTGGCACATTGCTTGATGGCATTGTATGCTAATATGAGATAGCGTATAATGAATCTGGATTGTTGAAATACTATTCTATTGTGAGAGATCAAGCTAATTGTTGTTTCATGACCAAACTTTCTAGCATACAGAAATGACATACACAAAATGAATATGATGGGCACAAGTGCTAACTTCTAAGTAAAGCTTTAACTGAGGAATTGCTAGTAGTACACAAAGAAGCGTGACACATAAAAATGTCACAGTAGCACCATATATCATAGTGGGGAAAAACAGATAATGTGCCACAATCTGTGAGTTAGCCATCACCTGCACATGTATAACTGAGACACCGCCATTGACGAAGCAATGGATCGCATACTCAGACATGAGTGGTCATCACTAGTCACCTTCGACAGTCTCCTTTCTTCGCTTATCAGCATTCTTGTACATAAGGTCCTACTTTTAATACTCTGGTTTGCAAACCAGAACATTTACAGTACGCTCCTATATGTGCCTGTAGCCCCTTACAGTGAGCAAAATGAGAACAAGGTGAAAGCGGGAGCCAACGTTTCGACAAGTAAACTTTTCTTTTTCAAGGTGGCATATGCTTTCCTCGCCACAGTATAAAAGCTGTCGCGAGGAAAGCGTATGTCACCTTCAGAAAAACAAGTCCACTAGTCGAAACGTTGGTTCCCGCTTTCACCTTGTTCTCGTTTTGCTCACCATCTTGAATTACCAACTCCCGACTTCCCCCCGTTTTTTCCAGCCCCTTACAGGTGTAGTAATTTTACTCGCAGAGCCAATCATTTGGACATCACCCCGTTTCACCAACGTATGATATCGGTTGCCGGAGAACAGAGCAGACAAATACACAGCTTACTTTTTGCAGTGTACAAAACGAAAAATATTTAGCTGACAAAATAAGGTGTATGTATCGGTTCTTGTATCACCCCCATTCTCAGTGATTTCTTTGAAGTGCGTATTAATAAAAAGACATTGACTACGCTAGGTCGGTCACTCGTGTCCTGAAATTTAAGTGTCTGGACAGTTACCGTGGTGTTGTGTTGACCGGAGACAACTTTGATGATATTGTCTCGAGCACTTTGCCCATTTTTATCGTTTGTGCCCTCTAGCAGTTGGTACCCACAAGCTCTGAGGCTGACTTTTTCAAAGCAGGTGTGTTGAATGCATCAGCTTGGAGGGAATAAGTCTCTCTTACAGGCCAGTCTGTGCACAGCAAATTCGTAAGAACAAAGATTCAGTTGTGCCTTGGAAATGCATTAAATAAATCCGGTGCACTTGATACAGAACAGCTTTGCAAATAAACTGTTTTGAAGCAGCTGGCTACCTCTAGGAACGGCTTTCAGCTATAGGAGACCTGTTGCATCATGAGATTAAAAGTACAGGAACACGATGCCTAAGAAATTAACAGCATCGTGGAAAAGAAAACGAAGAAATAAACACGTGTAAGGAAATCGTGGTTGTTCTGTATACATTCACTAAGTTTCACACAACTTGAAGACGGTAGGAAAGAAGGTGGTGAATGTGAAGGTGGTAATGCAGCCACAACATAAGTTGTCACCACTGTGCTACAGTATGTGAAGGCAAAATCCAGATGGTCTTCAACAAACTGTACAAAGCATTGTGTGCGTTTTGTAGACTGTAAAAGGTAAGTAGTGTATTCATCCCTTCTGTCGTATGGCAACAGATATCATATGTTGGTTAAGCGAGGCTGTGTCTAAATGACCGGTTCCGTTAACATAACTACAACGTTTGTAGGGGGCTACAGGCACATGTGGCGACACAATGTACGTAGTTGCAAACCTGATTTACAGAGTGCGCCGCTCTGTACAAGAATGCTGATCAACGAACGAGGGGTATAGTTGATGCTTCAGAAATGGCTAGGGGTGACCACTCATGCATGAGTTTGCCATCCATGCGAGAAATTTGGTATCTAGGAGAACGTACACAATGGAGAAGTAATAGGAATACTGGATAATGGCACCCAGCCAACCATCAGGTTGATTAAATGAATCGCCAACAAGAACTACGGCATGAAAAAACAACCTAGTGCGGCTCATCCAAGCCTTCGTCGTCAGCCCAATAGTGCATGTGGCCCCATACTCCACGTTACAAGTGACGGAAAAACAAAAGATAGACTGCTTCATCAAAACGGCATATAAACAAGCACTCAGCCTACCGATCACCACGCCTAACGAGAAGTTCGAAGCGCTAGGGATGCACAACAGGTTTGACGAACTCACCGAGGCTCATACAATAACACAATACGAAAGACTCGTGCAGAGCAACACGGGAAGACATGTCCTGCACAAGCGTGGTATCACGTACGCTGGGCAAAGCGGGGATAAATACGACATCCCAAGAGAAACCGGAGAGCACATCGTCATATCCCCATTACCCAGAAACATGCGCCCGGAACTGAGGAATACAAGAGCGAAAGCACTACACATGAAGTTTCAAAACAACGCGGACGTGGTCTATGTAGACGCGGCGGAATATGCAGACGGTCAACATATGGCAGTGGTCGCCTCAAATTAAGCAGGTCGCCAGCTTGCCAGCGACACCTTTAAAACAGGAAATTCGGAAATCGCGGAGCAAGCGGACAGAGCGCTGGCGCTCGCCTCTGCCAGCGTAGTAATTAGTGACTCTAAAATCGCGCTTCATAACTTCGCTAAGGGAAGGGTCTCGAAAGAGGTGCTAAGGATCCTGACTAACTTTCGTGGGGAGCGTGACGTTCATGGACGCCCGCAAACTCCTCCCTCCCGGGCAACGAAACCGCACACACCCTTCATATGGACGCCCGCAAACTCCTCCCTGCCGGGCAACGAAACCGCACACACCCTTCATATGGACGCCCGCAAACTCCTCCCTCCCGGGCAACGAAACCGCACACACCCTTCATATGGACGCCCGCCCACTCCTCCCTCCCGAGCAACGAAACCGCACACACCTTAGCTCGGGATTTAGCGAGCCGAGCAGGGGCAGGAACAATGCAGGACCCTAGTGCGGAGAGCGACCGCATGGTCAAATTTAATGAAATCACCAAATACTACAGATTAGTAAGGCAGTATTACTCCCCACCACACTCCTCATTAACTAGACAGCAGGCGACAGCATGGCGCCTACTACAAACAAACACGTTCCCAAACCCGATTGTTTATAATCATTGTTAACCAGATAAATGTGAACACTGTAATCAGCGGGCGGATCTCAGACACATAATCTGGGCTTGCCCCAGCATAGTGCAGGGGCCAAACAACGCGTATACGAACGCGGAGCAATGGGAGACCTCAGCTCAGACAGCGAGGTCCAACTACAACTCATAAGGGAAGCTGGAAATGCCGCTAGGAACCAGGGGCGCCTATCCACCATCCAAGGGAGGAGAGATAAACTCCTCTGACACTTGCCGTTTTCATTAAAAGTTGTTTCACCATCGTCGGCTTTGCATGTGCAGGTTTTAATGCGAAAGCATTGTATGTACCACGAGGCAGAAAAGCTGGTGTTGTCCGCAACGAGTGGTACCAAAAATCAATGTGGCGTCATCAGCATATTGCATGACGTCAGTATCAATACAGAAGATATTAAATGGTATAACAACGTTAATAAGTAGTTATCGGTAATTAAGATGAATTGGAGTTAAGTAAAGGGAATGAAAGTTATAGTAAGGTGGAGTAAAGTGAATGAAGGTGGATTGAGGTTAGTACAAATTAGAACATGGTGGATTAAAGTGGATTAAGGTAGAGTATTGAAGGACATGTGACAATGTATAATGTCACGTATCATGGACGTAACCAATTAATTAGAGAACGCATGCTTGCGCATTCAAAGCACTTAAGAATACTTGAGTGACTGTCCATTTTTTTTTAATGCATCATGTAACCGCGCAAACGACAAAGGACAAAGAAGGAAACGCACAGGAAAGGCGCGGATCCGCGATTGTCCTGTGTGTTTCCTTCTTTGTCCTTTGTCGTTTGCGCGGTTACATGATGCATTCCAAAATCGACCACCAACTAGCCCGCCTATCCCTGTTAAAATTTTTTTTTAACTCTCAAATGTGCTACTGCCATCACGTTTTGTTTGTTACGCCGTTTCTGTTTCCGTGTTGCTTCTTTTAAGTAACACGGTCTCACTTAAAAACTTTAGTTGTAAGTTAGCGGTTGGGCCTGTCCATTATATACACTTCGTGTCCATTGTTTCTAGGTGCTGAAAATTCAGCGTGTGAACGTCAGTTCTGAGGTGTGAAGCATGGTACACTGTTCACATGGTAGCGTGTGATAACTGAAAGACAAGCAGATGCCACATGCGTTCAGATCATTACACATAAAGCAGAAACTTTTTTTCTTATCTCTCATGTAATGCACCGTGGTTGTGTTACGGTGCTCACTTGCATGTGCACTGACGGTCGCTGAACATCAGTCCAAGCAGCACATGGTAAATAGAGAATAGGGGAATAAGAATGTTTGCAGTCCCAAAGAGCTTTGTGCACACAACCTTTCCGTCACGTGAGATCAATGAGATTTAAAATAGAATTTAGTGCTTGATTGCGTCGTGCGCTTGCAGCGCTTCGATGTGCGAAAATGGAAGCTTCAACAAGTAATATAAAGCGAAACGACATAATTTCTCTTTCAAAATGTGTTTTATTAATAATAAGTCGGAGTGCTCGTGCACAGTGTTTATTAAAGAAATTGCGTCGTGTGAAGCTCCGAATTCAATCTTGGCCGGCCTATAGCTACGAGATGCGTTTGCGTTAGGCGTGGCAGCCTTCGAGTTCGTCTAGCAATCTAAGAAATCACAATGATTTGTCGCTTAACCCTTCTTTTTTACGTGAAATGAGTGAAAGCGAAAGGGTAGGACGTCGTACATTGCATATTGTTGGCTGCAGGGTAAGGAATGGGGTCAAATGTGGTACAAGGCGATAGCCGTCGCTTAGATGGGTACCACCATGTTCCTCGACGAAAAACTTTTGCTCCGTGCTATGTTGGAGCGCTATTTCTGCGAAATAGCGTCGCCGATTCAAATACTGAACTCTCCTTGCTTATGGTGCACGCGCAGTGGTGCTGACGCTATTTCTTTGGGGCCCCTATTCTCAAATTCTCTAATAAGTTGGCATCGTTCATAACAATGCAGAGAACAAGGATGGAAAGATGGACATATTACAACACAGCGAGTGCTGGTCGTCCTGTCGTATGTGCTCTTTCCGCACTCATTCTTTTGCACTGGTATGAATGCCCTCAGCAGGTTGAATCAACTCGTTTTAATCGAGGTATTTTTTTAAGCGTTTATTTCTATAATTCGAGAAGTCACACGAATTTTGTAGTGCATTTTATCATCAACAACACGCCTAGTAACTAGTGAGTTCTTTAAAAGCACCACACTAGCTAAAATGCACAAAAATTGCATTCAACGACACATCTTTGGCACAAACAAGGTGTTTCTGTTTGGTGCAGTTAAATTTGTAGCTTTGGAGCTGCACGGTATTTTGAGAGCATCACAATTTTTTTGTTAAAGCATGCTTTTATGTGCAGCCCACCGTCATTCAGCACGATAGCTTATATTACTGGCACTGATATATTACTGCAGAAGTTGATCGCGTTATGTAATTAGAAGTGCAGTGAAAGAAGTGCAGTGAGGCCAGAGCACTGTATGCATCCTGCCTGTCCTGTCCAATTGTCATATCGCAATTTGTACTCGCGCACTTCAAAAAGCACTATTTTGATTTCTGAGTAGGATCAACTGGTCCTTGCACCAAATGAGTAGCACAGTATGGGAGCGCAGAAGGTCTATTGCCCTCACATATTGGTTTTTGCAGCTGGAGAAGGGCATATCTGGAAGACGATTATAGCCTAGAGAAGCACACCAGATCATGTTGGTTTTACTTAGTCCAGAGGCCGCGTGCAGCAGTACGCTGTTGCGCTTTCTCTTCTCTACCTTAGAACAAAAGCTGCTACAATGGCTGTCAGCACATGTTTCCGTCACTTGCTCTCCTTTCCTTCAGGCTGAAAAAGAATGAGCGTCACAACAGCAGCAAACCTGGCTGATGAGCTAGCGCAGTGTCTCGCACGAGGGTGGCAATGCTGCCCTACAATGGCGTTTCTTCTAATTTTATGGGCTCACTGGGGCTTTGCAAGAATGTAAGCCTTGCTTGATATGTGCACAGTTTGTAACCTTTCCACCGTATGTGACATCAGGTGCATTCGCTCTGTGGCGTTTCCAAGCCATATCGGCAGAGTTTTTTTCTTGCGTTGGGTGCTCTTGTTGCATTTCCTGCATCTTGTGTTGCTGTGCTTCGTGAGCGCTGTGCTCATACAACACACTTCGCATAGATACACTTCCATTCCAATTTATTGGTACTTGTGTGTGTGGTCAATAAAACTTCTGTGTAGCGCACTCTAAGCGGCAAAATTTTCATTCAACTGCGAAATTGGTCATTAAAGCTGTCGAATTGCTGTGTTAGACATGAAATCATCTCTCTATGTGCGTATTGCACAAAATTAAGTCTCACTACTGGAAAAATCGCAAGAGACTTACTTCTTCCTATTTGGTGGTACACACAGATTCATGCTTCTGGTTTGCTGCTTTTCATGCCGACTGCACTAAATGATCGGCTTCTTCTAAAAGGCTGCTTGGCTACGGCTACCTGGCGGTCTCTGTGTATGCCAGGTAGCATTCTAGAGCTGTGTGCGCTATAAAAGCCTTGAAAAACCATGTTTTCATGTCTCACGGTTTCTATTTTGCTCTATTGTATGTACATTACTGTGTAAATGGCACAACTGCACCCAGGTTAATGAGACGATGTTATTGAGAATACCAGGCTGCCAGGCTTGCACAGCATGGTTGCCAATCTTGAGGACGCTGGTCGCCAGGTCCGATACATGTTTCTCCTTTTGACAACTGAAAACAAACGAGCAGAATAAAACAGCACTGATCGATTTAAGCAATTTTCGGAAAGTTCTTTTGATATGCGAGGCTGCTTACTAACCCGGGTGCTCCGGCAAAGCCCCGTGTCGTCCAGCTCGGCATTAGTGGCTACCAGAGGACTTTGTTGCCCTGGCGCAGGGGACCCTTGAGGTGTCTGGATAGCTGGGGCCTGCGACTCCTGTGGTGCCACGCTGCCTGGAAGAGAGGCACAATCGTTAGCACCGTCTTCCGTACAGCCAGGAATGGTTTGCAGTGACGGGACGAATTCTTTTCTTCGGAGCAGATGTTGCCGGTTGCGACGGAACTGACCCCCGTCTTCCGTGTGGACCATCTATGAGCGAGGGGCGACGGCTTTTTCTACGAGGGCCTTTGTGTTCCACCCTGACTTGTCGAGCAGCCTAATGGTGTCATGTTCGCCCAGCGCTTGTAGTGGACGCCTCTGAGGGTGCGCTTGAGTGTGCTTTTTGACCTCTGGTGCACTATGGTCTGCGAGGTCGGGCGGTCTTCCTCTTAACCTACTGCCCATGAGTACCTCGCATGGGGCTTTTCGGCCTTCGAGTGGTGCTGTCTTGTAATTGAGAAGTCCGATTCAAAAGTCTTCATTCGCATATGCAGCCTTCTTGAGGAGACGTTTTACCACGTTCACTCCTTTCTCTGCCGAACCGTTTGAGCATGGGAAATCGGGGCTAGAGACAACGTGCGTAAATTCACATTGTCTTGCAAAAGCACGTAAGGTCTTCGATGAAAACTGTGGTCCGCCGTCCGTGCATACTTCAAGCGGGATGCCGTGGTGACATGCAAGTCATGGGCAGCTTTTTCGTTACACAGTGACTGGTAGTTTGAGAAAGCGGCTCTACTTCGGGGTAATTGGAATAGGCATCGTAGACTGCAAGGTAGTTCTTTCCGGCATGCTCGAACAAGTCCACGCCGACCCTAGCCCACGATAATGCCAGACAGTACCTTTGCATTAGCGGTTCACTTGGCTGCCTGTAAGCGAAAAGGCGGCAGGTGGGGCACCTAGAAGCCTTCTCAGTTATCTCTGCAGCCATACCAGGCCAATACATCAATATCCTCGCCATTGCTTTGTATTTTCCGATGCCTAAGTGACCCGCATGTAGGTGCTGCAACATTTATTTGCGCAGGGGCTTCGGAATGATAACTCTAGAACCACGCAACAGTATGCCTTCTACACATGATAGCGCGGCCTCGAAGGGAGCCAGCTGACCTGTTACGCTGCGTCCCTCTTGTAGCGCTTCAATTACTTGCCTTAGCTCGTCGCCTTTACTCGTTTCTTTCGCTATCCGCTGGAATGTTGTGTCGCTGACGAGCGTGGCGAGGACAGCCGTTGCATGAATGGCCACATCTTCGGTGTAGTTCGCTTTCAGGTGGCTTATTGCTATCGCATTTGATTCTTGAAAGAGCATCGGCCAGAACATGCTCTTTCCCTGGGACGTACTGCAAGGAAATGAACGGCATGAGGCGCAGAGAGAAACGCTGAAGGCGAGAAGGCGTGTCTGACAGGTTCTTTTGAGCTATAGCAATCAGTGGTCGATGATCCGTTTCTACAATTACGTCGAAGCCAGCGATTAAATCACGAAACCATTCACATGCGAACGTGACTGCAATTCGTCAAACGCTACGCATTCGACAGCTCCCCCGTAACATGCGCCCCGACCAAAACCGCGAGCGATGAAAAGCCAGAGCAGCAGCCCTTCATAAACGGTACAGCGATGAACAGAATGCAATATGGGTAGATGCTGCACGTGATCAGCACGGAGCCACAACGGTTGCTTATACACCGAACACCCCTCCCTTAATACAGGAACTACCCCCGGGAACAGACCCAGAGGAAGCGGAAGAGATCGCTTAGCGCTAGCGCTCGGCAGCTCCAGTGCTACCTACATCCTGAGTGATTCTAAAACTGCACTGCTAAATTATTCCAGGGGCAGAGTTCACCCTGCCACCTACCACATACTGACCCAGAACCCTCCCTTCTCCCGCAGCTCTGAGCTCATCTGGGTGCCCACGCCATTGGGGAAGCCCCGGCAACGAGGCCGCCAATTCTTTAGCCCGAGGGTCGAGAAACCGGGCACAGGCGGACCTCGTGAGGGGTTTCTCGAGTTAGCGTGCGTGTACCTTCGCTGACCTCATCGCGAATGCTCGTGCCGAGAGGCAAATATACCCTCCCCCCCCACTCTTCCCTCACTATTATAGGGAGCAACACTTATGGCGCCGCCTGCAAACGCGCACGCTACCTACTCCATCCCTCTTATCCCACTACCGACCCATCCCACCTTCTTGCGCTCTGTGCAATGCGCCGAAAGCAAACCTCACCCATATACTGCTGGCCTAGCCGGCTTCTCCTCCCCCCGGTCGGCCGGCACCACTCCAAACCTGGGAGGACTGGGAGATCTGACTACGCTCCACGGCCCCGGCAAGGCAGAAGATCCCCGCCAGCCGGGCTGTCAGCGTCATGGACGTGTTAAACATGAACGTTTGAGTGCAGTGGGGTCGTGCGAGGACCCAGGGGGCCTGGGAGGTCCCAAATTCCTTTGCAGAATAATATTTTTCCCTCCTCCTCCTCCAGAGCCTCTTTCTCAATGTGCGCGTATCTTCTTTCCGCGTCGTCTAGCACTATGGAAGTATAAGCAACTGGTCGTCAGTGCTCGCCATGCGGCTTTAAAAGCGCCGCCCCTAGCGCAAAGCTGGATGCGTCCGCTGTTACTTTGGATTGCTTTGACGGGTCAAATATGGCGAGTACTGGTGCGGTCGACAATGTTTCGCAGAGGTTTTTCCACTCCTTGTCATGACTACCTGACCAATCGAACATGCAGTCGCGTTTTAATCTGCGAGCTCGCAGATTTTCAGTCTGCTCAGACAGGTTTTGAATGAATCTTTCGAAGTAGCTCACTAGGTCCAGTAGTGTTTGAACACCCTCTTTTGACGTTGGAGGCGGCAACTCTACTACACACCTAACTAACGTTTCATGTGCTTAATTCCGTCTTTTGAAATGACGTCGCCTAAGAACTTTGCCGATTTCGCTGCCAGCAGTACTCTTCGCAGGCGCTCAACATATTCCTGTTGCGATGCGCTCCACACGAGTATGTCGTCGATGTAGACGCGAGTACCTTCTAGGCCCTCAAAAATGTTGGCCGTCGCTTTCTGCAACACTTGACTCGCGGTGCAAATCTCGAAAGGGAGCCTTAAAAAGCTATGCTTCCTGAACGGCGTGGCAAAGGTGCAGATTTTTGAAGTTGCTTCATCTAAGGGAATTTGACGAAAACCGCAGTTAGCATCTAGCTTCCTGAAACCTTTACATTTGCAAGCTCAGACTCGATTTCTTCTCTGGATGGCAGCTGATAGTAATCACGCTTCACGCACGGGTTCACGTGCCTAGGGTCCATGCAAATGCGCAAATGACCATCTTTTTTTCGGACAGCTACAAGGAGACTCACCCACTCAGCAGCCTCTTGCATTTCTTTGATGATTTCTTGACGTTCCATGCGGGCTATTTCTTGGCGGAGTGGCTGAAGAAGCGCATGGTGAATTCGGCGGGAGGGCAGAGATGCTGCTCCTTGAGTCAGCTCGAGGCTGTAGTTTTCTGCAGGTTTCCTTCACGCAACCTAGACCTTAGAAAAGCTGCGGTAAATTGCTGAAAACTTGAGTCTCCAAATCAGCAGGCTTTTGAATCGCTTGGATTCTTGAAAATAGACCGAAAGATTCGCAAGCCTAAAGGCCCAGAAGCGCTTGCTTTCCTTGACCACAAAGAAATCGGTCGGTTCTTCAATTTCGCTGATGCGAAGTGGTAGCGTCACAGTTCCAAAGTGCTTTATAACTCCGCCGTCGTAGCTCGTTAGGACCGTGGCAGATGGTGTAAGGCATCTTCCCTCGCTCACTTTCCGAAAAAGGGCGTAAGGAAGCAAGTTGGCTTGTGCCTCCGTGTCAACTTTGATACGCATGGTGCGATTAAACATCGTTGCCGTGATTATCCAGTCTTGGTCCCTCGGTACATCGCTTAACTCACGACCAAAATTTGGAATTCGTCGTTGGACTCCGCTTCAGTCTGCGCTGGACAGTCAACTTCATGAATGTTTTTTTTTTTTTTTTGTTCTGCAGCACAGCGCAAAATGGTTGATTTTTTACGACATATTCTGCACGTTTTTCCCCACGCTGGACATTTTCGTGGCTCATGACTTCGGTAGCAGTAGGGGCACTGGCGAATACATTTCCTTGTGCCGTCTTCCTGCTTGGCTTGCTTTTTCCGCACGGCATTTAGCTTCAGTTCATCCTTATCACACGCTTGATTTTGGCTGGCAGTTAGCTCTGCAGCTTTGCAGTATTCTATGACCCTTTCCAGGGTGAGGTCCTTCTCCCGTAGAAGCCGCGTCCGGAACTTCTTTTCTGCCGTTCAAACACTAGCTGGTCTCGAACCATTGAATCTTTCAGGTCTTTGAAGTTACAACTCTGAGCTTTCAGATGAACATCGCGTAAGAACTGCTCGAACGGCTCATCATCTCGCTGTTGAGGAGTTATGAATATTTAACGCTCATAGGTCTCGTTACGCTTTGGCGTGTATAACTCTTCAAACTTCATCACAATAGCGTTGTAACCCTCACACTCTTCGGATGACAGTTTAAACGTGTTAAATATATCAATGGCTTTCTCACCTGCCACATGGAGGAAGACTGCAGCCTTCTGTGCACTCGTGCACTCTAGCAGATGAAGGTGCCTTGAAGTAGAGGTCCATCCTCTGCCTGAATTTCTTCCAGTTTTCTGCCGGTGCTTCGGAGAGCAGTAGAGTATCAGGGGGCGGCAGTCCTTCCATGGCACTGGCTCAGTCGAAGCGGGAATGAGCGTGATAAGAAACTTATGACACCATGTATCGTTCAAGATAGCATGCGACGCAGACAGCCGTCGAGCTCGAGGTGCAGAGCAACAGAACCTTTATTGGGCGCTGGCGCTCTTATATCAGCAACCCGGCTGCTATGCTTGCACAGAATGGTTGCCACTCTTGAGGACTCTGGTTGCCAGTCCGATACAATCTATATAGGACAAACGAAGATGAATTTAAAATAAATAAATAAATAAAAGTATGCACTTAAAGATATGCCGGATAATATCATCAGCAATCTCGAAGGTATAGTAAAAGCGGCGGAAGAATTCTATACGGACTTGTACAGTACCCAGAGGAGCCACGATACCTCTATTGAAAGCAGTAATGAGAAGGTTGCAGAGACTCCTTCAAGCGAAGGACGAAAATTACCTTGCAAGACATGAAACGCGGAAGAGAGGCAAACGAAGATGGAATAAAAGTCAATTTAATCAAATATGGGGCAAACATAACGCTTGAAAAACTGGCGGCTCTCTATACGAAGTGTCTATCGACTTCAAGGGTCCCAAAGAACTGGAAGATTGTAAACAATTTACT
This sequence comes from Dermacentor andersoni, assembly GCF_023375885.2. NCBI lineage: Eukaryota > Metazoa > Arthropoda > Arachnida > Ixodida > Ixodidae > Dermacentor > Dermacentor andersoni. The sequence goes on from NC_092822.1 coordinate 125,694,472, forward strand.
AATCCACAAAAAGGGAGAGTTAAAGAATCGAAAAATTATAGGTCCATTAGCTTGCTCTCAGTATTATATAAATTATCCACCAAGCTCATTTCCAGTAGAATAAGGGCAACACGTACTGGACTTTAGTCAATCAAGGGAACAGGCTGGTTCCAGGAAGGGATACTCTACAATCGATCACATACTTGTCTATAATCAGGTAACAGATAAATCCGCAGAGTACAATCAGCCTTGTGGTTCAGTTGCTTGTGGCTTTCATAGAATATGAAAAGGCATTTGATTCAGTAGAGATACCAGCAGTCATAGAGGCGTTACGTAATCAAGGAATACAGGCTGCTTACGTGAATATCTTGGAAAATATCTACAGAGATTCAACAGCTACCTTAATTCTCCACAAGTAGGAATACACCTATAAAGAAAAAGGAGACACAGTCTCTCCAGTGCAATTCACGGCGCGCTTGAAACAAGTATGCAGGCTTTTAAACTGGGAAGTTTTAGGAGTAAGGATCAACGGCGAATATATCAGCTACCTTCGGTTTGGAGATGACATTGTCCAGTTCAGCAATACTGTAGACGAGTTACAACAAATGATTGATGATCTTAACAGAGAGAGTGTAAGAGTAGGGTTGAAGATTAATATGCAGAAGACAAAGATAATTATCAATAGCCGGGCAAGGAAACAAGAGTCAGGATCACCAGCCTCTAGAGTCTGTGAAGGAGTACATCTATTTAGGTCAATTAATCACAGGGAACCCTGATCATGAGAAGGAAATTCACAGACTAAAAATGGGTTGGATCGCATACGGCAGACATTGTCAGCTCCTGATTGGAAGCTTAGCATTATCATCGAAAAGGAAGGTGTACAATCAGTGCATTTTACCGGCGCTGACATATTGGGCAGAAACAGACAAAGAAGCTTGTGTACAAGTTAAGGACCGCGCAAAGAGCGATGGAACGAAGTATGCTAGGCACAACGTTAAAAGAAAGAGAGCGGTTTGGATCAGAGAGCAAACGCGTATAGCCGATATTCTAATTGACATTAAGAGAAAAAAAAGTGGAGCTAGGCAGGTCATGTAATGCGTTGGTTAGATAACCAGTGGACCATTAGGGTTACCGAATGGATGCCAAGGGAAGCGCAGTCGAGGAGGGCAGAAGACTAGGTGGGGCGATGAAATTGGGAAATTCGCGCGTGCTAGTTGGAATCGGTTGGCGCAAGACAGGGGTAATGGGAGATCGCAGGGAGAGGCCTTTGTCCTGCAGTGCACGTAAAATATGCTGCTGCTGATGATGATGATTTAATTAGCTGAGTAATAGTTCATGACACACTTTATCAAACGTTTTCCTGTAATCGAGGTTAATACAGCCAGCCATCGAAGAATGGTCTGAAATTAGGTGAAGTTTGTGAGTGAAGGAAAGAAGTTGAGTTTCGCAAGGAAAGGATTTACGACAACCGTGCTGTGCTGGAGAAAAGAACGAGATGGAGTCAAGAAACATCGTTAACTATGATACTGGTGTTTGTTTGAACATTCTATAGGGGATTCTAGTTAGCGAGATGGGGCAGTAATTGATAGGTAAATGGTTGTTAGCAAGCTTGTGGAGTGGAATCACCTTCCCGATCTTCCAGTCTGTGGGAACAATAACTGTCGAGTGACTGCTCAAAAATTTTAAAAAAGAATCGGAGATGAGTACAAAGTAGCACTTAAAACCTTTGCTTTAATGAAGTCGGCACCAGGGCTAGCGGATATCTTAACAAAGTCAATTACTTTAGTAATGCCAAGTGGTTCACTAATTATTGGGTCCATATCAAGGTACACAGGTGACCGAAACATTTGAAGGAGGGATTAGAAGTAGCAACAAAATTATTTCGAAATTTGTTGTTAAAAATGGACGAAGTGTTTCTCTGGTAGAAGGCTCCCAGTGGAAACCAACAAGGCGGATAGTGTCATAAGCAAGATTTATTACATGCCGAAACTTTTTGGATCGTTGGTCAGCATGGAGGTTATAGTGTCACGTTTAGGAAGTTATTTTTCGTTCGCTTTAAAGCATCTATGTAAACGCGATTAGCGCGGTTGTAGACGTTCCGATGGGCTTGTGATGTGGAATACTTGGCGGAGCGAAATGCACATTTCTTTCTATTAACTAGTTGTTATAAATTGGCGTCGTACCAGTGGGATTTTATGTTATAGGGGATGTTGCGCAGAAGCACATATTTGTTAGTTCGTGCACTTTATATTTAAATCATTGGCAGTTGTGAACGAAGGGTCCGCCGACGTTGTCAAGGAGTGGATCAAAGAAATGGGACAACTCGCAGTTGATGGCGTAGAAATTAGCTTTATTGTAGTGTAGAACTGTTTTTGTGACTGCACAAGGATTTGAAATAGAGATATTAATTTTGAATCCTAATGATAAATGATCAGTTACGCCTGGCATGTATAAATTTAAGATACCAGTTTAGAGCATGACTAAACCTAATTTCGGGTCGGTTGGGAGACCAACTGTGTTAGTGAGAACAATGAACAAAGGTTCGAAAAATTACTGGTTTCGGCTGAGGGGGAAATAGAAGCGGGAGGCACAACAGACCACGATATGTTGGGAAAATTAAAATCTCCCACAAGGAAAACAAACACGAGCATTTGGAAATTTTGTACTAATAAGGCGAAGGACATCATGTAGTTCATGAATAAACTCAGAATAGAAAAGCGGGCGGCATACGCACCAAAAATGAACCTACGATGGCACGATTTGACGCATGCCAAGACATATTCAAGCTGGGAATCGACATGAATGAGGCGAGATGTTAAATTCGTTTTAAAGGCCAAGAGTAGGCCGCCGTCAACACTGTTAGTTTGACTGCAACAATTTATTCTGAAACGCGAAGCGTCATTGAAAATTTTGAGATCGTGTACGTTACCCGGATAACCAAGTATGTTACGTAGATAACATGATGCTTTAGACATTGCACACATGCTATAGATATCCAGCTTTGTCCAAACAATGTTATAAATACATACCATGCATAATCAAAGGCCCATCCAAACCACTATGCTGTAGCCTTGTGTGATGGAACAATTGTGCACGTATGTCTGTGTGCAGTCAAGCGGTAGTGAACGTCGGAGACTCAAACAGACGTAAACCAAGATTTATCTCACATGGTAGGAGTGAAACAGAAAAAAAAAACAGAATACAGAGCTAAGGTCACTAAAGCAAACATATGTCTACAATAAGTCCTACGCGCAGCGTTCCAGAAAGGAGTCAAAAACGTCTCAAAGATTCAGTTCCAATGGCGTGGACTATCGGCGGTAGATCGCCTGTCGCGACGATTCTGGTTGGAGGCGAGCCAAGGCGCGATGACGCGCGTAGGAGGCAAGCCAAGGCGCAGTGACGGCACTGGTCATCAGATGAGGCCGGCGACGGCCTCCGGCTGCATACCGTGGTCAGCGCACTCGAACGGGTGTCAGGTGGGTGGCTTCCACCACCATAACTCCACGTGCCACCTCGAGGAAGAGGCGGCCTTAAAGCAAAGGCCTCGCTTCGGACCCGGCCTCAAGCTGTTTCAGCAGCCGGCTTCGAGCAGGTAACAGCCAGGCCTGCTCCAAACGGCGTCACACCGGGCGCCACTTAGCAGGCAGGTGCGTGAACCTGAGGGGCGCCTCGGGTGCCGCAGCATACCAGCTCCCGCAACAGCGCACTGTTCCTGCCTCTTCCAAGTCACGAGCCCCTCGCCTGCCCGTTCGGCCCAGCCGCCCTCTTTCTTCTCTTTTGTTCAATTTCTTTGATGCTACCACTGTCCCTGGCTCGCCTTCTTCTGTTTCTTGTTTCTTCATTCTCTTCAACACAAATAAAAAGCCTCAAGGGTTCCCAGAAAAGTCCAAGTTCGCATAAACGACACCCATAAACTAAGTCCTTGCACTACACCTTGTAAGCATGTCGCAACTGGACATATGTGACCACTAATACCTGATCATTTTAGGCATGCAAATGTCTATAGAACATCCAGGGCAGATTTTTCACTTCACGCTAGCGAGGTATACACGCAGGGGCCAATGCAGAAGTACTGTAAAAACCAAATTCAATATTATGTTCGCAGCAGATGCTGTGCGGCAGAACACCCACACAGCAAGGTCAGATACATCTTGTGCACACATATTATTACACACGCCGACGACGTCGAGAAAGCGCTGCGTATACTCGTTCTCCTGTACCTGACACACTGAACATATCAAATTAACGAAAGTCATAACAGAAAATTGTATCACAAACTAGGGAGAATAGATGTATACTTATGAGATGCAGACGTGATAGTTTCCAACTATAATTTGAATAAATGGAAAAATTCTGTCGTAGAGAAACTGGGAAAAAAGGGGCTGTGGGTGACCGGTGACTATTCACGTGCGGTCCGGAAAAAGTTCTTTTGTCATGTACAAAAATCATACATTATACGTTGTATGTGATCCGCAGCGCAACGCCATAGCCACGAACGTTTCGGAACAAAAATTATGAGAAAATTTTCGACGAGCATCATGGTTCCGCTTTCGGTTCTGCAAAATTTAATTGCCACATTCAATGTTCATGGTATCTTATGTGCAATAAAGCTCCTGGAATTCAGCGTTTTCAAAGATCTAGTCGCATAATTACATCCCCCAACCGATACACCATCTTACATAAATCTTCAAGGAAACTTCAAGTGTAGCCAACTGACCGATATGACGTAGCGCGTACATATCTACGTCAGTGTGTAATATCGACCGTGCCAAACTAGAATGAACGTCAATAACACATCGGCTACTTTACAAAATGTATCTCAGTAGGACGCCTTTTAGATTCTATGACCAGACATGGACGAAGGGATCATACCTGGATGTTGACAGGATATCGGTGGTTCAGTGGCCAGGCTGCAGGCAAGTTTCCTTGAGGGTAATAACGTCTGCATCACAAGAAACGTATAAAGAGTTGGAAACATCGTTTTTTTTAGTACGCTGCGTGCATCCACGTGTGTAAATGATAGAAATGCGCCATGTGCCCAACCGCAATTCTGTTCGGGCGCATTGAGCTGGCGTGTGTAGCTAGATTTACTACGTCCGCGGGCGCAGCAGGAAGGCTACTCGACTTATTTAAAACTATCCGCGTTCGGTAATTGTCGGTGAATTTCTGTAAGTAGTTTCAATGTGTCAAGTCTCTCTTTCTCAGCAATATATAAATGACAGCGAAAAATGCCCTTTTCTATGAATCTTAGTACCCAGTGGTGATAATAAAAATCATGGTGATGACGATGATAATGATGATGAAAAAGCGCTGCAATTGGTGTTAAAAATGTACCTGGTAAGAAAGACGAGGGCAGAATAAAAACTTAGTTTATAGAATTTTGCAATAAACTGGAAGTGACGTAGCTCGCTAAAGGTATAGTAAAAAGTAGACGCAAATTTTTATCAGAATTGTTTACTACAAAGACGCAAAAGCCGGATATACTTTTCAGAACCATTACCACTGAGCCTGCTTGCTAGCAGCACAACGTAAGTCAATCCTTGCACAAAAACTCAACCGGAAGTGCGCCACGCAGCAAAAACATGACAGACAAAAAATAATCCAGCACATTCAACTAGTTGGAATCTATAGAACAACTCCGCTTTCTTTAAGCGGAGTTGTTGACTACTAGCGAGTACGACGGACGCCTTGAACGCATCATGCTTTCGGGGGCAGCATGTGCATACACACGTAGCGCAATTCCAATCACTTCTATCCGCAAGAAGCATGTACTTCCTCATTACTGTGCAGCCGCGGATGCCCCAACACGGTCGGCGCGTATGAATGGATAGATGTTATGAGCGTCCCCTTTGGAACGGGCCGGTGGGTTGCGCCACCATGGTCTTGCTGTTATACTGCCTAATGTCCTACCTAGGTTTAACAACAACAACAAAAACACCACGATGAACTCCCACAACCAAATTTCCTGACCCCCCTATTGTGAACTTTGCTTTTGTACGTTTCCTTTTTGGTCGTTTCCCTACTTCCACCAATCTTCCAATCGCCTCTTACTAATTTCTATTGCGGACGTGTTTACTTTTCCCCTCCTCTCGCTGAACCCAAGAGCTTCAAGCCAGTGGTGCATAAATCGACCGCTGGGCAGATGTTATCACATTCGAGTAAAACATACTCCATCGTTTCCTTAGCTTTACCGCAGCCAAGCTCATGCTTCTTCCTTCTTATATCTCGCTTTATAGGTGCGTGTTCTAAGGCATCCCGATCTCGCTTCGAAAAGTAATGAGCTTCCCTTTGAGTTATCATAAATTGTCTCTTTCATTATTTCGTTTCTTCCTCTTAAGTAGTTACTCATGGCAGGTTTCTTTTCTATTGCCGCCAGCCATGAGATTATTTCAGCCTCTCTCACTTTCCGCTAGACGTTCTTTGTTGCTGTGTTGCTCACCCTACAGGCCGCATACTTGCTGGTAGGCTTCCTAGTTCTTTTCCTCCACTGTGAATCAATGTTTTTCCTGTACAGATACCTCACCACTCTCTCAGCCCATTCACTTTCTTCCATATTCCTCATTCGTTGTTCAGAATCAATTTTACTGTGAGCTTCCCTCACTTCAAAACTAGTCCAGCCCATATTACCCTGCACAGCTTCATGCATCTTCCCGTCAGCGCCCAGTGCGAGGCGCTCCACTGACCTCTGGTTCCCATCGAGTCCTGCTTGTACCCCTGAGTTCAAGCAAACAACCGCATTTCCAAGAGTATTCCTGGAACCATTACACCTTTCCACATACCACGGCGCACCTCGTACCTATTGTATCCCCATAGCGCTCTGCGCTTGGTTATGGCTGCATTTATTTTCCCCTTTATTGTTATTGCTTTTATCTGTGTTTCAACATATATATTGCCTTCGTTTATCCATATACCAAGATATTTATATTCTTTTACCCCAGGTATTTCCTGGCCCTGTTTTGCCACTCTCTGTTCACTATTTTCATCGAATACCATAACACTTCATTTTCTAACGCGAGATTTCAAACCTAAATTTTCGCCTTCCTGTCCACAGAGGCCAGACGTTGCAAATCACTTTGCTTATTAGCTAGCAACACAATGTCGTCCGCATCACATAAACCCGGAAGCTGCTACTCCACTACTGTATCCGCCTGTCTGTATGAGAGATTAAGCCCGATATTACTTCCTTCTAGTGCCCTCTCCATCTTTACCATGTACATCGTAAACAGCAGTGGGGATAAAGGGCACCCCTGCCCCAGCCCCTTGTTGATATGAACTTTGTCCTCACTCCTCATCTGTTCCCATTCAACGCAAACGGTATTTTCTCGGTAAATCTCTCAAAAGCTGTAGCCAATCGTCACCTAAGTCTTCCTCTTCCAAAATATCCCACAAAATGTTGCAGTCTACATTGTCATACGCTCCTGTAATGTCTAAAAAGGCCACATATAACAGTCTGCTTTCTAATCTTGGTATTTCAATACACTGAGTAAGAACAAATGAGTTATCATCCAAACGCCTACTTATTCTGAAGCCATCTCGAAGCTCTCCCAAAATGCCATTGTCTTCCCATGCTTGCAGCTTTAATTTTATTGCCTGCATTGCTAGCCTGTAGTAGTAGTAGTAGTATAAGACTTTTATTCTGCCCAAAATTATCGCAAAACGACCGCCTGGGCAAAGCATATCGACCGCCTGAGCGGCCAGTCGACGCTGTTCTTCTTCCCGTTCAGCACCAAGGGTGTCGAGCCAGGTGGTGATGGAAATGGAAAGGGGAGGATAGGAACCTGATTTCTGAGCACCGGGCAGTATAATAGGCAATGGGATAGGTCTGCATAAGTAGAGGGGCAGTTTGGAAAGGAGGGGTCGGAGCGATAGCGATAGAGAAAGAGGCGGGAAGGGGTAACCAGTGGATTCATTTTGATGTGCGGCAGAAGGCGAGCCTCCGGCACAGTGAGTGATGGATGAGGGGGAGGGTAGAGGCGCTTCTCGAGAGGGAGCTGGAGGTAAATTTCCTTGATGGTGCGGCGCAGGGAGAGTTCCCCACAATCCTCCGAGGGCCTGGACCAGGGGATCAACTGTGCCCGGTTAAAAGCATCACGGGTCAGTTGATGGACCAGTTCATTGTCATCAATCCCCGAATGCCCAGGGACCCAGCGGAGGAAAACGGTGGAAGGTTGTAGTGCGGAGGCCGCTCGTTCGACCTCTTGTTGGAGTTAATGGGGCAGGGTGCGGTTCTGTATGTGATGGATGGCTGCTTGGGAATCTGTGTATATCGTGTAGTCTGGGAGCGAGGGAAGGGAGGGAAATGATTGTAGGGCATGTACAATGGCAAAGACCTCGAGAGAGAGTGCATCTGGAGGATGCAGGTACGGCCCACTGGTGTGGCTTTCAGGTGCTGGGAGGTGGGTTGGGGATGGTAGATAGCGCAGCCGCAGGAACCTCGAGGAGCTACGAAAGAGGCATCCGTGTAGGCTACTTCCTGGGTAGTAAAGAGGGAGAATGGTGCTGCGCGGCTGCGTGACGACGGTCGACATGCAGAACAGGGGACATATTGGATGGGAGGGCGAGGGTACGAAGATTGGGAGCTGGGGCGGATTTTGGAGAGGTAAAGGTGGAAAGGGGAATAGGAGAGATACCCGCCTGGGCCAGTAACCACTGACCCTGACGGGTAAGAGAAAGCCCGGTAAGCTGCAAGTCACGGTGGAGAGAGAGAAGAGAACGGAGAGTATGGAAGAGGACTGTGGCAAAGAGCTTAGGAGTAGAGATGGTGATAGGGAGGTTGAGAGCTGCCTTGTAGAGGCCCGGCGGTATCGAGCGTGTTAGCGCCGCAGAAGTTGAGTTACTGAGCGACAGGTCCTGACAGCGTGGTGGAGGGCTTGCACATTCTTGGCTGCATGCAACGGGAAGCCAAGAACTTTGCATTGGGGGACAATAGGAATGGGAGAGCCGGAAATATGGAGGGAGATTAGGGCATTGTGGGAGCGCTGGTTTGAGGAGTAAAGAAGGAGAAGCTCCGATTTCTCCGGAGCAGAAGACAGGTCAGCAGGGAATAGAAGAAAGTTGACGAGATCGAGGCCACGTCGCAGGGTGTTTTGTACGTTACCGGGAGAACCAGACCAACGCCAGCGGGTGATGTCGACATAAAAGATGTGGTGGAGGACAGGAATTTGGGCTAGTTGGGAGGCTAGAGCGGTCACAGCAAGATTAAAAAGGGTAGGAGAAAGAACAGCACCTTCAGGAGTGCCACGGGTGGGGATCGGACAGATGTGTGTCTACACGAAAGCGAGCCACTCGGTTAGAGAGGAAGGAGCGGAGGTAAGAGTACATGCGGTTGGCGCAGTCAATGGAGGAGAGTTGAGAGAGGATGTGGTCGTGGCACACACCGTCGAAGGCCTTGTGGATATCAACAATCACAAGAGCGTGGATCTTGCTGGGGGTGGGCGAGCGAAAGGTGTGCTGGAGGATCAGGAACATGTCCTGTACACAGGCGCGGCGTCGGCAGTCGATAAAAGAATGGGGGAAGAACTCCCTCGCCTCAAGAAAATCAGGGAAGCGAGTCAAAGCCGTTCGCTCAAGGGTCTTGCCAAGACACGACGTCAAGGAGACAGGGCGAAGGTTAGAAAGGGAGGGAGGTTTACCCGGCTTCGGAATCATAGAAATAAGGGATGATGTCCAAAACTCGGCAAGCAGCCGCTGTCCCAGGTATTGTTGAAAGTCTACAGGAGGAATTTCTTGGCGTGGTAGGGAAGGTTGCGAAGTGTGGTGTATGTGATGGCGTCCTCACCGGGAGCCGAGCGAGTAGCATTAGCAGCCAGGGCAGGTTCGAGCTCCCGGAGAGTGAAAGGGCGATCCAGGTCTTGGTTAGGTTCGCCCGAGTAGGCTGGGTGGGAAGGTGTGAGAGGGAGTGGGAGATACAAAGTGAGCTTGTCAAAGACAACGGAGGGAGTCCCCTGAGTAAGGGCTTTCGCTAGAGTGGGAGCAAAGGCAGGCTGCGTACCGAAGAGATATTTAAAAAGGGACCACGTGGATCGCGAGTGCAATGCCGATTCGAGGCCTTCACAAAGCGCACTTCAACGAGATTGCTCGAGGGACGCGCCGTGGGCGACTATCGAGGCCCGCAGAGCAGCAATCCGGGAGGAAAGTTCGGTATGAGATTGGGAGCGGAAGGAGCGTTGGAGACGTTTGCAACGACGCCATAAACGGAGAAAGTGAGGATCCGGGTGTGGGATAGGGTGACGTAAGGGAAGGCAACAACCACTGGTCGAAAGCGCAGTGGAGATGCGCGACGTCCAGTCGTCGTAAGATTCAAAGGAGGCGGAAAGGAGATTGCGAAAAGCGGGCCAACCAGTTTGCGTGATTGGGTGCGATCGAGGGATATGGGAAAGAGAGGCGCTAATATGAATGAGAAAATGGTCGCTGAGAAGAGTTTCAGCTGTGACCTGCCAGTGAAAGGAAAGGGAGCCCCGAGAGAAAGAGAGGTACGGTGTCGTGGAGCGCTGTGAGACAGTGCCCGCTCGAGTAGAGGGACCAGGAGTATTAACATGGAGGAAGGAAACTGAGGAGAGGCCCTACCCCCTCCGCGCGGTAGGAGAAAAGTGTGGAGGAAATGACGTAGTAGGTTCTCCTCTTTTTTGCTGATTTTTGAATTCTTTGCCGTGGCGGCCACGCCTTTCGGGCCACAATGGCGGCTTTGTTTTGGTTCTGTGCGCTCAAACGTGTTGCTCCGTAGGTTTCGTACCGTGGCAAAGGCGCTGTGCGGGCCAGGTTCGCGTTGGTCTCCATGTTTTGTTGCGCTGCGTTAGCTGGACCGTGCTCTCCCGGATTTTGCTGTGGCCAGGTGGGACACGAGGAACTAAAGTTCGTGAAATGAACGCGCATGCAACGCTGTACGCAATGTACCGCACCACGGCAATGGCAACGAACGAAGGAATATCCGCGGGAAATATTGCCTTCTTTGGCGGAATCATGCTAACGTGCTAACGATTGTTTAGTATTGCTGCGGAGCGCGCGCGTCCGAGCACCACGGTGGCGCGCAGCGCGGCGTGGTTTTGCGAGAAATGTAAACAAGAGAGGAGAGCTGGCCCGATAGGCGGAGCAACGCCATGAGCAACGCCAACTTCCGGCTTCACTTTAGTTTCACAAAGAGTGACGTCAGGGCCTCTCCTGAGTTTCCTTCCTCCGTGAGTATTAAGAAGGGTGAGGTGGCGTTCCTGGGTAAAATAGTGGAGAAGGCGGCCCGGCTTGAGTATTTGGTGGTAGCCCCAGAGCGTGTGAGGGGCGTTAAAGTCACCCCCAAGGAGGAGATGGGTGGTGGAGGGAAGCGAATGGAGGAACTTCCTCAAGGCAGTGAATGAAGAGGACGTGACAGGAGGATTCTAGAAAGACATAAGGGCGAGTGAGATGCAGGAAGAAGGTTGGTACTACACCACACGAACTAAATATTATGATTGGAGGCTGGAGGGGATATCAAGTGGCTCATTTATATGCAGAATGGTCGCACCCGGCGTTGTGGCGCAGTTAACAAAAAGGAGCGCGCCCGTGTGATGCAGTTGCTTTCGCGTGTACTGAATCTCACTGGGACAAGTATGGCTTTTTCTCGCATCCACTACATTATTGTAACTAATTTCGTTACTTTTTGGGGTACTTTATAGACACAGCGGTCGCGCCCGGCGTTGTGGCGCAGTTAGCGAAAAGTAGCTCACCTGTGTGATGCAGTTAGTTTCCGCGTGTACTGAATCTTACTGGGACAAGAATGGAGGAACTTGCCCAATGATGTGAATGAAGGGGGTCTTGCCAACACACGACGTCAAGGAGATAGGGTGAAGGTTAGAAAGGGAGGGAGGTTTGCCCGGCTTCGGAACCATAGAAATAAGGGATGATGTCCAAAACTCGGCAAGCAGCCGCTGTCCCAGGTATTGTTGAAAGTCTACAGGAGGAATTTCTTGGCGTGGTAGGGAAGGTTGCGAAGTGTGGTGTATGTGATGGCGTCCTCACCGGGAGCCGAGCGAGTAGCATTAGCAGCGAGGGCAGCTTCGAGCTCCCGGAGAGTGAAAGGGTGATCCAGGTCTTGGTTAGGTTCGCCCGAGTAGGCTGGGTGGGAAGATGTGAGAGGGAGTGGGAGATAAAAGTGAGCTTGTCAAAGACATCGGAGGGAGTCCCCTGAGTAAGGGCTTTCGCTAGAGTGGGAGAAAAGGCAGGCTGCGTACTGAAGAGATATTTAAAAGGGGACCACGTGGATCGCGAGTGCAATGCCGATTCGAGGCCTTCACAAAGCGCACTTCAACGAGATTGCTCGAGGGACGCGCCGTGGGCGACTATCGAGGCCCGCAGAGCAGCAATCCGGGAGGAAAGTTCGGTATGGGATTGGGAGCGGAAGGAGCGTTGGAGACGTTTGCAACGACGCCATAAACGGAGAAAGTGAGGATCCGGGTGTGGGATAGGGTGACGTAAGGGAAGGCAACAACCACTGGTCGAAAGCGCAGTGGAGGTGCGCGACGTCCAGTCGTCGTAATATTCAAAGGAGGCGGAAAGGAGATTATTGCGAAATGCGTGCGAACCAGACAGGGGGATTGTAGAAAGGCATAAGGGCGAATGAGATGAGGGAAAAAGGTTGGTAATACACCACACCAACTAAATATTTATGGAGGCTGGAGGGGCTTGACGCCACTTGACATATCAAGTGGCTTGACGAGGACGTCGCTGCGTACATAAATGGACGCAAGCGGCCTGCCCGTCGTAAAATGGTAGGAGCGGTAACCTGGGATGGTGCGGGTCGTCTGCGTCTTCTGGAGAAGGAGAAAATGGGGCAGGAAGGGACGGGTGAGGAGATACTGGTGAAGGGGGGTCTTATTGGGGCGAAGATTTTGGCAGTTCCACTGCACAATCTTGAGGTCCTTTCCATGTGCCATCCACGATAGGTTAGCGATAGAAGAGTTTCCGGGTACACGTTCCTTTTTGGCCGGGGGGAGTGGCTCCTGGAGGGAGCCGAGCATAGAACCGAAGGATTCCAATTGCTTGGATTGGGCTTGGAGGGTCGTGAGGATATGGAAAATCGAAGTTTCTAGTTGAATCAAGCGAGTGTGGTGTGCGGTGTTGGTGGTTCTACCAGGTCAGCCAATGGTGCGACCTGGGCGTTAGAGGACGGGGGAATGAACGTGGCAAGGTGCTCATTTACTTTGGTAAGCTGGGATTTAAGAGAGGAGGTGGTTGTGTGGAGGGTTTGCGTCAATGCGTGGATTTGCTGTTGTAAATCTTGGTAGATGCGCTGTTGTTCGCGCTGGTGACGCTCCAGCATAGTGAGCCGGAGATAGAAGGAGCGGTTCTCGTCCATTAGGGGTGGGGAGGGTATAGTAGCGGAGGAAAAGGACGCTGGCACCGAGGGCCCTTTCACTGTAGCGGCGTAGGAGCCCGGTGGCGATGGAACCTGAGCTGAAGGGAATGCATAATTAGCGAGAAAAGAGGCGGAGGAATTAGGGGGCTGCGTGACCCGGCGCAAAGCTGTGCGACGGAGAAACGCGGCTTGGAACACTTGCGTTGTTTAGCAAGGAGGAAGGGGCAGGTGGCGTCGAGAAAGGGATGAGTGTTTACTTGACAATGAATGCACCATGGTTGGGCACACACGTTAATGGTAGGGTCTGCAGGTAGAGGAGCAGCACAGCGGCGGCACTTGGCCGGAACGCTGTGCTGAGGGCATTGGTGAGCACGGTGTCTCAGAGCAAGACAACGGGTGCACGTGGGGGCTTAGGCTTATGAGGGCGGCATCGGAAAGCGACGTGTTTAAAATATACGAAGTGGGGTATGACGGGGCCAGCGAAGGTTATGAGCACTGATTCACGAGCAGCGAGAATACCAGTCGTGAATGACTCAAGGTCACGCATGAGCTGAGCAGGAGTAAAGTGACCGCCGACGTTATGAATGACGCCGAGGCATGAAATGAGACGATTGGGGGCATATGTTTTGTCAGTGATTGGCTTACTGTGGAGCTGAAGAGGCGTGAGGGAGAGTAGGAGTTGGGCGTTGAGAGGGGAGCGTGTTTTCATAAATACAAGGCTCTGAGCTGGCTTGGCTTAAGGGTGATCTCTGCACTGGAGCAAGTCGTAAAGAGGCAGCTTGGGAGTGAGGGTGCCGGGCGGAAGTTGAGCTCCAACTGAGATGAGCTCGGCGCGAGGGCGCGCGGCGGAGGCAAGTTTACGGCTGGTACTGCCGGTTCTCCAACCACTTTGCAGTGATTGCTTAATATGGTCGTTTTCTGGAGACGTCGTGAAAACCATCTCCGCCGACGAGTCGTCAGCTGGATACGCGGTGGTCAAGGAAGTAGGGGCGACAGGAACACAGCTCGAAACATTGGGAGTGTCATCGGCGGGCGTAAAGTTTGCACTGTCCAGCACGGCAGAAAGGGGTAGAGCCGGTGGCAGCTGCTGCAACTAGCGCGGTCGGCTGCGATGCAGATGTCTGGCTGCAGCTCTTTACAACAGCCGGCAACGTGGTTGGAATAGACGCGGCGGCATCCATGGAGGCGACGGCGAACTCTGCTGGCTGCGACACGGTTAGGGCATAGGTTAGGGGTCCAAGGCTCTTGGCGTCGCTTACAGCGTGGAGCTTCGTTGTGGTAGGCATTGCGGCGACGAACGCCGACTGCGACGCGGCTATCGAGTCAGAGCTCTCAGCGTTGCTCACAGCGTTGAATGTGGCCGGAATATGCTCAGTTGCATGCGCGTAGTGCAGCTAGGAACGCAGCCGGTTGAGAGAGGGCTGCGGCTTAGAATTTTAACGCGACAGCGTTAAGGAGCTCGTGTCGCAGAAAAGCCGGTGTCTGCGGCGGCGTTGGCCGTGAGCGATAAATACCGGGAGGCACTTCATAAATAAAAAACAACTTGCAAGATGCGCTGGGTGGGAATCGAACCAGGGTCTCCGCAGTGTGAAACGAAGACGCTACCACTCAGCCACGAGGTCGATGCGTCAAAGTGGTACAAAAGCGCCTCTAGTGAATGCGGTGTTGCCTTAAAAACGTGCCGTAGAATGTTATACTGCGGTGTATATTGGTTCCGCTGAGCATGTTACTTACAGAAGTCGCAGTTATGCGAGTAGCGAAGTACGTTTCTGCTACATTTCTTCTGCTGCGCACACGCAGAGCCATCTTGCGGCAAACACAGAAGACCCCTCCTCGCAATGTGCGGCGCTGCCCCGAAACGTGGCCCGCCACTCGCCCGCTTCTCCCCTTCGGGCCGTGCGGGGACCGGTACGACGATGCCCCGCTACCCTTGTTGCGTTTAATAAGTTTTCTCGCTCTCTCCCCTTCCAACTTCCAGCGTGCATCACTCGAACCCTCGTGTTTAGGCGACGCGGCTCCTCTTTCCGCTCACATCGCGATTCCTATGTGCAGCGTCCAATGCGAGACGCCTCTGACGTGATCGCTGCGCCGTAGCCCGTCTGGTGAAAAAGCGTCCCCTGCGATGTGTGCCGAGCTGCTTCGGTGGAGTCATGCGTCTGCGTGGTGCTCCCAAGCGAGATAGAGGACGATCCCATCGAGACGTCAGGCCCATCGTTTTGCTCGCGTAGATCGTTTCTCCCTCAGAGACACCGAGTTCTTTGGTTCGTTCCGCTGGCTCAGGCCCACGTATCGTTGCCGCGCCGAACGCTGCTTTGCTCGGCGCTCACCGCGTGATTGGTGGGTGCAAAGTCCGATGCGGGGCGCCTCATAAGTGATTGCTGCGCCGTAGCGCATTGTCTTACACCCCTTGGCGGGTCGACGGGAACGCTGTCGCGTTCCACTCTTGAAGGCGAAGCTTAAGCGTCCTCCAATTTTTTCACGTTGCTATTAGCATTGAGCGTTGACAGAGTAGGCACGTTGCCACTGGCGGCGGTAGAAGAGGAGGCCAGTGGGGCATCGGTGGGTGTCGGCTGCAGGGTCTTGGTCATTATCGTCATCGTCAGCCTGGTTACGCCCACTGCAGGGCAAAGGCCTCGCCCATACTTCTCCAACTACACCGGCCATGTACTAATTGTGGCCATGTTGTCCCTACAAACTCCTTAATCTCATCCGCCTATCTAAATTTCTGCCGTCCCCTGCTACGCTTCCCTTCCCTTGGAATCCAGTCCGTAACCCTTAATGACCATCGTTTATCTTCCCTCCTCATTACATGTCCTGCCCATACCCATTTCTTTCTCTTGATTTTAACTAAGGTGTCATTAACTCGCGTTTGTTCCCTCACCCAATCTGCTCTTTTCTTATCCCTTAACGTTACACCCATCATTCTTCTTTCCATAGCTCGTTGCGTCGTCCTCAATTTAAGTAGAACCCTTTTCGTAAGCCACCAGGTTTCTGCCCCGCACGTGAATACTGGTAAGACACAGCTGTTATACACTTTTCTCTTGAGGGATAATGGCAACCTATTGTTCATGATATGAGAATGCCTGCCAAACGCACCCCAGCCCATTCTTATTCTTCTGATTATTTCAGTCTAATGATCCGGATCTGCGGTCACTACCTGTCCTAAGTAGTTGTATTCCCTTACAACTTCCAGTGCCTCGCTACCTATCGTAAACTGCTGTTCTCTTCCGAGACTTAAATATTACTTTAGATTTCTGCAGATTAATTTTTAGCCCCTCCTTCTATTTTGTCTCTCCAGGTCAGTGAGCATGCACCGCAATTGATCCCCTGAGTTACTAAGCAAGGTAATATTATCAGGGAATCGCAAGTTACTAAGGTATTCTCCATTAACTTTTATCTCCAATTCTTCCCAATCCAGGTCTCTGAATACCTCCTGTAAACACGCTGTGAATAGCATTGGAGAGATTGTATCTCCCTGCCTGACGCCTTCCTTTATAGGGATTTTGTTGCTTTCTTTATGGAGTACTACAGGGGCTGTGGAATCGCTATAGATATCTTTCAGTATTTATACATACGGCTGGTCTACACCCTGTATCCGTAATGCCTCCATGACCGCTGAGGTTTCGACTGAATCAAACGCTTTCTCGTAACCAATGAAAGCTACATACAAGGGTTGGTTATATTCCGCACATTTCTGTATCACCTGATTGATAGTGTGAGTATGGTCTATTGTTGAGTAGCCTTTACGAAATCCTGGCTGGTCCTTTGGTTGACGGAAGTCTAAGGTGCTCCTGATTATATTTGCAATTACGTTAGTAAATACGTTGTAGGCAACGGACAGTAAGCTGATTGGTGTATAATTTTTCAAGTCTTTGGCGTCCCCTTTCTTATGGATTAGGATTATGTTAGCGTTCTTCCAAGACTCCGGTACGCTCGAAGTCATGAGACATTGCGTATAGAGGGTGGCCAGTTTTTCTAGAACAATCTGCCCACCATCCTTCAACAAATTTGCTGTTACCTGATCCTCCCCAGCTGCCTTCCCCCTTAGCATAGCTCCCAAGGCTTTCTTTACTTCTTCCGGCGTTACTTGTGGGATTTCAAATTCCTCTAGACTATTCTCTCTTCCATTATCGTCGTGGGTGCCACTGGTACTTTACAAATCTCTATAGAACTCCTCAGCCACTTGAACTATCTCATCCATGTTAGTAATGATATTGCCGGCTTTGTCGCTTAACGCATACATCTGATTCTTGCCTATTCCTAGTTTCTTCTTCGCTGCTTTTAGGCTTCCTCCGTTCCTGAGAGCGTGTTCAATTCTATCCATATTATACTTCCTCATGTCAGCTTTCTTACGCTTGTTGATTAACTTGGAAAGTTCAGCCAGTTCTATTTTAGCTGTAGGGTTAGAGACTTTCACACATTGGCGTTTCTTGATCAGATCTTTCGTCTCCTGCGATAGCTTACTGTCAACCTGTCTAACGGAGTTACCGCCGACTTCTATTGCACACTTCTTAATGGTGAGGGTCTTGGTGAGACGCTGCATTTCCAGAGGTGCAGGCGCGGCGAGTTAGGGTTAGCAAGGCGCCGCGCCGCTTCGGAGTTTTGGGGGGGCCTGGAGGGCCAGCCTGGCGTCAGACTGGGATGGGAATGGTGTCCACTGGTCGCGGAAGTCTTCGTGAAAAGATGAAGAGTAAACCAAGAGGCGGGCAAGGCCCTGCAGGGACAGGAGAAAACGGAGCACGATATGCAGCCAGTTAAACAGGCTGGCGCCACCTAGCGGACTTCCTAGCCTGCATACTACCGATGTAATGGTCAATGCTCTATACGAGTGAATTCTATCTTTATTCCCCTTACCTTTATAAATTAAATTCATTCTACTTTGTCGCCAACTGTCTGGTATTCCACAAGGTTTTCCACTGCCTTCACCAGAGCGTCCTTACTTTTCGGTCTTAGTTCATTAATACAGCCTAACGGGAACCTTGTCTAGCCCTGTGACTGTGCGCTTAGGAATTTTGTCTTAGGCTTTCTTCCAGTTGAAATATGTCAGCACCAGCTCCTTTTCGAGCTGGTTCTCTTTCATGCTCTTTTTTTTCTTCAAATACAACCTCGTCATTGCTTTGGAAAGATGTTTCGATCATCGTCTAGGATATGTTTTATTTAGTTGACCTCTTGCCTAATCATTTTACGTGGTTGCAAAATATTCCAGGTGCGCCCTTCTTTTTCTCACGTATTTGTAACACCCAACGTTCTTTTATCTTTACTTGCAGCAGTATTTGAACTATATATTTTTCTTCCGGTGTATTTACCATTTACTGGCTACTTCACGCTGCGGCAATTGCGGCTTCTTTGCCTGCCTGTGCTCTCGGGATGCCTTCTGTCGTTCGGCGATCGCTTCTCTTATCTCCTTGTTCCACCAGCTTTTCGGTTTCTTTTTTGCTTTCCAGCGAACATGTTGTTTCTCCTTCCGTATTTCTGTCGTTATTACGCTCAGAAGCTCACTATATTCCCAATTTTTACTTGGCCATTGGTAAAGTTCTTTCTAGACTGTAGTGACTATATTTATTATTTGTTCAGCGTTCAAATTTGAATTGTCCATTTTGCACTCTTCGCTCTCTTTCCCAACTACATATCCATTTTCAAAATGATGAGTTTATGGTCACTCCCTATGCTGCTACACGCTTCCTCGTCAACGACCATTTCTCTAAACTTATCATGAATTCCTTCTCTCATCAGACAGTAATCAATGGACGATTGCCGGTTTCCCTCTTCGCGCGTGATGTGCTTTTCACACTTATTCACGATAAAAAGGTTATGTTACTCACAAAGGTCTAGCATTGACTTCCCGTTGTTGTCGGTATAGCCGTCTAAATCGTGTATGTGGGCATTCGCGTCACCTAATAGGATGTCACCTAATTTCTGCATCATTCCCGGAACCCTTAATATCAATACTTATGCATTCCACTAACTCATTATTCTTCTCTGCGCAATTGTTTCCGGTCGAAAAATAGGTAACACCCAGCCAAGCTTTTTTTCCCACTCATTTTACCTGATAGCCAAAGATGCTCTTGACATGTTGAATTTACTCTCTTCTATTTGGCTCCCTGATGGATGAGTATTCCGACTCCCCCTCCCTATGTTTCCGACTTAGTTCTGTTGCACCCTTTCCAAACAATAATTCTCAATCACTGGCGGCTCTTCCAAGTCTCTAACGTGCGTTTCTGTAACCGCATACACCCATATTTGTTCTCTATTTAACTGCTCCTCAATCTCTGCCCACTTTTTCTTTATTCTACCACCCTGCATGTTTACGTAGCCTATTGCACGGCGAGCTCTCCTTTTTCTGTTGTTGACGGCGATGCTATTCTGAGGTTCCCTTAGGGGACCTTCTTCATCACTACCTACTCCGGCCTCCAGAGCGGCCGTGGGCCCCCCAAAAATGCAACCGCGTGACCAGCAAGTCGCCAGCCCACTTCTCATGGAAGCCTGTAATTGAAGTGGGTCCCGTCTCGTTACCACGCCTTCTCGCCTCCCTGTTTACTTCGACAACCTCGAAACCTTTCTCTCGAGTTATTTTCCGTATCGCCTCATTAGCAGCCACTACAGCTGCTTGTACGTGGCTGCCACGTACAGGCACCTCCGGCCCCGTGCACACCACCATCTGCACCTGAGGGGATAGTTCGCGCAAGTCGTCCACCCCCTTCGCCAAGCGCTGGGCTAGTCCTGTCCCTTTCCTGTTTTGGATGTCATTTAGCCCACCTACCAAATGCTATCATAAAGTTGCGCACGTGGGCATCTTCCGCGAGCTTTGATTTTGCTCGCTTCATGACAACCCAGTGTCCGCCCTGGAAATGTCCCTACCGCCACTCTTTTATCTCCTTTCACCCTCTCCAGAATTGCTTCTAAGCACCTCGTCAGGTTTGAGTCGCCGGCGATAATCACCATTTGACTGTCTCCTACCTCTCCCTGCTTCCCTTCGTCCTTTTCCGCATGATTCGGACTCGACAAGGGGCACTGACCCCTGCGCTCCTGCTTTTTGTGTGTGGCGGCCTCAAGGTAGGTGCCGCTCTTTCCAGCTACCTCCTCCCCACGTTGCACGCATTGTGCGTGCTTTGCTGACACTCCTTCTCATGTCACGTCGGGGGCAGCGTTCCATTGCCACGGCCATTCTCGTTCATAATGGCGGCCGTGTTCAACTTTTCCTCGGCTGCTTGAAGTCTTTCTTCCACTACCTTCCGTGCATCACGCTCCCTATTTAGTTCATTTTTGAGCTCTTCAACCTGTTTGACAAGCTCTTCCTGGAAAACCTCCATCTTCTTCAGCCTAGCATCGACATCACAGCGTGTGGCGATTGGCTCCATTCCCTTACTATTGTCATCCGTCCCCTCGTCTGCCTTGAGGGGCCCACCGCACACTGCATGCCTGTCCTGCTTTCTTGCCATGTTTTCACGGCTTTTTCTAATGCAAATACTATAGTACTATAATACTATAATAATAGAGAGCAGGTGACTTCTATCATAAACAGATACGCACAGGACCTAAATCCTTAAAAATGTAGCAATGCAATTCCCACCAATGTTTTAAAAGCAATCAATGTCGCACAGACTTAAGGTATGACGCGTTTTCGCACGTGTTCAACCACGCGGCCCTGTTCTGACTTTGCTACCGAAGCAATATTCCCGATACCAAAGCGCACACAATAAAACCACTAATAGCTACTAGTCTTGCCACTTCCAAGCTACCATTTAAAGACTATAAAGACTTAATGTTCCACCCGGTTGCACGTGTTGACGCACGTGTCGCGAAAGGACGCCCTGAATGTCCTGCAAAACCAAATGTATATTCCGCTATGGATTGTCAACCGTCGCGCAGCTTACGGAAGTTGTGCATGACCTCGCATTTAACATCCACAGCTGTAGCCAGACTGATATAATATTATTAGACCTTTCGAAAGCATTTGATCGCGCATGCCACAGTAAATTATTAACAAAATTGCGAGGTTTTATTGGGAATGGGGAAATTTTAGACTGGGTAACAGATTTCTTAACAAACCGGACACAATTCGTACTATTTCAGCATGTGGAATCTGCGACAGTGCCTGTCACAGCAGGCGTCCCCCAAGGATCCGTGTTGGGGCCACTGTTATTTTTAATTTTCATTTACGACCATAACCAGAAATATTGACATTAACATCAAACTGCTTGATGATGACTGCATCATCTAGCAAACAATTAACACCTACGAAGATCATGTTTCACTTAGCAACTCACTAGGCCAGCTAAATGAATGGTGCAAAAAATGGCAAATTACGATACACACAACTAAATCAGTTTGCATAACGGTAACAATAAAAAAACAACCTTGCGACTTTCCGTACTTTATTACCGGCACAATGCTAACGAAAGTTCACCAGCATAAATACTTAGGCATCACTCTAACTTCTGACCCGAGATGGGACGCGCACATTGCCAACGTGACCTCGAAGGCATTACACAAGCTATTTTATCTCCGAAGATGTCTCCGCCTCGCAGCAACGTCGACTAAGCTTCTCGCGTATACTACTTTCGTTAGACCGGTTTTAGAGTACGCTAACACAGTTTGGTTTCCCCACTCAGTTACTAACATAATGAAATTGGAAAAGTACAGCGAAAAGCGCTGCGGTTTATTTACAACAAGTATAAGCGCACAGATTCACCCACTAACCTTGCGGCTATATCGGGTTTAGCGACGCTCTCATCAAGAGCAAAGCAAGCACAGCTCAAATTTTTATTTAACCTGATTCATAACTATTATAAGATACACTTAACAAAATACATATGTTTTTCGCAGTCACTATCATCGAGACATAAACATGTACACGCTTTAGCAGAATATTAAAAAAAAAAATTAAATTATGGGGTTTTACGTGCCAAAACCACTTTCTGATTATGAGGCACGCCGTAGTGGAAGTCTCCGGAAATTTCGACCACCTGGGGTTGTTTAACGTGCACCTAAATTTAAGTACACGGATGTTTTCTCATTTCGCCCCCATCGAAATGCGGCCGCCGTGGCCGGGATTCGATCCTGCGACCTCGTGCTAACAGAATATTCATGCCGTAATGACACATTCATGTACTCTTATTTCCCCCTGGTGATAAAGGAATGGAATCGCCTCGATGCTTCAGTCATTTCTGCAGACTCATTATCTCAGTTCACATCACGGTTAGAATCAATATCTAGCAATCAGTAGCGCATTCTTATTCACATAACATGCTTTGCAACTCTTGCAAGCCATGCTGATTATCGTTAAGGTGTTTACTATTATTTTTGTTCCCGTTTGCTGTCCTTTTCATGATTTCGTATTGCTGCGCATATCTCCTAAAAATGTGATATCTATATTTGCTTTTTTTATGTATTCTTACCTAGTTCCTTTACGTTCCTTGTTTGGCGTATTGACACGCAATTTGTATGTGCACGTTTATTACCATGTATTTCATTTTTGTATGTCCACTTGCTATGGTCCCTGATGGGACTGGCAGTATTGAAAATAAATAAAGTAAATAAACACACCCGTGCACACGAAAAAAGAGATAAACAAAAAAGAAGAAAAAGAAAACTACCCAAACAATATTTAAAGACAAAAAAAATCTGCAAATCAAGAACAGAAGCAAGTTCAAAGCATGCACAAAAATCTTATGATTTCGTCGCCGCCACGGAGGCCTGAAAAGCACGTCGATTCGCCACAAAATCGCGGTTGCGCGGAGGCGAGCGCCGTCTGGTGGTGGTGCAAAGAACCCAGCGACACGCTTACTGCGCTGTGATTGGTCGGCCTTTTCGGCAAAACACGCCGGAGCCCCCCCCTCCCCCCCCCAAAAAAAAAACTTGGCTAGGTTATTTTTTTATTTATTTATTGATACTGCGGTCCTGTTTCCAAGACCTTAGCACGCTGGATACAGACTGAAATTGAAAAATATAAGTACAAAATACAGTGGTACATAACATTGGTGATGACTGCATGCTGTACACCCCAATAAGTTCTGTATGGTATGATATGGTATGAAAAACTTTATTTTGGTCCTGAGGGATCAGTCTGGGACTGATGCGGGCCGCTCCCACGCCGGTACAGAGAGGCCGAGCCCCTCTGCCATCACACGGGCCCTCTGGACAGCCCTGAGTTGGTCCGCCAGCACTTCACTGTGCAGCATGCGCTGCCACCACTGTTCACCTCGAGAGCCATCACCGGCCAACGCCAAGCAGCGCCACAGCATGTGTTGTAAATCGAGCAAACCCCCACACTTACTACAATAGACTGAAACCCCGCAGTCCGGGTTAATTTTATTCATGATGACCGGGTTAGGGTACGTTCGTGTCTGCAGAAGCCTTAATGTAACCGCCTGCGGCCTATTTAATTTAGGATGTGGCAGCGGGAATGCCCTGCGCCCTAAGTAATAGTGCTTGGTGATGTCGTTGTAGGTTAACAGTTGGTCCCTGTACTCAGGAGCGGGAGATCCAGCCCCTTCAGGGAGTACACGGCACACTAATCCTCGTGCCTCCCTGTGCGCCACCTCGTTGAGGTTACGCGGGGCTCCCTCCACTGTCCCCATGTGCGCTGGGAACCAAGTAACTGTATGCGAAGTGATATCCCTACCCTGTAGCAGTCTGTTAGCCGGTTTCGCAACAAGTCCTCTCGAGAAGGCTGTGATCGCAGATCGCGAGTCGCTAAACACCAAAACTCTTCTTGAATCAATTAGTGCTAGAGCAATAGCCACCTGTTCAGCAACCCCCGGATCTTTGGTATAAATGGAAGCAGCATTTCTAACGCTCCCTTTGCCATCTACCACCACCACCGAATAAGCATTTTTACCATTAATCCATGCGGCGTCAACAAACGCAGACTGTTCCTCCTGATCCTTTGCCTCTCGCAACAAAGCCCTAGCTCTCGCGACCCGCCTCCCTACATTGTGCACGGGGTGCACATTCCGCGGAAACGGACGAACCATGATATTTGCCCTAAGGTTCACGTTCAACTCGTGTAGGGGCGCCCTATCGTACGACACAGCCACGGCTTCTTCAATTGACTCTAAAATATACCTACCCGCTGGTGTACCTAGCAACCGCTCCCTCTGCGCGGTACGTTGAGCCTCAGCAATTTCATCTAAGGTGTTATGCAATCCCAGTTGTAACAACATATCGTTTGACGTAGTCATAGGCAGACCAAGCGCAGCCTTGATGGCTTTTCTGATTAATGCTTCCAATTTATTTTTCTCCCCCCTATTCCAATTTAGCATAGCTGCCACATACGAGAAATGACACATAATAAATGCGTGAACTAAGCGCATTGCACCTTCTTCTCCTAAACCCCTATGCCTATTAGAGATCCTTCTTATAAGTCTTATGGCCTCCTCCGTCTTCTTGGTAATACGCTGAATAGTTCTAATATTCGATCCGTTTGCTTCAAGTACAAAACCCAGGACCCTGATTGCTTCAACTTTGGGTATCACCGACCCTTCCCTAGTATGAATTCTAATGCAAGGCTCAACTTCCGGTACCCAACCCCTCGGCCTTCGACCTAGCTTCTTAGATTTGAAGATCAACAACTCCGACTTTTTAGTGGAGCACTTGAGCCCCATAAGACCCAGATACTCCTCCGTAAGCGTTACCACCTGCTGCAGCCTAGCCTCAAGCTCTCCATCACTACCACCGACACTCCATATAGTAATGTCATCCGCGTAGATAGAATAGCCAATATCCTGGACAGTGTCCAGTCTATTAGCCAACTTCGACATCGCCAGATTGAATAACATAGGGGAGAGTACGGATCCCTGTGGAGTACCACAGCAACCCAATTTAAAGAGTTCCGACTCTATCTCCCCAAACCTGAGACATGTCCTTCTATCCGTAAGGAAAGCCTTGACAAAATGGAAAAGCCGCTGCCCCAAATTCAAGTCCGATAGCACCCGTAGAATGAAAGAATGTCGGATTTTATGGAAAGCTTTTTCCACATCAAGTCCAATTAGTGCCTTAGTATCCCTTGTCCGCCGGTCAAGGATCTGATGCTTAATCCTGATCATAGCATCCTGAGTCGAGAGGCCGGGCCGAAATCCTATCATCGAGTGCGGTAAGACCCCATTGCCCTCTACATAACGCGTTAGCCTATTTAAAATGGCATGCTCAGCGACTTTCCCCAAACACGACGTCAGGAAAATGGGTCTGAGATTTTCAAGCCCTATGGCCTTCCCCGGTTTGGGTATCAGAACAGTAGTTGCAAGTTTCCACTCTTCCGGGAAAGAGCCTTCCTCCCATAGGCAATTGATCTGCCGCGTAAGGAACTCAATTGACCCATCGTCTAAATTCCGTAGCATTTTATTCGTAATGCCATCCGGCCCTGATGCCGATCGACCATTAAGATTCTGCAGCGCCATCCTTATATCACTTTCAGTAAATTCCGCGTCCATAGCTGCATTTTCGTCTCCACCATATTCCCAAATCACGTCAGGTGTTCTGTGGCTGACCAAAGATTACTGAATGATGCTTTCCGCGAAATTGTGGCCTGGTGTGACAGGTCAGGAATGGTCTTCTGTTCTGATAAGACTGTGCTTTTGCGCATGACAAGAAACGTCCTATCCACTTTAGTTACTCTGCTTAAGGCACTACTATCTCGGAAGTCGAAAAATACAAATATTTAGGCGTTTTAATAAATTCACAGCTTAACTGGAGCGACCATGTTGATTACATCTGTTCATCTGCGTTAAAAAACTTGCATTTTTGAAACACAAGCTCAAAGGAGCACCCAGTCACGTTAAGCTATTAGCCTATAACTCTCTTATTCGGCCCAAACTTGAGTACGCGGCTATAGTGTGGGACCCGTAGACCAAAAAAGTTATAGCAAAAATAGAAAACGTGTAAAACGTGCGCTTCATTTACAATAAATTCAAGAGAACTGATTCCCCATCTGCTTTAATGGCCTCCAACGAAATTAAACCTCTGCATATAAGATGGAAAATTGCTCGATTAACGTTTCTTCATTCACTCATCCAGGGAAAGTTTGGAATTTCTTCTTCACCTTATATTACACCTTCAACTACCCGAAAAACCCTTCACCAACACACCCATGCCCTAACACCATATTTTGCGAAAACAAACTTGTTTAAATACTCATACTTTCCGCGCACAATAAACGATTGGAATGCACTGCCTGAACAGATTGTCTCAAGTGACAGTTTTGAAAGAAATCTTAGCAATTAATTTTGATGTGCAGATTGATGTGCAGATCGATGTGCAATGTATTTCTTTGACTTGTTTCGCTCATTTGTGTCGTGTGTCAAACCTTTTGTCTATGTAATAACTTTGTAAATATGCTGTTATAAATATGCCTGTTTATGTAAATGCCTGTTTATGTAAATATGTAAATGTTTGTAAATATGCCTTGTTATCTGCCCTTCCTTCTTGGACCACATGAGGTCTGCAGTATTATGTGAATAAAAAAAAGGTCACTCGCTACGTGCAAAGGCAAGCAGTAACTGAACCATACGCAGTAAATAACTCGTTACATAAACATAGATGCGACTCAAATAATGGCAGTGAGCATTGGGTTACAATGTCGTCAGTAAGATTGTACCATTCAACAATGGTTCTAGGAAAAAGGAAAATTTAAAGCAATTCTTTTTAGTAGTTAACGGCGGTATTATCTGTGAGTGTCGATGACGTGTAGCATAACCAGTAGAAAAGCTGATAAAGCGCGATGTATCAATGTGGTAGTGCCCTTTCATAAACTGAAAAAAAAAATTAATCGGCATGTTCGGCTCCTTTGTGTCACAGATGGCAATCCACTTCTCTTGAGGATCTCTGTAACTGAAGTGCGGCCATACGTATTCTATATGAATCGTACTGCCATTTTTTGAACTTTTTGTGGTTTAGTAATGTTTCTTTCAGTAAAGGGATCCCATATGAAAATCGCGTTTTTTTAGATTGGTCGAAGGATGGCATTGTAAGCAAGAAAACGCACAGGAGGCGTAGCGAATTTTTGGGAGGCAGTTTGCTGTTACAATGTCAACATGTTTGTTCCACGAGAGAGTGCTAGCAATCCAGAGGCCAAGGTTATCTAAGGAAGCATGGTGTTTTCGGCATTGCAGTTGTACATTAAAGGGTTATTTTTAACGATACCCTCATAAAAACAGTTTTATCAAAGTTATTTTCCATTTTCTATTCATTGCACCATGTTACCATGTTTTTAAAGGCATCATCCAGTCTAAACCGATCGTCAACAGAGGAAATTTTTTCTTACAGAACACAGTCATCAGCGTACTGCCTAATACCCGCAGACATCTGATCCACAATGTCATTTATATGAAGTAAAAACAGAAGCGGACCAAGAACTGATCCTTCAGGGACGCCAGGATCATCGGGCACCTTATCTGAACTGGCCGACTTGAGTGTTACATACTGACGTAGTTTAGTCAAATAACCCCTTATCTAGGCGAGTAGTTTGTTGTTTTGCAGAATGTAGCTTAGTTTATGCAGCAATTTATTATGTGAGACTTTATCGAATGCCTTGCAGAAATACATGAAAATTACGTCTGTTTGTTTACCCTCGTTTATGGCTACTGCAATGTCATGAATGATTTCTACAAGTTGGGTATTAGTCGAAAATTCTCGCCTAAAGCCGTGCTTCATACAGGCAAGTAGCTTATGTTCCTCAATAAAAGCAGTTATATGTTTCTGAGTAATATACTCTAAAAGATTTTGCAAGCTGTTGAGGTTAGCGAACTGGGACGGCAATTCCGAATGAGAATTTCGTCACCAGATTTATGCAAAGGCTTGATTCTGGCATCCCGCCAATCGTCAGGTAGTGCAGCTTCACTTAAAGATCTAGTGCACAGAACATGTAAGTATTTTGCTTAACGTTTCAAGAAAGCATTTGGGATATTGTCTGGTCCAGGAGATCGTTTTACCTCTAGGTTTAACAGCAGATTTAAGATATCATGTGCACTTATTACCACATCAGGAATAGGAGGTACGGACACTTCAAAAGGCGGAAGACCGCCGTCATCTTGTGTAAATACCTATTTGAAATTCTTATTGAATGCCGTGGAAGCCCCTAGATCATCCTGCACGCAACCGTCGTCAACTACGCATCCGTCGTTAGAGCGAGACTTCGGGCTCACCAACCTCAAAAGTTTTTCGGGTGACGTTTTGTTAATGGATGGCAGTGTTATACCGAAATAATTTTTCTTATCATGCGCAATCTTGTTCTTCACCTCTTCCGATATCTGCTCGACCATTAGTTTCAAGTCAGACCTGTTTGTGGTTCTCGCCCTCCTCTTCAGGCGTTTCCATTGTCGCTGCATCTGCAGCGTATGTCGACTTATCCATGGATTACCAAAGTTGTTTTTTAGCTATCCTCGGCACGAAACGCTGAATGCGTACGTGAATTACCCTTTTGAAGAAAAACTACAAGTCATTCAGCGAACGGGAGTGATTTCTGAAATACCCATAATTAAAATTGAGAGCATCAAAAATAGACTCGTCTTCTGCTTTAGAAAAATTAGGAAATAGCTAGCTTGACGTCGCCTCGCTGTTCCAATGCGACGCCTTCTAACGTCAAGACTACTGCTTTGTGATCGGAAATGCCGGAGGTGACGCTGCAGATCACTTTGTCTTTAATATTCCCACTTACAAAGAACAGATGAAGGATTGACTCAGAACCGTTTTGAATTCCGGCTGTCTCATTTACACCTTGTAAGAGGTTGAAATTGAACACAAGGTCTAACATTTCATTCTCGACACTTTTGGCACTGTTTATCGAAAAGGTGTCCCAGAGCAGATTGGGAAGGTTAAAATCACCTGTAAGAATCACTCTGGCTTCAGGCTTCATGTGGCGATGCATATAATCGTTCACCTGTTCATATATTTTGGCAGATGAATTTGGAGGCCTGTAAACTGTTCCTAAAAGGTAGCAGACTTTGTTTATGTAAACATTGAAAAATAGGCTTTCCACGCCTGTTACACCAGGCATGGCTATAACATGTATGGAACATTTGAAAAGAACCGCTACGCCTCCTCCTCTTCGGTCACGATCTTTTCGAAAAACCTTGTAGTTTCTTGGAACGAACTCGCTGTCAAAAACTTCGCTCAGCCACGTTTCTGTGAGCGTTTCTGTGAACTAAATCATGATCGTCGCAGACCTACAGCACTTCGAGGAACTCGTTTTTATTCACGCTGCTGCGGCAATTAACATTAATGATGGTGATGCCCCGCCTATCTAATCTTAAAGGTCCCGTCTTATTTTTTTGCTATATTAAAACGTCCTCTCCTCTCCTCATTCCACCCGTACAGTGTGCCGTTAACGATTAGCTTGTCAAGAACCAGCTTAACTTTCGCGCCTTCTGCTCGTTCTTCGGCTGAGTTCAGCCAAAGGTTATTTCTTGTTTCGCGCAGGCTTTTTGAAAAATCCTCTGATATTGAATAACCACTTCCTTTTAGTTTCGGGCAAGCCTTCAGTATTGACACTTTATCTCGGTGGTCGAGCAGTTTGATTATAACTAGACGAGTCTTTCCCTCCTTTTTACCAATTCTGTGACACCTTTCAATATTATTAACAGTGAGGCCGAGCTTCGCCAAAAAAGGTTGTTTTTTATTGTATTTGCAAGATCAACAGGGGTTTCAGTGGTTTCTTCTTGTATGTAAAATATAACTAACTTGTTCCTTCGACTTCTGTTCTCTAGTTCATCTACCTTGGACGTCAAGACTGACACTTACTTTCAAGTTTTGTTACCGTCGATTTCAATTCCTTCATGTCTGCCTTTAACTCAGCATTACGTTCATCTGTGCTTCTAAACCACTGATTATATCGGACACGCTTGCAATGTCAGCTTCCATTTTCCTCTGTTTTGCGAGGACATCATTGACAGATGCAATCATGCTGCTCCGTCCCTGAAGAAGTTCCAGCAACATTTCGTGCTCAGTCGGGCCTGGGTTAGCCTCAACGTCACCGCATAAGAAAAGATTCTGTTTAACTGACAAAATACATAAAAGGAAATCCCCAGTATCGGGTAGGCACGGCAGCAACACCAAAAAGCGGTCATCACTGCGATAGCCTTGTGTAGGCAAGTAAACACCAGCCTGTACAGCGTAGCGAAACGGGTTCGTCAACAAGTTGCCTGATGTACCGTTGGCATGCCCACTGGTTGCAGTCGCTGCGACTTTTTACCTTTTATACCTTTTATACCCTCTCGAACGTTCACGTGATGAGAGGTCACCAGCTTTGGCGCAATCGGAGATGCTGTCACGGATGCAACGTTCATTTCCATGATGGCACACTGGTCCGCACGTGCCGTTCCATCTAAGCCGGTGTAGTGAAGATTGCTTGTAGGCAGCCTTGTCGTCGCAAAGCCTAGCAGTACGGCCTGCATGCCTAGAGCCACCGCGAGAACCTGCACAGCGTAGCGAAACGGGTTCGTCATCATGTTGCCTGATGTGCCGCTGCCATGCGCACTGCTGGTTCGCATAGACTTTGCTTTACAAAAAAAACGTTGCGTGACGCGATCCTCCGGTATGGGAGAACACAGGTAAGGAATTTCGCTTGCGGAGGCTAGACGCCGAAAAGAGCGTCCATGTTGGTGGCGAAGCTCGCCTCCTGAAATCACAGGTTCGCGGCACTTCATGCATTTCTATGTCAGCTATTAAGGAGCACATTTGAAAAAATTTCGCGGTAGAACGCTCCTTAGAGGGCACTAACAACTTCCAGCGTAAAACCGAAAATTGTAATGTGGCCTTAAAGGGGTCCTTCAATGGAATGACAAATGTGATATGACAATTCATAAATGATGGCGATGGTAAAACCACGACATCGTGAGAACGACACATTGCATTGCAACGGCATACCCCCCCCCCTCACCGCCCACGCCACCACTCCTCACAAACATTCCTAAATCGCCGACAAATCAATATATTCGGCGGTCAACATTTCGGTGCCTTTTATAGCCAAAGCTGTATATGACTAACCTTCCGTAGTTTTGTCGGCGTCCATCAACAGAAAAAAAAAATCATCATATGGGCCGATCCTGGCGATAGGGCAGCAAAAGTCCAAGCTCAATGGCACATACCCCTGTGGGCTCGGGAACTTGTAACGCGCCCTTCGAAATCTTCGGAATGGTCCCACGTATGGTGAATGCTTGACGCTTGCCTCACCACCGCTGCGGGTCGGCCTGGCATTGCACTACCGTCGGGATGGACCCACATATGCGGAGCGCTAAACGCCTGCTTCACCTCCGCCGCGGGTGGGCCCGGTATTGCACTATCTTCGGGATTGGCCCACGTATGGGGAGTGCCTAATGTCTGCTTCATCTCCGCCGCGGGTCGGCCCGGCATTGCAATAGTGTCGAAATCGGCCCACGTGTGGGGAGTGCTTATCGCCTGCTTCACCTTTGCCTCGGGTCGGCCCGGCATTGCACTACCTTCGGCGCGACCCGCGGCGGAGGTGAAGCACTTTGCATTTCGTTTGAGAGCTTTTATTGCCGTCAGCTCTCGCTGCTATTCAATCTTCACAGAGCGGAATGATTGCCATTTTTTCACTCTTTTTGGATGGCGGTAGTTACCGGCATCTCCTAGGGAGTGAAGACCAGTTTTCTTAGGGAAAAAAAAGAGAAAATCAGACATCCACCCGTTCGTAGCAACTGCTACAAAGGAAACCCATACGGGTTGCTCGAAAGAAAAGCCTCAGAGTTCAAGAAAAATTCGTCCTGGTCCGGGACTCGATCCCGGCACCACCGCCTTTCCGGGGCAGCCGCTCTACCATCTGAGCTAACCAGGCGGCTAGCAGATGGCAGGGCGAAGTCGAATTTGTCGACAACACGAAGCAAAGGCAAGAGTTTGACGTAGCAGTTCTGCGGAAACCCGCAAGGTGGATAGAAGTAATTGATAAAGGGATCGATTCGGTGAGATGCAAAACAGCGGCCATTATCAAACCCTGCAATAACCATTAAACCCATAAGCAATATGACTGTCACCCGTTACCTCGTCTGGATTACCCCTAATTGTACAGCACTTTTCGGGCAAAATTGGCAACTGGAAACAATAGTCGCAAGGAGTTGAGAAATTAAGCGTTCTACTAAGGGAAAGAGCCAAGGCAACAGCCAAACAGGAAGGAAAAGCGAAAATTAACAAATTTAACCGTTGTTTGTGAAAATATCTATGGATCAGCATCTTTTTATTTAAAAAGGAAGTAGAGAAAATGCGGTTGGAAGTAGAGAATTCCGTGGGTGTGGAATGATGCTTCTACTGTTTTCAGTCGAGCCGCCTGACGTAGCCACTTCCCTACTGTGCTATGTGGGTGTTTTTGTAACCTTCCGCGGTGGGAGCAGTACGTCTAGAAACGCAGCGTCCTGCGCTCTACGCAGTTGTACGGGACTGGTGACCACGCATTGTCACCCAACTTCTCGAATAACAACACGAGTCGGTTTTGGCAATTAAAGTGGCAGAGCAGTAAACGAGGGATCCAAAAGAACTCTGATTGTTTCGCAAACATATGTATATTTCTCTATAGTTCTTCCAGAGCTAATTAAAAAAGACGCTACTAGAAATCTTTATTTTACACTTTCGCTTGCTTACTTGTTCTTGGCAGTGTTCTTCCTACGCTTTTGTCATGCGCGAGTCTATTTGATGTGGTTCCAATTGTTTGCCAAGTAAAGGAGATGTGTATCTCACAAGCGTGCCTCTGAGGTACACCGCATTTCAATTCTGTTTTGCAGGGTTACGCGTCTTTATCGCGAATGGTGGACATTATTCACCATGGTAGCCCGCCCCGCCCCCGAAATTCAGCGGCATATCTCCCTTCCTCGCCCACGCCACCAATCCTTACACACATTCCTAAAGCACCGCCAAAGCAATGTTGATAATTGACAACTATTCGGTGGTCAACATTTTGCTGCCTTTTTCACTCCTTTTGGATGACGATATTTATCGGCACCTCCTGGTGTGTGAAGGCCACTTTTCTGATCAATTCGGTGCCCGCGCGATTAACTCGAGATGCGTTCAGTTGTCACCATCTATTCAAAGGTCACGCGCATGGCTGTTGCTTCGTTAGTTCAACCTGCTTTGTTTAAACTGATTCAGGGACCAGGAAAGGGATTCGGTTCGTAGTCAGCTGGTCTGTATGCTTGAGGAACCAATTGCAGCCGGAGAAAACGCCCGTTGAGTTTAACTTTTCCGCTTGCTTAATTATTTCCTTGAGTGG
Organism: Dermacentor andersoni; assembly: GCF_023375885.2. Classification (NCBI taxonomy): domain Eukaryota; kingdom Metazoa; phylum Arthropoda; class Arachnida; order Ixodida; family Ixodidae; genus Dermacentor; species Dermacentor andersoni. Next base: position 125,727,984 of record NC_092822.1, read on the forward strand.
CGGCTCGCCGCAATGCTGGCAGATCGTCGGAACCATATATCTGCGAGATGGGTTAAATAAAGTGCAAATTAAGATAATGCGAAACAACGTCCATCATCAAACCCTGCAATAACCCTGAAACCCGTAAGCAATATGGCTGTCACCCCTTACATCGTCTGGTTTTTCCCTTATTGTACAGCACTTTTCGTGCAAAATTGGCAACTGCAAACAAGAGTCGCAAGGAGTTGAGAAATTAAGCCAAGACAACAGCCAAGCAGGAAGGAAAAGCGAAAATGAACAAATATAACCATTGTTTATGAAAATATGTATGGATCAACATCTCTTTATTTAAAAAGAAAGTAGAGAAAACGCTGCCGGAAGTGGGGAACAATTCTGTGTATGTTGAATGACACTTCTACAGTTATCAGTCGAGCGGCCTGACATAGCCACTTCTCTGCTGTGCTTATGTAGGGGTTTTTCTAACCTTCCGCGGTGGGCGCAGTACGTCTAGAACCGCAGCGTCCTGCGTTCTACGCGGTTCAACGGGACTGACGGCCACGCTTCATTGCGCAACTTCCCAAATAACAATACGAGTCGGTTTTGGCGCTTCACTTCAGCTTTTACTGCCAACTGAAGTTTCACTTCAGTTGGCAGTAAAATTTCATGAGTAAAACGGGCTCAGCAGTGAAATGAACTGCAGACTTTTGAAGATCTAATTAATTATGGAGTTTTACGTGCCAAAACCACGATCTGACAATGAGGCATGCCGTAGTGGGGGACTCCAGAAATTTGGACCACCTGGGGTTCTTTAACGTGCACCTAAATCCAAGTAGACGGGTGTTTTCGCATTTCTTCCCCATCGGAATGCGGCTGCCGTGGCCACGATTGGATCCCGCGACCTCGTGCTTAGCAGCCCAACACCACTAGCAACCACGGCGGGTAGACTTTTGAAGAGTGAAATGCTCAGAGTCCATATGTTTGTCAATTTATGTTGCGCACCTTATTGCTTTCGTCGATGAAAAGACTCTTCAGGAACAGCAGACGCTCTGGAGGTATCAAGTACGACGCCATTTTGAAAAGACGTCATGGCGACGATTTTGTTTGCTTCTGTGATTGGCTGGCGAAGTTACACAACCCCGCGCGGTCCGTGTGCCTTGGTTGCCAACTGCTGTTCTTTTTTAAGTTGTATGCTACTATAGAAATCTAGTATCGGGACAGGCGTTCGTCCCGCACTGGACACAAAATAGGCTGATGATGATGATAGAAATCTTTATTTTGCACTTTCGTTTGTTTACTTGTTCTTGGATGTGTTCTTCCAGCGCTTCTTTCCTGCGCGAGTCCATTTGATGTGGTTCCTTGTTTGCCAAGTAAAGAAGAGGTGTATCTCACAGGTGTACCTGTGCACGAGATACGCCTTATTTCATTTCTCTTTCGCGGGTTTACGCGTCTTTATGGCGAATGGCGGGCGTTATTCACATTTATACTAGTAAAGGTACCCCCCTCATTTGCATAGAAAAGTTACCTTGGGTCCAATCGTCGCTGGCGGGCGGCAAACACCACCGATGAAGGTCGTGCACAAAAAACGCTAAGCGCATGCGAGACATCGCTCTTCGTAGACCCGTTGCTCCTCGCGAATTTGGGCTTTACGCGGCCTCCCGATTACGACGGCAGAAGACAAGTGAAATTCAAAATGGAAAACGGCAACTTGTCTTTCTGTTTTTACATACATTCGCGTGGACGACCGGACTGCCGCCAAAAAGAGCCGGAGGACGTATCGAAAAAGAGCCGCGTGACGTGTCGACGGCACCGCCACCACGGGAGAGCGGAAGGAAAGGAAACTAGACACGCAAGCGCTTAGAACGCCGAAAAAGAGAGGGTGGTGCGAACGTACACATGGCGGACGTGGGTCGTGCTTTTGGGATAACATCCGCTATAGTGCCTAGAATATACTGGCTAGTGTGCCGTGCACCCGCTCTTTTCAATGGAGGAGCGTGGCACCGCCTGCAATGAATGCCCACGGTGGCCGACAGAGGTCGCTGCCACACGGGTGGGTGCAGACTGCGCGTGTCGTCTGCTTCGCATATCAGTTTCGCAGCTGTTGCGTCGGTTTCTATGTTGGCGTTTTCAGTGTTATTACAGCGTTGCGTGTTTGTTCTTGGTGTTGTCAAAGAGTGAGTGCGTCGCTGCTGTGTTCGTGTGCCTGTCATTACGAGAACTATGCGGCGGCGATGCAAAAATGCCGAAGAGACAGTGCAAGGAGAGGACCTGCTTTGTGCCGTTGTGTCGAAGCGGTTACCGCTCGAACAAAGGGCCTGTATCCTTGTTCACTCCACCACTGATACGAAGCGGCATCAGAATGGGCAAGAATGATCAGGAGAGCGGACAGAAGGCCGGCACCAATCGCTGTGGTTTGTAAAAAACATTTCGAAAACAGCTTAGTCGACCATGCGTTGTCTATCACTGTGAACGGCGTTGTCCACGAGATTCCCCGCGATAAACCACGCCTGAAACCCTACGCTATACCCACGATATTTCCTGAGTATCCTAGGCATGCACCTTACTTTTCGTGAGTACCAGGGGAAAAAAAAACAAGAAAAAAGGAGCAGTAGTGCTTTGATCTACCATACTGTTATGTTGCACGAAAGATCACTGCCCAAAATTCTTGACCACAGTGTGCAGGCTTCTTTGCGTAAGTAAAGCTGAAGCTAGTGCCGACGCTGCTTCGCTATTGCACTACGCATTTTGACAATGGAAGCCTTGTCTATCTTAGTCAGACCTTGTCAACCGCTGTGAAGGCGTGGAAGATGCTTTTGCTGTGTTCTTTAGCAAAAACAAGTTACATGTAGCGAGTCTAGCTGATTTTTCAGGTCAGCTGCAGACACTGGCCTTTCCCCAACTAGGGTGCCCAGAGCATGAAAAACCAGCTTTGACAAGAAGTTCTACGTTTTCTTGAGGTTTCTGTTTTTTTCGTAAAAGGCATCAACAAAGAGAGGGAAGCGCAAAGGCAACGGCAGAAGCTCTTTAAACTGCGTCACTGCCACTCGATCTATCTTCTTCATGTATGTGTGCATTATCTCATCTAGGGCTGTCTTATATGCCTGCGTTTGACTGTTGTTACGCGAGAATAAAATATTTGTTACGCTTAAATGAAAGATCTGTTTCCCATTTTCGTTCACTTATATCAGACATAAAAAGAAATCTGCACGTGTTTACCAGGTATTAAAAAATGTATAGTACACAGAACACCGCATGCAGTCCATTTTACAGGCAAAATTTTTTGCTTATTATCCTATCCTTGTGGCCCAATGGGCATTATGAGGAGATGGGTACATGGTTTACAAACAATAAAAAACATTCAAACCTATGAGGACAACAATACGATAATAGGCAGAAATATAGCAGCAAATAAAAAGAGAGGACAGCGAAATTCAAGTCATTTCAATGGATGATCGGTTACAGCGGTTTTCAATGGTTATGTATTAATATAACATCAATAGAACCGTAACGTAAGCTTAGAATTCCTTTACTTTATTAGAATGAAAAATGTAACCTAAAACTTACCCTTAAAAAAATTACGCTGCCATCATGGCTAGAATAAAAAACAAGTGTCCTTAGCTATCGCCGAAGAGACACGTACGAAGGCGAACGCCTTGTAAAGCCTACTGTGATTCACCTTAATGCACCCTAATCCTCCTTCATCCACCCTAATCCTCCTTAATTAATACACCTTAATCCCCCTAATTCAACCTAATACCCCTTAATCCAATCACTGTAATCAATAATTAAATTTGCTAATCATTTAGCATCTCTTATACACGGCTGGACATGCTTTGGTTCGTTTCTGGCCTTCCTTGGATCGTGTGATATGTTCTGTACCTCGCAACACGGCCTTGGAACATGGAGATCTAAGGCATTTGCCTTAAATATTACGTTTTCTCTTCGCCAGCATAGAAACACATCAGGTTCCCCGCTCGAAGCCGAGCTGAGATAGCACACGCTTTTCACACAAGCGACAAGCGCTAGAGAAGCCTGTGGTTCTCAAAACAAACCATAATTTATAAATCAGCTGCCCACATTTGAACTTTGCTGCTGCTACGGCTTAATAAAAACAAAAAGCACAACAGCCCGCTTGCCGATGCGGTGGAAACACGGCGGCCTACGAAGACCGGATGGTGCCGCGGCACCCACCTGCACTGCAGCGCTCCTAGCGACAGCCGCCGGCATTCATTGCATCCGGTGCCACCCGGGAGGCCGCGGACGGCACACTAGCCAGTATATTCTAGGCACTATACATCCGCAAATACCTGCGGTTCTTCAATAGGGCTAGAATACGATCGCTACATCACGCAACATCTACGCAGGGCACATCGTCGCCAAGTGATGGAGAATCACTAGGTAGACGCATACTACACTGACGCACACTTCTATGCCAGCACCAAAACTTCCAAAATACCTAGCAAGCACTAAACAAACACATACCTTCATGCTTGCTTTAAAGCTAACACCAAAACTCTAATGTCTTCATGTAAACCAGCGGACCTTTTCGAAAAAATTGTAACAATTTTTTTTCAGGAACATCTGTTCTTACCCTTGTGCCTGGGACTGCTTTGGGACCCAGTTGTTACAAGGATAGTTCAAGGGCGCGCTTCAGGTCCACAGGCGCCATTGCGCTTGGACCCCTCCTACACTATCGCCAGCCAGGATCGGCCCACATTTTCGTTGAAGTAGAATAGGATTGCACGGAATCCTAACCATAAACAGCTTGGCCGTAAAAAAAAATCAGTGCGGTTCTACTCTTTGAAAAACGATGACAAGCGAAGCTGTGAATATGGGCCCCTTAATAGCGAACTGCACCTAAGCCGCGGATCGGCCCGGCATTGTGTATGACTGGCTGTCATCTAGCTGTTATGCCAACTTACAAAGGGTCGGGACCTCGTCAAGCTGTCCAAGCTTTTAGTCCGGTATTCCCCCTTTTTAAGGAAATAATGGATTGATTGATTGATTGATTGATTGATATTGATTGCATTAACTTCAAGATCGGCCCACATACGGGGAGTGCTTAACGCCTGCTTCGCCTCTGCCGCAAGTCGGCCCGGCATTGCACTTTTTTCGGGATCCGCCCACTTATGAAGAGTGCTTAGCGCCTGCTTCGCCTCCACCGCAAGTCAGCCCGGCATTGCACTATCTTTGGAAACACCCATGTATGGGGAGTGCTTAACGCCAGCTTCGCCTCCGCCGTGGGTCGGCCCGGCATTGCACTATATATCTTCGGTATCGGCCCACGTGTGAAAAACTGTTGGTCTATGTGGCCCTACAGATTTCGGCCCTACAGGTGTCGTTATTGGGGTTATTTACCGTCCTCCTGACATAAACACATCTTTCTCAAGAGAATTCTGTCGTTTGTTAGGCAAACTTACACTTCGGTTTCCGAGTTCTAGCTTACTATTACTAGGTGACTTTAACTTTCCTGTAATTAATTGGTCTTCATTAACAGCTCCAGGTAGTGATCTCGAGGCTCAGGCTTTCCTTCAGCGCTGCTTTGATTTTTCATTGCAGCAACTTATCTCCGAACCCACGCGTCGCTCAGCCACTTCTGCCAATGTTCTGGATCTTATCCTAACCAACAATCCTTACCTTTGCTCTAATATTGCGCGCTTCAAAGATCTTTCAGATCATTCCATAATCACCGAAAATGTTAACTTTGTGCCTCACAGAAAATCAACGCGTACTAAACAAATCAGGTGCTACAACCGAGCAAACTTCGGTGAAATACACGCTGAGTTGGCAGTTTTTGCTGGACACTTTCTTCTCGATTTTCGAAAACGTTCAGTAGAGGTTCAGTAAAAAACTTGCTGCTCTTGTCGGCAAGTACAAACCTGTCATTAGCGTACCATGCACCAACACCGCGCCTTGGTTTAATAGCCATCTACATCGCCTTAACAATAAGAAGAAACGCCTCTACAGACAGGCCAACTTAAACAGGCAATCCAATTGCTGGCAACGCTACAAAGCCTGCGATAAGGAAAATCAGTCTGTGCTCAAATCTACTCGTCGCCATTTCTTCACACACAATCTACCATCAATGTTAACAACCCTCGAAACTACAGGCGGACAATCAATCCTTCCAATAATCCCGATCTAACCCTCACCGATGCTGTAGGAGGCAGATTCCTGCGGCTGAATGCGCTGAAGTTTTCAGTAAAGCATTCACATCAGTTTTTACCCGTGAAGAGGCCTTTTTAGCCCCTGTCACAATGAATACTTCTAACACCTCAATGTCCGAAATAGTTATCAGTGAGACCGGCATCTCATTCTTACTAACGAAACTTAAAACTTCATCAGCCTCTGATCACTTAGGTTTCAGCAACAAAATACTCGTGAATTCATCAGAAGGTATTCGCATTTTATCCGCTATTTTTTTTCCACAGTTTCTTTCATCTGGTTTCGTTCAAAGCGACTGGCGGTTAGCTAAGGTCGTGCCGATTTTCAAGTTTGGGAATCGTTCATTGCCTCTCAGTTACCGACCCATTTCATTAACTAGCACAGTTTGCAAACTCCTTGAACATGTGATTCACTCCCAGGCTATTAACTATTTAGAAGAACATAACATCATCTTTAGGTACCAACATGGTTTCCGTAAAGGCTACTCGTGCGAAACGCAACTTGCTGGATTCATCCAAGATCTGCATTCATCTGTCGATGCTGACATTCAAGTCGACTCGATACTTCTAGATTTTTCGAAAGCTTTCGATAGCGTACCACGCAATAGGTTATTAACCAAATTGGCACTGCTTAATATTCAACCTCTTGTTTTAGCATGGGTTAAAGCTTTTCTTTCTTCCACGTTTGAGTCACCGTCAATAACCATAATTCTTCATTCGGCCAAGTATATTCCGGTATCCGACAAGGAAGTGTACTTGGTCCCTTACTTTTCCTGTTTATTAATGATTTACCTATGTTTCGTCCCAAATCAGACTTTTCGCTGAAAATTGTGTAATTTACCGTAAAATTCATTCTAATGATGATCGCCTTGCCCTACAGTATGACCTTGACTCAGTAACATTATGGTACTCTACTTGGCTCATGCAACTTAAACCTTCGAAAACAAAATCTATGTCTTTCACTAACCGTCTCGAATTCTAACTGCATATACCTTAAATAATAATCCAGTTGAGTTGGTAACCACTTATACGTATCTCGGTGTCCACATTCATTCCGATATATCATGGAACCATCACATTAACCTTACTGTTACATCCGTTAACCAGTCATTAGGTCTTTTAAAACATAGCTTAAAGAATGCCTTCCCACCTCCGATCACGTGCTTATACCACCCTAATCCGACCTATGTGGTGGTGGTGGTGGTGGTGAATTGTAGCAACAGCCGGGTTTAGCCTGGCGATCAAGGCCGGCAATTGCTCCGCCCGAGCGTCTCGCACAATACCGCTGAAGGGTTTCGCCATTTGTCCATCAAACTAGTCTCTCTTAAGAATTCGATAAGGAGACGTGAAGTTTCTTTGCGGGCTATAACTGATCCCTCGGGAAATATAAGGTGTTGCAGGCACGCATGCTGAAGGTCCTTTTTTTTGCAGATTCTTCAGGAGAGCGTCCCTTTCATCTTGGAATTTCTGGCAGGACCACAAAAAGTGCTCAATGTCTCCTGCCTCGTTGCATGCCTACAGTTCGGAGAATTGATTTGTCCCGTCTTAAATAACCAGCCCGGTGTATTAGCAGATCCTGTCCTTATTCGATATAGAAGTGAGGCTTCCTCTCGGTGCAAACTCTTGGTTACGCAGGGCATATGCGGTGGAACCCAAAGCGACGCAAAGTGATTTCGAAGGTCAGATTTTTACACTTGATTACTCCTAGGAGCCTTGACTTTGGGAGGATGATGGAGCGCTGCGTATGGAAGCGCATCAGCTTTTTCGTTTCCAGAGATGCTAATGTGGGAGAGAATCCACTGAAACTGTGAATCCACTGTGAAGCCTTTGTTGCGTTCTTTCACGATGGCTAGTGATTTGCGTGGGAACTTGAGGGATGACAGACCACGGTACACTTGTAACGCGGCCTTTGAGTCCGTAAGGACAACCACATTCTGCGGAAGCAAAGTATTTAGTTTGCGCAGAGCAGAAGGTATTGCTACTCCTTCCACAACTGTCGACGAGGCTATACAGTCCAGACGGGCAGACCACGTATACCTTAGAGAGGGAATATAGAATGCAGCTGCGCAGCGGTCCTCGTCTGCCTTGACAGAGCCATCTGTGTATACTTGTAGGTGATTCGAGTGAGTCATGTTCAGATGTTCCAGGACTAATGACTTGGCTTCTGCAGATGGAATGCAGCTCTTTGACTGCAGTCGTGGTACACTTGAGTTGCATGTGATCTCCTCGAATGTCCAGGGTGGTTCTATCCTTTCCCTCTGTCTCGAGCAGCACAATCCTAATACGCGAAGCGTGTTCAGTGCTGCATAAAAATCTGAGCGCGGCCTGTTACCTATACGTCGTAACAGGGCTTTGCCAGGCGTAGACTCACTCAATCGTAGTAGCTGGATCATCAGAGCCTGGGAAGCCTGAAGTCGCAGAGGGCGTGACTCAGCTTCGTGGAGCACTTTCTTTTTTGACGCTGGCTGAGGGACTCCAAGGCAAAGTCGGATACCTTTTCTGTGGATGGCTTCTAATTAAGCGCTCATATTCGCTGTAGAGGGTGACATCAGAGGTAGCTGATACAGGATCCGACTGGTAATCAACGCTGTATATGTAACCGTAGCATCGAAGTCGGGTGGTTGCCCCAGCGTATGCCAGCGACTCGCTTGAGCACATGTAGCCTGGGTGACGATGACGCCAAACGTGGTCAATACCGCCGCGCCAGAGTAGCCTGTGGTCTAAGGTAACGCCAAGAAATCGGACGTTGGTGACTTGTCGAATCTGGTATCCGTCCAAATTCAGAGTCAAGCGTGTAGATTTTCTTGTCACTCCAGGAAATAGTACGTATGATAATTTCTCTGCTGATAGTGATAATCCAATCGTTGCCAAGTGGCCCTGAATGGCTTTTACTGTTCCCTGGGCTATTCGTGCGAGGCAGCGATGCTGGTAGCCGGAGACCCATATGCAGATATCATCGGCATATATAGATATCTTCACTGGTGTTCGATGGTTTAGTACTCTTTGGAGGCTACTCATGGCAATGTTAAATAATAAGGGAGATGAAACACTCCCCTTTGGCATGCCGCGAAATATACCTATTTCATCGCTCAAAGTGTCGTCAAGACGAACTCTGATGCGACGATCATTGATGAACGTATGTCTAAAGTGCAAGAGATGACCCGTGACGCCTATAACGTGTAACTGGCTGATGATGGCTTTTTGAGACACGTAGCCGTAAGCCTTGGAGACATCCATGAAAACAGCAAGTGTCGACAGGCCATCCGCACTGTAATGTTCTATGTGGCTTAGCAGGTCCAGCACATTGTCTTGAGTGCTTAGACGCTACCGAAACCCAGTCATGCACGATGGTAGTTTTCGACCCTGCTCGACATACCAAGTGAGTCTTGTGCACGCCATCTTTTCCCTTAGCTTCGCTGCACAGGAGGTCAGCGATAACGGTCTGTATTAGTCCAGAGCTGCAGGATTCTTTCCAGGCTTCAGAACGGGTACCACCCATGTTACCTTCCATAAATGTAGGATATCCCCACTGGCCCACACTTGGTTAAAAAATGCCAGCAAATCATGTCGTCTGTCAACCGGTAGGTTAGTCAGCATCTGATTACTGATAAGGTCAGGTCCCACCGCACAGCGACGTCGGAGGCTGCTCATAGCTAGTTCCAACTCTCCGAGTGTGAAAGAAGCATCCATTAGAGACGACGATAGCGGCGGAGGCGGGTTGGTTGTGCCGGCTGACCTGCCGGAAGAGTCATCATCATCATCAGCCTAGTTACGCCCACTGCAGGGCAAAGGCCTCTCCCATACTTCTCCAACTACCCCGGTCATGTACTAATTGTGGCCATGTTGACCCTGCAAACGTCTTAATGTCATCCGCCCACCTAACTTTCTGCCGCTCCCTACTACGCTTCCCTTCCCTTGGAATCCAGTCCGTAACCCTTAATGACCATCGGTTATCTTCCCTCCTCATTACATGTCCGGCCCATGCCCATTTTTTTTTCTTGATTTCAGCTAAGATGTCATTTACCCGCGTTTGTTTCCTCACCCAATCTGCTCTTTTCTTATCCCTTAACGTTACACCCATCATTCTTCTTTCCATAGCTCGTTGCGTCGTCCTCAATTTAAGTAGAACCCTTTTCGTAAGCCTCCAGGTTTCTGCCCCGTAGCTGAGTACTGGTAAGACACAGCTATTATATACTTTTCTCTTGAGGGATAATGGCAACCTGTTCATGATCTGCGAATGTCTGCCAAACGCACCCCAGCCCATTCTTATTCTTCTGATTATTTCCGTCTCATGATTCGGATCCGCCGTCACTACCTGCCCTAAGTAGACGTATTCCCTTACCACTTCCAGTGCCTCACTACCTATTGTAAATTGCTGTTCTCGTCCGAGGCTGTTAAACATTACTTTAGTTTTCTGCAGATTAATTTTTAGACCCACTCTTCTGCTTTGCCTCTCCAGGTCAGTGAGCATGCATTGCAATTGGTCTCCTGAGTTACTAAGCAAGGAAATATCATCAGCGAATCGCAAGTTACTGAGGTATTCTCCATTAACTTTTATCCCCAATTCTTCCCAATCCAGGTCTCTGAATACCTCCTGTAAACACGCTGTGAATAGCATTGGAGAGATCGTATCTCCCTGCCTGACGCCTTTCTTTATTGGGATTTTGTTGCTTTCTTTATGGAGGACTATGGTGGCTGTGGAACCGCTATAGATATCTTTCAGTATCTTTACATATGGCTCGTCTACACCCTGATTCCGTAATGCCTCCATGACTGCTGAGGTTTCGACAGAATCAAACGCTTTCTCGTAATCATTGAAAGTTATATATAAGGGTTCGTTATATTCTGCACATTTCTCTATCACCTGATTGATAGTGTGAATATGGTCTATTGTTGAGTAGCCTTTACGGAATCCTGCCTGGTCCTTTGGTTGACAGAAGTCTAAGGTGTTCCTGATTCTGTTTGCTATTACCTTCGTAAATACTTTGTAGGCAACTGACAGTAAGCTGATCGGTCTATAGTTTTTCAAGTCTTTGGCATCCCCTTTCTTATGGATTAGGATTATGTTAGCGTTCTTCCAAGATTCCGGTACGCTCCAGGTCATGAGGCATTGCGTCTTGTCGTTTAGCCCTACTCGGGTGCCAGCAAGCAGTACAATATCATCTGCATACATCAGTCCGGCTAGTACTTGAGCTACCTTCTGCCCTTCCAGCACATAGCTTATGTCGGTTCCTATTGTGCTCTGTTCTAGTCTCTTTTCCATTTGGCTCATGTAAATCATAAGAAGCAAGGGCGACAATGGACAGCCCTGCCTGAGTCCTCTTCTTATTTTAGCTGGCTTTGTAGTTTCCCCCTCCCATGTTATCTCTACCTGATTATCCGTATAAACTTGTTGTAGGAACCCGATCACCTTTCTATCTAGACCATATTCCTTCAACTGGCTCCATAACTTTTCTCGGTTTACATTATCATAGGCTCATCTAATGTCTAAAAAAGCTATCCATAGCGGTTTCTGCCAGGCTGTCGCTATATCTATGCACTGTGTAAAATAACAAATAAATTATCATCTAGCCTTCTGTTCTTTCTATATCCATTCTGCAGTTCTCCCAAGATCTCCTCACGTTCTGCCCATTCTTCCATTCTCATTTTCACCATCTGCATTGCTACTCTGTATATGACTGATGTGACAGTTATTGGCCTGTAGGATTTAATGTTGTCCTTGCTTCCCTTACCTTTGTAAACTAATATCATTCTGCTTGATTTCCAGTCTTGTGGAACATCTCCCCCTACTACTATTTGTTCAATAAGTTATCGTAACTTTAATTTACTTTTCTGGCCTAATATGCTTATCAATTTCATAAGTATGTCATCAGGTCCTGTCGCTGTTCCCACGGGGACCTTGTGTTCAATTCTGTCCCATTCCTTACTTGTCATCCCTCTGTTCTCCTCCTCTAATTCTGTCCTGCTGTTGTCATTGTTCTCCATTTCGCTACCCATTGGTTCTGCAAATGCTGCCTCTATTGTTAACCTAATATATTCCTGAGCTTCCTCTCCCTCTACCCTTGTTCCTTCTGGTGTGGTCAGTGAGTGCTGAACCACCTCTATCTTCTTACTCTGTTGCCTTATGTGTTCCCAAAATTTCTTAAGAGGCATTTCTGTCTTTTCTTTTTTTTTTTGTATCTCTAACAGCCACTGTACCCCTACTTTTGCTATCTTGGCTTGAATTAATGCCAATGCTTCTCTTTTCATTGCAAGGTAATCCTCCCATTTTGTCTCCACCTCTTCTGGTGTGGCTCCCCTTTTCTTTGCTGCTCTGTGTTTTCTGCACGCATCTTTGCGTTGCTCATGGCTTCCTTAACTTCTCGGTCCCACCAGCTTTTCCGTTTGTTTTCCCTGCTTACTTCCTAGTTTCCTAATCTGTCCCTTCTCTAGCTCTCGTTTAAAAATGCCTATTAACTCGTCGTATGTCCATGCCCTTTGCGGTTGCTTGGTTACCATGCTTTCAATGTTTTTCGCCACTTCTTGTAGCTGCCTGTCATTCAATTTGCTCATACCTTTCCTTTCTTTAGTTTCTAGCAGTGGTACTGTCCTTCCAAAACTGATTTTGATTCGTTTGTGATCACTCCCCAGGCTGGCAGTGGCCGCTCAGTGTTACCAGTCAAATCCCGACCTTTGCGGTACTCTGAATTTTTTCCCAGTGACTCTAGTCTGCCCAACACCCCAGCGACATCTTCCTGTGCCGACGCGCCTCGTCCCAACAACACTGGCGATGTTACCAGAATCATCCGGCGTGAGATCGAGGCCGCCTAACCGGCTCTACTCCAGCCCCTCCAACGCACCTGCAGTCACGGTTTCCCTGATCCAGGCAGTTGTCTGCCAGGAGTTCGCCAACATGGGTCTTCACACCATCGGCTCGACCCATCGCCCTGATACCCACCCGGCTTCTTCGATTCCGCCCCGTCTCGCATCTTCTTACCCACCACGTTTCCACAATCTGTCTGAATGGCGCACTGCTGACGACAAGCCCATTTGTTTTCACTGCCATCGAATCGGGCACATTTCTCGGCACTGTCGCAGTCGCTGGAGTTCCCCGAACCGGTCTACTTATACTTCATGCTCGCCCCCCAGGTGTCCCTTCTCGTCCCTATGCCGCACGCTCCGATAATGCTGCCGCTGATTCTCCTGCGCCGAACCGCCCCTATTCTCGTTCGCCTTTGCCCCAACGACGACAATCTCGCTCCCCCCAGCCCCGTCGCTCCTATTCGCCGACTCCCTTCGGACGCCGCTCCCAGCCGGAAAACTAGACGATGCAGAGCCTCGAGGTGACGCTGCATTGCTCCCTACGCTGCCAAATCCTCCACTGACGTTGCCCACTCATCTGAACCTTCCTGACGTGAAAGTTGACGGTGTTTCTGTATCTGCTCTCATAGACACTGGGGCGCATTTGTCGGTAATGAGCGCCGACCTTCGCAATCGCCTGAAGAAAATAATGACACCCGCCACGCCGCCTGTTGTCCATGTCGCCGATGGCGAAACATCCCCCGTAATTGGTATGTGTGCCGCCCGCGTCTCCTTCGCCGATCGCTCTACTATCGTGCTATTCAGTCATCGCCCACTGTCCCCACGACATCATCCTCGGCTTAGACTTTCTCTCCGCACATTCTGCTCTCATCGATTGTTCCGCCAGTACTCTCCGCCTTGACTTGCCTGTTCTGGATCCCGCTGAACCACACCCCAGTCGCCTCAGTTCCGTTGACTTCGTTCGCTTGCCACCTTCGGCACCCACTTACGTCGACTTCGTGTCATCCCCATCAGTCCCCGATGGTCACTACATCGCGGCTCCTATGCAAGATGTCCTCCTATACACACGGGATCACAGTACCTCATACAGTTTTATCTATTACGGCGAATTGCGCCCGTGTCGTGTGGTTCTTTCCTTGTCTTGTCCTTTTTTGCGCAGTTTTTTCTTGGTTCTCATAATGTCATACCAACTAGCCCCTCATTGTACGCTTCTAGAATTGCGTCTGCCTGCCGCAGTGGTCGATTGTGGCTTGACGACAAAAGTGCTGCCACGCGGGATGTCTCTGGCCCAGCTTTGCTCATTCGAGGATCACTCAGTAGCATCTATTGCAGTAGACGACAATTCAGCCGATCCTCCTCTACCATCGCAGTCGGCAACTTGTACCATCGCCGACTTACAGAAAATGATTGCATGAACGCATGATGGACTCCCTTCTTCACGGTTTCAAGTGGTCCACGTGCCTGTGCTACTTGGACGACGTTATAGTATTCTCCCCAACATTCGCTACGCACCTCGAGCGCCTCTCAGCAGTCCTGGACGTTTTTCGTCGAGCCGGTCTGCAGCTCAACGCATCGAAGTGCCCATTCGGCCGTCGACAGATTACCGTCCTTGGACATCTCGTTGACGTGAACGGAGTGCAACCGGACCCAGGCAAGATCCATGCTGTTACGCACTTCCCTGTTCCAAAGTGTGTCAAGGATGTGCGCAGCTTCATCGGCCTTTGCTCGTACTTCCGCCGTTTCGTGAAAAATTTCGCGGCCATAGCACGACCACTAACCGAGCTTTTGAAAAAAGACGCCCCTTTCCAGTGGGGCGATAACGAGGCCTCTGCATTCTCGCTTCTAATCGACCTTCTCACAACGCCTCCCGTTCTGGCCCATTTCGATCCTTCTGCGCCTACCGAAGTCTGTACTGATGCCAGCGGTCACGGAATTGGCGCAGTACTGGCACAACGCCAGCGTGGCCACGACCGTGTTATCGCTTACGCCAGCAGGCTCCTCTCGCCCGCGGAGCGCAACTATTTCATCACTGAGCGTGAGTGTCTGGCCCTAGTTTGGGCGGTTGCGAAGTTCCGCCCACACTTATATGGCCGAACCTTTTCCGTTGTCACAGACCATCACGCGCTTTGCTGGTTATGCTCATTGAAAGACCCTACAGGAAGACTTGGTCGCTGGGCCTTACGCCTCCAAGAATATTCGTATACTGTTACCTATAAATCTGGCCGACTACACAAAGACGCTGACTGCCTGTCTCGCTACCCGGTAGACGAGCCTGACGACGCCAACAGTAGTACCGCCAACGGCATTTAAATTTCTCTGTGTCTGCCTTCACTAACATCGCCGATGAGCAGTACCGAGACCTATCGCTGCGAGTACTCATCGAGCATCTGCGCTCTACACCTACCGACGCATCCGTTCGCCGATATGTCCTCCAGGGCGGCATTCTGTACCGAAGGAACTTCCTCCCTGACGGCTCTGATCTTCTTGTCATGCCAAAATATCTACGACAGACTGTGCTCTTTGAGATGCATGATGCACCCACTGCAGGACATCTTGGGGTAACCCGCACGTACGACCGCGTCCGCCGCCGCTTCTATTGGCCTGGTCTCGCTGGCTCCGTCCGATGCTACGTTGCTGCCTGTGATCCCTGCCAGCGTCGAAAAACACTTCAAGTGCTACCTGCCAGTCATCTCCACCTGATCACCATCCCTGTGGACCCGTTCTTTTGTGTTGGATTAGACCTCCTCGGTCCCTTTCCCACGTCTCCTCTGGGAACAAATGGGTAGCCGTCGCAACTGATTATGCTACCCGATACGCTATCATGCGGGCTCTCCCTACCAGTTGTGCCACTGACGTCGCGGACTTTCTCTTGCGTGACATTATCTTACTTCATGGCGCCCCGCGACAGCTGCTTACTGACCGTGGTCGTAACTTCCTCTCGAAAGTTATCGCCGACATTGTGCGTTCCTGCTCCATTCAACACAAGCTGACTACCTCATACCATCCTCAAACCAATGGCCTGACAGAGCGGTTAAACCGTACTCTTACCGATGTGCTGTCCAAGTACGTTTCCAAGGACCACCACGACTGAGTCATTGCCCTTCCTTACGTCACATTTGCGTACAATTCTTGTCGGCACGACACCGCCGGATTTTCTCCATTTTATCTATTGTACGGTCGCGAAGCGACCTTGCCTCATAGACGCGGCACTTCCTCCTGCAGCGATCTCTACAAGCGAGTATGCGCGCGACGCCATCGCCCTCGCCGACCATGCACGCCAGCTTGCCTGTACTCGACTGACGGCCTCGCAAACCACTCAGCAGCGTCAGTACAACGCCCACCACCGTGACATACAGTTTTCGCCTGGTGCGCTCGTGCTCCTGTGGTCACCCTCTCGTCACGTCGGACTTTCAGAGAAGCTCCTTTCGCCATATACAGGGCCCTACCGCGTGCTGCCCCAGGTGACGTACGAAATTGCTGCTGTGCGTTCGGCCTCATCCTCTACTCTGGCATCTAGTGATGTTGTGCACGTAAGTAGGCTCAAGGCCTACTACACTGCTTCCGAGTCCGGCTTTTAGTCGCTCCGGGACGGCGCTTTTGCTGCCGGGGGTAATGCTACGGAACAGTATTTGTGATGACAAAGAGGCGAGCAGGGTGAAGACGACGACGATTAGAGGCTAGCGCGGGCTGTTGCCTCTTGGCCAAGTGCGGCATATTGCCTTGTAAATATACTTGTATATAGCTTTTCGTTGGCGTCTTCCTACGTAACAATATTCTTCATTAAATGTTCATGCAAACCACCCCAGGAGTCATTGGAAGGAAAGGGACATAAAAAGGGACGGTAAATTGGGTGTAAAGGTTAGAAACAAAATGTCCACGTAAGTTCACAATGATGGCAAGCAGAAAATTAGGAAAAATGTTTGATCTGTGACACAAAGGGAACTGCCTTTTTTGTAAGCCCAAGTAGGCCGTACACAGGAGCAAATATTCGCCGTCACTCGGCGAATATCAGCGCATGAAAAACACTCTCGCTACCCAGGGACACTTCTCGCCAATCCGTTAAAATATGCTGAGTCATCTCGGGATTTTTTCTGCGACAGGCACATAAATCGCCCTGTACACAGGTGCAAATATTCGTTGCGTGGCAGTGTTATTTCATCTTCCGCAGTAATATGAACCACACCATATTAACACGATAGCGTTAACGGCCCTGTGTAACAGAAAATGTGGTGTCGGATGTCATTCCAACAAACAGAATTTCGAATCACGCATACCCAACCATGCAGGCTTTCATGTGGCGCAAAGAAGTTGCTGAAGTAATAGAATTTCTCAAGGTAAAACACGTACAAAAATCGTAAAGTACAACTTGCAACCAAAAGACATGATAGTGTTGGATCATAATTTGAATATATGAGAAAGCATATTTCTGTTACCGAAAACTAAAAAAAAAAAGACCTTTTTAGCATTCCTACCATTCATAGAGTGGCCATGGCCACCCAGATTTGCGTGCACAAATTTCAAAGGCCATAAAGCCGCGCGCCCGGTCCCTTGCAACACCTCCAGATGGCACTCGCCTGCGCTGCATCATGGCCCACGCAAGATGCCAGGTTTCTACCAGAAAGCTCACCTTCATGCATAGCGTTCGCCGCCAGCGTTTCCTGGTAAACAGTACGATTACATAAGCTGTAGTAGCCGGGAAGCGTGAGAAGCAGTCAGGGATCTTGGAAACCTGTCGTGTTTCACTCTTAAAGGCGACGCTTGAACGTCCTCCAAATTTTAAGATAATGTGTGAGCTGGTATGACAGAGTCTAGCGCGCCAAACTGCACTAACCATACTGAAATAACAAGAGCCTTCTATGTAGTGCCATGTAGACGATCAGTTGTGCGCCGCCGACCACAGTGGCTTCTCAGTATAGTCTGTGACTGCTCGTCTCTGAAAGGGGCCAGGATATGCGATGCTCTTAGTAGTTTGAAAAGACAAGGAAAACTGTGGAACCCTACCTGCTTTATTCATTTAGTAGACAACCCTTGTTGTACTGTGATCAGTAATCACTGGCCACTCCTAGTACTGTTATTTAGCTGAGAGCCTTTCCGGTGGTCTTGCGGAAACACTAGCTTCAGTTATTCCTTTACGCCCAAGCGATCTTTGGTCAGACATGTGTCCTGTACATTTTGTATGAAATAAATATTGAACACAATTTTCAATCGGTGCATCTGCATCACGACAATTGGCTATGCACAGAGAGCACAACTGCTGCAAATGACAGTTAAGTCTGTCAATGGTTCCTCCCGCTTCTCATGACGATTGTCTGGCAGCAGCGACAAAATATTATTCTTGCTAATTTAACTTATTCGTGTCAGCGATTCTGTGGAAGAAACACAATGCAATTGTCCACACTGCGCGCATAACATTTTCATTACAAGCTTTTAAGGACACCTGCATTTCGCACTTTCCAGATACGATGAGAAAACCTTGCACGTTGCTGATTGCAACCTGTAGGTAACAAAAAATAAAAAGGCGAGGCATTCACTGTACACTAGAGCCACTAGAGCCAAGGTATTCAAGTAAGGATAGTTGCTTTGTCGGTCGTATAAACCCGTTAAGCATTCGCTTAATAACTAAATTAAGCATGGTGTCATGTGCGCACAGGCACGCAAACACATCTCATTCGATGACCACGGACACTCGCTTTCAAAATGCTGCCATGAGACAAAGTGGCGGCAGCAGTGAGCGAATTGGCCTTCGAGCTGCCTCTCACTTAAACGCGAACCAAACGGCAAGAACACAGCGTTCATGAAGCTATTAGCCCTCAGTGCACCTCGACTCTGTACTCTATGCATATCCCTTTCAAGATAGGGCCCGCACGGCCACGTTCAGCCACGCAATACGCAACCACCACTAGAGTAGAACTGCCCTGCCCCCGGTGCCTTGTGCGTGATGAAAGACGGCGCGCTTCCCTCATGCCTTCCTCCCTTGCCTGCGCGTGATCGAACTACCACTCTTGGCTCACTCTCGCACCCTCAGCATACATTGCGCAGCCACAAAGTTATCGCACTTGGACTTTGTAAGGAACATCACGGTGACGCCGACAGCGAAAATACACCTGGAGTGTCAATGTAATTGCCATCACAATAAAATGAAGAAAGGGAACACTGTCCAAGGCTTCTGCCATCTTGCCGAGCTTGGCTCCTGTGCATATAAGTGGCCTTACCGCACAGCTTTGGGACACAATGGCAGACCTTTGCAGACTCTGCTTTCCTGTGGGAGAATATAAAGGGACACTGGAGCCAATGTGTTCAACCAGCCATAGCTGCATGGGACACAGTAGAAAATGCCCGTAAGGAATGTCCACCTTTTAAAGTGCAAGGTTCAAAGCTGGGAGTCCTAATTTGTAAGCAGCCTAAATAAGCGAGAGACGTATGAAGTATTGGTGGAATAAAAGCGGGAATGAAATGGAAGTGAAATCATCACAGGTAACATTACGACAGAAAGAAGATAGGCAAAGTGCTATGTTAGGAGAGGGTTGTACTTAGGTAGCTTACAAAGGCTAGGTTACTATTTGTCCCCATCTTGATTTAAAGAGGGGGGGGGGTCATTAGAACATTATAATTATTACGAATAGTCAAGGTCATGTTCCACCATGGTGGTTGATAGATGGCACCACCGTTCCACTGCAACGAAATCAAAATTTTTCAGGTGGCATGTACTCTGCTTTATTGTGAACAGGCAATTAATGGTACTAAAATAAACGCACTCAGTGCGAAATGCGAGCGGAAAGCTATTTAGCTGGAAGGGTCGCGCCTATTAATTTAAGCACTAAGACGCGTCATCACAGTGAAGACAGATGCCGACGCCAAAGAGCGGGGCAACAAAAACAATAGATGTACGTGCTAGATGTACAATAGGTACATGCTATGACTTCTTATAAGTACTTAGGTATTAACTTGTCCAGTAAACTCGGTTGGTCCTCACACATTTGCAGCGTTAGCAATGATGCCAATTGTTTACTTTGCTACCTGCCCCGTAATCTACGTCTTGTTTCCCCTTCAGTAAAACTACTCGCACATTTAACACTTGTTCGACCCAAACTGGAATACGCATGCTCAGTTGCGACCCATACCAATCTAATCTGGCAACAGCACTGGAATCTATACAGAATCATGCAGCCAGGTTCATTCACTCTGACTAATCTTACCACACTAGCGTCACTAAACTTGAGTCATCTCTGAACCTTCCAACTCTCGAGCACCGCCGCAAAACAGCAAGACTGTCTCTTACAAATTTTATCACTCGCTGCTTCACCAGACCGACATCATGCCTGTGCATCACACTTCATTTCATTTATTTACTCTCACAGCCGTACAGGTATTACAGAGAGGAGTGGCAACAGAAAAAGAAAAAAAAAGTGGCTAATGAGGCAGCACATGGTCACAGATAGCTGACTTGAACGCATCATGATTTGTTATAGTGACGACGGAGGCGGGAAGGCGATTCCAGTCTTGACTTGTTTTCGGGATGAAGGCTTTGAGGTAAACATTGCTTTTACACTGAGGCACCTCAACCTTCATTCGACGATCAATACGGAATGACCAATGGCTCGGAGGCGAAAAAAGTGTCATATTTAGGTCATTATTAGTGTAGTATATTTTATGAAACAGGCATAAGCAGGAAATTTGACGTCTAGTAGAAAGGAGAGGTAGGTCAAGCTTTTGCTTCATGCGAGAAATGCTGGCTAAGCGATAGTAGTTAGAGAGGATAAACCTAAATGAGCAGTTTTGAACCGATTCTAACGACTGTGTTAACGAGCTAGTGTACGGGTCCCATATTGGTGAAGCGTACTCGAGTTTAGAATGCACGAGTGTTTTATATAGTTAGTCGTTTCAATGGAATGGGAGCGAGGCGGAAATCCTGCCGAAGAAAACCAAGGGAACTGTTAGCTTTGTTAATACCATGGTGGATATGTTTCTGCCATGACAGGTTTTTAGTGATATGGATGCCTAGATACTTGTAGCTGTCGATGAACTGAAGAGGGCAACGGTTAAGATCATAGCCCTGAGAAATAGACTGGTTAATCTTTCGAGACACCCTCATTGCTTTACATTTGTCAATGTTTAGTTTCATAAGCCATGTATTAGACCAAGAAGAAATTTTATTTAGGTCAGATTGAAAAAACGGAGAAGTCAGACTCATTAGAAATTACGCGGTACGGAATGCAGTCGTCTGCAAAGGGCCTTATGTTAGAAGTAACAGAATCAGGCAGGTCATTAATATAAATTAGGAAATGAAGAGGCCCAAGGGCTGACCCCAGAGGAACAATGGATGTTACATTGCATGATTTAGAGTCATGATCATTAACAGAAATGTACCGTGTTCTATTCTGCAAGAAACATTCAATCCACTTAAGCAAGCTACAATCAAGATGGATTGATTCCCATCATAGCCATTCAAAGGCTGTTTATCCCCCTCCAGCTCGCACCACTGCTCATCTTAACTCTTTCTTCATTCAAATAGCAAAAGACTGGAATCATCTACCTGCTGAAGTGGTGCACCACTCAGTCATTCATCGCTCAAGGCATTCATTGAAGATATGACCGAGATATGCCCACCCATCACATAAAACCCCAAATTGGGTATTTGAGGTATGAATAAATAAATAAAAACGTCTGATGCACTGTGAGAAAGAATATTATGCGAAGCATTTTGCTAGTAGCTAGCATCTAGCCGTGTCTGGGGTACTACCATCTCTTACCAGACGGCACAATATAAACTGTAAGGCAAGCAACTGTGTGGGTGAAGAGACCGTTTGTGTGGCGGCCGGAAAACAACATGACAGTGACTAAATTTGTCGATGACCTGATGCTTGCTCAGTGTGCCACTTATGTGCTGCTATTTTAAGTCTGCAACGTGATGCACATGCCAATCCATTAAAGCGGTAACAGTTTAGAATAACTTTTTGCTGGGTGAGTTGGTGCAAGGCTATGTTTTAGGAAGAGTTGCGCCTAAGAAAGAATGAACACAGGAAAAAAAAAAAAGAACGAGTTAGATTAAAAGACCGCAAGCTATCAACTGGGTTTAAATGTGTCGAATCTGCATATATAGGCAGTGTTCACACGTGACAAAAAATGTAAGGGGGGAAGAAGGAGGAGAGGGCAAATCAAGCCTGCCTCATATCAACAAAAGCTGTGCAGGAAATTGCGTTCAGTGAGATATAACGCAACAGAAGTGCCACTTACACAGTCATCGTCCTTTTCCTTGATTTAAAAAGCTTCTAAAAGCTCACAGGCTGTTTTATTCTTGCTTCTGCCTCGAATCTTAATTTTGTTGAACAGTGGTCTCCATTCTTTACATGCAATGTAATGAGCGGGCAAGTGCGCTCCTTCTCTTTTCTGAATTGACAATGCATGCTCTCTTGCACGTTCATTCACGCAGCGCCCTGTTTGGCCCACAAAGGGCGATGACTATGTAAGTGACACTTCTGCTGCCTTATATCATGCTGAACACAATTTCCTGCGCAGCTTGTGTTGACATGAGGCAGGCTTGATTTGCCCTCTTCTCCTCGTTCCCCCCTTCCTTTTTTTTTGTCACCTGTGAACACTGCCTATATATGCAGACTTGACGCAAATAAACCCAGTTGATAGTTTGCTCGCTCTATGTCTGCAGCCTAATGGATAGAGTATGTGGCTATGGGGTATCCTTGTTTAAACCCAACCGCTTGACATTTCATTGAAGAGGCCCCACATGAAGTGAGACAGGAACCTACCAACTGCAAAGTGACTTGAAAAGGAAAGACTGCTTCCCGTTAAAACAGAAGATGGTGATGGAGGTACAGTCCTGCTCGTTCTCTCGTTATTAGGTTCTGGAGCAAAGCAAGCTATCTGTAATAGCAAATCCTGACAGAACCTATAAAAAAAGAACAATGATAGAACAAAAAATCAACAACTTTCAATCAATCTGAACTGTTTTGTTATTCTCTCAGCTATTTGTTGCTGCAAAACAGACATGGCTATTGTCTCACAGCCAATATGTGCAGGACTTCTGGCTTGTGTAAGTTGTGTAGAGTTGGTTGTGTTCATACCGACGATGTCCAGACAAAAATATTTGGGCTTCGTGTGTTTCTGCCCAGTCGATATGCGAACAGCGAGTTTTCACATAAACAATACAATTTACACAAGTCGAGTTATTAGCGAAGGTAACGACGTGCGACTGTAATTGCGCACTCGGTATCACAGATTCGACATGTCATGGCTGCGCCCAACGACGACAGTCTCATCACCGGGTCAAGAGTGAGTCAGGGTGCATTGGCAGCCCTGCACTGACATGGAACACACAGACTAGTTTTACAATGATGAAATCACACATGTTCGTCCCAACCGAGGCGCAGGTAGTCAGTGTACAGAGCCCTGGTCTGCTGAAGCACTTTCTGCAGCCGGTGTCGGCGCACCATTTTGTCAAAGTGCATGGCCAGCTCGTTGTAGTCCATGCCATTGCGCATGATCACGTCACGATGTTGCATAAGCAGCGTCAGGCACAAGAACATCATAAAGGGGTTGCCGCCGCCAAGTTCTTGCGGCCGTGGTAATGTCTTGGGCTTAGCGGTCCACGGCACAATTCCCGAGGAGTCGTCAGTGGAAGCCTCGCGAGACGATGCGCCCTCGGACACGTAGCCCTCACTCGTGTGATTCGACGGCTTGTCGTCGGAGTCGGAGCCACCGCCATTGCACCAACCACCGTCCAGGTCACGCTCATATGCCTCGTCCTCGTCATCGCTGCTCGGCTCTCCGCGCACCACAGGTGAGCTCTGGCGCCGAATGGCACGCACTTTGCTGTACGGGTTAGCGGATACTACGCGTGGCGGCGGCGGGCCCACACCATCCATCTGGTAGGGTCGCTCAAACAATGGCAACTCGCCCTCTGGTGGTGATGGCGGCAAGGAGCTCCACAGCACCTCAAGCATGCGAAGCGCATCGTCAAAGGCGAACTCGCGCTTCAGCTCCAACAACAGCCAACGGTAGCAAAAGAGCAGGTCCTGGGCGCCGCGTTCCTCAAGGTACCTGTGTAAAAGTCATGTTTAGCAGCCAGCACAACAAAACAGTACTGTACGCACCTGAAGAACGCTGGGTCAAAGTGCTCAACGAGGTCAGACAAATGCTGGAACTTGAGTGTCATCGCCTCTCCATCCAAGTTGAAGTTGGGTGCCAGGCGCCGCATGAGTGCACAGAAGCACACGTACGCATGTGGCTCGTCACGCATCACCACCAGCAGAGGGGAGGCCAGGTCACTCATGCCTTGGCAGTATGAGAGTGTCGGGTGGTTGAGGGCAAATGTGGTGAGCAAGTTGAATAGCGAGACAACGTTGGGGTTGTCGTCCCCGCCCGCGTAGAATGGGTTTGTGCGGTCGGTCCGTAGTACGTCCTTGCGCACCATGTTTGTCACCAGCTGGATATCGCCGCTGTAGTCCGGCTTGTCTAGCAGTGCCTTCCAAGCGGTGCGCAGCTGCACGTACTGGTCGCTCTTGCGACGCATGTACGCTAGCCGCTGTCGGCCCGTCAGCCCATCAGGGTACACGTTCAAGATGTGCTTCCACACCACCTGCAGGAACCAAAAGACACAGGCGGAAATGAGCTGGGTGACAGACACGAGTTTATTCGGAAACAATAAACGGCTTTTAATGCGTTAGCATTGTTTGGGTATGCCACGCACTTTCTGGGGCTATATATATATATATCTGTCTATGTATATTTGGATCTAACCATTTTCCCACCTAACTGGGCCACTGGGTAGTCTGTGGTAGAATGGTTAGCACATCAGGCTGCTTTGCTGAGGTAACAGGGTTCGAAACCAACCATCAGACCAACTAGTGTCACTGAGTATGTATACAGTACATGTGTACACCCAGCCACAAAATATTATGAACCATGAAATCTCAGAAAAAGCTGAATATCTACGCAGCCTCACAATGCAGCCCAGTATTTAAATTTCGGGCCTCCACTAGAATATGCTAGGAAAATCTTCATCTGCAATATTACTGGCTACTGCTACAGGCTGCTCGAGAATTGGATTTTTTCCAACATCCCGTGGCCCATAAGCTTTTGTGGGCGGGTGTACATAGTACATAGGTGCTGCTCTTCAACGAACCTCTTTCATGCCGACATTGGTCTCTGCAGATGCGTGATACAGTAAGCACTGCTGTTAGAATCTGTTTGAAGCCAGCTTGCAGCACTGGGCATTTGCCACTAGGTCTGTGCTGGTTTTCATTTAACCTCTTCGATGCCAACTTGGGACACTGTGCCAGTAGGTGTGTGCTGCTCCTCAATGACTGTGAAGAATGGCAGATTAGGCGAGTTGGTGCTTTTCCACAATGTTTAAGAACAGTGCAAGGGCGTACACTGGACAACAGAATAGAGGATGGGACAAACACGGCGCTCACTTACAACTTACAGGGTGTCTACCAAGTTGACATTTCCAAATTCCCTGAGTTTTCCAGGTTTCCCCTGAGCACCTTTGCAATTGCCTGAATGAGCCAGAACTTTGTTTTATGTCAAGACAGGCTGACACCATGTTGCCCGATGCTGTCACTCTCTAGTAAGCATGCTGAAACAAAAAAGATGACTTAATCCAGTTTAAATAGTAAGGAGCAATATCTATTTTATTTAAAAAGAAAACAGAAGGAAGGTGTTAGTAAAATGCACAGCGAAAAAAATGGTAAAATGGTAAATTGAGTCGAACATTTTCAAATACGAACGAAAAGTACATGCATACATAAGTAAATATTTTTTAATATGAGCTATTTCTATGAACTGATAGCAAGCTTATCTGTATGAGGCCTGAACGTTGTCACAACTAAGATTCTCTCTCAGCAGCTGGGAATTAAGTCAACCTCAACTGTCCTGACATACTCTCAGCCCATACACAACATCTCAGTGTTTGGTTTCACTGCTTTAAAGAGTTTATTTTGGTTTGGATGAGGGACACCTGCATCTCGGTGTCAGCCAACACTTTGTTTTTTGAGCTCAAGCTCCTTCAAAGAGGCGGCGGCACGCTTCCTCTCCCATTAATTCTTCAGTGTGTCAGTCCTTTTTATTCTCATCCTCCATCTTCCACGCGTTCACCCCATGGATCATTTGAAGTATCCTCTTGGTCAGTTGTACAGTCAACGTCCGATTTTTCGGACTCCCTAGGGGCCGCAACAACATCCGAAAAATCGGGCAGCCCCCCCAAAAAATGAATGCATGTTTTTAACTGCCCTTGATGGCTAAAATTGCCACAGGTACGTTCGAAAAAGCTCTTAAGGCTTGCCAGTACACTTATTGGGCATATCGGTGCTCGTACTGTGACAGGAGACGGGGGTGCACGCATGTATAATTAAGGAATACATACTGTGTCCCGTGACAATTGCCCCTTCCCACGCTTGTTATGTTTCACCGCGTAACACTACTGTACTGAGGCGAAGCAACTTTAGAAGACTGGTATTACGCAACGCGCTGTGCTCTGCGAGCTTCGAAGCCAATCGAGAGGATTACAAAGGCGGAGTCGGTGCCATTGCTGACAGCGGCGAATTCTTTCAATGAAAAACATGGTACCGCACGGCAAGAAGCTTAATAGCGAACGCAGAAGCAGCTAGGCCTAACGTTGCCGCGGCGGTGGCTGCGGCTGCCAGCGGACCTGCGTGCGAGTGCCGGTTCGAGGCGGCGAGATAATCAAAATGGCGGCGGTGGTGGCTTTGATTAATGCCATTTCGGACCTGCAGTCAGGGCAATATACATTGACTATATGGAGTACGTGGTGTTGCCGCAAAGCCGCGCGAATTATCGGGCATGTTCGAAAAATCGGGCGTCTGGAAAATCGTTCGTTAACTGCTCTGGCAGTTAACGAACGATTTCACTTGTGATTTCACTTTCTTCACTTGTGCCGATGACACGGCGTCAATGACGATTCGTTGCGATTCCTCTGTTACTGGAGCCAGCATTAACACGACTTTCGTTCCCTTTCAATAAAGTTACAGCTAATTTTCCCTAATAGAAGCACAAATTAATTCCCTGAGTTTTCTCTGGGTATTTCCAGACTATCCAACTTCCCGGTTGATAGACACCCTGAACTTAGCAAGGACGTACACCGGACAACGGAATAGAGGATGGGTCACACACGGCTAAGTTGCCAGTGCCATGTGTGTCCCATCCTCTATTCTGCTGTCCAGTGTACACCCTTGCACCATTTTTAAACATTACTCAATGAACGTATTTGGTGCCAACTTGGGTAACTAGGTACGTGCCACTTTAGAGTGACGAAAAAGATCCCTTAAAAGTGGGAGAGAAAAGTGAAGAGAGAAAGAACAAAATTGGTCAAGAAGAAACAGATCAACCTAGAGGCAGTAAGGGTAAAAGCAGACAAATTCAAGCTGGTACTTGCAAACAAATATGCAGCCTTAGAACAGAGAGATGACGACATAGAGCTAATGAATGAAACCGTAACTAGGCTGGCTTCAGAGCCGGCAAATGAATTTGGAGGCAAGACACCAAGGCGACCAGTAGGCAAGCTCTCCCAAGTAACAAATGACCTAATAAAGAAACAACAAAGAATGACAGTGTCCAACTCAAGAGATAAGATAGAATTCGTGGAACTGTCAAAACTGATCAACAAGGCGAAAATAAGTGGTATTCGAAACTATAACGTGAGAAAGACTGAAGAAGCTGTAAAACATGGATGCAGCCTGAAATCAGTGAGAAAGAAACTTGGCATTGAACAAACCAAGAATATCCTCTCAAAGATAAGCAGGGTAATATTTATTTATTTACAGTACTCTCAGGGCCCAGAAGGGCGTTACAGATGGGGTGGGTACAATAATAAAAAGAATACAGCACGTTCAAACAATTATTAGTATTTAAAGTGATAAACTCAAAATATAATCAGTTATTGCAATCTTGAAAGACGATGCCTCCTCGATGCAGGCGATGAAGGGGGGAAGGCGGTTCCACTCGGCACTGGTTTTTCGCAGAAATAAATTAGAGAAAACATTTATGTGACTGAAAGGAGTGAGCACTTTAAACCGATGATCAAGACACAATGACATGTACGAAGGCTCTGAAATGAAGTCTTGTTTAAGTGAGTTATTTTGGTAAAAGATTTTTTGCAAAAGGCAGACGGGAAATCTTTCTTCAAAGCTGCAAATTAATAAGGCCAAGGTTTGACTTTATTAACGAAACACTAGCTGTGCGGGAATAATTTCAAAGGATGGAATGTTCTGAACTGACTCAATGGTGTCTGCTAATGTTTTTTGACCTGGGTCCCAGACAGATGATGCATACTCTAGCTTCGGCCTGATTAGTGTTTTGTAGAGCAGTAACTTCAAATGGAGTGGGGCTTTAGAAAAATTCCTGTGAATGTAGGCAAGAGATCTGTTTGCATTGTTCGTAATATGTTCGATGTGCACATGCCACGAAATGCAAAATAATTTTGCATTTAGTCAGATTTAAGAACATTAACCATTATGAGCACCACCTTGAAATGTTATCTAGATCTGACTGAAGCATAAAGTTATTATGCTGATTAGTTATTTCACGGTATAGAATGCCATCATCTGCAAGAAGTTTAATGGAACTATTAACTACGGCAGGTAAGTCGTTTATATAAATTAGGAATAGTAACGGTCCCAAGACGGAGCCTTGAGGAACACATGGCGCAGTGCCGGGAGGCAGAATCGTTAGCTGTTACAAACTGGGTACAATTGTTTAGAAAACATTCTATCCATTTCAGAATATTAGGGTCAATACTAAGAGTACTAAGTTTAAAAAGCAGTAAGTGATGAGACACCTTGTCAAATGCTTTCGCAAAATCTATAAAGATGCAGTCAATGACTTGGCCTTTGTCTAAAGAGGAAGAAATGTTGTGTATAAACAATATTAGTTGTGTTTCGTAGGAGTAGCTTTTGCGAAACCCATGCTGACATAAAGTGAAGAAAGAGTTAGGATTCCAGAAATGAGACAAGATTGGAAAATATGACGTGTTCAAGGATTTTGCAAGGCACACTGGTAAGTGAAATGAGTCTGTAATTGAGAGGAGAGTGCGGGTTGCCTAATTTCAACAGAGGGACCATCATCAGTAATAACAGGGACCAATATCATCAGCAATCTTGAAGATATAGTAAAAGATGTGGAAGAATTCTATATTTATTTATTTATTTATTTAAAGAACACCTTACAGGTCCTGTCGGGCATTGAGTAAGGGGGGCAATGTAACAAAGAACTGTTAAGTACAATGGAAACAACCCAAAATTAAACCTAAGACAACTGTACAGTGGCTGAACTAAAAAACAAAACAAAGCATAGCATGATCAAGCATAGCAGATATATAAAAGAAAGGAGATTATGTAAAAAGCACGCACAGGCGTTCACGAAATATTTTACGATCAGTTATCATGACGATATCATCGGGAAGACCATTCCAGTGGGATATGGCATGAGGTACAGCAGATAAATTGAACGCAGTGGTTTTACTGAAAGTGCGCTTGAAGCTAAAATGATTATGTAATCTTGAGGACGTACGGACGGGGATTTCGAGGGGTAATATGCATGGCTTATCGGAATGAACATATTTGTGTAATAGACAGAGCAAAGCAATCTTGCGGCGGATGTTTAGGGGCTGTAAAGAAATATCGAGCTAGATCTGCGTTATACTTGACTTTCGATCAAAATTCCGAGTTATATAACGGGCAGCTCTGTTCTGGATGCGTTCCAGCATGGTTATTAAGTATTCTTGGTGTGGTGACCACACAGCGGATGCAAATTCTAATTGCAGGCGTACGAATGTCAGGTATGCTAATTTACGCACGTCAGCAGATGAATTTTGCAAGTTGCGCCTCAGAAAGCCAAGGGTTTTAGATGCGGTTGCGCAAATTGTAGTGATATGCGGAGACCAAGAAAGGTTACTAGTCAGGTTTACACCAAGGTATTTGTAGGTAGTGGTACGTGACAGATTCGTGTTATTTATGATGTATGTGAATATGGAGCTAGTGCGCTTGCGTGAGAACGATATATTATTACATTTGGAAGGGTTAAGAGACATTTTCCAAGTATTACACCAGTCGGTAATAATGTGAAGGTCATGCTGCAAGGCGGTATGGTCGTTAGTGGAATTAATTGGTCGGTAAACAACGCAATCGTCAGCGAACAGTCGTACGCAGGAGGAAGTGTTTGAAGGTAGGTCGTTAATAAATATTAGGAAAAGCAGAGGCCCCAACACACTCCCCTGTGGTACACCAGAGGTGACCTCAGTGATAGGAGAAGGACAATCGTTAACAACGGTAAATTGGCGACGAAGCGATAAAAAGTTTCTAAGCTAAGAAAGGGTTAGTGAGTCGATACCTAGATGAGATATTTTAGAAATGAGCCGGCAATGGGCAACGCGATCAAATGCTTTTGAAAAGTCCAGGAAAATGGCGTCAATTTGTTGACTGTTGTTCATACTGCTGTGTAGATCGGTGGTAAACTCTAGTAACTGTGTTTCACAAGATAGACCTTTCCTGAAGCCATGCTGTTTCTGAAAGAAAAAGTTATTTTTTTCTAGGTGCGTGTAAATGTGCGAGGCGATTATGTGTTCGAATAGTTTGCATGACACAGATGTTAGCGATATTGGGCGACAGTTTTCAGGCCTATGTCTATCTCCAGTTTTAAAAATGGGGACAACCTTTGCAATCTTCCAGTCAACTGGCAAGACACCAGATGACAAGGACTGCTTGAAGATATGATACAGAATGATACTTGAAGTAGATACTGTGTTTTTTAATAGCTTAGTGTTAATATTATCAATACCACAGGCAGATGTGGTTTTAAGTCCGTTAATGAGGCTAACAATGCCTTCAGTTGAAATATTTACGGGTGCCATAAATGGGTAATCGTAATCCGGAACCACTGGAATATCGGAATGGTCTTCCCTTGTAAAAACAGAAGCAAATATGCATTAAATAGTGATGAACATTCCCCGTCAGAAAGAGGTTGTTGTTTGTCGTCTAGCAGAGAAATATCAGAAGTGTGACCGGGTGTTAACGTTTGCCAAAATTTTCGCGGATTAGTCTTCAGGAGAGAAGGTAAGTCGTGAGCGAAGTACTTGTCTTTAGAAGTGCATAAGGCTAAAGTGTACTCACTAAGGAAACTTTTGTACTTGCTCCACGAGGACTCGCTTGCACGATTTATAGCATTGCGGTACAGACGTTTTTTTTTTATTACGTAGTGTTTGAAGTTTTTTATTGAACCATGGTTTAGACTTGTCGTTCGCTGCCGAAACGTATGGAATATATTTGTCTGCAAGAGCGAGTAATTTGTCTTTGTAAAGTACCCAGTTTTCGTTAACGGAGCGTTGGGGAAAAGACGGCAAGAATGAATCACTGAGAAATAACTGAAGTTCAGTGTTGATGGAAACGTAGTTAGCTTTGTCGTAATCCCGAATTTTTTTATATTGAAACCCAGTAAATAACATGGGTATTCGGAGCGTCAGCTGAAGCAGCTTATAGTCACTAAAACCATCAGAAATTAGCACAGGACACACGGTTTCAGGTGCGGTAGTTAGTGCCAAATCTAAAAGGTTGTTGTCACGGGTGGGTTGATTGATTACCTGTGAAAGATTTAAATCCAAGGTTAATTCAATGAAATCGGTTGCGTGCTTGCACGACGATGACAAGCATGGCCAATTGATTTGGGGAAAATTGAAATCGCCAAGCAGATAAACATAACTAGTTGAACATTTCCGCATGGCAGTAACAATGCTTTCGCGTAGTTTATCAACAAATGGAAGGGACAATTCAGGGGGGCGGTAACAGACACCAACTAATATGTTTCCACAAATGGTTTGACAGGCAGCCCAGATAATCTCAAGTGATGACAAGGTGTCAACTTCATAAGAAGAAATCCTTTTATTTATTGCAAGCAAGACACCACCGCCCTTTTTATCATTGCGGTCATGCCGATAAATGCTGAATATGTCACTTTCTATAAAAATTTCGCTATCTGAAACATCTTCGTGCAGCCATGTTTCTGTTACAGCTAAAATGTCGGGATTGCTATCTTCTACAAAGGAACAAAATATATCGCGTTTATTTAGTATGCTGCGTATGTTAGTGTACGATATTGTGAGCAAGCGAGATGAGTCAGTATAAGGGGGCAGTTTAGGGATCTGTGCACCCGTAGGTTTCTTTAGCTATCTGCTACATAATACGACGGTGTCTCTATCAACATCGTACATGTATTCCTTGTTGTTAATGCGCATCTTGTCAAGTGGAAGTTTGCACGGCTTGTCCTGTGCTCTTGCATATTCTAGCAGTTTTTTTCTTGCTACTGACCTGTACAGTACCCAGAGGAGTCAGGATACCTCCATCAGAAACAGTAATGAACAGGATACAGAAACTCCTCCTGTAACTAGCGATGAGGTAGAAGGGCCTTGCACGACAAGAAACGAGGAAGAGTGGCCGGAGAAGATGGAATCACAGTCTATTTAATCAAAGATGGAGGATATTGTCACTTGGTAGCGATGGTGAAGAAAGCAGCCAAACTGGGACAGAGGAAACTAGTGTTTTATTGGGCAAACTTGTGCCCTCAAAAACAGGCTACACTCAAAGAACGGCGACAGCGGCGAACACAGTCGGTGATCGGCGAAAATCTGATCAGCGGGTCAAGCGCGTCGGCTTTTATAGATCAGTCATCGAATGTTCCAGAGTAATCGCTGGGACCCACATGCCTTCGACAAAGTTCTACGCCATTCGCGTTGCGCATACATGCAATCAGATTACACAAGGTTCGGCGACAACAGACAGCGGATGGAACCATCAATAACATTCCAGAAACTTCCGACGCATGCAAGCACGTCCTGCGCTGTGCGATAACATTTGTTAGGCAGTGAAACGTGTCGCCCAATAAAGACAAGTACACGTGTCAATACCCCCCTCTTAAAAAGCATCACCCTGATGCTGCAAAGAAACAAAAGTAATAAAGAAAAGCACTCATAGCAAAGAAAACAACAAAATAAGGAAGTTCGTCAGCGTCCGTAAAATGGTTTAAGACGCACCACATGGACCACTTCAGATCGTGCGCGGCACCGCTGTGAATGGGAAATGCCGTCTGGTACGACCTCATAGTCCAGCGCGCCAATACGTCGGATGACCTTGTAGGGTCCGAAATAGCGTCGCAATAGTTTCTCACTCAGTCCTCGTCGGCGTATCGGGGTCCATACCCAAACACGGTCGCCGGGCTGGTACTTGACGAAGCGCCACCGGAGGTTGTAGTGCCGGCTGTCGGCTGCTGGTTCTTGATCCGTAGGCGGGCGAGCTGTCAAGCTTCTTCGGCGCACTGGAGATAGCTAGCGACGTCAAGATAGGTAGCGAAGTCCTTCATATTCGCTAGCCAACACAACGCATGACGGTCGCTGACGACATTGAATGGGCTGCCATATAGGTGTGGCCGAAATTTCGCTGTAGCCTAAATGATGGCGAGGCATTCCTATTTGGTTGTAGAATAATTGCCTTCCGCTTTTGACCATGACCGGCTAGCATAAGCAATCACCCTGTTCAATTAAGTCCGTTTTTCCTCTGGACTAGGACGGCACCGAGTGCTAGGGTACTGGCATCAGTGTACATTTCGGTATCGGCGTCCTCATTGAAGTGCGAAACTACCGGTGGGGACTGCATGCGTTGTTTAAGTTCTTGAATTGCGTTGGCCTGCAGCGTTTACCCCTTGAACTCGACATCATATTCAGTTTGCTGTGTCAGCGGCTCCACGATGCGTGAAAAGTCCTTGACAAAGCGCCTGTAGCGGGCACACATGCTAAGGAATCTACGCACTGCCTTCTTGTCGATGGGCTGCGGAAACTTTGCGATGGCAGCTGTCTTCTACGGGTCGGGGCGAACTCCAGACTTGCTGATGACGTGGCCTAGGAACAGAAGCTCATCGTAAGCGAAGTGGCACTTTTCTGGCTTCAGAGTGAGCCCTGATGACTTGATGGCCTCTAGTACTGTCACAAGCTGCCTAAGGTGATCGTCGAAATTTCCGGTGAAGACGACGACGTCATCCAAGTAAACGAGACAGGTCTGCCACTTGAATCCTGCTAACACCGTGTCCATGACGCGCTGAAATGTTGCAGGTGCCGAGCACAGTCCAAATGGCATGACGTTGAACTCGTAGAGGCTGTCTGGCGTGATGAAGGCGGTCTTTTCGCGATCTCTCTTGTCGACTTCTATTTGCCAGTAGCCAGACTTGAGATCCATCGATGAGAAGTATTTTGCGTTGCAGAGCCAATCTAATGTGTCGTCTATCCGTGGTAGGGGGTATGCATCCTTCTTTGTGATCTTGTTCAGTCAATGATAATTGATGCAGAAACGGAAGGTTCCGTCCTTTTTCTTCTCCAAGGCAACAGGGGATGTTCACGGGCTTTTCGACGGCTGGATGATGTCGTCGCGCAGCATTTCGTCGACTTGTTCTCTTATAGCTTCACATTCTCACGGCGAAACTTGGTAAGGGCTCTGGCGGAGTGGTCGAGCGCACTCCTCGGTGATTATGCGATGCTTTGTGACTGGTGTTGGTCGAATCCTCGATGACGTCGAAAAGCAGCCTTTGTATCGTCGGAGCAGACTTCTGAGCTGTTGTTGCTTAATCATGGGGAGACTTGGATTAACGTCGTAGTCTGGTTCGGGAACCATGGTCCTCGGGGTAGATGCGGCGGAATCCAAGAGGACAAACGCATTACTGGTTTCCAGAATTTCCTCTATGTATGCGATTGTCGTGCCCTTGTTGATGTGCTTGAACTCCTGGCTGAAGTTTGTCAGTAACACTTCCCTCCGTGCAGTCGAGCGATCCCTCTTGCGACGCAAATTTCACGGTCTAGCAGTAGACGTAGGTCACCCTCGATGACGCCTTCTATGTCGGCAGGTGTTTTGGTGCCGACGGAAATGACAATGCTGGAGCGAGGCAGGATGCTGACTTGACTTTCGAGCACGCTTAAGGCATGGTGACTACGAGAGCTCTCCGGCAGTATTGCTCGATCTTCCGACAGCG
Organism: Dermacentor andersoni; assembly: GCF_023375885.2. Taxonomy (NCBI): domain Eukaryota; kingdom Metazoa; phylum Arthropoda; class Arachnida; order Ixodida; family Ixodidae; genus Dermacentor; species Dermacentor andersoni. The sequence goes on from NC_092822.1 coordinate 125,762,957, forward strand.
TTATCAACTTCGACTTCAGGTCGATGATTGCGCCGTGTTGGTTCAGGAAGTCCATGCTGAGAATGACGTCTCGTGAACACTGTTGGAGGATAACGAAGGTGGCAGGGTAAGTACGGTCTTGCCATGCAGATTCCAGACGACGTGATGAGGTGTCCTCCGGCGGTCTGAATTTGAGGGCGAGAGGTACGGGGATCGATACCCCGCACCTCCACCAGATGTCACGTGGTAGTGACGGTGAAGAAAGCAGCCAAACTAGGAAAGACGAAACAAGCGTTTCATTGGGCGAGCTTGTGCCCTCAAGAACAGGCTACACTCAAAGAACGGTGACAGCGGCGAACACAGTCGGCGATCGGCGAAAATCTGATCAGTGGGTCAAGCACGTCGGCTTTTATAGATCAGTCGTCGAATGTTCCAGAGTAATCACTGGGACCCGCATGCCTTCCACAAAGTTTTACGCCATTCGCGTCACGCATACATGCAATCAGATTACACAAGGTTCGGCGACAACAGACAGCGGATGGAACCATCAATAACATTCCAGAAACTTCCGACGCATGCAAGCACGTCCTGCGCTGTGCGATAACATTTCTTAGGCAGTGAAACGTGTCGCCCAATAAAGACAAGTACACGTGTCAATATATAATGCTTGGAAAACTGGCGGCTCTTTATAAGAAGTGTCTATCGACTGCAAGGGTCCCAGAAAACTGGAAGAATGCAAACATTATACTAATCCCCAAAAAGGGAGACGTTAAAGAATTGAAAAATTATAGGCCCATTAGCTTACTCCCAGTATTATATAAAATATTTACCAAGATAATATCCAAATAATAACCAAATAACCAATAACCATTTATCCAAACAGCCAAATAATAAATAAGGGCAACACTGGACTTTGGTCAACCAAGGGAACAGGCTGGCTTCAGGAAGGGATACTCTACAATGGAACATATCCATGTCATTTATCAGGTTATCGAGAAATCCGCAGAGTACAATAAGCCTCTCTATATGGCTTTCACAGATTACGAAAAGGCATTTGATTGAATTGAGATACCAGCAGTCATACAGGCATTATGTAATGAAGGAGTACAGAATGCTTACGTAAATACCTTGGAAAAATATCTGCAGAGGTTCTGCAGCTACCTTAATTCTACACAAGAAAAGCAGGAAGATACCTATGAAGAAAGGGGTCAGACAGGGAGACACAATCTGTCCAATGCTATTGACTGTGTGCTTGGAAGAATTATTCAAGCTATTAAACTGGCAAGGCTTAGGAGTAAGGATCGATGGCAAATATCTCAGCAACCTTCAGTTTGCCAATGACATTGTTCTATTAAGCAACAATACACACGAGTTACAAAAAATGATTGAGGACCTTAACAGAGAGAGCCAGTCAGCCTTGGAGTCGGAAGGAGTATGTTTACCTTGGTCAGTTAATCACAGGGAACCCCAATCATGAGAAGGAAATTCATAGAAGAATAAAAATGGGTGGGATCACATACGGCAGACATTGCCAGCTCTTGACTGGAAGCTTACCGTTATCATTGAAAAGGAAGGTGTACAATCAGTGCATTTTACCAGTGCTGACATATGGGGCAGAGACTTTGAGACTAACAAAGAAGATTGAGAACAAGTTAAAGGGATACAGAATAAAAATCCAAGAATATAGAGAAAGCCCCACTATTGCATTCTTAAGATACGATTGCTATAGTATATAGTCATTATTCGGGTTACTTTTGAGCGGATGGTTTTATTTTTCACGCTATATGAGCGGCCACCACGTCACTCTCAAAGCGCTCCCGACAACAATCCGGCGGATCTGACGTCACACCTACCGTCAGCAGCCGTGGGGCGAACTGACCGGCTGCACAGTTTTGTTTTCCTCGCATTGCGCAGTGGGGGTGTGTGGTCTAGTTTCTCCGTACTTTCATTGAGAAGTTGATCAATGATCTAAGCACAGAGGAATAAGGTTTCAGAGTGCAGCTCTTACGCGCCATTCCTGAACTTCGTGTCGGCATCGCCTTTGTTCCTCGCTGTAACCAAGCTCCGCAGAGACGGCCCGAGCGCGCTGCTCTAGCTGCACGCGCGAATCTTGCTCTCCACTTTGCTCATCCTCCAGTGCCACCCCTCCGCAGCAGTAGCCAGCTAGAGCACCCGCTGGGCCAAGTCGAAACGCAGAGCTATCTCCGTTATCCACTGCATGCACTCCCCCCCCCCCCCCCCCCCCCCCCCCTCTGCCGCGGCAACCTAGAGCACGGTATTCGATTGGCAAAGCGCCGGCTAGGATCGCTAAACGGAAAGCCGCCTCCGTTTGGCACTGCGTGTTGCATATGCGGTCGCCTACGGTTGAAATAAGACAGCAGCTGCCCTATAAAATTGCATTACCAAGAAGCATAATCACAGGCCGATTTTTTAGGCACAGCCTGTAGTATTGCCACCAACAAGGAACCCAAGTGGTGAGCAGGTAACATTCACCTCAGCACATTTATGCTAGCTCACGCGCCTGCTCTTGTTGTTTCATCGCAGCCGAGCAATCCTTCCCTTGGTGCAAACGAGATGGCGCCACCAGTCTCATGTCGGCAAAATTTTTTTTCGTCAGCCATCACTTTAGACGATGCGGATTTCAATTCATTCTGGCAGAATTGGCCGAACATCTGGCTCAGAACATCATACAAACAACAAATTACGGTTCTGCGCAGCTTTTCATCTTGCAGAAAAGAGTGGCACAGCGTGTTTCGCCCAACAATACTATTTCGGCACCCTTGCGAGCAGCAGACCCTCGGCATTCTGTGGCACTGACATGGCTGCTCCACACAATAACCCACAAAACCACGAGATGAAAGATGAGGTTTTCGAAGAGCTCACACGAGGAAGCAGTGCGAATAGGACGGTCGAACAAAGAAAGCGCGTCGCTGCAAGCATCAAATCGCCCCTTCGCGTGCTCAGTCTGGACAATTGCTCGCAATGGGCCTCGAAGTTCGTAAGCGTGACGCGTTATCCGGTTTTGCCGGAGTTTTCGGAGGATGCCGGTAGGTGTCGTGATTTGAGAAATATTGACTAAAATAATTACTTTTCGCTCAGTTCTCCTCAGAAAGAGTGTTGTTTTGGTTGCTCTCAGTGCGACAGCTATCACTGCAGACAGAAATCTCGGCGACAAATTTTTTGTTCACTATCTCTTAAGGTCTCCGCAAAGGGCAATTGAAGGAAGATTGCTAGGCATAATGTTAAGAGACAGAAAGAGAGCAGTTTGGATCAGAGAGCAAACAGGTATAGACGATATTCTAATTGACATCAAGAGAAAAAGATAGAGCTGGGCAGGTTATGTAATGCACTGGTTAGATAACCGTTGGACCATTAAGGTTACAGAATGGGTACCAAGAGAAGAGAAACACAGTGAAAGACGGCAGAAGACTAGGCGAAGCGATGAAATTAGGAAATTCACGGGCGCTAGTTGGAGTCAGTTGGCGCAGGACAGGGGTAATTGGAGATCGCAGAGAGAGGCCTTTGTCCTGCAGTGGACATAAAACAGGCTGATGATGATGACATCATCTTTTAATCGCTTCCGGGGCACTGTGGCATTGTCGGTAATAACCTTGCAGATGATGCTGACTGGTCAGTCCATAGAGACACCGTGACAATTCTTATACTCTTATCAAGAACAGATGCTGCGAGGGGACTTCGTTTACTAGCTCAAAAAGACTGAAACTTCGTGGAACACCCCGATTTCCTCTAACCGCCGTCTCCACCGGCTGGATCCTACACTGAAGTTGCAGATTCCATTGCACTTCTCCCGCCGTGATGCAACTTTACTGTATCGCCTCTTGTTGGAGGTAGCTTTTACAAATGCCTATTCCTTCCTCATTGGAATGTCCGACACACATATCTGTGACTCATTCAACTGTGAAGAGATGATTGAGCATGTGTTGTGTTTTTGTAATCTTTATGGCATCGAAGGCAACATTCTTTGAAGTGTGTTAAACCAATCAGATAGCAGACCATGTTCAAAGAAAGATTTTTGAACCATGGCCCCACGGGTCGCAAGCTTACAAAGCAAAGCGGGCATTGCTATGACTCATGAAATCCACTGGCTCCAGTGACTGACTGTAGGCGTGAAGTTACAGACAACCACACATATTCACACTGATAGTACCTTCTTCCCTTCCTCTCCTTCTTTTCTTCCCTAAAACCCCTTTCCCAGTGCAGGGTGGCAAACCAGACATGCGTCTGGTTGACCTCCCTACCTCACCTTCCTTCTTTTCTGCCTCCTCCTCCACCTTGTGTGTTATTTCACTGTAGCGCACTGCAGTAATTCAATATGCACAACCAACGAGCTCCTACCTTAGCTCTTCTTTCTGGCTGCTACCCACTGTCTTGCATGATGGGCCAGTACCGGACATAGTGCAAACAGGCACCAGATATAGTGCGGACCGAGGTGGCGAGGGTTGGCAGACAATATATGTAGGCGCGGACGTGAGCTTCCACGCAAACACGCGGTAGTCATTGAGCAGTCATTTTATTCCCTTCATTACATTGTGATCACTCAGTCACCATCATTCCATTGTTACACTGCCGCCGTCGTCACGTCATTGTAATTATTAAGTCGCTCACTGTCATTGTAATCATGCCATTGTGGTCATACCATAGTTATCAGGCTGTTGCGATCATTCCAGCTTCATCCAATTATCATCATGCCATCGTCGGCACACAGGCATTTTCCTTCCAGAATTGTCATCCCATTGTCATGCTGTCGTTCTCACACCATTGCCATTATTCTTTTTTCATTCCATTTCCGTCACACAGTCGATGTCATACCATCGTTATCACAGCGTTGCTGCCATACCGTCGTGAAGAAACTATGCCGTAAGACCCTCTCTTGTTTTTTTAAGCATATTTATTGGCTGCTTTCATGTCCTATAGGAGTTACTGCTGTACATCCAGCACGGCGAATGTTGAGATGATCGCGAAACCACCAGAAATTGTAGTTGAACAGCAAAGTTCTTTACGATGCAGTTCTCCTGCAGATGTATTTTATTTCATATGCATTAAAGCAACAAAATTTTGCAAATACTCAAGAAATCTTGGGAACGTGAGTGCACCTGCATTAAACAGTTAAGCGCATAAAATTGCAAATGTAATGCAAGTGCAGCAGCATGTTGCTTTGCTAGCCTTAATTGAGGCGATTTTGTCCCGAAGCATAACATGGTCACACATACAGTCCAGTAAAGTGCGAAAAATTCTTAAAGATACCCTAGTTGTGCTTTTGCTTGCACTTTACCCCGCAGAGTGACATTCAGCTCGGTGTTTACTTATTTATTTACCCTCACTTGCACAAACCTTTACAGAGGGGAGTGCACAAAACAAATGACATCAAATGCATAAAAGGCTGCAGGCACATACAAGGATGCAATTTTCAAGGGTCACACAACTGAAAATTAAAATACGATACAAAGTACAATGAATAGAAACAAGGCAAAAAGAAAACTAATGACATTCACATCATGCGTCATTAATTAAATAACTGTGTGTTGATGAACAAGAAGTCATGGTCTGAAAAAGAAACAACATTGGAAGTGGTTCCATTCATTGGAGGTGGGCGGGACAATAAACGAACAAAGGAAAGTGTTAGTGCGGTGGCAAGTATAGTGGCGTGTACCTTTTGGTGATGATCCAGACAGACCGAACGATCAGACGAGGTCGTGAGAAACTGACTTTTCAAAACTGTATGATGAGATATCATTGGCTTGATACTGCTAGTGCGATGGCAGCTAGATGATATAAAATGTGCTGCATTATTATGTATCATTTCAAGAGAGTAAGTCCAGTACGATTGAAAAAGGTCCCAAATGGAGCATAGAGATTAGAGTTTTGGATGATATAGCGCTCTATACATTGTTAGTTTCACAGCTACAGGGGCACAACTAAAGTTGAGGCCCAGCCACCGGGATGCGTTGACACACACTGACAAGCAAACGTGTTAGTTGAAGGAAACAGGCACACTACCACACAAGCCAAGGTAAATATACCTGGTAGCGAAGCTTCCATAGACGCCCATACATTAAAAACATGCCAGTTCATCGGCACTTCATGGGGCTTAGCAACATCTGTGTGATGAGGGAACACTTCCAGCGGAAGAAAAAATAATGTGAGGCCATATCCGGTACATCATACATCCATACATCAAGAACACAAGTGACGTCATTTTGTTCTCAAAGGCACGAAATTGTTTTAGTGGCCTGCCATTAGAGCTGTATATTCAAATGCCCTGCCATTCGACTTGATGGGCATTTTAAGCTTTCAGCGCGGAAAGCGATGCAGGAAAAGGCCAGCTGTACGGGTGTTGAAATCACACCCCTGCACAGAACATACTTTCTTTGAAGGCCGACAAACGCTTTAGGTGTAGAGTCACGATCCTATCGTCGGATGCCAAGCCCGTCGGCCAGTGCAGTCGCACGAAAACAAATAAAGAATTATCTGGCGGTCGTAATTCACTTTTGACTGAGCACGTTAAGAAACAATGAAACTATCCACATCACCTAATTGAGACAAACGTCGACAAGCAAAACAGCACAATGTGTGAGGGGGGTGTATTGTAACAGGTGAACTTTACGAGCACGCCTTTCTGCACATTTCAAGAAGTGCACTGCATTGCAAGTGAAAGCAGTGTCAACGCCTCCTCTTACGATGGACGCTGAAAAAGAAAAGATATTTATTGATAATAATAAAATAAAATAGAGTCGTCTTTTTTTTACTCGTCACGCATATATAAAATTGATTAGGAATTTTATTTTCATTGAATGACTCTAACTGTGCCTCGTTTTAATTAAAAACCCTTTTTCTTTCCCAATGCTTGTTCCCTCCAAATATAGTCGCGCTTCAATCACTCCTCCACTAACCACCCTTGTTGATGTTGGTGACAATTTGTTCTGAAGTGCTTTCTGCCCGAATCTTCGCGACCTATTTGGATCGACCTTGCACAAGCTCCGACGCACGCCAACGCTTGCTTTTCAGCTGTATCGCACTTTTGCTGGACTATCTTGTCTTCACCCGTCCAAGTCTGGCCTAGAACAGCTAGCTGAAAACTGAGCTTGAAACAACAGGTTAGTGATTTCTGTGCTCTTTTAGATATAAAACACGTTTAATTATTGAATGTATGCCTACCGCAAACGTTTCTTTTTACCTCTGAAATAACAATAGAGCACAAAATATCGAGATCAGCATTTGTGCTGGCATCGCCATCTGTTTACAAGATCGCTTTGCAAACACCTGCACGACCAAGTAATATCATATCAAAAGCTTTCGTATGATTTCATTTTTGGTAGCTCATTGCACCGCTATGTAAGAATTAGGTATGCAAAGTCTCATTGAAAAATCTGTATTAGAAATATTGTCACATTGTGACGCTGAAGAAGGATGCAGAGTCCAAACTGGGAGCTACAAATTTAACTCTTTATTGGGCGAACTTGTGCCCAGCAAAACAAGTAATACTCAATTGCAACGGTAACAGCAAGCAAAGTCAGCGATCGTCGACAACCTGATCTGCGGGTCAAGCGCGTCTGCTTTTATATATCAGTTGTCGAAAGTTCCAGCGTATTTGTTGGTGCTCGTGTGCCTTGCACAATTTGACACAATACGTGTGGTTCGTAGACAACCGAGAGAACCCTCAATAACATTCAGGCAACTTCCGATACGTGCAGGTGCATCCTGCACCAAGCGATAATGTTTGACACTTGTTAGCCGGTGAAATATGGTCACTGGATACACATAAAGAACATAAATGCGATGTCAAGAAAAATCGTCACGTGTCAAATGCACTCGCGGAACACGTGCAATCACACAATAACATGGGACAATACTTCAATCATCGGGAAAGATTGTGGCCATGAGACTGCTGCTTGAATCTTTGCATATGCAAGCGACAGAAAACACTATAACAGGATCGACGGTATCCTGCCCAAAGTTTGCGATGCTTTTTCTGCGGCATTGCGAACAAGGAACCCGTACGGGTTCCTAAACGTCTAATACTTTTGACTTGGTCAGTCACCGTAATTTTTGTTTTGTTAAACCTGACCAGACGAGATTCCATCGAATTCTTGACTATGCGCACTACCAAAACACGCACGGGTAAGATGTTGCTTCCAACATACTCAGCTTGTTTCACTCCCGTCCAGAGCGACAGCTTTCTGGACCCACTTGACTCTCAACCAGACATGCCAGAATGAGCACCTGCTACCTCAGTATCTTTGCCTGAAGACTCCCGTTCATACGTCTTGGGGCCACAGGGTCATCTAGCAGGCGGAAAAGAAACGTCTTGCGGCAAGAATTCAGGATTGCAGGTAGAAAGTCAAAAATTTTCAGAATGACACGTTCTTCGCCCGACGCCGGTTGAAACACCTTCTCGGACATGAACTTCCGGATGTTCAACTACATGATAACTTCACAGCTTGCGTGAGAGAACACAAGGCCTCCAGGGAGAGGAAAGTGGATGCGCTACATCCGAAGGCTCCAGGCGACACGAACTTGACGGTGATCAACCTACCAGCCTGCAGTCAAGGACCGCACTGCACCATGCAATTAACTTCAATATACAAGTGTTGCTTCTGTGATTCAAACAAGGTGATTTGTGCTGTGGAACGAGCGATTGCCGAGCTTCCACCTGATGTACAAGATGAAGCGCGTACACAAGCGATTGGGGTGCTTTCATCCTGGCGGTAGCGCAGCACGGCACCCGGTCTCACGCCCACTGAAAAACATTGTTGCTTACAACGCAATAAGGACGTAGCAATTCTTGCGGCTGGTTATACTCGACCGCAGCGCATAAATGAAAAAATGCTGGACATGCTACAGAATGAAGCAACGTACACCTTGTTGAAGGATGACCTACTCAACAGCACCCAGTCCAAGTTACAAAAGGTACTCTCTAGCGCCTTCCCGGTGGTGTCTCCTCAGCATAAAAAGTTGTATTATTGTTTGTTGTGCACCAACGGCTCGGCTCCTGCAATGTACGGTCCCCTAAGATTCATAAGCCTGTGGCCTATTGTCAATTTCAACAGGTTTCCGCTGCACTGGCTTTCGGGCTACCTGCACCAAGTGCCGCGTCTGCTAGTCCGCAGCACCCAGGCCCATATTCTGAACTCGTCAGCACTTGTCGACAGAGTTCGCAACATCAGACTGAGCCACGATGACATAATGGTTTCGTTTGACATTACCTCGTTGTTCACGAGTGTTCTTGTTGACTTGGCCATAGCTACTTGCAAGGAAGCCTTGTCTAAAGACCCCTCCCTTGCAGACAGAGCACCTCTTGATCCATGTGACGTATGTGAGATCCTTCAATTATGTTTGAGCAACATATAGTTCACCTCCAATTGAAAGGTTTGCAAGCAAAAGCAAGTGACTGCCAAGGGTGCACCAGTATCAGCAACAATTGCGAATCTTGTGAAGGAGGCACTAGAAGGAAAAGTTGTTGCCAACTTGGCACCCACATCGAAAGCCTTCATAAGCTATGTCAATGATCACTTTTGTATTCTGCGCACGGATGACGTCAACCGGTTTTTGCAACGTCTGAACACTGTAGAACCAGCCATACAGTTCACCATTGAGCTAGCAGCAGCAAGCAAGCTGCCCTTCCTCAAAGTGCTAATATGCCATTCTGACAACAGCCTTGTCGTTTTCTGTTTAGCGGAAAACTACACATACGGGTCACTATCTTCGCATCGTGCAACCTGATTGCCGATATAAGACGTCGGTGGTATCGTCCTACCTGACCTGTGCATATGCTCCAGTCAAGAAGCAAGGCAACAGAAACTACAAGCTACACGCCAGGAACTATCTGCAAAAGAGTTAACCAGCTGCTTTCATCACCACGGTTCAAAAGCCTGTGTTGGACAACAAGCTCAAAGAGAGTTTTCAGGAAACACGTGAGCATCCTGTACGTGCCCAGCATAAGCGAAGTGTTGTCCCACGTCTTTTCAAAACATGACTTGCGTGACAGAACCAAGTCATTAACATGAAAGAACGTGTAGCAGATGACAAATTCCCAGGAGTGGTATACAGAATATCTTGCAATGACCGCGGCTTCTCCTACAACGGCGAAACTGGGAACTTGGCAAGGCATTTGAAAGAATGCAAATGCAATGCCAAGAAAAATTGTAAAGTATCGAACGCACTGGCAGAACACGTGCACAAGTGCAATCAAACAATAACATGGGACAATGCTTCAATCATTGGGAAAGAATGTGACCATGAGACTGCTGCTTGAGTCTTTGCATATTCAAGTGACAGAAAACACTATCAACAGGACTAACCGATACCCTGCCAAGTTTATCTTCGCTCTCTACGTCATGTGATATGCATATATAGTGACCACGAGGGCTTGTCTGCGGCACTGTGAATAAGGAACCCGTACAGGTTCCAAAACGTCTATTACTTTTGACTTCCTGACCGCAATTTTTGTTTTGTTAAACAAGCTGCCTCACCAGACAAGGTTTGGCCAGTACAGACAAACAAGTATGCGTGTCAATTTAATTATGCTTGTTGGTGTATGAAAGAAACGTGAACAAGTGGGTTCCGAGAAAATCATCAAAAGGAATTAAACCACCTGTAGCGCTCAAGAACAAAAATCTACAACAGCTAAAATTTATGTAATTCATAGCTTGTCACATCCCGATTCTCACTCTGTCTAAACTTGCCCATGGAGCACATCTTTATTGTTCTACATTGTTTCGAAGCATCAACACCGCTTCCGGAGGGCTTGACATTGAGCAGCATTGAGTGTATTGCTAGAAAATTTTTCGCTGTCTAACGGCCATGTTTTATTGTAACTGGTTTCAACATGTCAAGTAGGTCTTTCTAAACATTAATGAAATGACATACCATCAAACTTGAGAATTTGAGGGTTTTAATAGGTGTATTTCGTTGCCTTCTGCAAAGACGTACTATTGAATAGCTTATTCCAATGTATGGGGGCAGCTCATTTGCACAATATAAGAAATACATACATAAACAAGTTACTTTAACAATTTACATACTTCAAGTCACCACACAGAAAAAATTGTTTATTACATTTTCAGCCTACTATGATGTTTTGACTGAGAAAGACATTCAATTTGTTCTGCGAAGCATGCAATAATTGCTGTGGCATATTATTTTACAGCACAACACTGGACACCTAGCCAACCGTTATTAAACCTCTGAAGAAAGTTATAGCACAATGCATATGATCAGGCACATTGCATTTTATTGCACTTTCTTAACCCTATGAGGGTCGATTTTTTTCGCCAGATGCGACCAACCAGGGTTGATTTTTTTATTACGGATTCTAATTCTTCTTAGGGACTTACTTCGAAAAAAAATTTCCTTGATTTTTCTAGGGTGACTGTAAAGTGGGAAAAAATATTTTGCGTTGGTATATATGTACTCTTCATTCATGAATAACAACAATAAAAAAGGAAATAAGCTTATAAGAATTAAAAATTTGAAGCATTGTTATAGTTCAAGGCTTTGAAAATGCGCACACAAGAACATTTTGCAAGACTCAAATGTTTCTGCTCTTATACTAATATGTACATCCATAGCATAATCGAACTGCATAGGTGCGCGCACTCAAGAAAACTGTGTGGTTGTGTGCCCCTCAAAAAAGCAGAACGTGTGACAAACTTCCGCTAACTTCATCTCATCGCCAACCAGAGGCAATTAGCTTTTGCGAGTCTCAAAAAAAAAAAAAGCAACGGAAACGCATGCACGGCAGCACCCTTCCTATGCGCACCCCTGTGAGCAATAAACGAGCGAGAAACAAACGGTCGCCCTTTGAGCGATTAGTAACGACATAGCCATCAGTTTTGCAAGTACAAGAAACTGAAACCGCCCGTGGAACAAAACCCAAACAGCAGCGCGCATGACAATGCGCGAGCAGTAGTACATAGATGCGCGGGAGCGAACTAGTGCTAAAAGAAACCATGCAATGAAAACCGAGAGGGAGGCTCACGAAAAAAATTCCCTGCATTCCCACATAGTGGCAGCACATGAAAGAAATGAAAAAGTTAGGAAATTGGCGCACTTCTTAAACGTACAGACGGTGCCATTAATTTACAGCATTGACCATTCTGGACTTGTTCGCAGCACCATATATTTACATCATTGACCCTCAACGGGTTAATTGATGTTTTTTTTTTTAAATTGTCACATTATAACAATATTGTACAAAAGCTACTGCACTGAAATAGTGTACTAGTACATACTTACAAAACGTGATTGTATACTACAATAACAATTAATCACATGTTTATTACAGTGCCCAGGAAGGGCTAGAGAGCCTTTGTACTGGTGAACTTGGAAAGCAATATTCAACACAATATGTACAGAAAACATGAATGTGGTAGACAAAACAATGTGAGATAGAGAAACAAATAGGGAAAAAGAAAACTAGGAAGGGTAAAAGGGAGTTAATCATACAAGATTATCTACAGATATACAAAACACAGGAAATGAACTCTGAAGTATGTCAGTGCAAGTACGATCCTTATTACATGTTTTTTGGAGTCCAGAAATATACAGGACAGTCTTTAATGCAACAAGGCCAAGCAGAGAAAGCAGAATGCTGCCTGGTATACTGTTGCAGCACGAAAAATTGCATGTGATCAAGAAGCTTTGGGGAATGTATAATGCCATGGACCACCCTATACTTACAGGAACAAAAGGTCCGATTAATTAAGTATTGAGTCTAGAGGTGTGAGTTGGCGTATATTTGCGAAGGCTGAACTATGGTCACCAGAATGGCAAAAGTGGTACATGAATAATGTATACAAACAATGCATAGACATACACCGGACATCAGAATAGAGGATGGGACGCATACAGCTCTGACTTACAACTGTGTTTATTGGAAAAAACACGATGGCTTTTAGAGGCCTTACATCAAGCACGCATATGCTCGATGTGAATAAAAAGCACTTTGCATTCCCAAAATATTGCTTCGTGGAAGCGGGCGAGATTAACACCATTCATCCCTGTTCAGCAAGCCCATTTCCTTCAAAAATAAGGATACGGAAGGCTGACTAACACACCCACTACCTTTTCTCATTATGTGAAATGCTTCTGCCACTTCCCTTGTAACACTATCATTGTATCACACTATATCACAGGATCTTTGTGTCATCAAAGAATGGTGTAAACTCGCGTTCGAAACAGTGCTTTGTCAGGTTTGTAGATTTCTTGTACAAACTGCCGAGCAAGCACTGCGTCTTGGCACTGCCATCATGGAACGTGTCCTACAGATCTACAAGCCTTGGAAAGCATATTTAACACCAGCGAGCAAGCACAGAAGGGAGACGACACCACAATGCGTTACTTCAACAACTTGATATTCAGGAAACATGCACAGTGGCGCCACCTCATCCAAATCTTAACCATCCAAAAAAGCCGTCTCCTTATCTAACAAATCGACCAAAGGGGCACTAACACACATATCGCTATTCCGACAGATAGCCTGAGCCTCAATAATCTCTGGCACATCTTTATCTTCGTGCTTCCCAAGAACCCGGCAGAAGCCATACACCGGTGCACAGCTGCATTCCTGACAGTGAGTTGACAGATGACCGTACTGCTTATTTCTCACGTTTAGACTGTGTTCTTGTAACCGGCCATTAAGACACCTCCCTGTCTGTCCGATGCATTTTTTCCCCCAGGTCAGTGGGAGCTCATAAACAACAGCTTTTTCAATGGCTTCCGCAGCACTATATAGCATTTGTTAGAGAGCTACCTTAAAGCTCGTCAACAAATGGTAACAATTAACAAGATTACTTCTTCCCTTCAGTCCATACGAACAGGTGTGCCACAAGGTTCGGTATTAGGGTCGTTGCTTTACTTGCTATACATAAATGACTTACCACAAGTAAACCACTGCCGAAATGCTCAAGTATGCTGACAACACCGCCTTTATTATTACTGGTGAAAATATTTCAGATATTGAAGAAAAAATTAATACTGAACTAGCCAAAATTGCTGATTGTTTTACTGCTAACAAGCGTACCATTAATCCTAATAAAACTAAATGCATGGTATTCCATTCTCGAAATAATACTACTCCACTTAATGATATAATACTACGTATTATTAATTGCCCCCTCAGTTGTACTGACTTGTTCTCCTACCTTGGTGTCCTTCTAGACAGCTGCTTAAAGTGGCAGCTTCAGCTAGATGCTGTCTGCTCTAAATTAGCTTCAAGTTGTTATGCCCTCATGCAAGCTCGTGAATACTTTGACATTTCAATACTCCATATTTTATACTTTACTCTAGTGAACTGCCACCTTTTGTACTGTGTGGAATCCTGGGGTTCAACGTATAACTCCTACCTTGAACTAGTACGACGGTTGCAAAAACGAGCTATACATACGAGAACTTTCTCGCGACACTATGAACCAAGAAAACCCCTGTTTGCTATGCTAAAAATGTTCCCTTTTGATTTTGTACAGGAATTACCAATAGCCACACGTATTAACAATGTTATAAGATACAATGAGCCATTCCCTATTTTGTTACTCTGCACCCCACAATGCCACACTAGGATCCAAACTTTTGGTAACTTAAATAAAAAAGCCTATGGTAAACGACTGCTACAGTATGCTGGAGCGAAGGTATGGAATGGTATTCTGCATTACATAAGGAACTTGCAGAACTTGCTGAGAGCAATGTAGAAGTATTATTTCTAAATTATTCTCTCTGTTTCTTAAACTGATTCATGTGTTCTCTTTTTGTTAAACCATGCACAACTATTCTTTCATCAGGTATTTCTTGTGTTTAATGCGAAGTGTTGCAATTTTTCTGCTGTCTTTGCGAACTTTTCGGAAAGACTAATAATAATACCTATGTAATAAGTTTTCATTTTGTAAATCCATGTACTACTATTACTCATTATTCCTGTATTTATTGCAAAGTGTTGTATTTCTTGTATTCTTTAATATATTTGAAACTCTTTACTAGCATTATTTTATAACAGTTTCGTATAAGTATAGGTTATCAGGACCAGTCAAGCTGCTTTTTTGTAGCAACTTTTTTCCTAATGCTTTGGCATTTGTACCACTTGTTTTCATGAATAAAGGTATTATTATTATTATTATTATTTTGAAATGGGCCCCGTACTAGCCACTGGCTATGGGACTATAGAGATTGCGCGTATCTTGTTTAATGAAATGTATGTGTGTGTAATAAAGAAAGAAAGAAAGAACCCACTGGTGCTTTACGATGATGTGTAGAGCATCTAACAGCTGGCTTACGGTACAGGTTGATTAACCGACATATTTTCGAGAGTTTTTCTGGTGCTGAAAAGACCACTTTTGTGTCCATCCGTCTAGTCATTTTCTTAAGACTATGTGCCGTTCTATGCAGATAGGGCACTACCACTACCTTCCCTCTGCGTTCTGTCCGTTAATATGCAGCGTTCCAAGTTGTGCTGTCTAACCCACATCTCTTTAGCAGCCCCTCTACAACCGAAACTTGCACTGACTCCTGAAACCCTGCTGCTGATAACCTTCTCAACTGACCCATAAGACTCTTAGAGATCTTATGGCAAGATTTCTTTAATGCACTTCCAAAGCACAAGTTGGCAATGCTCCTCTTGACGAGGTTCGAGTGGGCGGACCGATACCGCAACAGGGGATTATTAGCCGCAAGTTTATACTCCCAATACGTATGCCGTTCCATGCACTCGAGCTGAATATCTAAGAAACACAACACGTTATCAGTGAGCTCTTCAAGCGTGAGAGTGTGTGGATTAAGGCCTGCAGAAAAAACTTCGTAAAGCTTGCCTACTGTAGCACATGCGTCTGGTTTGAAAAGGACTAGATAGTCATCAATGTACCCATTCAAACCATTAAATCCATTCAAACCAGCATGGTTTTCGAAACGGTTTGTCAACAGTCACCCAACTCGTGGAAACCCTTCACGACTTAACTCAAAACATTAATGAGCAACTACAGGTAGACATAATCTTTATGGATTTCTCTAAAGCGTTTGATCGTGTTTCCTATGTTAAATTGCTTCACAAACTTAACCGCCTGCTTGGTAACGGCCCTCTTGTTCGTTGGATCAATGACTTTCTGTCAAACCACTTCCAATACGTAGAATACGATGATCACCTTTCTGATGATGTCCCTGTTTTGTCCGGCGTTCCTCAGGGCTCTGTTCTGGCCCCACTTCTATTCTTATTGTACATAGATGATATAACAAACCAAGTTGACGTCACCATTCGCCTCTTTGCAGACGACTGCATTCTTTATCATACTGTGCGTAACCACGAAGATCAAGCAAAACTGAACAATTCCCTAAATACAGTAGTGCAGTGGTGTGCAGACTGGCGAATGGTGATAAATTGTGACAAAACTGTCTGCATGTCGATCACAAACAAAAAATCAAGTCTGCAGTTCCCGTACGGTTTGAACGCCACTATTCTCCAAAACGTCACCCAGTATAAATACTTAGGTGTAATCATCTCATCTGACCTCAGCTGGAATGCGCACATACAGTACGTAGCTAAAAGAGCCCTGAACGAACTGTTCTACCTCAAACGTACCTTATCGCATTCCACCAGCCAGACAAAGCAGCTTGCTTACGTCAGCCTTATCAGACCGGCACTCGAATATGCCACCATAGTATGGTTTCCACATTCCAAAAACCACATTCATACGCTGGAATGCATTCAAAGAAAAGTTGCCCGAGTTATCTATAATCGTTTTAAATGCACAGATTCACCAACCGAACTTCTTTCTCGTGCAGGCCTCGCTACCCTCGAAATTCGAGCTAAGGTTCAACGATTAAAGTTCCTATACTTAGTATTACACAGTGCGCTGTTGGATCCCGCCGCTTTTCTAAAGTACAAACACACCAGACCGACTCGGCATAAGCATGCTTTCACGCTAGAAGAATTTCTTTGTAAAACAATACTTTTTTCTTTTCATTCTTTCCGCGAACTGTGCGCGAGTGGAACTGCTTGAACCCTGCTATTACTGCCCAGCCCACATTAAAAACATTTACAAATCATCTAGAAGAAACAGTCGCAATCACAACTTAGTGTGTTATTTCTTTTTTAATTTTTTTTGCAAGAGCAATTGTGTGAAGACCAATGTGTTGCTCAATAAATGTAAGTGTCCATGTTTTTTCATGCTAACTCCTTGTTTGTTCAGTGTTTGCTCATATTTATTTATTTATTTATTTACAGAGTACCTACATCACCATAAAGGCATTACGTAGGGGGGAACAAAATATAACCAGTAATACAGAAAAGCTTTTGGACAGATATACTGTACAGAAACAGAAAACAGAAAAGCTTTTGGACAGATATACTGTATATACTGGACAGATATAAACGTACCTGACAACTTTCCACACCCTGTTTTAAACATTATGGAAAACCACTAACTCGCCCAATCTTCCGTTCTTGGTGCTTGAAGATACCAATTTATTCTGGACGCGTTCAGTAAGGTCAGAATTAGATTTGCAAGTCGTGCCCCCATCTACAAAGGCATAATCTAGTACTAGAAGGCACACAGCAGAATACAATTTCAGAAACTGATCAGGTGAGTGGAAATCGTGCAATTTACGACATACAATCCCAAGAGCATGAAGGGCACGTTGTGCATATTTAACGTGCAGAGAAACTGACCATTTCGTTGAAGTACACACCAAGATCGTTCACTTCATCGACCTTAGGAGGTGGAGCACTCCAACAGGTGTATGAAAACTGTACATAGTGTTTTCTGCTTATAACTTAATATGATAGTTTTGAAAGCATTCAAGAGTACCTTATTGTTTCTGTACCAGTTTGAAAGTGAACAAATGTCTTTTTGGAGGTCAATGCGGAGGTGAACACTTTTGACAGCTTTAAACAGCTTTAAGTCGTCGGCATGCAAAGCCATGCTGTTCACTTATTAAAATATTCGTAGTGCTAACAGAAAGCAGGGAATGCAATACCGATTCAAGCACTTTTGAAGTGGCACAGAGGATAGACACAGGCCGGCAGTTAGTAACTGCACGTCTAACACCCGATTTGTGTACAGGCAATATCCGTGCTACCTTCCGAGTGGTAGAAAATGTACAATGCTTTAGGGAACTATTGAAGATACTTGGGAGAACAGGGAACAAGTATGCTTCCATATACCTCTTAACCCTTCCAGACGCCACTTTATCCCGTTGATTGAAAACTTGATTTCACCACATTTTTTGCATCTACAGAATCATAGAAAGTGTACAGCTGCAGAAAAGATTAGGAATTTTCAGCTGTTTTGTGAGTTTTGTCAAGTTTACAGAATGTCGACTCCGTGCGAAAACTCATACAGGAACATCAAATATGAGAACATAAACTAATTCGTGTTTTCACTTATCGAGCCATTTATTGAATATTATGCCTGGTGCATGAATACTTTGTTTAGTGCAAAACAACAGACACAAGACGACCAGGACAAAGCGCTACTCTCAACTGACATCATTTTATTGCGTCACTCCTTTATAGACAGCTGAAACTAGAGGAACATGTGCAGTGAGCACCATGTGGTGGAGCCACCAACATCCGATCACAAGAGTGCACTCATGTGACAGAATCCAGAAAACCATATTCAGCACTGTACAAGGCTACGGAAGGCACACTAATGCACTGTGACCCCAATGACTGAATGAAGAATGCTTCCGATAACTCTCGGGCGGTGGTGTCATGGCTCTTTTTCAAGATCGCGGTATCACGAAACATGGGTTTGCACTTGCATATTTTACAATGCTGAGCCAAATGGGAACCTATGCCTGTTGGTATGGATCGCTCATGTTCTCTAAGGCGCTCGTTAACACAGCGGCCTGACTGCCCTACATACACTTTGCTACATGACAAGGGAATCTTATATACCACACCGACGCTGCAATCTACAAACTTCACACGGTTCTTTTCGCAATCTGGTTTTTTTGCTTGCTTTGAAAATACGGCTGCACAACATTGACAGTTTGTGAGGAGCGGAAAACAATACTGGGATTTGGTATCTAGTGGCGACATTCTTTAGATTGTGAGCCACTCTATGGCAATACGGCACAACTTCAGGCCTCTTCTTTTGTGTAATACAGTTACTCTTATGCTGCTTCCCTTTCAGATTCTGAAGCAATACCTCCGAGACTGGCGTCACCACCACACTTGGGTAACCAGCAGCCTGCAGCCTATTTAACTGTGCAATGAAACTCAGGTTCGCAGAGTGATGACAAGATTTCATTAACGAAGACTCTAGACTCATCAAAGCAATGGCGCGTTTCACAGTCTTTGAGCGCAGACGCGTAAGGTACAAGTTCCTTACGTGCACGTGGCGAGTACATTACACAGGCGTGGCCTTTTTGTAAGGATAGCTGCAAATCTAAAAACTGGAGTTTACCGTCCCTAGATAGCTCGTGTGTGAAAGTTAAACCTTTGCCATTGTCATTGAACAGAGTTAAAATGTCAGCTACCGTAACGAGCATTTCGTCATTAGTCTGTTTTATCACAACAAGAAAATTGTCAACATATCTAAATATTTGAATGGAATCATTGTTTAAGGCACTCTTAAGAGCGCGGTTGACAAACGATAAAAAAATATGACAAAGAGCAGGCACCACACATGAACCAATACACACACCATTTTTTTGGATAAAAAGGTTATTTTCGAACCAGATAAAAGTTGCACTTAAATAAAATTCAGGAAGCGACATGAAACTTTCCAAGGACAACCCGGTCGCATTGCGAAAATCTACCTCGTCACTTTCTTTGATGCACGTCATCACACTGCAAAATAGCTCATCATGCGGTATTGAATAGTAAAGATCTTCGACGTCAACAGCAAAAATGTCAGCTACTGAATGGTTGTCTTCCAGAAAGGAAACATCGAAAGAATCCTTTACGCCATAAGGATCGTCAATAGTTAAATGCTTCAACTGTTTTTGCAAAAAGCGGCTAACCAAAACATGCCAACAGTTGTTTTCACTGACTATTGTACGGAAAGGCACATCCAGTTTGTGCATTTTTGCAGTGAAAAACACCTCTAGACCAAGTACCTTAGATTGTTTTACATCTTTCACAATCTTGGTGAGGCCTATATTTTCCAACAAAGAAATGGCTTTGCGTTTTACCTTCTGAGCTTTCTCATTTGCCAGAATGAAGTTCTTGTTGACAGCCTGAATGGCTTTTTTGTTGAAGACAGCAGACGGAGCTATCACAGAACCGCCCTCTTTGTCACTCGGTAACCACCGAAGTTCATTCTCTCTAAAGAAAGATACTGTTCGCTTTTTTTTTATTGAATTGAATTTTATTTCTCGTTCATTCAAACGAGGGTAGACTGAGACTAAAGGCATAAAGCCTGACAAAAGTCTCAGCCCCCACGAACGACAGGTTTGACAGCAGGTCACACACACATATGCACAATTTTGCGCGTTACAACAGCGTTGGTTACTGTGAAAGTCCATGGTCATTAGATTCTTCAAATGTATAGTACAATGTACAGCAATGGCTAAGTGCAACTAAGCATTTGAGATTCTAATGGTATGCTAAAATTGTACAATTATACACGAAATAAACGTCAGCTAATTTATGGAGCAATATAGAGCAACAACATGCGCATAAAAAGAACATCATAATTGTGTGCCAAAAGTAATAAAACACTGGGAACAGTACGAGGATGCAAACATTTGTGTTAATACAAAACCCAACAATAGATATTAAATGAAATCATGTGAATCCTGAAAAGAGAAAATATGTAATTCATGACAGAAACATTTTTCATTTTTTTACACGCATTTATTCAATTTTGAAGTATATGTCTTCCCTATCTAACCAATCTCTTATTCTTTCTTTAAATGTCTGTAGAGAAGTGTTTAAGGATACAGATGCACTGTAACTGTTCATTATTTTTGTGGACTGATAGAGAAATGTTTGTTTCCCGTAATTGGTCCTTGCTTTTGGTGTGTGTCGTGAGCTGTGTCGCAGGGAGTATCCGGAGAGGTTACATTGACTACTTTGAGCGCTTGGATTTCTCTTTTGGACTTCTAGAATAATTTTCATATAATATATCCTGTCCGCACGCAGCATATCATATTTTTAGAATAGTGGACCGGTTCTTAGATCTGAAAAACGGCCATAGTAATTTGCATATAAGCGGATAACTCTTTTTTGTAAGGTAATCAATTTCGTGTAATTTGTTCTGGTGGTTGTACCCCAAACCAATATCCCGTAGCGAAGCTTTGAATAAATAAGTGCATTATACAGATGTTTTTTCAGCCATAGAGGATTCAGGTGTGCAATTTTATAGATTACACCGATGTTTTTTGACAATTCACGGCAAAGGGAATTTACGTGTGTATTCCATGACAATTCTTCACTGAAATGTATTCCCAGAAACTTTTGTTGTTTGACCTGTTTAATGAGGCCGTTGTTAAATTTTACTTGTATTCTACCATCAATTCTTTTATTAGGCACCCTAAATATAATGTAGGTAGTTTTAGTTGCGTTCAACTGGAGTTTGTTGGTCGCCAACCAGTCAGATAACAAAATTGTATATTCATTTACACACTGCTGTAATTCTGTTGTGTTATCAGCTGTAAAGAACACATTTGTATCATCTGCATACATTGCCAATGTTTGTGAACCTGATAAATCTGTAATATCATTAACATAAATTAGAAATAGTAACGGTCCTAACTTTGAACCTTGTGGGACACCTTGATGTAGGGTAAGCATGTCAGATGCAGTAGTTCCCAGCTGCACGAACTGTTTTCTATTACATATATAACTTTTTATCAAGTCATTTGCAACGCCTCGTACTCCGTGTCTTTCCAATTTTTCAGTTAGAATATAGTGGTCAATTGAATCAAATGCCTTTCTCAGATCCAAAAACAGGCCAAGCGTTAACTTCTTCTGTTCGATGTTAGCAATTATTCTATCTTTAATATCCAGTAAAGCTAGCTCAGTTGACTTATTTTTTTGAAAACCATATTGGCATTGCGCAATAACGTTGTGTTTCGTAAAAAAATTTGATAATCTTGCATAGATAACACCTTCAAAAAGTTTTGAAAATACGGTGAGAACTGAAATTGGCCTGTAGTTCGACAATTGGTCTGCACTTCCCCCTTTATAAATTGGTGCGACACGTGCTATTTTAGGCTCGTCTGGAAAAATGCCTGTGCTAAGAGACAAGTTATAACATGCACAAGCGCTGGCCCTATTTCGTGTGACACATATTTAACTGGAATAGGACTGACACCGTCTACGCCAGCTGGAACATCGTGCTTTAATGTCTTGATAAGATCACATACTTCACCCACACTTGTCGGTTTGAAAAAAAGTGAGTTTGATACACGTGGTGTGGAAAACCTGTGATCGTTTCTGATTGCAACGTGTGCAGGGTTCATACGAGTGTTAGTAAAATGCGTATTCATGCAGCTAACCATTTCCGCACGTTCTATTTCCCGTCCGTTTAAGCGTGTCATTTGCGGATGCGTGTTTGGATTTTTTTCCTGTTATATCATTAACGGCATCCCATATTTTTCTCGGATTGCTTCGTATATTCGAGAAAAGGCACTCATAGTAATCACACTTTACTCTCTTTAAATCACCTTGTACTTCATTCCTAAATTTCTTGTACATCGCGAATAGGTCAGGCTGCCGCGTGCGGATGAAGGTGTGATACACAGCGTCTTTCTTTTTGATGCGTTAGTACAAGTCTTTGTCGATCCAAGGTTTGCGCGCCTTTTTATGTTTCTTTCCAGAAGCCACTGGCTGAAGTGGAAAAGCCAAATCATAGCACGCAAGCACATTTCGTTGAAATAGAGCAAACGCTCTGTTTACATCTGTTTCATTATAGATTTCTTGCCAGTCTATGCACTGGAGGAGACATCGGAATTGCTCTAGAGTATTTGATCTGATTATTCTGCGGAATCGCTGTTTGCAGTCATTGTTTTGTTTGTCAGGGTCTTTAGGTATAAGACAAAACACAGGTAAATGGTCACTTACATCTGCGATTAGTACTCCCGACTTGACATCACATTCATTTAGGTTCGAAACGCATATGTCTAGCAATGTAGCACTATTGACTGTTACCCTTGTTGGTGCAGTAATGTAATTACTGCAGCCATAACAAGAAAACAATGTTTTGAGTTCTATCGACCATGCGTTATCAGTGATCATGTTGACATTCACATCCCCCATAATTACACAAGTCTCACTAGTTGATCGGGTCAAAAGCAGCAGCCTTTCCAAAAAACTACAAAATGTGGCCTTGTCTCCAGTTGGGGGCCTATATATGACACTTACAATAGTTTTATTTAGGTGCACGGTCAAGCATTCCACATCATTAGTAATAACAGAAAATTCATCAATGACAACTAACGTCAACAGCTCTTTAACATAAACTGCTACCCTTCCACCGGCTTTATTTTCTCTTCTTACATGATGCGAGCTATACCCTGAAAACTGTGGAACAGGATCATTTGCAGTTAACCATGTTTCCGTGAAAAGCACAACATCAAATTTTTCGGTTTTTGATTGTATCAATTCATTAATTTCATCCAACTTATTTCTAACGCTTCTTGTATTAATATGTATACAGCATAACGTCTTGCATCCAGAATATTCTTTTTTCAGCTTTTGCATGTCATAATAAGCGTCTGTCACTTGGTGATCGGATGAATGAGTAGACTCCATATTAGTGTCATAGTTTATCATTAGGTCATTTTAGATAAGTCCTCAATAGTGGTGATGCGCAGAATGGGCATCACCATTCCCATCACCATCATCAGCCCAGCGGCCAATAGGTGAGCGTAAACCCAGAAAGACTCATGGGACGCATCGTCTGCTTGGTGCTTCCGGTTCAACAGATGGCGGTTCCGGTGCACGATTCTCCATTCGCGGAGCGACGTGCTTGCTCACTGTGCAACTTCATCACAAGGTGTCGCCCACGCTGCTAATCTCCAGAGCCTTTGGTGGTTGGATCGATGACTGACCATGAAATCTGAGCATAGGCAGTCATCTAAAATAATTTTTTTAGCCCAATAGAACGAACACATGAATTAGCTGTGCGTGCTGTCGCATTTTCGTGCTTATCTTAAATGACGAGTCGCACTTCCTTGTTCTCAAGTGAATTCTGTTCGTGCCAACAACAATTCTTTTTGCTTTTTACTTATTTTATCTGAGTTTCACTAAGCTTATTAAAACATGCATGGTTTAGTATAGGAGTGTGGAGGAAATGACGTAGTAGGTTCTCCTTTTTCTTGCTGTTTTTTTATTTCTTTGCTGTAGTGGCCACGCCTTTCGGGCCACAATGGCAGTTTTGTTATTGTTCTGTGCGCTCACACGTGTTTCTCCGTAGGTTTCGTACCGTGGCAAAGACGCTGTGCGGGCAGGTTTGCGTTGGTCTCCGTGTTTTCTTGCACTACGTTATCTGGACCGTGCTCTACCGGATGTTGCTGTGGCCAGGTGGGGCAGGAGGAACTAAAGTTCGTGAAATGAACGCGCATGCAACGCTGTACGCAATGTACGGCGCCACGGCAATGGCAACGGACGAAGGAATACCCGCAGGAAATTTTGCCCTTTTTGGCGGAATCATGCTAACGTGCTGACGATTGTTTAGTATTGCTGCGGAGCGCGCGGGTCCTAGCAGCACGGTTGCGCGCAGCACGGCGTGGTTTCGCGAGAAATGTAAACAAGAGAGGAGAGCTGGCCTGATAGGCGGAGCAACGCCAACTTCCGGCTTCACTTTAGCTTCACAAAGAGTGACGTCAGGGCCTCTCCTGAGTTTCCTTTCTCCATGTCACAAGGTGTCTCAAGCACAAGGGGTTGTTACGGTTTGCTGTGTGCGGCGATGAAGGAAATGGATACCAAGCGCCTGAGACACATGTCTCGTCACGCTCGTCAACATGAAAATACTTTTCTGTCATGTGTGCGATGGGATTATGCGCAAGTGCAAATCCTACTCTCATTTGTCCTACGTTCACCTCACTACACCAGAGAGCGGTTTCTCTCCGAATTTCTGCGTGCGAGTTCCCCTGTGTGTTGACCCGATGTTACCTACACTCCCGACCTTTACACCAGTGAGCAGTTTTTCTCTGTATTCTGAACTGACCAGTGCGCTGACAAGGCCCTCTACTAGAAAGCAAGAGAGAAAGCCCTGATGATGTTGGTAATAAGGCCAGCGAAAAGCCATGGACACAGCTTCTTTGCCTTTGCATGCACGCCGAACGTTTCTGTATTTTTGTCTTGGACCGCACCGCTCACCCCTAACAATGTATTAAACATGCATTATTCGTTTTTACATCATCTAGTCTTCTCTCTGATGGCCAATCTAGTTCGAGCTCCAAGCAGACGCTGTTCAAGGTCACCAAAACCCTGTCTCCATAACAACTGGGGGTACCAGCTCGTAACAATCGGTGGCAGCCTTAAGAGGATATACTGCAGCTTTGAAAGCGTTAGAGACTTCTGTAACAAATGTTTTGATGAAGTTGGAGAAAGAGATACTACGCTAAAACATGGTTAAACCCCAGCCACCACGTGGCTGAGGTTCCGTTATTATGCATGTTCCAGTAAATATCACCAACATGTACAGCAAATTATTTTAGAAGACAACACATGTATGATTCATATGTAAACTTCGCAAACCATAAAAAGGTTCGCTGTAAAAGTATATAAAATTCCAAGTTTGTCGTATTAACTTGCCCAAGCATCTACTTTATCAGTGATACAAAAGTTCGAAAAGCCAGATGTGTGGATAGCATCTCTTTCCTTTGGGAAAGTCAAGATTTTTTCTGCACACATGCGCAACGCGGTCTGTCAATAATGGCTACGACAGGTGAACACGTATGCGACTGGCACAAATCTGTTCACAACTGGAATGTTTCGAAATCACTCACATCCTCGATCCAAACAGAACAAGTGCAACTCATCATTCAAGTACGAAATTGTGACAGCACACATAGCTAATTCATGTGTTCAATTGATCAGCTAAAAAAAATATTTTAAATGGCTGCCTCTGGTCAGATTTCAAGGTCACTCATCGATGCGACCATCACAGGCTCTAGAAATTAGCAGCGTGGGCGATACCATGCGATGAAGATGCACAGCAAGCAAGCGCGAGCGGCTCCACGAACAGAGAATCGTGCACCCGAACCGTCATCTGTTGAACCAGAAGTGCCGAGCAGACGATGCATCCCATGAGTCTTTGTAAGTTTACGCCTCACCTATTGTGTGCAGCGCACCAGAACGCCGGCATTAAAACCGGAACCACAATTTTGCTTTTGGGTGCGCGCATTTCGAACGCTAGCTGGTACGCATTATGCCGGATGCACTGATCGGTGCGGCATTTGTTTTTGCTTCTACTGCTCAACCGGACGTGGTCTTGGTGAGGAACTGCTTTTTACATTTTTTTTTTATTATGGGATTTTACATGCCAAAACCACAATTTATGAGGCATGCCATAGTGGGGGACTTCGAAGATTTGGACTACCTGGGGTTCTTTATTGTGCATCTTAATATAAGTACACAGGTGTTTTTGGATTTCGCCCCTATCGAAATGCGGCCGCCGTGGCCTGGATTTGATCTCGCGACTTCATGCTTACAGCCCAACACCACGCCACTAAGCAACGATGGTGGGGATTTTTTTTCTTATTTTGTAAAATCAATATGACTTCAATCGATCTTTACAAGCCTCCATGGAATTTGTCCTCTGTGCAACGTGCAATCTTATAAAGTAGGCGCCAGACTCCTTGTGAAATAAGGAAATGCTTATTTTGCTCAATATAAAGGCTTGTTCTGGGCTTTTCGTCCGTTCATCCAATGTTGTGGCACCAGGTAAGCAGCAGTAGTTCCCGAAAGCTCCACCGGACAGTATCAGCTGAAAAAAGCAAATTACAAGCATCTGTCAATTTGCTATTTAAAGGCTAACTTCGACAAAATTTCCCTCAGGTTAAATTGACTATAAATGCCCTGCATATACTCTCAAAGTAAGCTTGGTAAAGCCGCAGGGCTGGTAATTGCCTAATTTCTTTATTACCAGCTATTGAATAGGGTCTATGCAGACAATGCGTGCACCTGGCGGCAAAGCGGACGACCCCGCAGGGGCGTCTGCATCAGCAGGCGTTTGGTGTGTTGCGACACTATGTACCAGAGCACACGAGGGTTGGACCTTCCTGTGTGTAGCTGTGCACGGCTTAGCTGTGTACGGGGAAAAGGGGATCCTGGGGGTTGAGCCAATGCAGGGTGTTTGGACCTTCACAGCCTCTCGGTGGCGGCAACACACATCTTTGGCCTTCCGCTTCACGAAGACGGCACCCCCAGACTGACCCACCCGGGGAAAATCGGTCAAGTTATGAACACAATCTAGAAGAAACTGAGCAAGTCTGCTTGTTCCTTCTAGTCCGGCAAGCATGAGGGCAAATAAAAAATTTAAACTCATATCCATACCTATATACATTTAATAACGTTCAAGGTCTGCACTTGTCGAAAACAACTTATCTTCTCTCGCAGATTTAATTGATGTGTATATAGCCTTATAAATTCTTCCTTAAGGAGAACTTATTTAATTTGTGTTAAGGATACTTCTGCAACAAAAGCATGCTAATGGTACTATGTGCCACTACTTCATGCAGGACAACACCTTACGTTCAGCGGCAGAACAAAACAACAAGAGTTGGGGAGCCTCAGTTCAACTTAGACAAGCAACTTGCATGCCCATGATCTTGCTGATGCCCACAAAGATCTCTCAAGGGATGCTTGTTTCGAAGCTTCATCCACAGCGTCAAACGCCCAGACAGAAAAGCGCCTAGACAAAATTGCTGTCTTCTTCAAGCGCTTCCGACGTGGTGTCCAAACAGCTGGGTCTTGGAAAAAGAAAAAACGCATGTACTGTCTATAAGCGCTAACAGGGACGCATTAGTCTCTTTGAACTGCAATTAGTCAAAAAGACTGCAGAAGCCAGAATAAATTGCAAAAATATGCCTCCCAGAATGGCACCAAACGTGCTGCCCCTCACATTTCCGATATTTGAACATTTGTGAACCAGCCATTCAACTCAAGACAATTGCGGCCACAACAAAAGGTACATGAAGAACTTCAGTGCTGAAACTGCTTTTTCTCTTTGTTGTTGGGCTTCCCCGCATATGGCTATGTTTCGTTCGAAGCAGAACACCTGCATTTACTTAGCAGTAACTAAAAGCGAAAAATGTCTCATGACTTTGCTCAAATGAGAAACTCATCTCTCTGTTTGAAAATGGTGGAATGTCAAGCCAACATTGCAGAGCACAAACGCATCAGCGGTGCATTCGAGAACAAGACATTTTGAAGCCGGTACAAGGCTTTACAGAGAATGTTTATGCTCCAATGTAGCCGCAATGGCATCAGTGACAAAAACGCAAACATCAATAATCTCAGAACATATTTGAGTTAAGATTCTGTATTATTTCTTTCCCTGCACATAATATAGTGCTATGCGTGCGTCTTTATGGAGTTACGTCTATTCGTGATTTCAAGTGCTCGGAATCATCACTCACCTGTCGTATTCCAAAATACGTCCTCCAGCGTGAAGTGCGCACTGTAAACCTTGATCGCTTCTGTGACAGCTTTGCTGATCTGCAACTAAATAATCCATTTCTTCCTCATGAACGCAGCCGGTGGAAATGAGTGAAGGCTCACATCACCTACCGCATAATTTTTGCATTGTGGCACACAGCAAATACGGTTACTTGTGTGTTTGCTCATTCTGAGCACGTTAAGTGTCCTTCAGGAACCCACTAGAGCTTTGAATGCATTAATCATCAACCAAAAGTAAAGGAAAAATGTAGACAAACCCAGCACGCTACGCAAACGGGTGACAGCCAGCGGCGAGTATAATCTTTCAATTGTTTCCGGCTGCCGCCGCATGACTGTGCCACTGTCTGTGAAAACTGCGAATACCGAAATGGACGAATACGATTGTTCGAATGTGCCACCTTTCGCGTGACCGTACGCATGAACGACCAGGCGTTGGTGTCCAGCATGGGGCGAACATATTCACTCGCTATCCAATCCCGGTGAGTCAGACTTCCGCGATTTGTCGTGTGCCCATTGGCATGTTTTATGGATAGCAACTCGGCTAGCAGACATTAGTCTACGAAAGGTGCAATAAATGCCCTTGTGATTCTTTGCACTACTGTGTTGTTCCTTTGTCCCAAGAGCACGAGTGAGAACCCCACAGTGTGCGTTTACAGATTTAATGCAATAATTTATTATTCATAATGTAATATTTAATTTAGGAGGCTGTAAAAGACAGCAACATTAAATTAACAGGATGTCTTAAGAATAAAGAAAATTTAAATACTTACTAGTCAGCTTTCACCACACGGGAAAGAAATTTCAATAAAAATTATTGTTATGGAGGGTATACACTCAACAGTAAACGGCTGGCACTTGGCTAGTCAATACTGCACAGGGCACACAGCTTTTAGCAGGTGTTTCACTCCGACAGGAGAGACTCTGACCCAGCCCCACTACAACGTCTTTGTCTTCACCACTATTCCTGACATTATCCCCGGCCGGTGAGGCACCGTCCCAGTGCTGGTTGTGGTCAAAATGGTTTATCACAGTTGTAACGCTTGAGGTGGGAAACATATACTATGTCACTTCAAGGTGCGGCCGCCTATGAAGAGGATGCCATGGGAGTTATCTCATAGGTGACAGGAGTCACCTGGCGCGGCACGCGGTAGGGCCCAACATAGCGCGACATTAACGTTTTACAGAGGCCGACACGACGAGATGGGAGCCAGAGAAGGACGAGAGAGCCCAGTGGAAAGGCAATATCCTTGTTTTGACGATCATAAATGGACCTTTGTGCAATTTGCGATGACGATGTGCCACTGTGCACGTGACGAGCGCACGCATGATGGCATCTTGTGCATAGGAAGTCGTGGACGTGGACGCTGGATCAGAAGGAAGCAAGGTGTCAAAGGGTAATAAGGAATTGTGGCCAAAGAGAAAATATAAGAGTGAGTGGCCAGCAGTGTCATGACGCGATGAGTTGTATGCAAATGTGACAAACAGAAGGGCAATGCCCCAATCGTGATGATCATCAGAAACATACATGGAAAGCATGTTGGTCAGTGTATGGTTGAGGCGTTCGGCAAGTCCATTGGCTTGAGGGTGATATGAGGTGGTAAAGTTGTGATAAGTAACACATGATCGAAGTAGATCGCCAACCACACGACACAGGAAGTACCAACCGTGATCTGTGAGTAGGTGACGTGAAGCACCATGTTGGAGGATGGCGTACAGTAGGAAGTCAGCTACCTCTGTGAGGCAGCTGGTTGGCAATGCTCAAGTAAGTGCATATCACGTGGTATAATCAGTAGCGACTGCAATGCATTCGTTGCTTTTCATGGAAATTGGAAAAGGGGCCAAGCAAGTCCAGGCCCACTCGATAAAATGGCTTGGTTGGAACGTCAATTGGCTTAAGGTGACCAGCAGGTTGAGTCACAGGTTTCTTGCAGTGCTGACACAGGTCACAAGATGTAATGTGGCGGCGAACGGAACAATAAAGGCCCTTCCAGAAGAAACGTCATCGTATGTGATTATAAGTTCTGGAGATGCTTAAGTGCCCGGAAATAGGGGCGTCATGAAACTGGACGAGGATATCTCTGCGTAGATGACACTGGACAACTAGCAGGAGTTCTGCGCCGTCGGGGGTGCATGTTGAGGCAGTAAAGAACATTATCCTGAAGCAAGAACAAGTTAAGTGAGGAGTTGATGGTGCTGGATTGCAGACAGTCAATAAGACAGAGCAACGATGAATCTCTATGTTGTTCATCGGCCCCATGGATGAAGTCTGTGATTGCTAAAACGTAGGTGTCGGGGTCTGTTTCAGCGGAGTTGGATGGTTCAACGGGGTGATGGGATAGGCAGTCGGCGTCAGTGTGTAGCTTTCCAGATTTGTACACAACCAAGAATGTGTGCTCCTGTAATCATAATGCCCAACGGCCGAGCCTCCCTATGGAGTCTTCAGGTGTTGAGAGCCAGCAGAGCGCATGATGGTCTATTATGACCACGAATGGCCGTCCATATAGGTACGGACGGAATTTCGCAACAGCCCAGACGAGAGCTAGGCACTCCCACTCAGTAATAGGGTAATTCATTTCTGACTGTGACAGGAGGCGACTAGCATACACTATCACAAGGTTAGCTACGTTCTGTGTTTGGACTAGAATAGCACCTATGCCATGGCCGCTTGCTTCGACGCGCAGCTCTGTTCCAGCAGCTGGGTCAAAATCAGCCAGCACGGCAGAAATAAGCGATGCAAAGGATGCTTGGTCCACCCCCTATGAAGAGGGTGCATCCTCTTTGAGGAGGTCCATGAGGGGTCGAGCAATGTCCACAAAGTTGAGAACAAAGCGGCACAAGTAGGAGCAGAGCCCAAGAAAGCTGCATACTTCATGCGTGGAACAAGGAACTGGGAACTCGCGGACGGCACGGACTTTGTCAGGGTCTGGTTGGACACCAGTATCATCAACTAGGTGTCCAAGTGATTTGTTCTGGTGGCGCCCAAAGGTGCACCTAGAGGAATTGAGCTGGAGGCCAGCCCGGTGAAATATGTTGAGAATGGCCAACAGACGAGGGAGGTAGCTTTCAAAGATGGGCGAGATAACAATGACGTCGTCCAGATGACAAAGACAGGTTGACCACTTAAGACCACGCAGAAGAGTGTCCACCATGTGTTCACAAGTTGCAGGTGCGTCACACAACCCAAAAGGCATGACCTTAAATCGGCAGAGGTTGTCGGGTATGATGAAAGCGGTCTTCTCGTGGGCACGGTCATCGACGGCAATTTGCCAGTATCCCGAGCGGAGATCTAGCGATGAGAAATATCTAGCACCATGGAGGCAGTCAAGCACATCATCAATTCGAGGGAGAGGATACATGTCCTCTTTCGTTACCCGATTAAGATGGCGATAATTGACGCAAAACCACCAGCTGTTGTCCTTCCTTTTCACAAGTGCCACATAGTCACCATCCAATCATCTGCAATAGGTTTATTTGCAGACGACTGTATACTATATCAAGAAGTTAATAGCGTAAATGATCAGGTCCGCTTAAATTCTTCACTAGCCAAGGTAGAAGCGTGGTGTGCCACATGGCAAATTAATATTAATGCAAAGAAAACGGTTGCTATGTCAGTAATGCGAAAACGCCACCGCTTGAAATTTTCTCACAGTTTCAGTGGTAATAATATTTCTACGGTTAGTAACTACAAATACTTAGGCCTCGTAATTTCATCCGACCTTAGAAGGAACGATCACATATCTAATACAGTAAAAGCTCGTTAATTCGAACTTCAGTAATTCGAATTTCGGGATAATTCGAACCGTACTACTTGGTCCGGCCTAGCTCCATAGAAGTCCATGTATAAAAAAGCCCGTTAATTCGAACGTGAGTTGGTTCTGCCAGCTTGGTTACATGAGAAGGTCGCTTCGACAGTCCACACAAGAAATCCGTCTTTTAGCATACAAAACATTTATTAGGCCAATTCACGAGTATGCCTCGGTAGTATGGGACCCGTACACCCTGAAGAACATTACTCAATCGGAAAACATTCAAAGAAAATCGTATTTAACTCGCATTCAAAGATTCGTATTTAACTGTTATAGCTAGGACGTATCTCTGACTGTTCTAACGAAATTAACCTGGAAACATTAAAATTAAGGCGATATAGGGACCGTCTGAAATACATGTATTTACTTTACAATGATATGCTGGGGATAGATAAGGATATGTATATTACTTTAGTCACTAGGCGTGCAACACGATCTAATAATCAGAAGAAAATAAAGGAATTTTCTTGCAGAACAAACGCATTTAAAAACACATTTTTTCCTCGGATGATAGGTGAGTGGAACGCGCTCTCTGCGAGTACAGTGGAATGCCCGACCATCCAGTCATTATGCAACCAGCTGAATAGCATTTAGACTTGATGTTATAGGTATATGTATGTATGAATGTAATTTTTCTTTTTCCTTCTTGATTTACAATATACGCAAGTGCTATTTTCGCTTGCTTGTCATTACTATTTGTAGATTTTTTGCTGCTCAACCTACCGAGCATGTGCGATGTCTTTCAGCATACCAGTATGAATGCGACTCCTTGTTATCAATATCGCATTGTTATCAATATGCTCTGTACAGCTTTTGCGGTTCAGCGAATATCCGTATTTTAAAATATATTGAAATTTTGTGATGCTTTTTTCGTTGGAATGCTCTATACGGCTTGTGCGGATCAGGGAATATGTCTATTGTAACGTATTGAATTCTTGTGATGATTTTTGCTGTAAATTTTTGTTTTGTTCATCTGTATATCACACTGTCCCCTCCTGCCTCAGGTCTAAGACTAAGGCCGGCAGTATCCTGTAAATAAATAAATAAATCAGGCAATGGGAGAAACAGTGACAGAAGGACGTAGGTAGCAGCCTGAGCAGGTAGTCGTAGAAACTCAATAGAACGTAGGCAAGTGTTACGTGATATGGTGTCATCAGGACACAATGGCAGTTCGAGCCACAAAATGCCAGTAGAACAACTAATGAGGACCGAGTGGGCAGTCAACACCAAGAATGACATCATGTGGGCAAACAAGCAACAGTAAACGGCTAGCACTAGGTTAGTCAAT
The DNA here is from genome assembly GCF_023375885.2 of Dermacentor andersoni. Taxonomy (NCBI): domain Eukaryota; kingdom Metazoa; phylum Arthropoda; class Arachnida; order Ixodida; family Ixodidae; genus Dermacentor; species Dermacentor andersoni. The sequence continues at coordinate 125,796,609 of NC_092822.1, forward strand.
ACTGCACAGGGCACACAGGCTTTAGCAGGTCTTTCAGTCTGACAGGAGAGACTCTGACCCAGTTCCACTACAATGTCTTTGTCTTCGTGACTGTTCATGACACTATCCTTATGATAATTAAAAGCCTATCCGCTTGAAAACGTCTCATCCGAGTTCCTCCTTTGCAAGCTGATACAGACCTGAAGGTGGTATTATGGGCCCTTGACATATGTCAGACCATCGAACAAATGGTTACTCCGAATGTTTAATTTCAAGAAAGCGTGCTACACTCCTGCCCTTCACTCCAGTTTGCAAACATGCATAAGACGAAAGTGCTGCATGAAGAGTGTCATTAGGCCAAAGGTAATAGCGCAATGGTTAGCGTGCCCAGCTCCCAAATGCAGAATGCTGCAAATACATGGGCTCGAATCCTGGTGGCTTTTTTTGTGAATACAGCTTTCTGTGCTCTCTGGTGACAGCAAAACTCAGAATGAGGCGGCATCCTGACAACGGTCGCCCTCAGCGTAACAGAACAAGCGGGCGTGCAAGGTCACACCTAAAGCCAAAAGTATATTCGGTGAAATACAGTATGCTCCTGTCGAGCAAAAAATGTGATGTGATGGTGTTGTTGAGCGAGGCTGTAGACCAATAATGTCACTAAAGACAGGGCCATGATCCTATCCTGGTGATCAGTGGAAATGAACATCAACCACACGTCAACTAGCGTGTAATTGATACTTCATTAGGGCCATTGCGTGTTTGTGTTATGTCTAGCACAAGCGAGTAGTGTAAGGGATGACAACGTAGGGAGGAAAGCAGTGAGTAAGGTCCGTGAAAAGTACTTGAGGATAGCCATATTGAATGTCATCGTGAAGAAAACCTGCAACTTCAGTAGCTCAGGTTGCCAGAAAGGCTTGAGTGGTAGCATACTGTTGGGTGTATTTGGCAACTACAGCAATAGACACTTTGCAGAAATAAACAGGGGCCGAATGGAGTTGGACGGCCTTTTCCAGCTCTGGCATAGTTTCAAAAATGAATGTGGCGAAGTATGAAGCACCAAATAGTATATTCCAACCTAAATTAATCAGCGCGGTCATACTTGCGTGACACGCCATGGTGGCCTGCCATGCGGACATCATGGAGTTGGGGCAATGACAGTTAACATTTGGTGCTTGAGAATAAAAACCAGCAGATCAGACACATCTGAGGGACGTTTCTATGGCACAAGATCACATCCCCAAAAAAGTAGGCTTGTGAATCGGGGCATGAGAAGATAGAGTACTACGGCGCTTGTTGATCTTGTTTAGGACGACGTCAGCATTTAATTTCTGAGAAAATTAGTTCGTTACGTTTATTTGCAACACAATGGCGGGTGTAATCAGGCAAAAATTGGAAGCATTTCATTAAAGGATGCCTAAGTACTCTGTGTAGATTACGTACGACAATGATAGCAAGCATACAACATTATTAGAGAATACAATTCGAAAACAAGTTCACTTATTAATGCAGTGTAGTAAAACTGCGGAGGGCGCAAATAATGAAGAGGCTGAAAAAAGACAGTCTTGTAGGTCTGCAGTAAACTGGATAGACCATTCAGGTCTTGGCATAAGGATAAGGTTGCTTCTGAAGGCAGAAAGTCTAGTGGGCAGATCAGACAGTTGGCTCTCGCAGCGGTAAAAACTCACAAAGGATGCGATGACGCCACAACGACACGCCACTGTACGCCAACAAAGACAACTTTTTCAAAGCGAAGCTTTCTTTGCTTTTTCCTTCAACTTTTCCGCTGGTACTGTTGGTGTCTTGCAATTTTTCAAAGCAAAGCTTTCTTTGCTTCTTCCTTCGACTTTTCCACTAGTGCTGTTGTTGTCTTGCACGCCGTGTCGGAGAGACGTTCAAAGCACGCGTATACATGGAAGGAATGTGGAAAAGAGGAAAGGCAGCACAAGAAACTCGTTTTGACATTTCCATCGCGTCACATGTGCACACTGCCCTCTGGAGCTCTCTGGGCGTCGTCATATTATCCTCTTGAGAGCTGTATATATTCGTGACCCCCGGCAAAAGCATAGCAGAAACTGCAGCGCTCACCCTTATCCTAACATGCATGTCCTGAGGAGAGCTAGATATATTGGTAGAGAGGGGGCAGGGAGAAGAGGCAGAGAATGGGTAGAACCGGGGTATTCGCGAAACGAGTGAATAATACCCTTGCCATTCTTCGCTCGCAGTTCTCATACAGGGGGCGAAGGACGGGACAGGGAAAAGACACGAGAAGATAACGAAATGCTACTACTATAGACACGACAGCGGTTGCGGGCAAACTGAAGGCACGGTACTGTACATTTCTACCATTTCTCAAAAATAAACACCATGCAAATTTGTCAGTTGGGCAACTGACACAGGGCGTGCAGATGCAAAGCTGCAATTAATCACCGTCGGGTAGAGGCAACACTACTGAAGCGGTCGCAGGTCAAATCAACACATCTGTGCCCGCCACGGTAGCTTGACGGCTATGACATTGCTCGAGATCGCGGATTCGATCCCCGCTGCGGAAGCCAGATTTTGACGGGAGCAAAATACAAACACGGTCATGCACTTTGATTTGGGAGCACATTAAAGAATGCCAGGGTATCAAAGTTAATCCGGAGTACGCCACTATGGCGTGCCTCATAATCCGATTGTGGTTTTGCACATAGAGCCCCATAATATTGCCAAAACGTCTGCCGCAATGCGATGTGCCATGTGAAGCAATGACAATGCCCCAAGCAAACATGGCTCGCTGTATGTTGTGTACTACGCAGACAAACAGCAGTTCTGCACACAAGATAACATTTACCATTAACTCACTACTCTCGTAATGCACTAAACGCTGAAGAAATTATACATTCGCAGTGAGCATTACAGCTAATTATCGTCAATCAAAGCAAACAACACAGAAAGCTTCGCTTACATCGATTCACACAGTGCATGCAATCCATACAATTTTTTAGACAGTGAATTTATATGCATATGAATGGTGCTCATTAATGCAATATTTTCATTCGCAGTGAGCCAAGGTGGCTGTCGTGTCTATGGTAGAATTGATTTAAACAGCTTCAATCCAGTGGCCATTACATCATTGCGAACTTCCGCGGGATTGTAGTTGTCAATGTGGGATACAAGTGACCGGGAAATTAGGAGGTTGATGAACGGCAGGAAGGCAGAAGCTTGCACAAAACCTCGGGGAAAAAAAAATTACTTATTAAGCAGCATGGTCAGGAAGCCGTGCTATGGTTTCAATGTCTATTAAAAATCCCCCAAAATATAAACAGAGGCTGACAAAAATGCGGCATCTTGGGAAAGGTGAAACCACTGGAAATTTTAGGACAGCACTAGCTTAAACAAAAAACAATGACTTAAAAATAAAAAACCATAACGTTGACAGGGCAGCAAAATTTCGGGACAAATAAATTGGCTGTTGAAGCAGTTTAGCTGAAACCTGATGGTATGAAAGAAGGCAAGAATGTTGACAAGTGTTGAAGAGAGGTCAAGTAGGTCTCGTGGCCGACGCTAGCGCCCGGTAGCTGTCAAGATGCGGTCTGGACAGCTACCCGTCAAGATGTGCCTGGTAGTTAGTCGTTACAGGCTGATTCGAGTCTCAAATTTCGGACGTGGACTTCATTACATAAATACAATGCATTCTACGGTGTCATTCTTCAACCGCTTGTACTGACTCTTGCGCAATGAGGATAGGAACGAATTGTCTCACGTACCGACTGTCACGTTCCGCGAACTGCGAACATTCCTTACCCGTTGTAGTTGCTTAGTGGATATGGTAGTGGGCTGCTAAGCACGAGGTCGTGAGATCGAATCCTAGCCACGATGGCTGTATTTTGATGGGATAGAAATGTGAAAACACCCATGTACTTAGATTTATGCGCAGGTTAAAGAACTCCAGGTGGTCCAAATTATAATGGAATACCCCACTACGTCATGCCTCAATCAAATCGTGGTTTTGGCACGTAAAAGCACATATTTATTAGTTAACATTCCTCAAGGATGTCCTTGGCAGTCGCACAACTCTTGAATACAAGTAAGTGTCGGGAGTTGCGTGCGAGGTCCTTGAGTATGTGGGTAGCCTCTTTGGCGTTCGATATCTGTTAGTCTACACTGCGGCTATATTATACAGGCGGAACAGCAACATGGTAGACAATATAGAGAAGATGCAGATCTCACATATATTACTGCACAATAAATTTAAATAGCGGTCTTCCTTCATGCACGTGGATAATTGTGACAGACTACTACTTTGGGAACTAACTGCAAGCACTATATATGTCACACCAAAAGGTGCACTTGACCCGGTGGCCAGTAAATGTGACGTAATATTGCGAGCAGCTTGAGCCATAGCATGCTAATGGATGACGACACAGGGACAGTTTGCACAATTCTTGTGCCATGCCTTTTGCCTCAAGGTGCCAAACCAACTTATCCATGCATCCATCCTAATACTTAAGCACATCTCAATTCCAGCTGCTGCAGTAGCCCATGAATGCGGACAGCAATGTTGCTAGGGAAATAATTGGGAGTGCCTTAACGAAATCGATAGGTCAAAACCAAAAGCCGTCCACGATCGCATCTCTCGTAGACGCTGTGCGATGGTCGGACATTATGAATGTGTGCCGACTGAAGAAAGGCTGCCACGGAGTGCTTCTGATAATTAAAATAGCTTGTTTGCTCCGTAGTGTCAAAAAGACAAAGTAAAAGCAAAAAAAGAAGGAAAAAAACAACCATATCAAAAGCCTAGAATCAATCGCTCGTTGCGGCTCAACACTCTTAGGATGATAAGTCATTTGCAGCCGACGAGCGCTACGTTTTATCAAGAACACTGATAACGCCGGCTGGACAAGCAATCTAGTGAAGTTCAATGCGCAGGGATAGATTAGAATTATTAAATTTTATTTCTGCTTTGTTGATGTCATCACCGCGTCACCGCAGCAAGTTTGAAAAGCTTAAGGTCAGTATTTCACGTGGTGGCACTCATGTGAACTAAACCCTCGTTTCTTCGATAAACTTCAGGTAGCACAGCTGGGATAGTCCCGTCGCAATCAGTAATGCTTTGCGACAGAGATTCCACACCTTGTGTCCAGAAAAGCTGGATACGAGTCCACGTGATTAGCATATTGCTTTTAACATTTTTAAAAATCTTTTAATCATGGTGGTTACATGGCACTTTGCCAACTTTGTAATACAGGGTTTATCATTTTCAAATAAACTCAGGTGGAAGTCCGCGCTCATTTGTTTTTTCTTTGTTTAATCCGTCTTTCTTTCCTGCGCAATTCTTACGCATGCACAATGGGGAAAATATCATGCATTGTGTGTTTAAGTCAGCCCCTATGAAAAAGAAATTCTGTGGGTTAATGCCCCGAAACTGGTTATGACTAGGCATGCTGTAGTGGAAAGCTCTAGATTATTGAAGCCTGTTGAAATCTTTTCTCATAAGCACTCATGCCGACCAAAATAAAAAAAAATTCCGAAAATGTTTCTGCCCCCAACGCCTAATAATCGCAATGTTTACTTCATGGTCTGGATTAAGCTCACCTTCCGAAGCGATGGCTCGACTCCACCCTTGTAAATGGCGAGCCGCAGTTCACGAGGCTTCAGCAACCGTCCCTCCCCATCCAGGCAGGCGCGAAACTCGCGGTCTCCAAGCGGGGGCGGCGTGCAGTCACCAGCAGCAGACTCTTGCAGGGCAGCCAGGCTGAGCACCCTCTGGAACCGGCTCAGTGTCTTCTCCATCTACGCAAAAAGACCTTCAGGCACACATGGCATAGCAGCGGGCACACGTACCTGGCTGAGGAGAGTGCCAGTGAGCGACGGCTTTGGCGGTGCCTTGGCCATGTCGCCAGGAGTGACCACGTCCCATTCCGCAAGGCCTGCAGAATTGTGCAGAAGCTCAGTTACTTGAGACAAAGGCACAACTCGCTGTAACACCTAGGCACAAGTACACACACACTTATCCTTCGAGAAAGCCCATCACAATGCCCCGACAAATGTCTTTTACTGCTCCTTGGACCTCAATGCAAGCGCACGGGCGACACAAAGAAACCCCTTGTGTCGCATGTGTACACAAGCCGCTGTGCCAAGATTGTCACTGAGACATCATTCAGCCATAGAGAAAGGATTCAATGAGAGTGGACACTCCCATAGAGTGTAGCGGTCTAACTGACTGCAGCACACCAAGCCACCAGCGTTAATACCTGAACCACACTTCCAGTTTCTGTTTTTGGCGCACGCAATTTGAACGCTAGCTGGTACGCATTATACTGGCTGAGCTGATCAATGAGATTTTTTATTTTTGCTTCTACAGCTCAACCGCGTGCAGTTTTAATGTGAAATCGTTTTATTATTAAGTAAAAATGATTGCGAACAATCTTTACAAGCCTCCATTGAATATGTGCCCCGTGCAATTTCATACAAATGCAAGACGCCTTGTGAAGTTAGGAAATGTTTATTTTATTCCATATAAGTGCTCGTTGTGGGCTTTTTGTGCGTTCACTAATGTTGTGGCACCAGGTATGCAGCAGTAGTTCCCGTACGAAGCTCCACCGGGCAATGCCAGCTGAAAAAAGTAAAGTTAGTTAGTTAGTTTGGGTTTAATGGCACAAAGGCAACTAAGGCCATGCTGCGCCAGTCACAAGACAAAATAAAACGGAACGTTAGGGCAGGTAAAGCTGCATTACATTATACTTGGTGTAAATAACCCGTTTTCTCTAAAAAGTCGAAGAGGTTAGGAAATGGCATTAGGGGGTCATCTGCTAGTAATAGGGCAGGGTGTAATGAAATGTGCAAATTATACAGGCTGTGTAAAAACCTCCATCTCAGTGTATCAATGTGTGGACATGTTAACAAGATGTGCATGACTGTACGAGCTTCATTGCATTTTTCGCAAGTTGGCGGGTTTTCTTTTTGGAGAAGAAAACTGTGCGTCAGATGTGTGTGTCCAATTCGAAGTCGACACAAGATCACCTCGCAGAATCGTTGCTGGTGACTGCATGATTTCCAGTCGCCAATTACAGGTTTAATTAGATGAAGCTTGTTGCTTAAACAAATGTCGCAATCGCGCTGCCATTTTGACGTCAAGGCCTTCCGAATCGCATTGACACTGTCTTTATATGGAAGTGCTGCATTTTGAATGTTTTTGTACGCTGCCATTGATGCGCATCTATCTGCTGCTTCGTTACCAAATATTCCAACATGGCTTGGTACCCAGCAAAACTTAATTGATCTGCCATATTTGTTTGACGATAATGCATTCAAAATATTGCCTAACAAGGGTTCACTTTGGGATTTCATGTGTAGAGCCTTCAGTACGCTTAATGAATCTGTGTATATGACAGTGTTTTCAAGTTTGTCAGCAATGAACTTTTGAACTACTGTCCATATTGCGTACACTTCCGCTGTGTAGACAGAGGCATGCTGAGGTAATCGAATACAGTGTCCAATCATACACTGGTAACGCTGAAGAGACCGTGGAACATTTTTATTCAGAATTTTTGACCTGCAGTAAAGATGTAGTCGTAAGATGGAAACATGTTGGTGAGTGCAATGGCGATTGTACGCGGGGGCTGGTGAGAAGCAGACGACAAGTGTGGCCCTAGCTGTAAAACAGTAATATTTTATGTATCAAGGCGATGTTTCTGCGGTTTATGTTTTCTGCGGTGTTGAATATTAATGTGGCGAACTGGACGTATTGGTACATATTTGAAAAGGCGGCAGCGCTAAAAAGAAAGACACGGATGCAGACAGGACGACAGGGACGAGCACTGAACTTAGAACACCATGACTTTGAATGGTTCACGAAAGTATACATGCTGTCCGAGCCAGGGGCTATCATTGGCGCATGCGTAAATATGCCAGCTCTTTGTCTGCATGGGTGATGGCGACCATGCTTAGAAAGACAGAAAGCTGAGCTAGTTGGTAAGGATTCATTATGCAAAAAAGGTGAGGCATGCAGACAGGACACAAGAGAAGAGAAGTGGACAACATGAACTCAGGCATTTGTATTGGCTCAAAAGTTGCCCCTATTCTTAGCGATATTTATCTGAGTAAGGTTGACAGCTGCTTAGAGAAAGCCTTAGGTGATTGCATTATTCAGATGTTTCGTTACGTTGATGATTACCTGATTTTCTGCAATAGGGAAGAATTCGATTCCGCTGCTACCTCAGTAAGTGAGCAATTTAACCTTTATGGAGAAGGACTTAAGTTTAGCAAGGAATTTCCTAAGCAACGCGTAATTCAGTTTCTAGACATTTCCTTGGTCTTCGAACAAAATCACGTTTGTTGGCAGTACTCCCCAAGATCTTCGAAGCCGTTGTTAAACTTTCAATCCAAGCATTCCAAAGTAGTAAAAAACGGAATTGCCATGTCCTGCCATAAGTCTTTTCTCACCAGATCCTGCATGCACAAAATGAGCGCCAGTTTTAATGCACAGGTCTGGCACCTATCAGAAGCAGGTTATCCTAGCGTAGCAGTGGCCACTGTGGCTGAACACCTAAAGAGTCGGTTTTGAGGGGGACGGACGTGATTGCAGAAAGCAGTAATAGCAAAAAAAGAGCAGTGGCTATTCCGCACATTCATTCAGTATCGCAGATGCTTAAGAAAGTTGCAAGTAGATATGATGTTAATGTTGCTTTCACTGCTCCCAATAAGCTAGGTAAGATATGTGCTGCCATGCGGAGGAAAAAGGAGCAGGTAAAAGGCAAAAAAAGAACAGATATTTGTCCAGTGAAGCACAATAAGAACAACAGTTTTACTGACTGTCCTATGGCTGTGGTTTATAAAGTTCCCTTTAGCTGTGGCCAGTTCTATGTAGGGCAAACGGGGCAGTGTATCAATCAGAGGCTAATGGAACATAAAAGGTCGTTAACCGGTGGATCGCCTTCTAATCTTTCCCTACATTGCCAAGATTGTAACTGCACGCCAGAGTTAGATGAATGCGCGATATTGTACACGCACAAGAATGAAGATATGCGTCTTATGGTAGAGGCATGGCATATCTATAATGATGGAAGTGCGTGCATGAGTCAGCCTTCGATTACTTTACACAAGGAAGAGATTAAGTGCCTTGACAACTATCTCTCACGTAGGCCGGCACATGTACCCGACTGACACGTGGTGATGCCACTCCAGAGCTTGCGCAGATGAGTTTTGTGTCTTCTTTCTTTCTTTCGCCTCAGTGCTCCCCTCAGTTGATGGTTGGCATTTGTGTTGTCCACTTCACTTCTCTTCTCTTGTGTCCTGTCTGCACGCCTCACCTTTTTTGCATAATGAGACCATGCTGATACGTCCCTCCCCAAGTCTAGAGCTCCGTTCAGATTCTGCGATTTCTCGTGTCAGATGCGTTGTGCTGCTCTTGATAAGGAAGTATTGTCAAGGTTGGGCAAACAGTACTTGCCGATCACCACATTCATCGTCATAATCATCAACTATCATCATCAGCAATCACTCAAGCATCGTCGACTTTCCCAGCTGGCTCGTTTGTGCTCCTCGGTGCATACGCTCAAATGCCTAAGAAGTGCATTCATCATCATGTTATTTCACAGCTGGCTCCGTTGCCGCTCATTATTCCAGAATAAAATTTAATTTCTCTCCTGTCATCATAATGGGGAGGCTGCGTTAAATTTCTTTTTATTTACGGTGTTATGAACCATTGCTTAAGAGAGCATGAGTCATTCATTGTCTTACGTGACGGACACATTTATTAACAGGGGTGACAAGAGAATGTGTGTGCATACCTATCACCACGATGACCACCAATCAGGACAATAAATATGTTCGTACCTTTGTTCAAAATTCTGTCACCTCTGTGTCGTGTGCTAAACAGCTTCGCTGGTCATCCACCTTCACTGAGTGGAATGGCTCATTTTTTTTAGCCAACCCGAGCTAATTGGTAGGCAATGCCAGTACTCCATTCAATTAAGTGCGCCCCCAAAAATAAGGCGCTGTCGCAGTGCAGTGGCCCCTTTAACCTTGCAGCGAGGGGTGCAGCACGGCACACCACAACCAGCACCGCCTGCACATTTTCTTTATGGTGCTGTGCACCTTTCCCGTAACAAACTTTCACTCTTTCTATCGTAAAATTGCCCTTCACCAAACAATCACATGCCTGACACCTATGGTGACCCCAATACCGACCGCTTTATTGGCAGCATTTTTACTGGCATCTCAGAAGAGCTAGGAACAGTGAACACATCGAGCACACATCATCTCCCATCAAAGATGCCTATTTTCAGCCTACCCTAGCTAAGAAGATTTCCAAGCAATAACATTATCTCAAAATGCCTGATTAAACAATTTACCTCATTCTGAGGTGCCAACATTTTCTTCCCCCTAAAAATTGAGCCAAAACTGCTTTCACAGTTCAAGTATGCTTTACTGCTTAGCATGGCTTAATTGCGGCGAAGCTGACGTTAAGAAACTGGCCACTAATGTGCAACAATTATTATACCTTGCCCATTTTTCTTGCTAACCAATTGAGTGCTTATTAGATTTCTAGCTTGTTTAAGAGCTTTACTTTTATCACTACATCAGTTTTCTGCTTCCGACACACAAAGTGGGCGCACACTTGATGCAGGGGCGTGTTAGAATCGGAGAAATACTGCCACATGAATCAGCGGTATGCTCTAGTGTATTTTCTGCACATTGTTTCATTTGACCTGCCAGATAATTCGATGAATTTTGTCAGTCCCGTCAGAGTTGAATTAAGAGAAGTTAATTGCATGTGGGTTGTGTTGATTGTGTTGTGTTGGTTGTGTTGCGAGGCTTGTGTTGGCTAATGCTCGGCGAGGCTTCGCCTAAAACGTGGATATGGCTGCACAAATAATGCTGTTTTGTTCTATTTCATCAATGGTACAACCGGCAAAAACGCTGACAGCAAGGGGGCTATACTAATCCAGGTACAACCAAACTAGGAAGGCCCACTAAGCTTCAACAAGACACTCCCTCACCACAACAGGAATTGGCCTCCCTGGTGCAGTATTCAGCCACTACCTCCCAAATGACTCATTTGAGTAACCAATGGCCCTCAGTCCCCAGCAGCTGCGGAGCACCTGACCAAGGCAGTGGTCAGACCTGTAATGCAGCAGAAGGTGCTAAGAATCTCTGGGTCTGGACAGGCCGCCAATGGAAACTAACCCTTGCAAGGTTCAACACGCTAACCCTCTCGAGTGAAGCTATCTTAGCTGCATTCTTTGAGGAAATATCAGACATGGTTTGGGCTATTATCGGCCTTAGTGAGATCAGAAGAACTGGTGAGGCTTACACAATGCTAAATAACGGCCATATCCTCTGCTATGGAGGTCTCCCTGATAAAAAGCAACACGGGTAGGATTCCTAATCCATAAGGACATAGCGGGCAACATTGATGAATTCTACAGCATCAACGAGAGGGTGGCAGTAGTCGTAATGAATGAATGTATGGTGTTTATTGGCGCAAGGGCCAGGTATGGCCAAAGAGCGCCAAGCCAGTGTTGATGAGTTTGCAGTGGAGTTATGACTTCTATGAAGTTGATGAGACGTGGCTGTAAAGGGGCCTTAAAAATCGTCGCTCTAATGTGCATAAAGTCTATGTGTAATAAGATTATGGCAATGAGAAAAGACGTGTACAATGAGCATTAAGGTGCATTACGAAATAATATTACATAAAAATGTATAAGATTCTAAAATTCACTAGAGCACCACGGCCTCGTTAGAGCCTTTGAGACACAAGGGCCTAGAGGCATGTGCTATATAAAAGATCTATCACAGCGGCATCCTCTGGAAAGAGGATGCGCTACGAGTTTAATGGGCTTATTACATGTAGGCTTATTTACATGGATTATTACATGTAGGCTCATGTCGGGTACATGTAGGCATGTAGGTTTAATGGGCTTATTACATGTATTACATTTTCCCTCTTTTGCATTGAAGTCACCCATTACTACCATGTACCGAGTTTGCACTTTTCTCATCGCTAATTCAACATCTTCATAAAACTGATCTACTTCCTCATCGTCCTCACAGGATGTTGGAGCGTAGGTTTGTACTACCTTTAATCTATACGTCTTATTGCAGTAGTCGTAATCAAACTCAATACGACGTATAGATTAAAGGTAGTACAAACCTACGCTCCAACATCCTGTGAGGACGATGAGGAAGTAGATCAGTTTTATGAAAATGTTGAATTAGCGATGAGAAAAATGCAAACTCGGTACACGGTAGTAATGGGTGGCTTCAATGCAAAAGAGGGAAAAACGCAGGTGGGCGAACAGGCAATCGGCAACTACAGCATCGATTTTAGAAACGCTAGAGGAGAGATGCTGGTAGAATTCGCAGAAAGGAATAAGCTGAGAATAATGAACACCTTTTTCAGGAAACAGCAACAGAAAGTGTAGCTGGGAAAGGCCTAATGGTGAAACAAGAAATGAAATTGATTTCATACTTTCCGCCCATCCCGGCATCGTGCAGGACGTAGAAATGATAGATAGGGTAAAGTGCAGCGATCATAGGTTAGTGAGGGCTAGGATTCACCTCAATTTGAAGAGAGAAAGAGTGAAATTGGTCAAGAAGAAACAGGTCAACTTAGATATAGTAAGGGTAAAAGCAGGCAAATTTAGGCTGGTACTTGCAAACAAATACGCAGCCTTCGAACAGAGAGATGATGACGATGACATAGAGGTATTGAATGAAACTGCAACGAGGCTGGCTTCAGAGACAGCAATTGAAGTGGGAGGCAAGGCACCAAGACAACCAGTAGGCGAGCTCTCCCAAGTAACAAAGGACCTAATAAAGAAATGACAAAAAATGAAAGTGTACAACTCAAGAGATAAGATAGAATTCGCGAAACTGTCAAAACTGATCAACAAAGCGAAAATAAGTGATATTAGAAATTATAACGTGAGAAAGACTGAAGACGCCATAAAAAATAGATGCAGCCTGAAATCAGTGAGAAGGAAACTTGGCATAGGACAAACCAAGATGTATGCATTGAAATATAAGCAGGATAATATCATGAGAAATCTCAAAGGTATAATAAAAGCAGCAGAAGAATTCTATACTGACCTGTACACTACCCAGAGGACTCAGGAGTAATGTATTTCAAACAATAATGAACAGTATACAGAAACTCCTCCTATAACTAGAGATGAGGTCAGAAGGGCCTTGCAAGGCATGAAATGGGGAAAAGCGGCAAGGAAAAATAGACTACGAGTCGATTTAATCAAAGACAGAGCAGACATAATGCTTGAAAAACTAGCGGCCCTTTATACGAACTGTCTATTGACTTCAAGCATCCCAGATAACTGGAAAAATGCAAAGATTATACTAATCCTCAAAAAGGGAGACGTTAAAGAATTGAAAAATTGTAGGCCCATTTAGCTTACTTCCACTATGATATCAAATATTCACCAAGATAATATCCAATAAAATAAGGGCAACACTGGACTTTAGTCAACCAAGGTAACAGGCAGGTTTCAGGAAGGGATACTGTACATTGGATCCCATCTGTATCATCAATCAGGTAATCCAGAAATCCACAGAGTACAATCAGCCTCCCTATACGGCTTTCATAGATTACGAAAAGGCATTTGATTCAGTAGAGATACCAGCAGTCATAGAGGCATTACGTAATCAAGGAGTACAGGACGCTTATGTAAATATCTTGGAAAGTATCTGCAGAGATTTCACAGCTACCTTAATTCTCCACAAGAAAAGTAAGAAGATACCTATAAAGAAAGGGGTCAGAGAAGGACACACAATCTCCCCTATGCTATTAACAGCGTGCTTGGAAGAAGTATTCAAGCTATTAAACTGGGAAGGCTTAGTAGTAAGGATCAATGGTGAATATCCCAGCAACCTTCGATTTGAGGATGACATTGTCCTGTTCACCAACACTGGGGACGAGTTACAACAAATGATTGAGGACCTTGACAGAGAGAGTATAAGAGTGAGGTTGAAAATTAATATGCAGAAGATGAGGATAATGATCAATAGCTGGGCAAGGAAAAAAGAGTTCAGGATCGCCAGTCAGCCTCTAGAATCTGTGAAGGAGTACGTTTACCAAGGTCTACTAGTCACAGGGAACCCTGACCATGAGAAGGAAATTCACAGAAGAATAAAAACGTAGACATATGTCGACGTAGAGCATAAGACGTGGGAAGAGGCTTTACCATGTGACCTTCGTCTATAACACTGCTGTACCGGAGACCATGCAGTTTACACTGTTTGAACTTATGTAACTTATGCCCGGGCGCCGTGTCACGTCAACACTTGATGCCATGCTGCTTGTGGCTGATAACAGCCCGACCAGCAAGCACGTGGAAGTCGTTACAAAGAACCGAAGAAGCATGCCAACTGCTCAGCATCGTATCCAGAGCCAGCAGTGTACTGACATCCTTCTATACAAACCATGGTCGACATGACGCTCATTACAATACCGGCAACTGCGTGTGGGTCTGGACGCCCATCCGCCATCGTGGACTCTCGGAAAATTGCTGCACCAGTATTTTGGTCCCTACAAGGTTACATGCTGCCTCAGTGACCTACTAAGTCATCCCCTATAGTTTTGCAACCAGTGCGCTCCGTTGTTGTCCACACACTAAAGTTCATGTTGTACTCATGAAGCCACACTATATGCAACCGTGAATGCCCAGATTGCACCTCAGGAGCTCCATTTCATACCGGCAACTACTCTAAAAGAAGTTTTTGATGCGAACAATCCCTTTTCGCATGGGGGGCAATTGACAAAATGATGTGGGCATTCCACACCGTGGAAAAAGCGCACGCGCAAAGGTCTGCGCCCTGAGAGATGATGAAGCGCATTGGCTGCATGCTTTCCTTCTTGTCCGTCACTAAAAAGACAGCGCCTATTTTGCCAGCCTCCGTCATCAGGCTTTGTTGCAATATCATTGTCTGGTGCGCTAACGACAATACAGGAGAACAAGTCTACAGGAAGGCCTCAATATCGTAGAAGCGCAGCCTACGTAGCTCGACGGAGAAGTCACAAGTGCATCGTAGTCATCAACTCAAACCGCAACATGATGAACCAAATTACCAAATACAAACCTGGCCTCAAGAAACACCAACTAACTAAAATAATAAAGGCAACTATTTATTCCAGAATTATGTATGCATATCCGTACTTGCGTCTTGTCAAATCGCAACAAAACAAACTAGAAGCCACGATTCGCAGGTGCCATAGAGTACAGCTTGGAGTTCCATCCTATCGCAAGAACTCTCACAAATCATCAAGAAACACAACATGCCAGGAGGAAAAACTCACGAGCACTTAGAAGCTCAACATCATCGACTATGACGCCTGCCAAAAATCGCGCTATCCTGAGAAACGTGGGACTCGACATCTGCCTTATGTCCAGTCAGCTCCACCACCATGGAACACTATCTCGAACGCCAAGGTGCCGCCGACAATGCCGCCAAAGCACTAGCCCCGTTACCACCGCCACAGCCTGTTAGCGCTGGTAGCGTCAACGGTGAGAGCACACCCACGAAACGCGGCGTTGCTTGCGCCTGACCAGAACTGCAACCCAAGTTGGACAAGATTAAAAGTACGCTGTCTGCAATTAAGGAGAGCCTCCGCTTCCTCGGAGAGAATATGGCCCACATACAGTCCACCCTCACGGTCCACGTTAATCGGTTCGGGACAGTCGAACATTATCTCGAAAATGTCGTAGCCCCCGCCATTGCCGCGGGTAAGCCTGTCTCACCACAACACCCCATGCCCACTCCACCCCCACAAGCGCCCCCCTTCCAGCCATCGGGAGGCGGGAGTCTGAGCCGAACCCCACAAGCATTATGATGGCCAGGCCATCATGATGTTTGAGTAGGATATGCTCAGCCACCTTAACCACGCACTTCGTGCGTGGTTAATGTGGCCAAGCATGTCGTACTCAACAGGGTCGGCCGGTATCTCGAAGACGAAGACTGTTTCCCACACCACATGATAGGCTTCTGACCTGGGCTCTCGACGCAGGAAACGATGCTTCTCCTGAAACGCCAGATCATAGATGCCGGGACCACTTGGGGCACCCGTGACATACTCAGCCTTGACCTGGAGAAGGCTTTCGTTAACATCGAGCACTCTGCAATACTCAAGGCGATCGTGGACCTAGGTGCCGGTTCTGAGAATTCGTCTGCTCCTTCCTAACCTGTCACAAGGCCGTGCTCTGTGCCGGAGACCTTACGTCGAAAGAAGTCGAGGTCGGACAGCGTGGCACCCCCCAGGGCTTTGTCCTCTCGCCAATGCTGTTCAACCTGGTGATGAGTGGGCTCTCCGAACACTTCTCAAAGTTACAAGGCCTCAACCATATGGTATACGTGGACGACATCACCATCTGGTGCTCTGCGGGGTCGGACAGCTTTATCAAATCCGCTCTGCAGGAGGCAGTCGAAACCGCTGAGTCCTACCTCGACCATACAAGCCTCAAGTGCTCCTCCGCCAAATCCTGTTGCTGTACTGTCCAAAACGACACGGCAAAACACCTAAGGGGTGGAAACCCCTTGCCGAGCGCTACATCACTGTCCGCACCACAGACGGTCGCCCCATCCACAGGGTCGACTCTAACCGAGTACTGGGAATGATAATCGAGGCAGGCAGATCAAACATCCAAACAGTCCACAAGCTGACGATAGAGACGGATAACACAATACGTCTCGTACGCAGAGTCGCCAACCGTCACCACCGCCTCAAAGAAGACAATCTCCCACGTCTCATTCACGCGTTCGTCCTATGTCACTTTACCTACATCACAGCAATGCACAAGTGGAAACAATTGGAGCGTGACAAGCTAAATACACTCATCCAAAAAGTAGTGAAGTGGGCCTTCAGGCTCTCGATCACAACGCCGACATATCCACTCCTCGAGCTCAGGGTGCACAATACGCTCGAAGAGCTCACTGAGGCTCAGGAGAGAGTGCAGATGATACGACTAACGACAACCAAGATGGGCCGTTACATCTTGCGCGAGCTTGGCTACTTCCCACCGAACACCCAGGATCCACCGGAGTTTACACCGGTTCCCCGCGAGCTTTGTGACCTGATCATGATTGCACCCATTCCGTGACACGTACATCTGGAATACGTCCAGGAACCTAGCCCGGGCAACCGCATTCCTCAAACACATGGACAAGAAAGCGGACGACATCGCTTTCATGGACGATGACGCCTACCTATGCAAATGAGCCTTCGCCACGGTAGCGATCTCTTCCTCGCAGCGGACCCTAAACGCCGCCATGTACTCACATGCAACCCCTAGGTGGTGGAGCAAGTGGCCATAGCCCTGGCAATGCTCGACGACAAGTGAAAGATAATATTCAGTGACTCGAGACCGGCCATCAAAGCACTCGAGAGAGGAGTCGTCTCCAACGAGGCGTTACGCATCCTCCACGGCACTGATCAGAGCACCCTCAAGCTCCACACCGCCCACCTGGGTCGGATCCTGGGTGCCCCACCCAACCTCAATGCCCAAGACGCTGCCTGCGCGTGTGCTTACTGACTGCACCGTCACCCCCAGGCAACCACGTCTCGATGAGTTGGAGGTGAACAGGGACGCCCCAGTAACGTACAATGAAATCACTAAACACTTTTACTTGGGTCGACGTCTCTTTCCACACTCGCACCCCAAACTAAACAGGCCGAGGGCGCTTGTTACAAACCCATACCTATCCAAACCTTGCCACGTTACACATCATCTACCCGAACGTCTGCCTCGACGATGCGTGCCCCTCGTGCGGGGTCATGGCAACATTCGCACACGTGCTCTGGGAGTGTAGAAACACTCCACCCAACTCTACCTTGGACAAGTGGGAGAAGACCCTACGAAGCCCGCTCCTACAAGACCAGCAATGGGCCATCCAGCAGGCTCGCACAGCGGCCGCCAGGTATTCCCTGTAGATCCCTGTGTGGGAGACACCCACTGCGCCATAGAGAAAGAAATTCAACAAGAGGGGACACTCGGCGAAAACTGGCAACAGGAAACACATCATGCCTAGTGTCAACCCCATCCGTTAGTTGACGCGAGAATCGGAAAAAAAGAATGTGAAATGAACTTTTAGATGTTTTTTTTTATTATTCTTTCCCGCTAAAGCTGAAAAGTTTTGTGTATAAATGAATTTATACTTCATGACTTATTTTTCTTGCGTCACTTAGCAACAAGCTAGCGGCACGCCAGACGCGCCATATGCCTGCGTCATTCGCCAGACATGCCACCGAAGCGAGCGAGGCCGGCTTCGCATGTGAAGCTCGCCTGCTCTTTTGGATGTAGCCTGTTTGTCGGGCTCCCGGTGTTTTCTTGCGTTCCGTCTGCATTTCGACACAGCACTGCTGCACTACTAGACTACAGCAAGGTGAGGAATTCTGTTTGAAGTCTACGACACACTTCAAGCACATTTAGGCTTACCGCACAAAACTGAACCTATATAGTGATGCAGTTATCGAAAAACAGCTCCGCCAACCAGGCCTAGTTAATTTCAGTTAATTACTCGTACTGGGAAATGTTTGCAATGCTTTCTATGAGCCCAAGCATTATTATAACCTATTTCGGTAGTTTTTGGGCACGGGCGCTGCATCTGGCTTTGTGACAAAAAGCATGTCCACCGTGTGACGCAGTTTCGCGCGTACTGAATCTTACCGGGACAAGTTTTGGCGCTTTCTCTGACCTCAGACATTATTGTAACTAATTTCGTTACTTTTTGGGGTAGTCTTCAAGCACAGTGGCCGCGCTCGGTGTAGTGGCGCAGTTAGCGAAAAGCAGCTCGGCTGTATGCTGCACTTAGTTTCGTGTGTGCTGAATCTTACTGGGAGACGTTCGCGACGCATTCTCTGACCCCAAAAATTATTGTAATCCATTTCGTAACTTTTTGGGATACTATTGAGGCATGCTCGCCGTGGCTGGGGTTGTGAAGCTGATTTCGGTACTCACGCTTGTCAAAAACGCGACGAACGATTGCCAAGAGTGATAACAGGGGGAGTGTGTTGCTTGCACCGGCAGGATGCGTAAAAGATAACGCCGAGGAACTCAAGAACTTGACATTTCTGTCTTCTGAGCAAATGAAAACAGGTTTTGCACCTACTAATTTGTCTTGAGTGCGACTAGAAGGCATTCTGCGAGTGTGTAACATGGTCTGGCTAAGAGCCTGTGTCATAGCCACCTCTGTGTACTTGGCGTACCATCGTGTCGACTGAGACCAAGTTGTCTTGGAAACGCACAGTCACCCTTGTATTTGTGCTCTTAAAGTGCAGGAAATAATGCCCGGCAAGGGAGGGATGCTTGAAAATCGGATGTTTTCTTCAGATTTTATGGCACTGTTTGGGAGGAGTCTATTTGCTACGAAATGTATGTAAAAGTGAATTTATCTGTAATGCTGCTCATTCCCCACTTACTCACGTTTTGCCTCTACACACAATATTTCTGTTAGGTCAATATACCAGAATGATACATGCTTGTAATTTACTTTTTTTTTCAGCTTATGGCATCTGGTTGAGCTTCATACGGCGACTGCTGCTTACCTGGTGCCACAACTTTGTATGAATGCACAAGAAGACCGGAACGAGCATTTTTTAGAGCAAAATAAACATTGCATCATTTCAAAAGATGTCTTGCATTTTTAAAAAAAATGAAATTGCACTTGACACAGATTTGGTGGAGGCGTGTAAAAATCGTTCGCAATCATTTTTACTAAATAATAAGATGATTCCGCTCAAGGCCGCGGGTAATTCAGCAGTAGAAGTGGAAAAAAAATAAATAAATGCTGCGCCGATCAGTGGAGCCGGCATGGTGTGTACCAGCTGGCGTTCAAAACGTGAGCGCCAAAAACCGAAACCAGAAGGTGTTAATACCATCTGCTTGGTGCGCTACAGTCGATTCGGCCGCTAGGCTCTATAGGAGTGTCCGCTCTTGTTGAATCTCTTTCTCGTGTTATCCTGCACGTTTGTTCGCTTTTCAGAAGGGTTTTTCAACATTTTTTAGAGTTTGACAGCACCCACAACACTCATGGGGGGTGTCAATAGTCTATGGAAGTGCTGCTGTTCCATTCGCGAGGGCACCCCCAGAGCGGCGGAGCTTGCAGGGAGATAAATAGTTCAAGGAAGAGCAGACACCACTCACGTGTTTCTATTTCCCTGTAGCTCTTAGCCATTGTTTTAGCATAGAGACGCGTTCGACTCGACTGCCAGCTACGTGCTACTTCCATGCTTCCTCAGTTGTCATGCGCGCTCCAGGCCCGCTAAACATTCGGCCCTCATTCACAGCAGCGTTCAAGAGGGCTGCCATCCTTTACGCCGAAGAAACGAATCACAGCGGAGCAGGCCATAAGTTTGATGCTCCTGAATGGGTGGTGCGAGAGTGGCGACTGCAGTGAAGCAAAATTTTCACCTGTGACAGCAAGCGAAGAGTTTCCCACGAGCCGAAGTCAGGACACTTTCCGGAGCTGTAGACCAAGCTTGCGGGGTATGTCGCTGAAATGCGTGATCAGTCCCTGCCATTGAAGTGCAACACGGTCATGAAACAAGCCCGGATCTCCACCTTTTAAGGACCTGCTCCACCATGAGTACAACGAGTGGCTGGCAGCAAAAGACCGCGAACTTATGCCAACCGGACCTGTCAAAAGAGCCTTCCTGATGGCTGCATGTGGTTGGGTGCATTCAGCGTGGGCTGCTGTTCCTCAAGATGTCGTAGTGCGGTCGTTCGCCAAATGTGTAATTTCGCTGGACAACGACGCGCTGTGGGATTGTAGCAGCAATGACAATGGCAGCACTAGTGAGGATGCTGGCACAAGTGAAGACGAGTAGTCCAGTGGCCATGCCATCTACTAATAAATTTTTGTTATCGAATCGTGCCCTCGGGTATGCTCTTTCTTTCTTTCTGTCAGGCGATATGGGGGGGGGGCCGACTTACAATCGTGTAAATACGGTACAACGTAAACACCAAGCAAGTAGGTTCAACTCGTTGACATTTGTGCAATTGTGTCACTGTTTCGCTGCTGCTTGGTGAAGGCATTTTAGCGTAAAGAAGATCAACACAAATAACACAAGGGAACGGGCATCACAAGCATCAGTGATGTCCGGCCTCGTGTTTGTCTTCTTAAAACTACAGCGCCTTCACTGAGTATCAACCAACTAGCCCAATTATATTAAGTAGGTGTTATTTGCTGTTGTGACATCCACTGACCCAAGATGGCACCAAAGAGGTTCACTGAAGAGTGGCACACACCTAGTGGCACATAGCCAAGTCAAAGAGGTTCGCCAATAAGCAGCCTCTACCCGGTGGCACATATTCATGGACTACACAATCTTTAGGATCAGCCCATGAAAATTCTCAGATACTCCACAAAAACTGGCTTAGAATGTCGAAAACACTTGACAGCGCTAGAGAATGGGGACTGAACTGTAGCAAGCATGTGACGCCCCCTAATGCATAATGTTCGTTCGCCGCCAGGCTCGGTGGCCTGCTAAGCTCAGCAGGCAACATTGGTCGCCGCACCGCAATAAACACCGACGAGCACGGCTGCTCGGCGGTCAGTCATTGTTCAGCACCACCACACTGCGGAGCCTCCGTCTATCAGAGGGTGCCCGAGCCCTCCCTTGTTCACGAACCCGGGTGGATCGTGACACTGGCGACAAGTGGTAGTACTTGCAGTCGCTGTGGTGGTGCCCACTCCTACCTCACAGTGCCAGTTCTCTCAAGCACAATGCTTCACGTGCGGGAAAACTGGGTACCTTGCACGTGTATGCCGAAAGGGGAGGACGAACAGCAAACAGCAGCAGCAGCCTGATTCAAACCCACGTACCACACAAGCCCGTGGCCAGGCTTCACGTCGTAGCTCAGAACCCGCCAATTTTCGACATGTGGCACACAGGCTTTGTACGGTCGTCTCTGCCGCCGTACATGCTGACCCTCGAAATCTGCGGGCACCCCATTTCCATGGAGCTGGACACAGGGGCCAGCATGTCTGTAATGGCCGGGAAACTTTTCAAGCGTACTTTCCCCAGCGTGTACGTCGAGGCTTCGGACGTGATGCTGCGCAGCTACTCCGGGCAACTATCCCAGGTCCAGCGTTAGGCACAGGTCACCATTCGCTTTGGCAACAGGGAGGCAACCCTTCCCCGAAGGGGTCGTCGCCGACGCTGCTGGGCCGAAACTAGATTCATGCACTGGGCGTTCGTCTGCCAGAGTACCAGGAAGCCAGCCTGCATGTGGTGCAAGACGTCCCCAGCCTCCTGACAGAGTTCAAGTCCCTCTTCCAGCCAGGGGTGGGCACATTTGCTGGCACGACAGCTGGCATCTATGTACCTGAGGGAGCCTGGCCACGTGTTATTTTTTCAAGCCTCGCCAACTGCCGTTCTCCCTGAAGGACAGAGTCACCCAGGAGCTGCAGCAGTTAAAGCGAGAGGGCATCCTGGTACCTGTCAAGACATCTGAATGGGCCGCCCCCATCGTACAAGTCCTCAAGCGAGACGGCAGTGTCAGGATCTGCGGGGATTTCAAGGTTACCATCAACCCCGTCGCTACCGTCGAGAAATACCCGCTGCCCCGTATTGAAGATCTCTGGTCAGCATTGTCCGGTGGACAGAAGTTTACCAAGCTCGACCTCAGAGATGCTTACCAACAGCTGGTGATTCAGGATGCCTCCCGGAAGTATGTCACAATATTGACAACTTCGGGGCTCTTTCAGTTCACGCGCTTACCGTTCGGCGTGGCCTCGGCCCCAGCCATATTCCAGTGGGATATGGACAACCTCTTGAGGGGCATGAGGCACGTCGCGGTGCACTTGGACGACATCCTGGTTACTGGCAGCGACGACGGGGACCACCTGCAGAACCTGCACAACGTCTTGGCACGACTACAGGAAGCCGGCCTCAAGCTCAAGCTGGAAAAGTGCGTTTTCCTAGGCCCCAGCATTGAGTACTTGGGACATGTCATTTCCCAGGCAGGCCTAGCCCCGGCTCCCCGCAAAGTTGATGCTGTGCTCAAGGCACCCAAGCCCCAGAACAAGAAGGAGCTTCAGAGCTACCTGGGCCTTATCAACTTCTACAGGAGTTTTCTGCCAAACCTGTCGCAGCATCTACAGCCGCTCCATCTTTTGCTTCGAGATGGTCAACAATGGGTCTGGAAGAAGGAGCAGGACCGGGCCTTCCAGCGCATCAAGGAGCTAATCACCAAGGCTCCAGTTCTGGTGCACTTCGATCCTGCCAAGCCTGTTGTCCTTACTGTAGATGTGTCGCCATACGGTGTGGGAGCCGTCCTGGCACACCGGGACAAAGATGGCCAGGTATGTCTTGTGTCGTTTGCTTCTTGACGGCTTCTGCTGCAGAGAAACGTTACAGCCAGCTGGACAAGGAAGGTTTGGCCCTCATGTTCGGTGTCGAACACTTCCACCAGTACCTGTGGGGCCGGAAGTTCGAGGCGGTCACGGACCACAAGCCGCTGTTGGGGCTGCTGGGGCCTGACAAGGCAGTTCCTGTGCAGGCATCACTTCGAGTGGTATGCTGGGCCTTGACGCTGGCAGCTTACAGTTACCAGCTGGTTTACCGTCCAGGAAAGGATCCGGGACCTGCTGATGCCCTGAGCTGCCTGCCCCTGCCAGAGGTGCCCGATGCTGTTCCAGAACCTGCTGAAGTGTTCATGCTGAAACACGCGTACCCGGAGGTGCTCTCCAGATCAGCGGTATCTCAAGCAACCAGCCGGGACCCAGTCCTGTCTCAGGTGGTCAAGGCGGTGTCCCGTGGAGAAGAATTGGTGAAACAGGCCTATAGCCACAAGGCCGCTGAGCTGACCTTGCAGCAGGGTTGCCTACTGTGGGGTTCTAGGGTGATGATCCCACAAAGTCTCTGGTCCAGGGTTCTGCAGTTGCTACATGCGGGTCATCCTGGGGTAGAAAAGACCAAGATGGTGGCCCAGTCCCACGTTTGGTGGCCTGGCCTGGACCAGGACATCATTCACTTGGTGCAGAGCTGTCAAATCTACCAGGAGCATCAGCAAGCCTCGTGTTGTGTGGAAATCACCCCCTGGCCGTTCCCACAGAAACCCTGGTCCCGCCTACATGTGGAGTTTGGGGGACCCTTCAAGGGCCATTACTTCCTGGTGGTGGTGGACGCTTTTTCGAAGTGGATGGAGGTTCTACCTGTCACCACTTCATCAGCAGGCGCGACCATTGCAGCGCTACGACAGGTCTTCGCCGCCCAGGGGTTGCCGGATGTCATCGTCAATGGTCCTGCTTTCGCCAGCGCAGAGTACCTGGCCTGGCTGACGAAAAACGGAATCCGCCGGATGATGGTTCCGCCGTACCACCCTGCTTTAAATGGTGCAAGCGAGCGGGTGGTGCAAACCATCAAAGACAAGCTCAAGAAGAGCCAGACTGGGGATTTCCGGACGCAGATTGCCCGCATACTATTTCAGTACCGGACCACGCCCCACAATGTCACTGGCCGTGCCCCCTGTGAGCTCCTGCTGGGTCGGATGATCAAGACACCCTTGGACGTCTTGCATCCGGACCTCCGAGCCACAGTGCTTTTGAATAGCTGAAGCAGAAGCTGGCTGCTGACCAAGGGTGCCGTCCCGGGCCTTTGCCAGACTCGGGAGCTCCAGTTTTTGCCAGGAACTTCCGTCCTGGCCCACCCTGGTCTGCCGGACAGGTGGTGTCTCCTGCCAGCGCCTCATCGCTCTTCGTCCGCATGCCAGACGGGGCCATGTGGCACAGACACGCCGACCATGTCAGGCCTCGCCTCGGGACCTGGCCAGCACCCTCGACTGCCACTTCTGAGTTCCAGCCCGCAGGAGGACTAGCGGCAGCACCAGTTGCTTCCAGCGGAGCACCACCCACCTCGGAGGCGGCAACCGTAGCCAGTGGTGCGGCACCCGTTGGACCTGTGTCAAGCCCAGCACCACTCATGAGGCCGACCACTACGGACCCTCCGGATGGAGCCAGGCTGGCTCAGGCAGCACCCGGCGTTGCCACACCCAACCCATCAAAACCGGTGCCTAGGCGGAGTACTCGACGGCGGAGGCCACCAGACCGTTAGTCGCCTGGATAGCAGGCACTGTTGACCCAGCTAGGGTGGAGGCAGAGCCTCATATTTTGAACATGGACGTTTGTTTTTTATTTAACAAACAAACTGGGGGTAAGGGGGTGTAGCAAGCATGTGACGCCCCCTCAGGCATAATGTTCGTTCGCCGCCAGGCTCGGTGGCTTGCTAAGCTCAGCAGGCAACATTGGTCACCGCACCGCAATAAACACCGCCGAGCACGGCTGCTCGGCAGTCAGTCATTGTTCAGCACCACCACACTGCGAAGCGCCTGCCTATCGGAGGGTGCCCGAGCCCTCCCTTATTCACGAACCCGGGTGGATCGTGACACGAACACATACAACAACCCAAGTGTTGTTGTAGTATGTGTTGTGTCTCCCGTCAAGTGCTCTCGACATGTGCGACCAACTGGCCCAATTCCAAGATATTGCTCAGGGAACACTGCTCAGCACAAGAACTCCAGTCGCCTCCCAGCCTGTTTAAGCTTGGCTGCTCCTATACGCGGTGATGCAGAGATAGTTTTCCTCGACAACCACTGCACTGGTTTTGATGAGGTTCCTTGAATTTAAATGAAGTTAAAATCTAGAGACTGAAAGAAACAAATTTATTATTTAAGCAACCGATCTTTCATTAAAATTCTTGAAATTTTCAAATTTCAAAAATTCAGATATGTTTACAACTCCATAACTCTGCAATAACAAAGGACATCACCAGTCTGTAAACTTCCCCTAATAATACATCTAAAGCAGAAAAAGTTGATTAAGTAGCACCACTCTGAAATGTATCACTAATTTGCGAGAAGCACATTTGCAAGACCATTGTAAACACTAACATATTCAGGTAAGTCAGTGAAACTTCATTTGGGCCTAGTTGGTACATAATTATGAACTTAAACTTACAGCGGAACCACCTAAGATGGAACACAAAAGGAAGATACGACATACTGTGTGTCGTACCTTCTTCTTGTGGTTTGTCTTAGGTGTTTGCGCTGTAAGTGTGCGTCGTATCTTCCTTTTGTGCTCCATTTTAGGTGTTTGCACTGTAAGGTTAAGTTCAGTACATTCAGGTAAGTTCTAAACCCATATCACGTTTGTCAGCTTTAGATGTTTAACAGATAGAGTTTACAAAAATAAGGTGTCTGTTTTTGTTGCAATGTTACCTATTCATAAACTTCGTGCTTCCACTATTCTGAAACTTTCAAGATTTAAGGAATTTGTCACGAAAATTACACATCTTAAAAACATTTTGCTTCTTCAACTCTCTAAAATTTACCTTAAATTAGCAGGACATTATAACAAGTGTCGCTGCACTCCCATATTTGAAAAAAAAACAAAATTCATAGGGAAAGGAAATTGCAAGAGGGAAAGGGAAATAATAGATGTTTATTACGTTAGAAAGGAAGGAGATAGATGTGTGAGCGCTCCCTCTCTTGGCTTGTTGAGAAAATAAATAGCTTTTTGCATGAAAAATTATGATGTAGCTGATCTTCCAGATGTATTCGCGACTCATGTACGCATGCCTATGCTGAAAAAAAGTATAAAATGGCTGGAGAATTTCAAATAAACTTCCAGTTGGCAGTCAGTGCTTCTCTGTGGTATCTGTTTCCTCTTGTCCTTGTTTTATCCGCGCTGTTCAAACTCAGTTCTAAATATGAAGCAAGTAGCCCTTATCAAGATATTACTAAAATTTACCATTCTTCCGAATGCAACATATTGTTACGGGGATGTTGGGAGTATACACTGAATTCTAATAATTGCTCAATTCTAATAAATGTAAGGCGATGCGTGTGTCCAGTGTTGTAAGAAATACCACCCTTCCTACGTACAATATTACCAACATACCTGTAGAAAATGTATCATCAAACAAATATCTTGGTATCTACATTACACACAATCTTACATGGAACATTCATATAAATTACATTTACCGTAACGCTAATCGCATTCTTGGGTTTTTATGGCTTAATTTTTCATCGGCAACTGCAGCTGTCAAATTATTTCTGTACAAATCCTTACTGAGGCCTAAACTTGAATATGCATGCTCCATTTTCGACCCTTCTACTCTAAAGCTAAAAAACACCATCGAATCCATTCAAAACCGAGCTGCTCGTTTTATTCTTTCGAATTATTCTCGTCATGCAAGTGTCTCGTCAATGAAACTAAACCTTGACTTGCCTAACCTAGAGTTACGTCGTAAATACTTTCGCCTATGCCTTTTTCACAAGATTTATTACTCTAACGAAGCACTTAAGGATGAACTAATCTCCCCGCCATCATACATATCGTCACGCACGGATCATCATCTTAAGGTTGAAGTTCCCACTTGTCGCACCAACGTTTATTTTGATTCCTTTCTACCAAGAATGACTAATGACTGGAACCGCCTCCCTGCCTCCATCACTGCCATTTCTGACGCCACGAACTTCAAGAATATTGTTAACGAATTTGTTTGTAATAATCACCACTCCTCTCTGTAATGCCCCCGGGCCTTGAGAGTATGACAATAAATAAATAAATAAACAAATTTACAGTATATATACAAGCAAAGTCAATGTGGTCAAGATGGCTGACCAGCAACAACACGCAGCAGCCAGCGTCTCGCAATCTTCTTCCTCTCTCTCTTCTGTCATCCTTCCATAACAGGACCCCTGGGTGGTGAAGCACCGTCTCGGCGCATGGTAAGCAAAGAACTGCGAGCAAAGTATGGCTTCAGCTGCGAGACGTGCACGATATCAACAGGTGGCGGACTTGAGGATAGATGAAACTGTAACGCCGCGATCTCGTAATCGACATTGTTAACTTGACGTAAGACTTCATAAGGCCCAGTGTAGCGAGCAAGGAGCTTCTGGGAGAGGCCGACCCGAAGATATGGTGACCAAAGCAGCACCCACGCACCTGGGGCGAACTGAACATCGCGATGCCACCGGTCGTAACGCTTTGCGCAGATGCTGCGAGGCTAATAAGCAAGATCGGGCGACTTGACACGCCATGTGAGCGCGATTGATGACTTCACGAGTGTACTCAGTGGCAACGTGGGGCACAGAAGGTAGGATAGTGTCAAAGGGCAAAGTGGGGTCGTGACCATACAAAAGATAGAAGGGTGAATATCCGCGGTGTCATGTCGGGACGAGTTATACGCGAATGTCACGTAGGCCAGCATGGTGTCCCAGTCACGGTGATCGTTGGAAACGTACATCGACAGCATCTCTGTGAGTGTTCGGTACAGACGTTCTGTAAGACCGCTTGTTTGTGGGTGGTAGGCGGTGGACAGCTTGTGCTCAGTGGCACAAGAGCGGAGGAGGTCGTCCACAACTCGAGACAACAACGAGCGGCCACGGTCTATAAGTAACTGTCGAGGTGCACCGTGCTGGAGAATGACGTTGTGAAGGAGAAAATCGGCGATGTGAGTTGCACAACTAGTCTGCAACACCTTTGTTATCGCATAGCGTGTCACGTAATCAGTAGCGACAGTGATCCACTTATTCCCTCTAGTCATCGTCGAAAAAGGGTCAAGCAGGTCAAGGCCAACGCAATAGAATGGTTCAGTGGGAACTTCAATTGGATGTAGTCGGCCGACAGGTGGCAAGGGCAGTTTCTTTCGGCGCTGACACAATTTGCAAGTTGCCACATAACAACGCACTGGTGTCGTACGCCGTCACATGTATGCAAAACTCTAAGGTGTCCCGCAGTCGGTGCATCGTGAAGTTGTTCGAGAACAACGGATCGCAGATGACTACGAAGGACAAGGAGCAACTCAGGGCCGTCAGGGTTGATATTGCGGCAGTAGAGGATGCCGTTATGCAGCACGAACATGCGGCATGTGCCGTGGGTACTGCCAGATTGCACTCCGGCGACGATGGTCTCTAAGAATGTGTTGCGTTGTTCAGCACACATGTCGGTCATGTCAGTCAAAGCCATCACGGAGGTCACCGGATCATGCGCAACAGGATCTGGAGGATCCACGGGGTGACACGAGAGGCAGTCAGTGTTCTTGTGCAGGCATCCAGACTTATAGTTGACAACAAATGAAAATTTCTGGAGCCGCAACGCCCAGCAACCAAGCCGTCCTGTGGGGTACCGGAGGGAAGACAGCCAGCAGAAGGCATGGTGGTCTGTAACAACCAAAAACCTGCGGCCGTACACATATGTAACTTGGCGACAGCCCAAACTAAAGCCAAGCACTCCCGCTCGGTGATGGAGTAATTTCTCTCAGCAGGTGACAGCAGGCAGCTGGCGTAAGCTATCATGCACTCGGTACCATTCTGCTGTTGGGCAAGAACAGCGCCGATGCCGTGGTCACTTGCGTCAGTGTGGACTTCAGTCGGTGCAGATGGATCAAAGTAGGCAAGTATGGGAGGGGTGGTCAGAAACCCGATGAGAGAGGCAAACGCGTGAGCTTGCTCAGGGCCCCATGTGAACGGCGTGTTCTTCTGTAGAAGATCTGTCAAAGGCCGAGCAACATCGGCGAAGATTTTGACGAAACGGCAAAAGTAAGAACACAGGCCGACAAAGCAGTGCACGTCAGAAGCAGAACATGGCACAGGAAAACTGCGTATGGTGCGAACTTTTTCCGGATCTGGTTGGACACCGGATGCATCACCGAGGTGTCCCAGCACGGTAATCTGACAACGCTCGAATTGACACTTCGTGGAGTTCAGTTGGAGGCCGGCTTTTCGGAAGACCGCAAGAATGGCAGCGAGTTGGGTAAGGTGGCTGCCGAATGTGGGAGAAAAAACAATCACGTCGTCAAGGTAACAGAGACAGGTGGTCCATTTGTAGCCTCACAGAAGAGAGTCCATCATATGTTCAAATGTCACAGGAGCATTGCATGGGCCAAAGGGCATGACTTTGAACTGATATAAGCGATCCAGTGTGATGAAGGCCGTCTTCTCGCAGTCCATTTCATCAACTGAAATCTGCCAGTAGCCAGATCGATCGACGAGAAGTATTTAGTTCCGTGCAAGCAGTCCAAGGCATCATCGATGCGTGGTATTGGGTAGACGTCTTTTCGGGTGATCTTGTTTAAATGGCGATAACCAACGAAAAAACACCAGGTACCATCTTTTTATTTTCACAAGGATGACAGGCGAAGCCCAGGGCTGGCTGATGGTTCGATGACTCCTTTGCGGAGCATTTTGTCCACTTCTGATTGGATGACTGGACGTTCAGTATGCGACACACAATAAGGATGCCGACGAATAGGATTCGTGTCTCCAGTGTTGACATGGTGAACAGATGTTTGTCCTAAAAGCTTCTCGCCGAAATCACAGACGTCGAGGTACGATTAAAGGAGGAGACGTATGTCCATGGCCTGTGCAGAGGTGAGGTCAGGTGCAATCATCTTTGCCAAGTCATCCGTTAGGGAATCAGAGCTGTGAGCTGCAATTGGCGCAAAGAAACTGCTCTCGGCATTCAGACTTTCAAGTTCAAATTTGGAAGTGTTAGAAACGCTGGCCAAGAACATGCCGGTTGGAAGCACTTGAGGGCACAGGCTGAAATTCAGAAGCGGAAAAATGATGTCATTATTAGTAATAGTCACCAGCGTATGCGGAAGAGCAACGTTCTGGTTCAAAAGCACGTCGATGATGGGGTGAAGGACATATTCACCGTTGGGAATCTGTGGCTGTACGGTCAAAGCGACGTAAGTGACTGCCTCAGGTGACAGACGCACATCTTGAAGCGAACAAAAGTGCGGTGGAGCGGTGCTAGGAGCATCAGCGACTTGGGGCAGTTCCAACTGAAGAACGCCGGTTGCGCAGTCGATGAGAGCGGAATGATGGGATAAAAAGTCCAATCCAAGGATAATGTCGTGAGGGCAGTTGTCGATCACAGCAAACAGAACAGAAGTAGGGCGGCCGGTTATACTTATGTGCGCAGTACACATTCCAAATACAACCAGCACACCACCGTCGGCCACACGAAGCACTGGTGCAGCTGCTGGGGTGAGGACCTTCTTTAAACGTCTACGTAGGTTAGCACTCATCACAGATACATGGGCTCCAGTGTCGACGAATGCTTGGACAGGTAAGCCGTCTATTTTAACGTCAAATACACTTCTCTTTGCGGGCACAGACAGAGGATTTACTGCAGTAGTGGGCAATGCAGCACCACCTCCGAGAGCTGCATTTCTTAGTTTTCCGAAAGGGTGCGGCCAAAAGCCACATGGGACGAAAGGTGACGTGGCTGCGGCAAACAGGCAGATGGGCGACGTGTTTGCGGTAAGCGAGACTGGTGTCCGCGTGGCGATGGTGAGCAACTGTACCACGTGTTCCTAGCAGAGTAGTCGGCGCTGTTAGATTCGGCGGTGGGCGAAACATTGCGGGCATTTCCATTAAAACTTCTCAGGTTGGTCGGCATGCGAGGTGTTGAGGGCCACGAGTTGCGACAGTGTCTGGCGACATGACCAATGTGGCGACAGGTGAAACATATCGTCTGGTCGTCCGCGGTTCTCCACTCAGTCAGGTTGCGATAACACGGAGAGAAGCGTCGGGGTGTAGCTAAAATAGTAGAAGGGCGTTCATTTGCTCTGGGGTTGGTGACAGCACAGACAGAGTGTAGGCCAACGTTTTCAAGTTCCTGTCGAACGATGGCTTGCACGAGGGGAACTGAAATAGGGGTAGCATCAGGGCTGCGCCAACAGAAAGCTGCGGGCGCCATCGCGTCCAGTTCACGTCGAACGATTCGCACATGTCCTCTGATGGTGACGCATGCTGCTGTGTGGGCTGATCTTCACACGTCGACATTGCGGCAGTATTGGGAAGTCTGGTGAATGGGTGCAGGACGCGTCGGCTTTTGGCCTGCTCAAATTGTCGGCACTCTTTGATGATAGCATCAACTGTAGAGCAGCTTTTGCACATGAACAGATTAAAGGCGTCGTCAGCAATTCCCTTGAGCACATGCTCTACCTTCTCAGCTTCTGTCATGTCGTGATTGGCTTTACGACAAAGCGCCAGCACGTCCTGGATATACGAAACATAGGACTCTGTGGGGGATTGGGCACGAGAGGCCAGTTCCTGCTATGAGGCAATTTTACGGCCGGCTGATTTGTCAAACAACTCTGTTAACTTCTCTTTACATTGGCCCCAGCTGGTCAGCTCCTCTTCATGGTTCTCGAACCACACCTTTGCCATGCCTCTTAGGTAGAACAACAGGTTAGCTAGCATAAGCGTAGGGTCCCATCTGTTGATTCCACCCACACGTTCGTACATAGCCACTCACTCTTCAATGTCGGCGCCATCAGTCCCGCAGAAATTTCCGGGATCCTTGGGTTGCACTACTACAACTGAAGGGGACAGCGTTGTAGCGGGTGATGGTGACATTGGAGGCGGCAACGATGTTGATCCGGAGTGCTCACCGTCATTCATGGTGAGGATGGTGATGCGACGTCCACTGCGGAGCTCCGTTTCCAGCCGTGGTACCCTGCACCTCCCACCAATATGTTACGGGGATGTTGGGAGTATAGACTGAATATATTTACAGTATATATACAAGCAAAGTCAATGTGGTCAAGATGGCTGACCAGCAACAACAGGCAGCAGCCAGCATCTCGCAATCTTCTTCTTCCTCTCTCTCTTCTGTCATCCTTCCGTAACAATATTTATTCTAAATTCGATCAGGCATTTGTCTCGAATGAATTTCTGCCCCTTATATTTATTTGAATAGGGAAATTGAAATTGGCCCTGAGCTAGAGCTACCCTCTTAACTATGTTTCGCTGAAATTTGAGTTGTTCAAGGTAGCAATGTAGCTGTTTATTACATTGCCTAAGGGCTCCCATTCGTAAGTAGTGTTCATACCCAATAATTAAAGAAAGCGCTTTCTAGTTGTTGAGAAATATAATAAACTTGTATGTATATTTTGCAGAAGTAGGGATTGATTGAGCTGTTATCTGAGCCCTTTGGCCAAACTGCGCAGACTGAAAAGTATTTTTTTGCATCCTCAGCAGCATGCCATTTCCTGAGCCGCGAGATAGCAAGCAAGCAGCAACGCACTCTTGTCGTACGGCTTGGGCTCGATGCGCAGCTTGAGGCAGGGCTCGGAAGAGCTAAGGAAGGCAGCATCCAGGTCCCAGTCGGAGAGCAGGCCCAGGTACGCATCGCCGCCCTCGTCATCACGAGCCAGGTAGCTCACCGTGAACTCCCTGCAAGAAGCAGCATTGCTTCAACCTATACTGGCCCTCACAGGGGCTGTCAGGAGGGCATGAAAAATTACAGAAATCCTTGCACGTGATAGACACCATTATATGCAAGGTGTTGTGCGATCTCTGTGTGCTTTAAAGGATGCATCATTAGATTTTGGTGGAAATGAAAAAAAAAAGGACTATTTATTCAGATACAAGCAAACATACTGTTCGCATCTAATGAATACATTGTTGTGCCAAAAAGGAAAATAAAGACTTGGGAGGGAGAGTATGAAACGACAGATTATGTGGTAAATTCCTTTTTGGCGCAACAATGTATTCATTGGATCCCAACCAACTCGCCCAGCGACAAGTTCTACTCATACTGTTTGCAGTTTAAATCCAAGTTATAATTTTAGATCGCTATAGAAAGCAGTAAAAATTTTCACGATGAAATATTGGTACTAGCGTTCTAGTGCAAGCAGATCGATACATGCTAGTACAGGATACTAAATAATTGAAATAGCATGTCTTGTGTTTTAAATGTGTTTGCGCTTTCTTCTATGCATACTACAATGTAAAGAAAGTTCACGCTTACAGTGATGCTGCCTCCGTGGCAATGGCACATTCATGGCATCCCTCATGGCGGTGCACATCGGTGCTTTTCTATACAGCCGAACCCACTTATAACCATACTGGTTTTAACAATATATATCGGTTATAACAATGAGAAGCTGCTGCACCATTAACTTTTGTATGTTTTCCATGGTGATGGTGAATAAACCATTTAATACAATGCCTCGATGCTGCATTATCGGTTATAACAATGAAGTCTGGATGCTGGGTGTCCGAGTCGGAGGGTAGTGAAATGCGAAATCCTTGAAAATAAAAAAAGAAAACGAGAAATTCGAGCTGTTGCACGATGGGCCGCTGCTCAAGTTTACCACCACCACCAACAGCCACCACGCGCTCATTTTCCAGTCGTCTCCATGTGCCTCTCTGCCGCCGCCCTTCCACCCCTCCGAACACGAATGGGTTGCGCCCATAGCTTTACGCTGCCCCACCCTCCTAAACACGAATGTACCGCGCCAACTGCACTACTCCCAGCTTGCTCGCATCTTGCTCACTGGCTCCTTATTCAGTGCAGTTCTGCCAGCAGTTTGATCGCTTGCGTTCGTCTTTGTGTCAAAATTGTTCCTGGCCACGCGGTTTCTCAGCCTCGTTTGACTTTCTGCCGAAATGGAAGCTGGCTGATCCGTCCGCTGATCATCAGCAATGCATGACGCTGCCGGTAAAAAGAAAGCGCATGGCTACAGATTTGGAAACTAAATGCTTCTAACGGATGAGACAATCGTCACGAACATGATTGCATCATATAGCGACGGCGATGATGGCAGTGATAACGCGGTAGGGCAGGCCGCCTTAATGTTGTCCTCACAGGAGGGCTGGCAGACGATTTAGTCCTTCCAAGGCTTTGTTTTCACAAGGAACCTTCCGCTGCACTATGTAGAGCACCTGGGTTCCTCGGAATAAGACGTAGGCAAGCTTCGTGTAAAGCATGCAAGGCTGACGGACATGGGGTTTTCTCGTGCAAGCCAGTGAGATGTACGTGGTGAGATGCTTGTGACGATCTCGCCTCAGTGTTTCTTCTGGATTTCTCAAGCAGACAGGTTGTCATGGCAGCCTTCTTGCAATTTTTTAAGGCCCCTTTTGGGGCCACCAAAGCGATGCCTTGGTGGTGCTTGCATATTACTTGCCACCCATGACCCCGTTTGCAGTTTATAGCAGTGCCATTCTTTAACGCCAATAGTCAGGGCTTGTTACATGCGATCAGAGCGCCCAGGAAGCAGTTAAACGAGTGAACACAATCAGCAGCCAGATGGAGGAAGGTGGTGGGGAGGGGCACCACCATTATAGTTTTCTCACAACAGCTCTGCCATCCCCCTATTTTGATTTTTTCATGCAACCCAGTTATAACAATTATCAGTTACAACGATAGAATTTTTGTGGCATTTGAGTATTATTATAAGTGGGTTCAACTCTATGTGCGAATTTGGGAGTGAGTACAACGAGGTCTTCCTGTGAGATGCCGTTGACTTACTGTGCTGTAAATAGGTGCCAGCACATCCTACCACTTGTGTCGAGGTGAACAGAAAAAGCTGCTAAAGTGCAAGCTTACGCCTGCACTTATGCACCCTGGACAACATGCTGTCGTTGAAGCATCATGAAAGATGATATGCTTCAGCCTTCCAAAAGAAAAAACACACATATGGCGTTATATGGCAAAGCATACAAACCTTGACACTGCTAAAAGAACTTGACTTGTTTATAGCGTTGCCAATGCTCAAGTGGTCAAAGTCAGAACTGGCTGATGATGACTGGCTCTGTCAGTGACAGGAGCCACCAGTCCGTACATGCAACAAAGCACAATTTGTTTATTCCTACCATTTTTTAGAAGATAGAAACCGCACACTAAGGACAGAAGGATTGTCAAAGAAACAACACGAGTACTGATTCGCAACTGAAATAAAATTTCAGTTGCGTGTTGTTTTTTTCACCATCCTTTCAGTGCTCTTTCTAGATTAAAGTGGGAAGTTGGGCGAGCTGGTATACATTCATAATGGGAACAGCGCGAACAAGACCACAATGGAGTGAAAGGACACAGGACGAGCGCCGACTCACAACTAGGTTTACTGAAACACATATCAGGTATATAAGCAACACAAGTCATCACACGGTCAATCTTTCTAGAACTCACCCAGCTCTTGATTTTTTAGCAGTCCCACCATGTTGCAATTTACAATGAGGAAGGAGCAGTGTTGCCTGCCTAAAACAACTGCCAATACAGATAGAGGTATTGCAAACGGTGAGAGCGTACAACAGAATTGGAAACATGATGAAACCAAACTGCATTTATGTTTATGACAATGCAACACAAGACAAAATAAAACAATCTTCAAACGAGCAGTCACGCATTATAAAAAGGACATCAGGGCTCTGATTTTGTAGCCGTGCCTTTTCCGATGCTATTCATCTTCAGGCTTCGTCTGTAGTCCAAGTGACGCGCCACTGTGTTGCCATTCACCCTGAATAGTGAATTATAAGAGTGACATAGAGCCTTTGCTACATTGTACTGACCAGCCTTTTTTATTGTTATGCAGTAAAAAAAGGTAACGGGACCTTTGGCTGTCTGGAATTATAGTCGGGACTCGAAACATTTACTCAAAAGCCGGTACTGCCATGCTGAATTCGCGACAGTTGGGAACCCTACTTGTATCTTACCAGAGCAATTCGATAGAAAACCACGAAAGAAAGTAGCTATTATTATAAAATATTTCAACAGTTGAGAAAAAATGAGCACATCGGCTTGATAAACAGATATCCTCCACGGCAGCTCAGTGGCTGTGGCATTCTGCAACTGATCAAGAAGTCACGCATTCGTTTCGTGACTGCATCGGGCATATTTCGATGGGAGCGAAATGCAAAAGTGCCCATGTAACTGATTTCAGCACAGGCGTATAAAACTCTGGGTTGTAAAAATAAATACCTCCACTGTGGCATCTCTCCCCCCAGAGGTTCTTGTGGACTCCATGAGTCTCACCAGTTAAACGATGAGCAAAACGAGAACAAGGTGAAAGCAGGAGCGAACGTTTCGACAAGTGGACTTGTCTTCTTCAAGGCGACATATGCTTCCCTCGCCACATTATATATAGGTGGGATTCTTCTAAAGGGGAGAGGGTGTAAGGCGGGTGGGTGCCGCAACGAGTGAAGGTGTGTTAGCGTGTTGAATTGAGAATAAAGGAGTGCTGTGCCCAATGCCGGTGACACGGCTATCTGCCACTCACGTGTAAACGGCCGTGTGTCAGCCGGCGTGTCAATGGCCTGCACAACACTCCTCTATTACCTGTTTCACTGGTGGTCATAGGCTATCGTGTCTCTGAAAGAGATAGTAGAAGGAGCGGCAGAAACCAGTGCTTGTAAAAAAAAAATTAAAGAAGAGAAAAGGAAAATACTGAAATGCTATAAATAAATAAATAAAGGCAGAAAAACGTAAAGAAGAAGAAAGAAAAAGGAGAAAAAGAAAGGAAAAAAGAATGCTAAGAACCAAACAAATGCTGTTGCCTATAGCTTGAAATTTAGCGTAGCGAATAGATTCTAAAGCTCCCTTTGAAACGTTTATGCCTATTGGTTGCAATGTCTTCAGTTTATGGATAAGGTATGATTCTCTGTATTTTCTTTCTCGTTTCGAACGAAAATTGGACTGTAAGATGTAGAGTTTAAGTTCATCAAAGTTATGACCTAGTTGGTTGAAATGCTCAGCAACGGCTTTGGGAAGCTTTTAAGCTGTGACTGCGTGATGTCCGTTTAATCTGACGTTCATTAACTGTCCTGTTTCACCGATATATTGTTTCTTACAGAAGGAACATTCAAGCATAAATATCACATCCAAACTTGTACAAGTGAAGCTAGATTTGACTTCATTTGTTTAACTATTTGCGGTGCTTTTAATTTTAATGTCACTTTGAAGGCGCCAGCAGGTTTTGCACCTGGGGCGACGAGATGCTTTTATTATGGGGGAATGCTGTTGGCTGACTTTTGCATGCACTAACATGTCTTTAAGGTTCCTGTTGCGACGATAGGTAACCCTAGGTACACCCGGGAACGCTTTTCTTAGACGCTCGTTACTTAATAGTATTGGGTGGTATTTTCGTAGGATGTTGTTTATGTTTGGGAGTGCATTAGAATATTTTGTTATAAAGGCCAGCAGTCTGTCAGATTCTCGTGTGGGCTGTTTCTTCGCCAATTCCGGCTGTGTCCCCAATCTTGACGCCTTGGTACCGCCTTACCTTAGACGCCTTACCTTAGTAACTTGCGATTCGCTGATGATATTGCCTTGCTTAGTAACTCAGGGGACCAATTGCAATGCATGCTCACTGACCTGGACATGCAAAGCAGAAGGGTGGGTCTAAAAATTATTCTGCAGAAAACGAAAGTAATGTTTAACAGTCTCGGAAAAGAACAGCAGTTTACGATAGGTAGCGAGGCACTGGAAGTGGTTAGGGAATACATCTACTTAGGGCAGATAATGACCGTGGATCCAGATCATGAGACAGAAATAATCAGAAGAATAAGAATGGGCTGGGGTGCGTTTGGCAGGCATTTTCAGATCATGAACAGCAGGTTGCCATTATCCCTCAAGAGAAAAGTGTATAACAGGTGTGTCTTACCAGTACTCACCTACGGGGCAGAAACCTGGAGGCTTACGAAAAGGGTTCTACTTAAATTGAGGACAACGCAACGAGCCATGGAAAGAAGAATGATGGGTGTAACATTAAGAGATAAGAAGAGAGCAGATTGGGTGAGGGAATAAACGCGAGCTAAGGAAAGAAGAATGATGGGTATAAGAAGAGAGCAGATTGGGTGAGGGAACAAACGCGAGTTAATGACATCTTAGTTGAAATCAAGAAAAAAAAATGGGCATGGGCAGGGCATGTAATAAGAAAGGCAGGGCATGTAATGAGGAGGGAAGATAACCGATCGTTATTAAGGGTCACGGAATGGATTCCAAGAGAAGGGAAGCGTTGCAGGGTGCGGCAGAAAGTTAGGTGGGCGGATGAAGTTTGCAGGGACAACATGGCCACAATTAGCACATGACCGGGGTAGTTGGAGAAGTATGGGAGAAGCCTTTGCCCTGCAGTGGGCGTAGCCAGGTTGATGATGACAGTGATGATGATGATTTCTGCAGTGTTCACATGACATATACACCCATATGATTAACTTCCTTGATACTAACAATTTCTTTAACCAATTCCACCATAGATTCCAGAAGGGACTAACTCATGATCTACACTCAAATCTCGATATTAACATATAAACTGACGGAATTTTTCTTCACTTTGCAAAAGCATTCGACAAAGTAGCTCGTCAACGACTGCTCATAAACCTTTCATGGTTAACTCTACATCCTGCAGTATTAACATGGGTTGAATAATTACTTACAAATTGCATGCAGTCGGCATACATCAATAACAACACTTCTGAGCCCCTACATGTAACGTCAGGCATACCTCAGGGCTCTGTATTAGGCCCCCTCCTACTTCTAATATACATTATTGATCTACCATTACATGTGTCGTGCAAAATCTGCATTGATGCTGATGATTGTGTTATTTATCACTCAGTTACTAACAATAATGACCAAATTGCTCTTCAGAATGACTTAAATATTCAAAATTGGTGTCAACATTGGTTAACAGGCCTAAACCCTACTAAATGTAAAGCTATGGCATTCTGTCACTGTTGTAACCCCTTGGCATTTCCATACGAAATTACTGACCAGCAGACTGAGAGTGTAAACAATTATAAGTACTTGGGTATTACCGTCTCAAATGATCTCGACTGGTGTGTGCATGTGACCAACGTGATCTCTTCCACTAGCAAATCAATTAGGTTCTTACGCTGTTACTTGAAGAACACTCCACAGCATGTGGAATTCTTAATTTATAAGACCCTAATACGACCCAAACTAGAATACGCATCAGCCGTTTGCAGCCCTCACTACGATTTCCTAACCAGTGCCCTTGAGGCTTTTCAGAATCATGCCATTCACTCCGCTTTTTAATACGATATCAGCGTAACTTCATTAAAAGCAGAATCTGGCATAAAAACAGGTTTTCATTGCCATTTCATTGCAAGCTTATCATTATTTCATACATTTTACTACCCCCCAGCATAGTAAATCGTGCACTATATATCTTGCCACCATCACGCATATCCCACTGCATAGGATATTCCTTAAAAGTGGCTCATCCACAAGTGCGTACTATCACCTTTGCATCTTTCTTCCGTCGAACAGCCAAAGACTGGAATGGCCTTGTGTGCAGCATCATTTTTATTTCCAGCTCATCTGCCTGAATAGAAGCACTTGCTCCATATTATGCCTGATAACAGTGTTCATCTGATATTCTTTGTAACCCACCTCTTATGTAATACCCCCAAGAGGGGTCTTTAAGGAAATAAAGTGAAAGTGAGAAGTGAAACAACACATTCTACGACGTGCCACTGCGATGGCAGTGGCAGCCTGGTTGGAGCCATCAAACTGTATTCAAAGAGGGGGCAGCCATTTTACCACTGAGTTCTCTCACGTGCAGTGGGAAGGGCTTTCTTACATAAGGTCAGTTGTTGAACAGCAGAGAAGAAGAGGTCTTATTTATGGTAGGGTATGCTGGGTGTTCACTATCTGAATGCACCTTTAGGAGATACGTGAAAGCTAAATATGTTCATTGAAGGTGAAGAGACCGCTGGCCCGACTCAACATTCAGGCTCTCTATAGGACTTGTTCTGAAGGCACCAGTTCTAAGGCGGATACCAAGATGGTGACTAGGGTCAAGCATCTTCATAGCAGTCGGTATAGTGGACTGGTTCACCATGGCACCATAGTCTAAACATATGAGGCTCTTAAGTAGGTTCATTAGACATTTCCTATCACTACCCCACGCTGTATGTGATGGGACCTAAAGGAGTTTTATTGTTATTAAACACTTTTGTTTGATATGTCTAAAGTGTAGAAAAAATGTTAGTTCTGAATCTAATATGACACCTAAAAATTTGTCCTCTCTGTTTACTGGCCTGTGCTGTCCATGTAGTTCAATGCTGGGTCTGAAACAAATCCTCTCCTTTGTGAGAAAAGAACACAGGAACTGTTGTTCAGATTACGTTTGAAGCCATTTTCAGTGGCCCATTTAGAGGCATTGTTTAGGCCAACCTGAACCTGTTGCTCACAGATTGCAAGGTTGCAAGACGTAAATCCTAACCCCCGTATTCAGAAATGTAACTTAAGTTGAAGCCCATGCTTGACTTGATTTAAATGGTGCCTGGTGTTAACGAGCC
Organism: Dermacentor andersoni; assembly: GCF_023375885.2. Classification (NCBI taxonomy): domain Eukaryota; kingdom Metazoa; phylum Arthropoda; class Arachnida; order Ixodida; family Ixodidae; genus Dermacentor; species Dermacentor andersoni. The sequence continues at coordinate 125,837,642 of NC_092822.1, forward strand.
CAAAGACGCTCACTGCACTTTCTTCGGCATGTTCATGACCGGCATCACTTAGATCAAGCCAAGCACGGGCTTCAACTTAAGTTGCATTTCTGAATACGGGAGTGACTGTATTTCATCAAGGTAGGCACAGTAAAATGTTGTGGGTGGTAGTAATGTACGGAGGGAGTTCATTTTAACCACAAAGAGGATGCATCTCAGCACATCTTCCTGTGGCACTCCAGTTTCCTGAATAAATACTCGGGACAGGGTATTACCTATGCTAATCCGAAATGTTCTATTTGAGAGGCAGCTCTGAAGTTCAGCATGTTTCTCCCAATTCCCATGGGAGACCAATCTTGCAGGATTCCATACTGCCACGTTGTCATAAGCCTTCTCCATGTCTAAAAACACAGAAAGAACTGCTTGTGTGTAAATGTGTCTCTAATTGTCGACTAAATATGGGCAAGGTGATCTGTTGTCGATGTGCCTTCCCTGTACCCACATTGATATGGATCTAATAGCTTGTTGTTCTCTAAGAAGTGGATTAGGCACTTGTTTAGCATCTTTTCAGACTTTACGGGGACAGCTGGTCAATGCTATGGGTCTGTAGCTGCTAGCCAGGGATGGGTCCTTCCCTTCCTTAAAGGGCCCCTCACCAGGCCACATAGCAAATTTTGGTTACATGCTGGAAGTTGTTACATGCCCTCTAGGAAGTGTTCTCCTGCAACAATTTTTCAAATTGGTTCATTAATAGCCAAGAAATAAACATTTCAGTGCTGCAAACCTGTGATTTCAGGAGGCAAGGGCCACTGCCAAGAGAGAAACACTCTCCACTTGCCCCATCTAGTCTTCACAAGCAAAATTCCTTCCCTGCGTACCCCCATACTGGAGCTCGAGGATTGCATAACGTATTTGGCCCCACCTTCATTTCTTTTTCCCCACTTTTTTCCTATGCAGCGCACTTCCGATGACAGTGTCGTGCACGAGCTGTTGCGTTTGTCTCGATTTGCACAGCACACGCTTTTGCAAGCTGTGCATGAGAAAACCTCACTAACGGTAGAAGTCAGTGCTATGTGAATACCGAGGCAGACATAAGCAGTTCATAGAGCATAATGGCGCATTGGGACACAGTAGAAAATGACATACTTTTGTTGTCTCTGTGTGTGACTGCATGACATGGGAACAAGCAGACAAAACGGAAGTACATCTCTCTTGGTGCAGTGTGCAGTAAAACAAGAACATGCAGACCTTCGGGTTGTGTGTTTTATTATTTCTCTAAACTTTAATTCGTCTATTCAAGTGACAGATTACACAAATAACAGATGTTGCCTTGAATAATTCTCAAAGTCTCGTATCACTATGAGCGACGTCACAGCACTGCGATGTACGTAGGTGCACTTATGCAATATACGTTGACTGTCCGGCTGGGAGCGCGGCACCCATGAGGAGAGGGGCAAACGCCGTTCGGTTTGAAATTTCAGCTCTTTCCGTGGCGCTTAGCGGTGTAACACTTAGCAGACACGATCCTTAGTGCACATTTTATGCACGGTGCTTGTCAGCTCAACATGGCCAGACCTGGTGAGGGTACCTTTAACCCGTTCGCTTTCGCGGCTTCGACGGGCAATCCCGCGAGCTGTACCGCGCAACTTTCAGCGTCACATACTGCCGTGTATGGCGTCGTAAAGAAACCTCGATAGCACCGGCTACTGCATCCCACATGAACATTTTTTGTTTTATTTTGTTTGGGAATGTTTTCTGGAAGCACTGCACTCGGAGTACCTTGCGAGTGTGGAAGGTCTTGAAGCAGACGGGCATGTGAAGTGCCACTCCACATTTCTCGCACTCCTACTGGCTCTCGCTCTTCTTCCCCTGAGCTTTACAGACATGACATTGCCTGGATGGATTTTGCTTGATTGCGTTCGGTGAGATTTGGCGAGGGAAGTGAGCCCACTCACAGGCTTCTAGCCGCATCGGTGAAGCACCAACAGGCAATTTGCCTCGTCGCCGGTATCCCGGTAGCACAGCCTCTTCGATCAGCTGTTCTGCCAGGTCGACTTTCCAGTCCGTGTAGCTCACTCGCTTTCCTGTAATCTTGCCTGATAGGATGTAGCTGTTATAAACAGCGATATCCATGATGTAAAAAAATATCTTCTTGTATCCTTTTGCGTACCTTCGCATTATAGGAAAAGAAGCGAGCTGTTGATCCTTCTCGATCCACACCTCCCATTCCACGGTTGTAGTCCTGCACAACCTGTGGCTTCAAAACAGGCAGGCCACTCTGGCGATTTTTCTTGCCAGTGTCAGTCACACTGGCTGTGTTGTGACACGTAGAGAGCTTATTGACAGGCTTCCTGTCCTGCCATGTCAAAGCCATGATGCCTTGCGAGAAGAAGGCCTTGCACTCGCCTTTTTTTTAGCTTCATCTTTTTTAGCTCCTTGGGCATGTTCTTACGGTGCACCCTAACAGTAGCCACAGCATTTGGTCCTGCTTGGTTTACGTGAAGGAAAAGGAGTGGTGAAGAATACCAATTGTCCACGTAGATTGTGTGACCGTCCGCGAGACGATCGCTGACTAGGCTGATGACGACGGCCTCGCTACACAACATTCCAATGGCAGCGGCAGTTTGCTCACATTTTCCTGTATAGACAGAGAAGTTCAGGCAGTAGCCACTAGCAGATATACACAGCTTATAGAACTTTACCCCAAAACGGGCTCGTTTTGAGTGGTTGAATGGCACGTACGTGAGACGACCATGAAATTTCATCAAACTCTCGTCCACAGCAAGACCTTCTTCTGGAGAGTAGGCACTACCTATAGACTTGATGATATAGTCCAATACAGGTCGTAGCTTCCCCAGCTTGTCATCAGATGCTGCAAGGTTGCTGTGACAGATGTAGATATCGAGAGAACGCCCAGAAACGTTGCCTGGGCATCACCGTCGCAAAAAATGGTGTGTAGATCACACTTCTTTGTGAGCAATATGCCTGGATGCTGCTCTTTCGTACCTGGCTCATTAGCACACACAGCGTGAAATAAACTTTCATCTCTCCTGGTGTCGTCTCATGCCACGTGGGGTCCAGCTTAGAAGCCTGTTTCTGCCTTGCATACGCGTTGCTGTGCCTTGCAATCATGTCCCAAAAATCATCTCCAAGGAGAGCGTTCAACAAACCTAAAGCACTAGGACTCTCATCTACTTTGAGCTGGATCACTCGCTTGACTCCAGGACTTCCGGTAAAAGACAGTTTCGAAACATTATCTGAACGGTCTTTTTCTTCCCACTGCCAATCTTCATTTTTTGGCTTCTTGGAAGGCGGTGGGGAGGAGAGCGGAGTGCCTTCAGATACACACAGATTGCTTTCACAACCCCTGCTGTTCTCACCGTCACTCTCATCATCGCCACTTTCTTGGTCCGAGGTAGCTTCTGGATCGTCAGCACAGTCACTTTCATCATCACTTTGGAACACCAGCTCGAGAATTTCCTCACACGTGAAGGCTGTTTTCCTTCGCGATGCCATGCTCGATTCTCGAGACGCAGCGAACGACTCAACAGAAAAAGAGGAAACGCCAACTTCTTTTTTTTCTCGAACCAAGCTCAAAAATAGTGGACAACTATGTTGTCCATCTGGTGTTAAAAAGATGAAACAACCCAACAACAGTGTAGAGGGAAGCGCCATCTATTGGGCCCTTTTAAAAACGCATTTCTTCCAGAGTTTGGCCTCCCGCCAGGGGGCCGTGGAGTTCAGCAGTGTCTCACATGGGCTCCCGCTTCTCGTGCTTCTTAACCCGGAACAAGGCCAGTGAAGAACCCAAGTTTTGCACTGGTGCAACCGGCAAGACAAGAGTAACCGGCGGACACTAGCCACTTTCGGGTGAGTGCACCCGAAAGTGGCTAGTGAAATAACGCTCAAGATATCAAGCGTTATTTCCGACGACCGCCTGCCCGCCCGGTTAAGCCTAACGCCAGAACCAGCTCCCGCAATCTCATCGGCAGGAACACCCTCACGACGCGCGCCACGTGAGCACGAGCACACGAGCGCTCGCCCACACCGCGGAGAAGAGCCCCTACGATGAGCCGAGAAGCAGCTGCTGCAAGCGAAATGTCAAACCAGAAAGAAGATGAAGCAAATGCAATGCAAACAGACCGGACGGAAGAAAACACCGGGGAAGGTACCTGGAACTATGATGCAGAAAGCAGCCGAACAATCGAAGCGGAAAGCGCCTGGATCACAAGAAACAAGAACAGGGTGTCTACCAAGTTGACATTTCCAAATTCCCTGAGTTTTCCAGGTTTTCCCTGAGTGCCATTGCAAATTTCCCTGAGTGATGCAGAACTATGTTTTATGTGAAGACGGACTGAAACCATACCGCCTGATGCTGTTACTCTCTAGTAAGCACATGAAAAAGATAAAAAAGCGACTTAATCCAATTTGAATACTAAGGAGCAGTGTTTATGTTATTCAAAAACAGAATAGAAGGCAGGGGTTAGTAAAATGCACAGCAAATAAAGTGTCTTCGAAAAAAATTGCAAATGGGGTCGGACATTATCAAATACGAATAAAAAGGAGATGCATATAGAAGCAAATATTTTCTAATATGAGCTATTTCTATCAACTGATAGCAACCTCAGTGGGATGAGGCCCAAACTCTGTCACAATTGAGATTCTCTCTCAACAGCTCGTAAGTCAACCTCAACAGTCCTAACATACTCTCAGCCCGCGCACGACGCCCGAGTGTTGTGTTTCACTGCTTTAAAGAGTTTATTTTGGTTTGGATGAGGGACACCTGCATCTCGGCATAAGCCAAAACTTTATGTTTTAAGCTCAAGCTCCTTCAATACGGCGGCAGCAAGCTTCTTTTCTCGTTTATTCCTCAATGCGTAGGTCCCTTCTGTTCTTTCCGCCTTCCGGCACTCGTTCACCCCAAGGACCATTTGAAGCATCTTGATCAATTGCACAGTCCACGACCGATTCTTCAAACTCCCTAGGGGCCGCGAAAACGTCCGAAAAATCGGCCAGTTGGAAAAAAATAAATGTGTGTCATTTACTGCCCTTAGGGGCTCAAACCGCCACAGGCACGTTCGAAAACGCTCTGAAGGCCTGTCGGTACACATATTAGGCATACCGGTGCTCGTACTCTGACAGGAAATACCGGGTGCCCGGGTGTATAATTAAGGAATACATACTGTGTTCCGTGGCAATAGCCCCTTCCCACGCTTGTTATGCTTCACTGCAATACTGTTGCGTAAGCTTTACCAAGTAACATTTCTGTACAGAGACGAAGCTGACTTTCAGGAACCGGCATTATGCAGCGCACCGTGTTTTCTAAGTTTCTAAGCCAATCGCGAGGACCACTAAGGTGGAGTCCGTGCCATTGCTGACAGCAGCTAATTCTTTCAATAAAAAACTCGGCACCCAACGGCAAGAAGCTTCATAGCGAACGTGGAAGCAGCTAGGCCTAGCGTTGCCGCAGTGGTGGCAACGGGTGCCAGCGGATCTGCGTGCGAGAGAGCCGGTTCGAGGTGGCGAAGTAATCAAAACGGCAGCGGTGGTGCCTTTGATTATTGCCGTTTCGGACCTGCGGTCACGGCAAAACGTCCGGAAAATCGGACGGCAAAGAGTTCTTGCGTCGGAAATTTCACACGTTCTGATACGTTGACTCTACGGGGTACGTGGCGGTGCCGCGAAGCCGTCCAAATTATCGGGAATCCGGAAAGTCGCTCGTTGACTGTACACTGGCAACTCCTCCTGCCGACGACAGGGCGTCAAAGACGATTCATTATGATTCCTGTCTGCTACTCGAGCCAGCATTACCGCAACTTTCGACCCTTTCAATAAAATTGCCACTAATTTTCCCTGATAGAGGCCCAAATTCCCTGAGTTTTCCCTGACTTTTTCCAAACTACTCAAAATCCCTGAGAATTCCCGGTTTTCCCGGTTGGTAGACACCCTGAAGAAAGCCAAGAAGGACACCTCGAATTCAAAGATGCCGGCAAAAAAACCAACTGATGAGCAAACACCCGATGTAGCACCTTCACAGCAACAACGCAGACCCAGGATGCCACCCCTGCCACTTGATGACTTTAAGATCGTCTACAGCCCGCAAGCAGGTCTCAACCTCGCCAAATGGAATACCGTCGCAGTCATGCACGCCATCGGTAGAGCGAGTGGACTATCGCAGCAGGACTTCAATGATAAAGTACGCGTACAAGTACAGAGAATAAAAAATTTAATCATCGCAAGCACGGCCGACAAGGAAGACGCCAAGCTGCTGGTCAGCATCAACAGAATACAGCTCGGAGGCACTTACCACAACGTCAAAGGCAACATACGAACCCCTGACGACGTCGCCCGAGGCGTCATCAATGGTCTCATACCAGGAACAAGCACCGCAGAACTTATTGCAGGAAATCGAGCACCGGCACGATGCACCGTCCTTCACGCCTGAATGATGGGTCAGTCGACTGCGGTAGTCGTATTCTTCGAAGGACCGCACGTTCCCTACTACATCATCTTCCAGAGCATAGACATCCGCTGCAGACCACATCGCAAGTCAGTGCAGTACTGGCCGCACCTGTGGCAACACGGGACACCGCCAAGACGTCTGTCCGAAACCCATCCCAGATTTTTGCTACAAGTGCGGCAAGACTGGACAATCACAAGACCATGACTGCAAACCGACCTGCAAGCTCTGCGGAGAAGCGCACGAAACTGCAGGTACAGAGTGCAAAAAGAGACTGAAGCTAAGCCCTCCACCCTACAATATACGGCAACAGCGCCTTAACAGACTATAAGAAAGAGACAACCGCTGGAGCTAGCAGTGAAGAGTTCCCAGAGCTGGGCATCTCGGCCACCAGCTCGAGCAATGTCAGTGCGGGCAGCTCGCCCAGGCGCAGCAGCTCCAAGCCAATACTGCGAAGTGCTTCGCGCTCACTTTCCCGCACTCGCTCCCGCTCAGTCAAACGCGCAAGCTACACCGATGCAGTAAACGGCTCGAGTGACTCGGGTGGTACGAGCAGCTTGGATGCATCGGCCGAAGCAGCAGTCATACGGGTAGTAGAAAACAAGCAGCAGAACCAGCAGAGCAAACTGCAGAATCAGCACAGCCAATTGCAAAGCCAGCAAAACCTCATAGACAAGCTACTCCGCAGTCAACAGAAACAGCAAGAGCTCACCAACAAACTGCTTCAAAAATGCAAAGAACAACAAGAACTTACAGACAAGCTGCATCAAAAATGCCAGGAGCTCGAAAACATAAACAGACAGTCGGGAACGACGTTGACCAAGGTCGACATTGAAGCCATAGTAGATGCAAGGTGCCTGATATTTCAAGAAGCCTTTATGAAGAACATTCACACCACAATGGAAAAAGTTGTCCAATCAGCAGTCGAAAAAACAGCCGCTACCTTCGAAAACAAGATCGCCACGTTAAACGCCAAAATTGATGGGATCGCACCAAAGCTCAGCGATTTTATCGCGCATGTAAACACCAACATCACTAAAGCACAGCTCGACAATTCGCGCCCCACGACTCGGAAGAAGGCACGGGCGAACAGCTACAGCGACTCTCACTCGGTCATTGCCCACTCGCGATCGCCGACGCGAATTCGAATCCTACGACGATGGCGACCGCTAACCACAAGGCAAAGAACCAGCATTCAACTATACGCATATGGCAATGGAACTGTCGATCACACCGCCCTCGACACGCTAATCTACAAGAATTCGTCAAGCTGAATCAACCCGACGTCATAGCACTACAGGAAACCAACACGCAGAACGTCCGACTGCAAGGATACGCCACATATGCACAAACCCAATGAACTGCCATACTGGTGAAGAAAACTCTCACAGCCCAAAAACATGACGTAGAGAACACCCAGACCGAACACACCTTAATCGATGTTTTACTGGAACGAAAGACGCAGAAAAGCCTATTCGTGGCCAGCGTGTACAGCCCGCCTCGCGACCAGCTACCGGACTTCGATCACTTTGTGCGAAAAATCAGGAAATCCACGAATGGACACCAACTTGTCATAGTGGGAGACTTCAACGCCTCGCACACGGCATGGGGCTATCATACCACCACAAAGAAGGGTGCTAGAGTGCATGATGCTGCCCAGCAACATCGACTCACCCTCTGGAATGATCCTCTCCAGACTACGAGAATTGGAAACAGCGTCTCCAGGGACACAAACCCTGATCTAACCTTTACTGCGGACGCCCCCTAGGCAGAGTGGAGTCGACTCCAGGAAACCTTAGGCAGTGATCACCATATCCTCCAATTAGATGTAGCACACACCCGTAAACAGACCAAGACCGGAATTGCATGGCTAACCGAATGCAAATCCTTTAGGGACAAGCTAGATTCCAGAGCAAGCATAACTGACATTGACGAGTGGCTCAAAAATGTATTAGACACAGCAGAACGTTACACCAAGATTATACAACTCGATGCCGATACACCCGCAGTCGACGCGCACCTCCTCCCTCTCTGGGAGGCAAGACGTGGCCTCCTGAAGAGATGGAAGCGACAAAAGCTTAACAGAAAGCTAAAAACACGTATCGCTCTCCTTACCAAGCAGGCTCAAGTCTATGCGGACCACCTCGCCAGGCAGAACTGGCATGCTTTCTGTGACAAGCTACAGGGGACTCTGAGCACAAAGAGGACCTGGCACCTCCTAAGCGCACTCCTAGCCACTGAACCCACCAAAACGAAACAGAAGCAACATCTTCACAGTCTTATCTACAACCACGCCAGATCAGAACACCTCCTGCGAGAACTACAAAAGAAACTATGCGGAGACGCACCCTCTACCGCGTCAACTCGCAGCAAAGAATACTCTGGAAAACCGAATCCAGAACTCGACTGACCCTTCAAGCAGGCCGAAATCCACGTAGCCCAATCCAAGCTGACTAGAAATACTAGCCCTGGTAAAGACCGGATCGTTAACAAACACCTACGCAACCTACCGCCGCGGGCCACCAAGGCTCTGCTCCGTTACTACAATGAGTAATGGGAGAAAGGAGAACTGCCTGCTGTGTGGAAACACTTGGACATCACCATGATCCCCAAGCCCAACAAACCTCTCAGCTTGGAGAACCTACGCCCAATTTCCCTCACCTCGTGCGCGGGAAAGCTTTTCGAACATATGGTTCACGATCGCATTACCCAGTACCTGGAAGACAAGGGCCACCTACCAGACACCATGTTCGGCTTCAGGCAGCACCTCTCAACACAGGACATGCTCTTACAACTAAAAGAAGGCCTTCTAGATCACCTAAACAATCGAAGCAAATACTCCATAGTGGCAGTAGACGTCAAGGGAGCCTTTGATAACGTTAGCCACGATGCGATCCTCAACAATCTCGAAGACACCGGCTGCGGCACTAGGACCTACGCATACGTCAGAAAATTTCTGATGGACCGCATGGCAACAGTTGGAATCTGCAACATCCGCAGTGAAAGCTTCCTACTTCCAAACAGACGCACCCCGCTAGGGTCGGTCATTTCACCGCTACTCTTTAACGTAGCTATGATCAAGCTACCCCCTGTCCTCGAGACCATACCATATCTGTGTCACGCGATATATGCTGATGACGTCACGCTCTGGACCAGAGCTACGAACGTTGGAAGGCAAGAAAGTAGCTTACAAGAAGCCGTCGACACCATCGAAAGTTATCTCCGAAACTGCGGTCTCCGCTGCGCCCCAGAGAAGTCTGAGCACCTCGTCCTGAAAGCAAGAACGAGAGGCCGACCACCCAACTACAAAGAGCCCGAGTAATGTAATACGCCTGCAAAGTAATACGTACACGCACGGAATGATAATGCATCGCCTCTACCCGACGCTCTACGGCTACCTCTGCCCACTCTGCAACGTACCCGACACTCTGGCACACTTGCTCCTGGAATGCCCGTGGCAGGAAGGCAGCGAAATGCAACCAGAGACGCACGCAAAACGAGCAATAGAAGCAAACGAGCTATTCGAAACGTGGGAGGTCAAGCTAACCCTCGGGGACCTCTGGAAGATCAACGACAACTCGTCGCCAGGGCCATAGGGTTCCTGGACTAAGGAGCCTTCCCACCTTAGGGTGATACCCATCCTCGCTCAGGACACTGTTTAGTATAATAAACATTTCTTTCTCTCTCTCTTGGCCTTGGCCGAAGCGGCCAGCGGATCGCCAGCTTCGGAAGCGAATGGGTTAAGGACATAATAGCTTCCATCCAAGAGGAGGGAACGTGCCCAGCTGCCCACATAGAATCTCTCAGAGTGAAGGTGCTTTATCATTGCACACATGATGCGGTCAGGTCCTGGGGATGTGTTTTTATGGAAGTTGAGGGCTGCATAGAGTTCAGCTATATTAAATGGAATGTTGTAGCCCTCGCATGCACTACATTTATGCTGAAGTCGCTTCCTTTCTATGAGCTCCTTGTGCCTTTTAAATTCACTTGAATAGTTTGCAGAGCTAGATACCTGTTCCAAGTGAGCACCCAGTGAGTCCGTGTGTCTTCTAGCGCATTTACTAATGACATTGGATTCACCTCCTAACCTTTTAGTTTTTTTACTCTATTCCAAGATTTTTCTGATCTGTATAGGAGTTTATTTCTGACAGGTACATTTGCCAGCTGTCCCGTTTAGCCTGTCTGTGTGTTGTTCTTCGGTGCGATTTGACCTTTTAACATTATTAAGATTTCGTGCAGTTGATGCCTCTCTTAAGTGTTCCAAAGGGTTGTTTTGGTTTTTACGAGTGTTCCTGAACTCCTCATTCCACCTGTTCATGCTGGTGTATATGACGAAAAATTCAAGGGTTTTCAAGGACTTTCAAGGCCTTGGGTGTGGATTTTCAAGCACCACATTGTCAGCACCACAGAGGCTTGAAATGAGAGACCTTGCGGAAAAAGAGGAATGTCACTGTAGCCAATGTTTAAACAAGGGGACTTGTCTTCAGACAATACCATGGCTCCAGCAATATTTAAAGCGTGTTCATTATTCAAATATTCAGAGCGTGTTCCTTATGGAACGGGTAACCACAGCTAGAATTCCAAGATCCTGGTGGCGTACCAACTATCTCAGTGAACGGTGTTGTGTCTATGCTGCGTAAACTCGGAGATAAATAATCTACCGGTCCCGATGGGCTTCCAAATGCCTTTCTGGACCCGTTTTGCAGCACAGGTATCTATTTTCCTAACGAGGATCTTTCAAGTTTCGTTACTTTCGGGTGATGCGCCGGAGGGTGGCCTGCGTTGTGCCAATTCTGAAAAAAGGGGACAAGCTAACCATTTCTAATTATCGACCAATTTCAATCATTTCCTCTTGTTGCAAGTTGCTTGAACACATAGTTTCTCATTATCTTAACTCCTATCTTGCTGAAAATAACATTTTATCACCTGTGCAACATGCCTTTCGGAAAGAAATGTCCACTGTGACACAGTTAGTTACAACAATTCATAATTTTTCTGCTGTGCTTTATAAATCAGAGTAAATTGATGTACTTATTTTAGATTTCCGCAAGGCATTTGACACAGTTCCCCACAGTAAACTTATTTATAAACTGGAAAGTATTGGCATCCCTACTTATCTTGTTAATTGGATTAATGCTTATGCAACATTTATTAATTTTGATTAATGCAACAGGACACAGTTCGTAGAGGTTAATGGTTGTAAATGTGAAGTGCTTCCAGTTACATCAGGTGTAGCCTAAGGAGGCGTATTAGGCCCACTGCTCTTTTTAATTTATTCAATGATTTGCCGGCTGCTATTTCCGAAAATGTCTCTGTCAGGCTTTTTATAGATGACTGCATTCTTTTTAAAAGCATAAACGAGCGTAATGAGCATTACGTCTTACAAAACACGCTATTAGCCGTTCATCAATGGTGCCTTAAATGGAACATGCAACTTAACCTAGATAAAACTGTCATCTTGCAAATTTCGTGCAAAAAGCAGGTTTCTCCTTTCTCTTACAGCCTTCTAAATCATATTATTATGGAAGTCACACATCATAAATACTTAGGGGTTACAATAACAAACGATTTAACATGGTCTGTGCATATTGCAGACATTTGTTCCTCATCATTTTCCAAGCTGTGCTTTCTGAGGCGGAAGTTTAGAGACGCTCCAAGTAAGCTTAAACGTCTTGCATACATAACATTTATTAGATCAAAATTAGAGTATGCGTCAATTTTATGGGACCCATTCATAAAGAAGGACATTTACCAGCTTGAGATGGTGCAAAGGAAAGCAATTAGGTTTATGTATTACAAATATAGAAGGCTTGATTCACCTACGACACTAATGAAAACAAATCGCGTCCAACTACTTCAAGTACATAGGAAAATGTCCCATTTGTTGTTCATGCATAAACTTTTAGCCCATAAACTAAACATTTCGCATCCCACAGTACTTAAACAGCTATTGCCTAGACACACCACACAGGAAGCCATTTACTGGAACCAATTTTTGCAAGAACTGAAACCTTCAAACACAGTTTTTTCCTGAGGACCGTTTCCGACTGGAACTGTCTCTTGGAGGCCATTTTCCAGTCACCTAATTTTGTTAAAGCTCTAGAAGAGCATTTGTTTGAGTGAATGAGTGCTGTATATGTGTGTATATGTGTGTATGTGTATAAATATGTATATGTGTATGTGTATACATATTTTTCTGCTTGCTTATTAGCGGCAATCTCTTAAACTGCCGTTCTTTTTTCTTTTTGTATCACAGTGCATTTCCGTGCCTTGTATAGCCCCTCCTGCATGGGCCATAACTGTTGGCCTGCAGTATTCTGAAATAAATAAATAAATTTCCTTTTTCAACCATCTGTCATCATTGTTTGCTAGAGTTACACGGATGACCACTTTGAGTGTGATACAAATGCAAACATTCACTAAAGAAGATCAACCAAGCAACAAACACACACTGTCTTTAGGTGGCCCTACGTTTCTGAATTTTTACATCAACGTCCAAGATCTCCTGCTGCTTGCCCTTGGCAGTCTTCCTTAGGTTGTTTGCCTTCATGATGCAAGTCGGGTCACTGGTTGCCTCCACTTTTTCTGCATATGAGTCTGCTGAAGATGTCGATTCGGCAACAGCGGCTTCTAGTTTCTTTTTCTTCCTTCTCAGAGTTTCGACCTCTTCCTCAATGCACCATTTCTTCTTCTGTATCGCACCTTTTGCTTCTGCTTTTTCTGTGTTTCCAAAAAGGCATGGTATTGGTTTCTTGCAGAAGCTACAGATGCTCTCAATTCCTTTGTTATGGGCACATTGAAAATGCCACCTGCTACATGTACAGCATCACAGATAATGCGCTGTGAAATGAGAGACACATCTTTCATGTTTTCTACTGAAACGTGGTGATTCCCACTGAATCCTCTCTATGCTTGCTTGGCCATGACTAAGTGCAAGCAGCAGTTTTAAAACGCTCCAAAGCTTGGTGTATGCTGAGCCAACCTTTAGAAGTTCATAGAAAAACTTGTCAAGTGTAGGCGAGCTTCTTTCAAATAGCTGCAACTCATGTTTGCGCTTCTGTAGCAGCTCAACGAACTGTGCAAGCACAGTATCCCTTGAATGCTCATGCATTCTGTCTGCTGCATTGTGTGCATCCAGATCTTTCTTTAAGCCTTCAAGACACTCATCCGGCTTCGATCATATCTGCCTGGGGTCTTGTGAAGAGAGTTAGGCCTCTCACAACGGGATATCGCAAGGGGCTCTTCTCCAGGATCTTTTTTGTGACACTTAGTAGAAACTGCTTGCACTGCATGGGAAATGAAAATGCAGCTTTCACACTTACTTTGTGGTTTTTAAGAAGCTGCATGGCTGTGTGACCAACACCTATCCTCTCTATTGGCACACGGTTGTTTACACATTCAAAGTCAATCCTAAGGAAGCCAGTGATTCCCACTGATGAAGAGGGAACAGAAGACTTAAAAAACTTTTTCAGCAATTTCCTGACAATATTCTCAAGGTCCTTTGCCAAAAACAACATAACTGGCTTATTTGTCTGAAAGTGTCAAAAATGGCTGGAGGGTCATCGCAATAGTGAGTGCTAACTTGAGCTTTGCTACCAATAGTGGATCACAGCAAAAGTCGCAATGATTCTCAAAAGAAGCACACTTGGGAAGGTTTACTTCCTTGCTTCTTGCCCCTTCCACATACTCTTTAACGTCAGGACAGAGAAGCAGAACTCACTCTATCATCGGGACGTTCTCAATCCACCGATGTGCAGAGAACTTGACAGGAAACCGAGTTTGTCCAGTGACAGCTACAACCTCTCGGCAGGTACATCAAGAAACAACCAGCTCACACTTGAGAGCAAATGTCCAAGCTCCATTTGCTTGCTGTAAGACCTACCTTGTAAGCATTATGCACAGTGTGTAAGCTGCAGCTGCCCAAGTCTAAGCCCCTCAACTGATAGTTCTTCTATAGGTGCTCCTGCAGGCCTTTGATTGCCTTGAGATTCACATTGGGCCCATCCATTGACGTTTGCACTATATTATGTAACGGAAGTGGTTCAAAGGCATCAAGTAGTTTTTCTTGCAGGTCTACAGCCCTGGCACAGCCCATAAACACGCATGTGAAGTAGTGTACGGTGACCAACTGTGACGCACCCCAGTACCTTAGAGTGCGTTCATTTGCTTTTTCTGGCAATTCTCATTCAGAGACTCGCCGAACAATACAATGTTGTAGTCGCTGTCCTCTATCTCCCACTGCAGAGAGGACAGAAGAAATGGCCTCAAACCATGGCATTGCATGTGAAAGCTTGTCCCACCTCACTGTCTGGAAATATCCTCTTAAACAATTCAGTCACATGTGATGACTAATGGTATGAATAGTGCGATGTTATAACTGTCAATGTCCACAGAATTTCTATGTCCATCACAAGTTCATCCTTCTTGTATGCATCCATAAAATTTGAGTACTGGGACAGTGCTAGCTGTGGTTCATTTGGTTAACATTCTGATATAGTCAGGAAGCTCTTTATCATGCAGCTACTCCCGGTGACCTGCATGTGCTCTCTATGCTATGCACTTCTTAGGTGGCTTTTTAGTGCCGACACCCCCATTGCAGTGACCTCAAAGTATTTACAGCAAACTTTGCATTTTGCCTTGTGCGGATTTGACATGTCCAGCACAAGCCACTCTTGGTAGTTGTCGTCGTTCTGCCATGACCGCAGAAATTTGCATTTTCCATGCATTGTTAGCATGCACATTTACTGGCGCACACTATGCTGCAAATGCAGAAAATGTTACGATACCACCGTATATGCACACATAAGCACTACACGTGCACTACTTGTTGCGCTACATCCGTACATGCACACATGAGCACTACACGTGCACAAAATGTAATTATTCGACCACGTAAACTGCACACAAAGTAGCGGCCATTTCTCTACTCAACTGGAAAGTAACACAGAAAATGGTGGACAAGCCAGTGTCATTGTGGCCAGACGTTTGCAAGTGTCTACTAGGCACATGCTTACTTGACTTTGTACGAAACTTACACCATATCTTTAACAAAATCACAGCGTGAATTCCGGACACTTAAAATTTTCTTAAATACAATGATTGGAAGGTTATTAAAAATAAAAATTTAAGAAATTCAAGGATTTTCAAGGATCTGCTAAGATTCCAGGACTTTCAAGGTTTTGAAAATGACCTTTTCAAATTCAAGGGTTTTCAAGGGTTTCAAGGACCTGCATGAACCCTGGCCATGGAGTGCGTCATTTACCAAAAGATCCACTTGTTTGTGGGACAGACTTTGACACAGCATCAATGATAAAAGCTGTCAAGTATGCCGCAGCATTGTCTATACTATAAGCCATTATGCCATCTCTATATCTCGCTTCTATATGTATATCTCGCTTACGATATGTGGGTGATCTGTAGGTTTTCCAATCGACTGAGCCCATTTTCCAGCGAAACGAATACGCTGGAGTCTCAATGTATTGTGTGTGGTTTAGGACTGTTTAAAAATAGTAACTACGATAGGAATTTTTGACGACCTTCCAGTCGAGATGTCACAATTTATGCTGATACTATGCATAAATCTATAAGAGAGTAAGATTTATGTGTGGTACTGTAAAATGTATGTTCTCTTTTATTAGGTAACACTGCCCCAGAACATAAAAGGATGTTCTGAACTATACGACCTCTTAAGTCGCAATGCGAGTCACCCCAGAGTGTGTTATGGACATGGAGGTCTCCTGTTAAAATGAAAGACTCAGGAAGCTGATCAACAAGTGCTTCACATTCTCTAAGCTTCAAATGATAGTGAGGTGGCACATACAATGTACAGACTGTCACTAGCCTGTCAAATAGTATGGCCTAACTGCTGCGGCTTCATAATTTGTTTGTTGATTGAAGTGTTAACAAGCAACAGCCCTCTGAGTGATACTGTTGGCCATGCCACCTGATGCAGAATCGTCATCATCGCGATCTTGAAATACAGCATACTGTGCTAAGAAATTGTGATGGGTTGATTTCAGGTGTGTCTCTTGAACACAGAACAGCCTCGGGTTATGTTTATGTATCATAATTCAGCTCTTTTATGTCATCTAAATCGTAAAATTATGCAGAATGCCATGAGCATTGCACTGGATTATTTGTGTGTCCATTTTGTTCAATGAAAGGTGTTCTGTGTTCAAGGATGAAGTTGCGTCTTATTAAACAGGACAACCTTCCGGCCCTCTTTAGGGTTTTTTGTTTTTCCTGAGGCGATACGAAGAACCGCAATGCTGTTTCGCTGCCAGTGTTATGTCCATGGCCTCCTGGGCAATGTTGCGGCATACTTGACATATTTTATCACTGATGCTGTGTCAAAGTCTATCCAACAAACAAGTGGATCTTTTGGTAAGCGATGCATTCCATGGTGGGATGAGGCATTCAGGAACACTCATAAAAACCAGAACAACCCTTTGGAATACCTAAGAGAGTCACCAACTGCAGAAAATCTTATTAATCTTAAAATGATCAAATCGTACCGAAGAAGAACACACAGACAGGCTAAATGGGACAGCTGGCAAAAGTACCTATCAGAAATAAACTCCCACTATACAGTTGCCGGGCTCTGTTCCAGAGTGGGCGGAGTAGACTTAACTACTACCACCATCTGGGTAAGCACCACAGCCGAGGGCTCGCTACACGAGGACTGGACAAGTGGTGGGCGCTGGTGCAATGCTGCCTCCTTAAGATGTGCCGTAAAAAGCTGAACATCTTGCGACCTCCTTCTGTATATGCACAACTATGCATCATTCCTAAAGTATGAAATAAACTTCAATTGAATTGAACTGAATCTTTTACAAGCTTCCTTGAATGAGATATTTTCTCCGACCTTAAGTCTTTCGTTACCACGCCTATTCAAATCGATCACCAGGGAACGAACCTTTAGATCACTGATTTCGACATGTTGGAGCTGTTTCTTATCCACTTAGTGCCATTTAGCAGTTAGTACAGGCACTGAACTTTCAGAACGAGTTTAAATTTTCACGCTCTAGCGATGTTGTGATTTGCGACGGACCTTTCTGCAAACTAATGTGCTTACATTGTGGCAAAAAAAGGTGTGGCTGTCACCTTCTGCCGTGCTCGAGAAAAAAGCATGCTGCTCATGATTATGCTACACTGTAGCATCAAAATTTTGTAATCAAATGACTCCCAGCCAGTCAAGAATTTAATTATATCACTGGCTTTGCCATCTGACAGTGCTGAGCAGTGATAATTAACCAAAAATGGTGCCAGCTGTTCACTAGTGAGCTTTAGCTTGGAGTCCGAGTCATTTTATTCTGCCAAAGTGTATTTCTGAAGGTCCGCTGCATGTCCAACATGTGGATCTGGCATTTTCAACCAGTTTTCAAGAGTTTCGGTTTTGCTTCTCTCGTGAAATCCAGGCAAGGGGCGCTGCCGGTGTCACCGCGATGTTATCGAAAGTTGCTCCCATGGCGTCGACCCGCATGGCTGCATCGCGAGAAAAGGGTCGTGCTCGAAACTATGCTGCACCCGCATTTGAATTTTGTGATAAGGACTCGAGTTATGGTTTTGAAGATGACAGCAAAGCAGATTCAAGCTCTGATGGCGACAATGTTTTGAGTCAGCATGGGACATCGACAGCTATTCACCGGCGAGTTTCCTTTAAGGTCTTGAGCGGTCTCCGTCCTCGTACGCGCTTATCTGCCTATTTTTTTGCACAGCCTGAGAGCTCTACTGATTACCTTCAGGTTGCATACTTCGCTTGGCTATGATATGCTGCCTTTGGCAGCAAAGAAACTTCTGCTCATGCCAAGAAGGCGCCCATACCACATCTTGGCCCAGCACTTGATCAGCGCAAGACAGTTTACAATGGCGTGGGATTTCTTTCTACTCTTCTTCTCTGCAGAGGTGATAAAGACAACCTGTAAAAATTCAAACAGATATGCTTGAATGCATAATCTTGTAGTTGCTTTGCTATGCTGAGACCGATCGGTCCTGGAAGAGGTGCACGACTCTAGATGAACTGGTGAAGGTGTCAATAAGTCGCAGGCTGCTTTTTTTGTTGTGACGATAGATTTGATTTTTTACAGGTACTGCTCCAGGAGGGCACATGTTACTGGCAAACGGAGGACTCAGGACAGCACCTGAGATTATAATAAAGGAGGCGGCGCAGAATCTCCAGGGCACCCAAGGGGTAGCGGGGGGATTAAAGATGGAAACGGGGCGGTCCGTGGGTTGGGGCCGCGGAGGCCAAAGCGTACCAGGGGGTGTTCGCATAAAAAATTGGCTGTCCGCTATTGCGGACAGCTGATCATATACATTCTTGGCATGCGCAGGCCTCGGCGAGCCCCAACCCATGGACCAGTCCTGGTTCTAGATTTGATGCCCCTGTTGCCTCTTTGGTGTTCCAGAGGTGCCGCCAATAATTCAAAATAATGACACATTGTTACAACCAGTAAAAACCCGATTGAATAAATACAGTTACGTCCAGCCGCCAACTTGTGACGCTAAGTTCAGCACTACCGCATCCTGTGACTTCCGCAACACCAGTCAGAACTTTGCCCTGGTGAAGTATGTTCTTTGGACTTCTCATTGGACCATTCTCAGAAGATGCCAAAAAGGCGGAACTGCAAAGTGTGTTACGAGGACCTCAAAGCTGAACTAAAAACAGACGTTTTGTTGGAAAGGTGTGGAATGCACTTATGCTGCACAAAATCCAGGAACTGCTTCACCACAAGGCATGAGCAATGAACTGGTCTTAGTTTCTTTTCTGTATCCAAAGAACGGCAGTGTAATGAGCATTTATTTTGGCAGATACTATTCCTCGGTTATTTATCTTTGAAATGTATATTCTGAATTTCTTAGAATGACAGAAAGCTGAGCCAGTTGGTAAGGATTTCTTTTTCTTTTGATGTTTTTGTAAATATCATGCTTTCTTATGTTGTTTTTATCAACTGGCAGCAAAACTGGCGCTTTCTAGAATGTTTATGTTTTACCTAATAAATTTTTTTGTTTGGCAACGTATGTTTTTGGAAATAGCATTTCATTATGCACGATAAGCTACGCTGCAATGTGAGCTGGATTATTATTTGTAGTGGTAAATAATTTTTTCCCGAGACCTATAAAAAACAACAATTTTCTCATGATAACAAAAGAGTTCAGTGCAATTATATCCTTTTCTTTCTTTCATGTTGTACAGAATCGTGAATATTATTTATTATTTATTTATCGAACACTGCGGACACGTGGTCCAAGCAAGGAGGGCGACATATGATACATACAAAGAAAATCAGATTGACAAAACAAACAGAACCATGAAAAACAAGATCAGGAAGTGGATTCAATTTACACAATTCCATTTGGTTACAGTTCGAGGAAAAAAAGAAAACTTATATGTGTTTGTTCTTGCAAAGTAAGGAGTTAATGCATCATGTCTGCGGTGGCGTGTAGTTCTGGTCGATAGCTGCGATAAATGTTCAGATGGGTCAAGGGATAAATCGTTAGTGTGAAGTAGTTTAAGGAATTCAAGTCTGTTTTTTTCTTCTAGGTTCGAGTGGTTCAAGATTGTTAATTTCGTAAGTTCGGTCGGGGAATCACATCTGGAAAATTTGTTAAATATAAATCTGACCGCTTTTCTCTGAGTTCTCTCAAGACAACTGATATTAGTTTTTATGTATGGATCCCAAACTATGCAAGAATATTCAAGCTTAGGTCTAATTAGGCAGATGTAGCATAGCATTTTAATGTTAGATGGGGCTTTCTTAAGTTTGTGTCTCAACAGGCATAGTTTTCTGGAGGCTGAAGTGCAAGTGTTAGTTATGTGATCATTCCATGATAGTGTATTGTTATAGCATACCAACAAGTCCAACTCTCCATCCTAATGTTGTATTGTTAAGGGTCACTCCTAGCTATTTATAGCTAGTGACTTCATGAAGAGGTGATGGACTTATATGTATAAAGCAGGGGTGATTTCTTATGTGTCATTCACAGTAGTACGCGTTTTTCTGTGTTTAGTGTCATTCCCCAGCAAATAATAATATTCTGCACCATGCAAGAATATTATTTAAACTACAACATAAACTAGTTTGATCATGGAGAGAAACACTATGTTTAAAGAGCACACAATGATCGGCAAATAATCGAATCTGTACACCACCTTCAACCGTGTTAACAATATTATTATTAGATAGAACAAAAAGAACATATGCAAGGTGATCACCATTGCAATTCACACAGTGAGCTGCAGTTTCACAGTTGTCAGCAATTTCTTCTTTGGAAGCACACCTGGTGCAAGTTGACTGTCATTTGCATGTATGGGAGCTGTGGCCACACCTTTGGCACTTCAAGCACCTGCGGGGGTTAGGAATGTATGGGCGGACTGTAGTTTGCTGTAACCAGCTACAATCGTCTCGGGTAGTTCACTGAATGCAAATGTAAGATTTATGTGCTTCGTTGATTTCTCTTTGTTGTACCATCTTATTTTTATTATTTAAACTTTAATTACGTACATGTTGATCTTTCCACCCTTCAAGAAGCTGCGTGTCTGTGAGCTTTAGCAAGTTGCTGTCAGAAATGACACCACGAATGGTGTTCATTGATCGGTGCGGGGTTACTGTAACAGAAATGCTTCCGAAAGACATTAGGGTGGGTAGTTTTTCATACTGTGTAAGATCTTAGAGTTCAAGCAGCAGATCGCCACTGGCCATTTTGGACACCTTGTATCCTTCTCCTAATTTCTCTGTCGAGCTCTTTGCAACCAAAAATGGTAAGATTGTTCTTGCTATCCAGTGTTCTTGCTATTGTTCACTATCCCACATGATATGTGGGATAGTGCTCGTGCGTCTTTGAAAAGAATTTCATTGCTGCTTCGGTTCGTAACCTTTCCAGGTTCCAATCAGGTGTTGGTTTAGATGCACTGAACATACTATATGGGTGCCAAGAAAACATGCACTCGCCAAGAATAAAAGAAAATAAAGAACAGACGTTTCGGGCCCCGTATGGGTCCCTTGATCACAATGAAGACATATGCATGGGCGCTCATATGCTTAAGCATACTATAAGCATAAGTTTAAACATATAAGCATATGTTTCTTCACCAGACGAATTTTTGTCGTACCCTTGACTATGAATATACTATATGCATTACCCGCCGTGGTTGCTCAGTGGCTATGGTATTGGGCTGCTGAGCACGATGTTGCGAGATCAAATCCCGGCCACGGCGGCTGCATTTCGATGGGGGCGAAATGTGAAAACACCCGTGTACTTAGATTTAAATGCACATTAAAGAATCCCAGGTGGTCGAAATTTCCGGAGTTCTCCACTACGGCGTGCCTCCTAATCAGAAAGTGGTTTTGGCATGTAAAATCTCATAATTTAATTTTTTTACTATACACATTGTTTTTGACAGCGATGCCTGAAGCCCACCAAGGGCTCAACAAGAGGACATGGCAGGAATTGTACGTAGACAAGTACTGCCAACACTAGCAGTACATGGTCGCTATAACCAACTATGGTTAACCAAGACTGGCCATCCACGCAAGGTTAGCCCTAGCTGCCAGGAGATTGGGAAATAACAGGAGACAGGACAGATTCGAAAGAAGAGATGAAAGTGAAAGAGCGAAGAAGTAGATAGGAAAAGGCAACTGCCGATTTCCCCAAGGTGGGTCAATCCAGAGGTGTTGTCTACATGAGGCCGAGGCCAAAAAAGTTATGTTGCTTCCACCTTAAAGGTCGAAACACCGGGCATCAGCTAACCCCCAGGATCCACTTTTCCCCGGACATAGCTCAGCTATGCATGGGAGGGAGTTAAAACTCGCCTCTTAGCTCGAGTCCATGGTGATGCAACACACTAAATGCCTGCTGAAGTAGACGCCCCTGTGGGGAAACTACAAGTTCTCTGGCGCCATTTGCTGCTATGATGAACCACATGATTTGATGCTGGTTAATGTGATATGAGGTTTCTTCAAGAAATCAAATCCAGTATTTGACGCTTGTTATTAATGTTAGACAATAGACTTTCTTCTTTATCAAATCCAGTATTTGATGTTATTATTTATGTGATAAGATATAATCTTTTGTTTTGCTCGAGCACTGATACTTGCTTTGGATATGCATGTGCTACCAGTACATTTCCTATTTCAAATTGTGCAATGTGTAAGCCTACCCATAATGTGTTGTTGGTGCTGAGGGTCCCGTTATGAAATAAATATATATATATATATATATATATATATATATATATATATCAGTTGTCCTTCACAAGCCTTTCACACTTTTTTATACCAATCCCCGCACTTGTGTGATACTATCACATAGTCATATATGTGGCGCCTGCAGCTCTTGAATATGTTGGAACAAACGCACTGGGGTGTCACCATTATAACAAAATTTTTTCATATATTTCTACATACTCAAGATGCAGCAAAGCCCAGCTGCTTCTTTCTTCACAACGAATCATTTCTGTTCCATCTGCACTTGCAGCGTGGCGACAGACTAGCGGGTGACCAGGCTGGCTCGGTGCCCTTTTCGCTAGACAGCGCCACGTGCCTCGGAAGTTCTGTGCACTTCCGCTGCATGGCGTCTTTACAGGTCGTGTGTACGTGAGCGTTCACATGACAATGCGGAAATTTCACTCACGCCCTAGCGTGATTTAGGCATACAGCTTCCATAATTGCAATATTTCGAATTTTTGCAAACCCATTTTTGGTGTGGGTTTACACTGAAACAACAGAATGCTGAGCGAATAGGTTTTGAGGCGTACAAAACAAATGTTTGATTTTCATGTTTTTGGCTGCTACTTACGTAGCGGTGGAAGGACGGCCAGAATGTATGCTCACCCTTGGATGTCAAATGCTCTGGCCAGGAGGCTCTGCAGTACCTCAAAAGATGTGATCTGCGGGTCTAGGCTGAACTTGCGCTGCTCGGTGGAGCCTTCACCTCGCCCACATTTCTGAAATGGACACCAATCAGGAGGCACACTTTGTTAGGTAATTCAATGTGCAGCTTTGTTGTGACACACGTACGCAAGCTTGTAATTGGTGCACATCACAATTGCTGGTGCTCAAACACGATGACAATAGCATACATCTCTTTGTAAGTCCTCTGTATAAGAATTTATGGTCTCAAAGAATGGTAACACCAGATACCAGTGGTTAAGCACAACTGTGTCTTACCGGAGTTGCCCTCAGTCGTAGATGGAAAGTTTTCATTTTGCCAACTCTCTATA
This sequence comes from Dermacentor andersoni, assembly GCF_023375885.2. Taxonomy (NCBI): domain Eukaryota; kingdom Metazoa; phylum Arthropoda; class Arachnida; order Ixodida; family Ixodidae; genus Dermacentor; species Dermacentor andersoni. The sequence goes on from NC_092822.1 coordinate 125,861,302, forward strand.
TTGACTTCCATTTTGCCAATGTGCCAGGTCAGCCAGCACTTAGTTGTGGATTTGTCAACGAGACACACATGCAAAAATATGTTTTCTGACGCTTCGACAAGGCTCCAGCCTTCAAGATGAACTACATTTATTTTTATTTATTTATTTATTTTTATTTACAGATACCTTACATGCCTTCAAGAAGGCACATTGTATAAGGGGGCAAGTATGTTAACATATTCGTAAGAAATTAGGAAGCAAAATAAAGCATCCATGCAATAAAAGGAATATTCACACAACACAGCAGTATGGAACATTATTATGACATCAGCAAATGCAATAACTAAAATAAATATCAAGCGCAATAACATTAAAAACAGTAAACACATAAAAAAAGATAATGATCCCTGAAATTCTTTTATTAGCTTGTAAAGAAAATGAAGGAATGAAAAGACAAGAAGAAAAGGTGTATTAGATGGTTGAAACGGCATACCGATCGATTAAAAGGTTGTGAGATGCACTGTGTTTCGATTGGCTAGCGATGTTGTCTGGTTGAGCGTTCATAAACGGACCACACGGGGCAAAGCTGAACAATAAAAAGCATGTATTGCCATAAATTTGGGTGTAGATGAACTGATTGTGCTGTCTTTGTGATGTTGAGGATGCTTTTATTTTTTTCAGGTTTGATAAGGATAGGACAACTGTGTGAAGGAATCTATGAAATAATAATAGAAGGGAAATGCCACGGTGAGTAGTTTTGGGTTGCAATGAAAGGTTGAGATTTATTTGGGTTACACTTGACTGATGACTACTCTTTTTTTATGAAATGGCTTGCTCTATTTTGGATGCTCTCCAGGAGTTTGATGAGGTATATTTGATGAGGAGACCATATAGAAGAGGTGTACTCAATTTTCGGCCGTACAACAGCTAAGTAAGCTAGTTTTCATAGTGGGGAAGGCACAGTTCTTAAGTTGCGGCGCAGGAATCCTAATAATGTGGAGGTGTTCACCGAAATGTAGCAGATGCAGTTAGTCCACAAAAGATTATGCGTAATAACTCCTACGTACTTATATTCTATGACCATGGTCAGCTATATTAGAATCAAAATGATCAGAAAAGTGAGTTAACAATTTTTCGAGAAAATGAAACTACTTCACATTTCTATACGCTTAGGGACGTGAGCAACATAGCACACAAATCACTGATGCTTAGTACCATGTGGTCAGCGGAAAGGTTAATTGAATGGTAATGTGGAAAGTTGGGCGAGTTGGTGGTTAATCATCATACCGCGTTGATGAAGCAGCGCACTGACTAGGACAAAGCGGAGTGACACAGGAATACACGACACTTGCCGCACTCGCGACTACTTTATTTTAGAACAGACACTTCATATTTATATACCTTCACACCTTCAGACGTCAAAGGTAAGCAAGGCAAGATTAAAAAGCACTTTCAACTTCACTTGCCCGCGCACACTGGAGCGTCAGAGATAGGGAACATATCATGGTGTGCAATCCTATCCTATTTGTCGCCCCCCCTAACAATTTTTTTGTTGCACAATTTTTTCTCGTGTCCTTCCAAAAAGGCAACCTCACGATGGCTCCGAAGGACAGATGGTTGACTGATACAACCCTCTTCTCTCTTGTAAATGTGAAAAGCTATTTCCCTGGTCAGCTGATCCTTATGGTGCGATTGAAATGTAGTGTCATTGTAAAGCGATCAACACTAACATTATGAGCAATGCCCTTTAATGTGGAAATGAATCCTTCCCCTCCAGTGGCCTTTTGTGTTCCAAGTCTTGTGTTACACACCGACCCATTTGGCCAATGTACTTTTCCACAAGACATGAGCAAACAATATAAAACAGACGACCTGCACTTGACAAATTCTTTTGTATTCTTTACTGTGCTCCTATTCGAATCTAGGCCTATAGATTTTTTCAAATAATTATATACCAAACTCTAGGGTCAGCTTAGATTAGAGGATTTTTAAAAACACGCTAGTTTATAATTGAAAATGATATACATGGTGCATAGTTAGCACCATAGGCGCGGACTACAGGTGGGCAATGGGGCCCGAGCCACCTCCGGACATACCGAGGGGGACTGAGCCCCCTCAGATAATGCCGAAGCAACCCCCCCCCCCCCCCCCTATACACACAGTGCCATTACCAGAGCTTTCTCACCCACATCATTTGAGGTTTCTTTTGACTTTCCTCGACCTTTTCACTTGAAATTGTTCTGGGGCTAATAGCTTACTGCATCATTGTTGGCACGAACGTGCACGGCTTTTAATTAATACTTTCGCTTTGTTTCTGCATATCCTGACAATAGGAGGACATGCGCATTAGAAGCACTAGCGGTGGCTGCCTCGTCCGTATTTTCTCACTTCAACATTGTTTTAAGCTTCCACTGTAAACACCATGCACATACACAATATATTTAAATGCACACACAGGACAAACTTTATTATACATTGGAAGAAGATGGAGGTAGCCAATTAAAAATTATTTCTAAAGGTATAGATAGCCTACACCTAAAGAATGAATATTTTGCTGTATGCTCACCACGCTTCAAATTGCTTTGCGTGCTTCTTTGACCAAAAAAAAAACCTATAGACCTAGTTACCTCGTCGGCAGTTTTTTAGGAATGACATGTGAAATGCATGTGAATGCTTGTGTTTAGGCATTGCTTCTTTTTCCAGTAATCAATCCTAATGACTCATGAAACGAAACATTTCTAATAATTTACAACATTTATTAGGGATGGAAGCATCATCACTTGCATGCAAAGGTCATCAATATATACAGGGTCTGCCAATTAACTATAAAGCACTAAGATTTTTAAAAAGAGCAATGTGTTACTCGAAGAAAACCTAGTGCATATTGTTTACAGTACTGTGGAGTAGCTGCCAGTAAATTTTTCGTTACTGAGATTTAATTAGGTAATTGTAATTAATGATTTAACTTGAGACATATATCCTAATTATCAAAGTGTCAATGAGGCATTTGAAGGCAAAGCCAAGGGACATCTACTTGCGGTATTTTCAGCAACATACTAATTGCATACAAATTTTTTCCCAACTAATAAATAAAGCCCGCGAAATATGGACAATACCATGTGACTGCGGTCCCACCCGGACCATAAAGCAACGCCGTCGAACAGGCTCCTTGCGACTTAGCCAGAACGAAACAAAGCAAATAAAGAAAAACATTGTGATCAAGCTAGTTCATTATCTGACGCACCCCGGCCGAAGTAACACGTCGCGTTTGGTGTTAGTTGGAAACAAGCTGTGATAGCTGTTCTCTATGTGCAGATAAAGTGAACGGATGTCTTTTTTTTTTTTGCCACAATACCTAACAAATAGAGAAAAATTCAACAAGAGGGGACACTCGGTGAAAACTGGCAACAGAAAATACGTCATGCTAGTATTAACGCCAACCGTTTGCTGTTGCGAGCATCATAAAATATGAAGTTAACACACATTGTTTCATTTTTTTGTTGTTTTCCAGCAAAACTAAAAATATCTGTGTATAAATTAAATTATACTTTCCGGCTTACTTTTCTTTCGTTGCCTAGCGACAGGCGAATGATGCGCCATATGCATGCGTCATTTGTCACAACCGCCACCGAACCAAACGAGTCCGGCTGCGCATCTCAGCGTTGGCCTGTTCGGCGACCCGTCTGCGTGTTTTTCTATTTTTGGATTTAGCCTGGTTTGTTGGGCTCCCGGCGAATTCTTGCGTTCCTTCTGCACTTCGACACGGCACCACTGAACTATTGGACTACGGCAAGCTGAGAACTTTTGTTCGACAGATTGCGACGCATTTCAAGGCATTAGGCTTACAGCATGGCACCTAGGCTAGAATTGTGATGCAATTAACGAAAAACAGCTCCGCCATCATGGCACAGTTAAGTTTAATTAATAACTTGTACTGAGAGATGTTTGTGATGCTTTCTATGAACACAACATTACTTTAACTTATTTCGGTAGTTTTTGGGAACGATGGTCACACAGGGCGCTGTGAAGCAGTTTCGGGTGCACTGAATCTTACTGGGACAAGTTTTGGCACTTTCTTTAGCCCCCAACATTATTGTAACTAACTTCATTACATTTTGGGGTACTTTTCAAGCGCAGTGGCGCCACGCCTGGCATTGTGACGTGGTTAGTGAAAAGCAGCTCGGCCCTAGTACGCAGTTAAGTCTCGCGCTTTAATGCACTGGCAAGACAATTTTGTGGCGCTTTCTCTGATGCCCAACATTGTTGAAAATTAATTTCGGTACTTTTTGAGTTACCTATGAGGCACGCTCACCGCGCCTGGCCTTGTGATGCAGTTTGCGAAAAGCAGCTCAGCTGTGTGGCGCAGTTTTTTAGCGTGTACCGATTCTTACTAGAACAAGTTCGTGACGCTTTCTCTGACCCCCAACGTGATTGCTATTAATTTTGTTGCATTTTTTTATAATTTTGAGGCACACTCGCCGCGCCTGTCGTGACGCAGTGAAAGGCGATTCAGCCATGGTGATAGTTAGTTTGGCCTGTACTGAATCTTACTGCGAGAAGTTTGACAATTTTTATGGCCCCGGAACAACTTAAACCTTCTTAGTAAGGTTCGTTACAGCGCAACACAAGACAAGGACAAAAGAAGATATTCACACTTGGTACTCACACTTGTCGAAAACACAACGAGCAATTGGCAAGAGTGATAACACAGGAGTGTGTCACTTGCGCCGGCAGAACGCACAAAAGATAATGCCAAGGAGCTCAAACACTAGGAACTTGTAACTCAAAATGTTTTCTGCACGACTGAAGACAGGCTTTGCACCCACACATTTGTCCAGAGTGCAAGTAGAAGGAATTCTGCGAGCGTCCAGCATGGTCTGGTTGAGGGCCTGTGTTGTGGTCACCTCTGCGTATTCATAGCATACTATCAAACGATTGTAGCCAAGTTCTTTTGGAAACTCACAGTAGCCCATGCATTCATGCTCTTAAAGTGCAGGAAATAAGTCCTGGGCAGAGGGCAATGCTTCGACATAGGATGTTTTCGTGGTATGTATGGTATTGTTTGGGAAGAGGCAGGTATTTTTATGCCATGTATGTAAAAGCGAACTGCTTTTGTTTGTAATGCCGCCCAGTGACCACTTTCGCACATTTCGCTTCTACACGCATTAGTCATATGTGTTAGTACCAAAATGACACATGCTTGTAATTTACTTTCTTAAGCTCACATCATCCAGTGGAGTTTCCTACGGGAACTACTGCTGCTTACCTGGTGCCAAAACGTTGGATGAATGCACAAAAAGCCCGCAATAAATATTTATATAGAATAAAATAAATATTTCTGCACTTCACAAGGTGTCTTGCATCTATATGAAATTGCACGTGGCACATATTCGATGGAGGCTTGTAAAGATCGTTCGCAATCATTTTTACTTAATAATAAGGTGATTCTGTATAAAAAGCGCGCGCAGTTGAGCTGTAGAAGCAAAAAGAAAAAAGAATGCATCGATCAGCGCAGCCAGCGTAATGCATTTTAACGCTGGTGTTCAAAACTCGTGCACCTAAAACCGAAGCGCTGCAGTCAATTCGGCCGCTTGGGCAGTCAATTCGGCCACTGGGCTTAATGGGAGTGTCCGCTCCCATGTCCGCCAATTCGCCTGTCACTAGGCAACAGAAGTAAGCCGCAAAGCTTAATTTAATTTGTACGGAGATATCTTTACTTTTGTCAGGAAAGAATTAAAAAACGAACCAATTTCTGTTACCCTCTTTTCACATTCTCTCTTTTTTTTTTCATTGCTTGTGGCAGCAGACGGTCGGCGTTAATACTAGCATGACGTATTTCCTGTTACCAGTTTTCACCAATTGTCCCCTCTCTATAAATTTCTTTCTCTATGCATCGACTATCATAAGAAATTATGAAAACCTGAGACAAACCGGCAGCTTCAAGAAGCAGCGGCAGAGGACTCCATTTTTCAGTCCTAGCCTACGTATGGATGTTCTAGCATTTATGGACTCAAACTCTTATGCTAGCATGCGGGACACGGCCACCCAGGCACCAAATTCAACTCATCAATTTGGAGGATTATAAACGACGGCATTTCACCCGTACCACATTAACCAGCACCAATGCTTGGAAGACAGGGACCTGCAGAATCATCTAGATTTCTCGAATTGGGTCTCACAAAAGCCAATGCATTACCGGAGTTTTTGGCATTATCGTGCGCACAGATGAAGCCAATTTTCACAGAAATGCCTAGGTAAATTTGCATAACGCACTGCATTGGAGGGACTTCTCCACACTGGGTAAAGCGCAATTGGCACCAGTACCAGTGGTCGCTCAATGTGTGGTTCGGAATTCACGCCGAACCTATAATTGGTCCAATCTTCTTCGATCACACACTGAAACTGGACAGCATTACATGAACGAAATCCTTGAAGGAGTGGTGGATGAGTTTCTCAGCGAAGTCCTGCTGTCACGTCTTCCAATTCTGTGGTATCAGCAAGATGGAGCAGAAGCATGTACCCAGGGGGGGGGGGCCCCGAGATTAGGTCATCATTTCCTCGAGTCACGACTCGCAGCAACGCTAGCAGATCCTAGGAAGCATATACCCGCGATATGGGTTGGATAAGGTGGAAAATAAAATAATGCCAAACAGCGTCCATCATCAGACCCTATAATAACCGATAAAACCATAAATAATATGATTGTCGCCCATTACCTCGTCTAGCTTTTCCCTAATTGTAGAGCACTTTTCATGCAAAATTGGCAACTGGAAGGAAGTGTTGCAAAGTGTTGAGAAATTAAGCGATCTACTAAGGGAGAGAGCCAGGCAACAGCCAAACATGAAGGAAAAGCGAAAATTAACAAAGTTAACTGTTGTTCGTGAAAATATTTATGGGTCAACATCTCTTTATTGAAAAAGGAATAGAGAAAAGGCCGCCGGAAGTGGAGAATGATTCTGTGTTTTGAATCCCATTTCTACAGTTATCAGTGGAGCCGCCTGACGTAGCCTTTTCTCTGCTGTGCTAATGTGAGTGTTTTTCTAACCTTCTGCGGTGGGCGCAGTACGTCTACAACTGCAGCTCTACGTGGTTGTACGGGACTGGTGACCACGCATCGTTACACAACTTCCCAAATAGCAACACGGGTCGGTTTTGGCACTTAAATTGGTAGAGCAGTAAACGAGGGATCCAAAAGAACTGTGATTGTTCCGCAAACGTATGTATTTCACTCTATATTTCTTCCAGGGCTAATTCAAAAAACGCTACTAGAAATCTATTTGTTACTTTCGCTTGTTTACTCGTTCTTGGTAGCGTTCCTCCTGTGCTTCTGTCATGCACGAGTCCTTTTGATGTGCTTCCTTCTTTGCCAAGTAAAGGAGCGGTGTACCTCACAGGCGTACCTGGGAGGTTCACCTAATTTCAATTCTCTTTTGCAGATTTACGTGTCTTTATGGTGAATGGTGGGCATTATTCACATCTGTACTAGTAAAGCTACCTCCTCCCCCTCATTTGCATAGGAAGAGCTACCTTGGGTTAGGCCCCCTCCCGAAAAAAAAATCCTGAGTACGTGCCTGGAGCACCAGCACACAGCAGCAGCTGAGCACGACACTACTTGATGCGACCTTTCATGTGCAATAGATTCGAAGGCACAAGCCTGTAAATTGGCTGGCTAGGTCACCTGACCTCTCTCCACTCGACTGCTTACTTTGGGGTTATGTGAAAGATCGTGCTTATGTGATCGAGACGGACTTCAGATTAGTTCTATGGCAAAGATAACGGATGTCTGCTATAGAATGCTGGTGTCGGTCATCAAGAAAGCCATAAAGACGTGATAAAGTGGCCTCAGTATTGCATAGCTGAAAGGGGAGACCTATTCGAACACGTCCTCTAGCCTGGTGTTCAATGCAGCTTACGAATTCGTAGATCATAAGGGCACACTGAAATCTGATATTTTTTTTAATTTTTATTTTCTTTTACGGACATTCTGATTGCCAATTGGCTCATTTAAAAGTGGTATACTTACTTTCTTGAATGCGTCGGTCTTGCCTTTTCTCTACACATTGCTCGCTTCCTGGTCTGTTTATTTCGCTTTCTTTTTACACGAGCCTGTTTTTGCTGCACGTATACACTTTCATGAAAAATAAAACATGCACTTTAATTTGGCTTTGGTCCGAAGCAAGTTTCTCGCATAAAATATAGCTTCGCATGCACTCTTTCGATGCAGTGCGAGCAAAGCCGGGAATTGGAAACACTACGCCTATTTCACCGCTTTTCGCATTTCGTTCGTGGTCAGAGCAGCGTTTCGGCTGCGTTATCAAGGGGCTTTTGTTATCAATGTGATCAGTCGACCTTGAGGGACACATAATACGTGTGACATAGAAATTAGAGGAAGGAAGAACTGCAATGCCGCGAAGCTTGCTGTTGGTGCTCCTTCTGTACCATTATCAAGGTGATGCGCTGTCTTTATAATTTGCTTTGCTGTTTTTGCTCACTGTTTTTACTCACCCTTAAGTAGAAGTACTTTTGTCTTGTATAAGTTGTGAATGAGCATGGATTTGATTTTTTTTCCCCTTGTACTATGCCAAATCATGCACCTGTACCTCATGATGGTTATTTCTTCACTTTTAACCACGCCGGCCTCGGCTAAGCTGGCAGTATTGCATGAATAAATTAATTCTATGCTCAACCTATTCCAGGCTTCCTGTTCACTTAGTGTTCTATAGAAACAGCTTTCTAGTGTTTAATTATTGCTTGTGCTCAACAAAATTTTGTTTTCTCTGAACAAAGTTGCAACTGTTTTATTTTCATTTGACTTTGAGGCAGTCAGCAAGCAAGGTAGAAGAATCGCATCTCCACTCCACAGGCATGCTTTTGATGCAGCTCAGAAAATTTCTTAGTGAACAAATACCACACTACGCAGCTAAAACATCTCATCACAACCATAACAAATATGGCTCTAATGTGGCACAAGCATGTGGCGACAGAAAATCATTTAAACAAAAATATGCACATCCCACACACTGTGAGAATTTATGTAAGCGAAGCTATCTGTGCTGGTTGCTTTGATTGACGATATTTTGCGGTGATGTTGACGACGAAAGCTTAATTTCTTCAACACTTAGTCTAACACGAGAGTAGTGAATTGATGTCAAACATTACCTTGCATGCACTACTGCTGTTTGTCTGCGTAGTACACAAAACACAAAGGGAGAGGTGTTAGCTTGAAGTGTAGTTGTGTGCCATATTCAATAACCTCTAAGACGGTTGAGCGTTGTCATTGCCTCACATGGCACGTCGCACTGTGGCAGAAGTATTAAACTTGAATTGGATTATGGGGCTGTACATGCCAAAACCACAATCGGATTATGAGGCACGTCGTAGTGGCAGACTGCGGATTAATTTTGAAACCATGATGTTCTTTAACATGTCCCAAATCTAAGTGCATGTGCGTTCTCTATTTCACCTCCGTCGAAATGCAGCTGTCGCGGTTGCGATCAAATCCACAACCTCTAGCAGTGCCATAGCCGCAAATGTACCGCGGTGGGCACAGAAGTGTTGATTTGACGGTCGCCCGCTTCGGTAGCGTCACCTGGACCCTGCGGTGCGCTTTAATTAATGCGGCTCTGCTTCTGCATGCCCCACGTAAGTTGCCTGCTTGACATATTTGCATGGCGTTTATTTTTTCAGAAATATCAGCAACGTACTGTGCTGTACCTTGAACTTAACCTTATCCAGTTTCCTCGCAACAATTGTCATATAGTAGTAGGGCTTCCTTGCCGTCTCACGTCAGCTCCCCCCCCCCCCCCCCCCGCTTCCTTGTAAGGGAACTGGCTCTTCTCCCTCCTCTCTACAGTTCTATCTACGTCCCCTCTGGCCTCACACATTAGTAGAAAAGGAAGCACTGCAGTTTTTGCAATGCTTCTGGAGGGAGTCATGGATAATTACAGCTGTCAAGCAACTAATGTGGCGATGGCCATGGAGCTGCGGAGGGCATTGTGCACATTCGATGCGGTGAGGTGAAAACGAGTTTCTCCCGTCGCCTTTCCTCTCTGACTCACGCCTGTCATCTATATACACGTTCTGAACCACCCCTCGACGCAGTGTGCGCGGCAGCAGCAGCAGTGGGAAAGTCGAAGCAAGAGCGAAGAAAGCTTCGCGTTAAATGTATGGCACGCGGGCACGCTTCGCCAACATGCAGCCACTTGGCCGAGCGCCGCAGCCTAGCTTGGATGAATGGGATGGGTGTTGTGAGCGTCCCCTTTGGAATGGGGTGGTGGGGTTGCGCCACCAAGCTCTTGCTATTATACTGTCTAATGACCTACTTAGGTTAAACAAGAAAAAAAAAAAAAAACACGAATTCCCATAACTAATTTTTCTGAGCGCCTATTGTGAACTTTCTTTTTGTATGTCTCCATTTTTGTAGTTTCCCAACTTTTCTCCCACTAATCTTCCAATCGCATCTTACATGCTCTTACCACAGAACACCTATATAAACTTAGAAAAGGGAAACTGTACCTTCCACTGTGCAACAGAAATAACAGTAGCGGTGGCGTTGTGAACTAAAGTATACGACAGAGAGATGGCGCTGGCAAAATCAAAACTAATATCATCATCACTGCATCATGAGCAATATGGCCACTGTGGTAGCGGCTGCTGGGGCGCATCGTGCTGCTCGCTTGCTGGTTTTGGGCGTTTTGTTACTGCTTTCGGGGCAGTATTCATGTGTACGGTACTCTAACATGACTACAGATATCTTTATTACGTCGCCAGGTGACTGAGAGGCCTCAACTGGCAAAAAAAAAAAAAAAAAACACTTGAGACAAGTAAGCTTACATTGTTTATTGTCAACGGTGAATGAAGCAGTACATGCTCACAGTTTTCAAACAGGTCAGGTGAACTGAATGATGTCCATCACTAAGCTTACAACCTACAGAAACACAGATAGCCATCTATTTAATGGGACTGAAAGCTAAAATCGAGCCAAGCTTTCTCCTGTTTGGCATGCCAGTACAGCAGGGAGAGCGATACTTCAGACGATATTTATTCTGGGCTACCCACGTACTTGTAATTGCATACAGTGCTGCTTGACGTGTTTCATACTACACTGTAACACATAGTGTCTGCGTTCGACGATTTCAGGTAGATTAAAAAGAAAGAAACAAAACGTGCTCGGTGAAGATGTGCTGTCAACAAGATAAGCTCCAGCTGCAATGCCCCATTGTTGTGATAACACATTGGTGAGAGGCACGTAGTGAAGGGGGAAAGTAACGTTGTGTTAATTTTACAGCACATATTGTCTGCTCTTGATACTTATGCTGCACATTTAGTGTTCAGATGCAGCAGTAAAGGCTTTGACAAAAATGAAGTACTCGTAGGAAAGCAAGGAACGTTATGGACAACTGTGTTTACAAGGACTTCTGCAAATATTGTGTGAACAAGCAAGGAAACTAAATAAATATATAAGTATGCTCACGGATCCTTGGAAAATGCAATTTACAGTTTCATGTTGGAAAAAAAAATCTCGGTTTGTGTATTCAAACAAGGCAAAGAGGTTGCAACGCGATGAGCACTTCAATTGAGTAACATATGTGAGCAAGGGAAGGTCACAGCCTAGATCCAATGTTTCCACAAGCAAACATATTTGTGAGGGCCATGACGAAGACAAGTTTACAAGCTGAGGCGTCCCTTGCTCGTCCACTGTTGACTGGCTGAATGTTAAAGGAGTACTGACCCAAAAATTTTTGATCCCGTTTTTTCTGTTGCAATAAGTAGTAATCACGGTAGTAATCAGTAATCACGGCCCAAAACATCATTGGCTTCAGAGCGAGACAGGTAATCATTTGGAGTCTTGTTTGTAGCGACCAGTCGAAGTTTCAGTTTGAGAGAGCAACGAGATGGGCCAAAGAAGGAATGTAAACACAGCTGGACACGTAATCGCACAAAACTGTGACGTGCCACGCTCGCCGGCGCATGAGCTTCGTGTTGCTAGTTCGTCTGCTACGCCTGCCTGTGCTTTGCGATGTCCTAGCCATCACCGTCGTCCTTGTTTTCGTCGTCCAGCGGCGACTATTTCCTGCTTGCTGTAGTCGCCACCGAATTAGACGTGGCCAACCACATTTGACTGGATCCACTACAATGAAGCCACTCGGAAAGCGCAGCTGGCGACACCTATCAGTACGTGTACGCACTGGCACAAGTAGTACGAGCCATTCGTCACGGGCACTTTGGGGACAAAGCATATTCCAGAGCAGAACACAAGGCGAGTAAAAGTCTGCACACCATCAGGCTTGGGGGTATGTAGTCTTGACGGAAGATAGTAGGACTGCTGTGAGCTCGGCCGGTTTTCGTTATACCAGGCATGCTTGAAATGAAATGAGCTAATCCTGCTACTCTTCAATGGGGTCAATTCTAAGCTTCCAGTGGCGCGCACGAACTCGGACCACTTCTGCCGCTTATTGATGCTGATGGTATAGCCAACAAGCAACCAGGTGAGCTGGCGATCACTGGGAGGCGGTTGTAGGCCTAGCTCGCTGGCCATCGGATTTGAGGCCAATGGCCCCTGCGACCCGTCTGCAGCTGGTAATAAAGCATCTACAGTAAAACCTCATTAAACCGTTCCCACTTAAACAGTAGTTTCATTTTAAAAGTACTAAAGTGAAATCTCCGACTCAGCGGCCATTGAACATAATGCATTTTGTATCCGCATAAACCGTACCAGCTTATTGCCTACGTATCAGTTAACACGTAGTGTTTCCCCTTTTCATCGCGCAAACATGGCGATGTGTCGTCTCCATAGGGCGGCCCGGCAGAACAAGCCTCAGAAATCAGAACAGCCACCAAGCACCCTGTGCGTTTGTGCGTGAAGCCACATCAGCATCAACATCATTTCGCCGCCATGCCAGAGAGAGCGTTGTGGCGTCGCGCAAACAAGGACTCGCATCATGCCGAAGCTCAGATAAAAAAGGTGCCGGGTGCTCCGCATAGAAGAAAAATTAGCCATTTTTCATGCTATCGAACGTTACACGAAGAAGACGGTTCTGGAATGCGACAGGGATCTACTGTTGAGTATGGTGTGTGGCATTTTGAATGCAAAGAAGTTGCTTGGCAGCGCTGCTGCGACCACGAAGAGATGACGGCTACGAGGTTTGACTTTTCACCATTGTTGCCTCTGTTGTTGCCGAAGTGTCGACTAGCGACAGTGATGAGGACGGCACGGAAAGCGACAGCACGGGCAATTCAGGCCCAACAGTGGCAGAAACTGTGTGTTTTGTAAGCCTCATGAATGCGATCGTCGCGACAAGAACAGCATCCCGCAATGTAAAAGGCGCCCCGCGACATCTGCAGCGCTACCACCCACGTGCATGGAGAACATTGCATCAATTCGGAGCGAATGATGATTTCAAGATAATGCAGGTGGTGCAAAGCCAGACAATGTGGCTTGATCAAAAGGCTGATAGAAGAAGGCAGCCAGTTTGGTGCAGAACCAGATCACGCCGAACACGTGTCTCAAAAAAGTGATGAAAGGCTCATTTTTTACATTAGCGCGGCTATGTGATTAGGAAGTTTGTTCTGAAAACAAAGTGCGAACACTGTTGTGATATTCTATAACCAAGAAAGAATATGTTAGTTAGCTGAGCGCAGCTGATTACACACGTCTAGCTGCGGGACAAAAGAGGCTTGCTGTACCCATCTGGCCATCTCTGTAGATTTATCAGAGATTTTGAGAACCTTTTCACAAGGTGTTTCAGTACTCGGGAGCTTCATCACAAAAGCGTGATGCATGGACGTTATTGAACTCATAAGGTAAAAGCGGGCAGTTGCGGTCGGGTGCCCCATTCACGTGCACTCACTTGCTACCGAAATTATTGCTTTCTTTATAGCTACTCATCTCCATTTTTTTGCAAAGTCTTTGAAACGCGCGAACGCTAACCAAAGTGCATCTTCAAAACATCTGAAGTTAAGCTGCTGTACATGAGATTGGACTATTTGAATCTGTTTAAAACGTTCTCATCTATTGCACTTTTTATGGTGAAGCAACCTGAGCACCTCGGAAGAAAATTTTTTTATTGATGTACAGTGATCCCTGTAGAAAGACACAAAGCCGATGCATGACTGACCCCAGCATACTCCGAAACATGCACTCTGTACCTGTTTATAATGAATGAATGTTGTATTTTTGTCAGGCACAGAACATAGGAGATCTCTATATTTGTTGATTATATTATTTATATAGAGTAGGTTTGTATTCCTGAACAATTTTCTAAAGCGATTGAAATAACACTTCTACGTTTGTACATTCCTTGCCATATTTTTGATTCGGCAGTTAATTCCTACAGCAAAATGCTGGTATCTATGCCTTTAATTTAATTTTATCTGGATATCTGAAAAATATTTCCGTGGGACATCTTTTGCGTAAAACCTTCAGGAATAAAGTTCACCTGGCATTGCTTTTATTTCCAATGTCTGCATTTAATACAAGCTTCATCTAAGCATGGCGAAGTTCGTAGCTGCACGTTATCTCTGAAGCGAAATAAGCTAACATGACTACGGCGCTACGGCCATCTTTACTCTTTATCTCGTTTCCCTTAAGCTCTGTTTCAGTGCTTTTTGTATAATAGAGTACTTGTGGAAGCTAACAAATTGTCGAATGATGACATTTGGATATGGCTGTAAACCACTGGCAACCGTGACTGCAAAGCACGTAGTGGTGAGCAAAGCTGTAGCTGTACCTATGTACTGCAGTTGATTATGCAAGTAGTTTAGTTCTTTTTTTTCGTTACTCTTAATAATTGCATCTATCACCCTTTTGCCCAATTACCTATGCGAATAACTGTTTTTTGTTCTCTTCTTGTGCGTGCGACCATTTTGCGCCTTTCTACACATGTACAGCTCCCACATTACCGTTTCTGAACTCTAGCACCGGAACTAGGCCACGCTGATGCCATTCGACACATGATTTTTGCATTATCTTGCTGCTCCATCCCTGAGATAACGCTTCAAGATGGATAAGTTCCATGCCGTACAGCACCATTGAAGTTAAATACCCTCCAAGTGTCTTGTGTAGAAACTGAACGCAAGAAAACTACAGCGCGTAGCAGACACACGCCCCTGGCTTTGCGCTTGCTTCCCGAGCGTAGAAAGCCCCCGAGTCCGGCACAGCAGCGGCGTGACGCGGCAGTTCCCCGCAAACGCCTCACATGGGAGCCGGTGCTTTGGACACTATCCCAGTGTGCTCCCAGTATTCTAACATGGAGGGTTTTAGGTCACTGAACCACAACTACTCAAACTGTGCTCGTATTACAGACCGTCGTGTGCTATGGCCGTGTGAATCTCCGCATGGGTCCCATTCGTCGAGTTAATGCAGCTTCTCTTTTTGATGCTAGCACCAAGGCGCCCTTCAGTTATGGCCCTTTCAAGCGGGCAATACTTTAGGAAAGTGGCGGCGCACATGGTCATTTAGATTGTCATGGTAACGAAAACAGCAGTTGCGCAGCACCTCCTCTTCAAAGCAGCTTTTTCAAAATTATTGTAGCGACTTGTCCGGCTCGCTACCCACTTCCTCTACTTCCCCCCACCCCCATGTCGCATGTGCAGTTTTTCTTTCTGTTGTTGTTGCTGCTTTTGCCTGTGCCCGCGGCGCATTCTTCATGCATGCACGGTATGCCACGCAATAGCTTTTTTTTTTCATTCAAATACACACCGAATGGACGGCACGCCACGTGCGAGTACGCAAATAACGCCAATGCATCCTTTAAAGCATAAAGACGCATTGGAATTGTTTGTACCAGACTCCAGTGCTGTGAAGATAGAACCCCGTACGAAATGTAAAGAAAGAGTGGGAAGCTCTTCAGATAAGAACTCTGCTTCTAATGTTTAGAGTCGCTGGCATACACTACGGTGCTCTGTTGCTTGATGTTCCCTCGCCCGTAGCGATGTATTAAACCCATCTGGTCTACGTGCCATTCCCTCCTCGATGATCAACGAGGGGCAAGCTGTTGAAGCTGGCGACCGCTTGAAGTCATGAAGTTATTTAAACATAACGCGTTTGTAACTGAAGGACTAAGTTCATTTCGTTCCCTAGTAGATTTAAGGAAATATGAATATCTAAAGCAATTTGAGTTAAAGGTGTATTTTAGGTGTTCTGGAGTGCTTGTGGCGTGTTCACCTAGAACGACTCAAAGAACTTTGTACGGATGTGTCAACTGTTTTGTCACCATGAACAAATTAAAACAAAAACTTTAGTCGTGCTAGTTTTGACCTACTTTGCAGTGTTAATAAACCAGCTTTTTCAATAATTCAGTGGATGAATTCGTTAACTTGTATTTATTATAAATTAACCTTATTGCCTTCCTCTGCATCCTCTCCTGTGAGTTCTTTTGAGTACGTAAATCAAAGAATACTGGCGAACTACAACACTGGTCAATACTAGTAAACGTGTTCTTTTAAAAAATGATGGCCCCAAACACAAATGCCAACAACACCTGAGAGCAATGCAAATACTATGAGCACGCATTATGAACGAAAGATTTTTATGGCACCAGGCGACGAGGAAAATGTGGCGATACGCATTCCTCTCAGCTGCCATTGCATATGGCTGCTCATTAGCATAATTCGCGCGGCTCGTCGCACCACAAATAATGGCGGAAAATCTCAGCAATGGCAGCCCAGCACAACGTCACGCATCGTGTAAACGACGTTTACGAAACAGCTCTTCCTGTGACGCTCCTCACAGGAGATTCCTTCAGCCAATCGGCAAGCTGACATGGCGGCTATCTTAGATCGCCACCACATATTCATGAAATTGCGGATGCATTGCACTGGCTTCTGTACACTACCGCTCACTTTTTTTTGTTGAAGCGCTAACGTTGCAATATAGCTGCCAAGGACCAAAAAGAAAGTATTAGTCGATAAAATTTGCAGCTCCACGTCACGTTTCGTCATCTTCGTGAGAACGCAAAATTGCATTTCGCAAAAACTTCCGTTTCCCGGCACAAATTTCAAGGCACGTGAGCTCTCCACAGCCAATTAGAGAGTCAACACGGCGGATAAAGGTGGCCAAACAGCCACCGTGCCTGTCGAGAATAGCACCCCTGGTTTATTTTTCGGTGGAGAAATGCGTCGCTATGGCTATCTTTAGCTCTGATCTCTCCTCTTTACGATGATACCAAGATGGTGGTGCTGCGTCAATGGATAGCCGGGTGATCTGCAGTGCGACAGGGCCTTCCGAAGCCCAATTTTATTGCAATTTTTTATGATAGCACTCTATGAAAGTGTTGTTTTCTCGATTTCTACCACTTATTTTGTTATAACATTTCACTACGAGGTAGATAATGGTCCATGGATCATGAAAAAAATAAATCAGAATATCGAAAATTTTGACAATTTGACCACTTCAATTGCTGTCCCCCCTTAAGCCAGTTATGTCAAAGTGTAAGTCTGACATGAATTCTAGTAAGTAGTTGGATTTTGCAAGAAAATCCTTTTCGGAAACTGTGCTTTACGGATAAATAAAGTTATTACATTCAAGATTAGAGTATATGTGGGATGCGACAACGTGCTCTAATGTTTTGCAGCAAATGCAAGTTAGTGATATAGGGCAGTAATTTTTGCTAGAACTCTTGTAACTTTTTTTAAAAACAGGTAATACTTTCGCTACCCTCCTGTCTGTAGGAAGCATACCATTTGTAAGGGACTTGCTAGATAGATGCAGCAGAATATTGCTTGATACTATTATTGTGTTCTTTTAGTAATTTAGAATTAGTACCATCTATGCCAAATGATAAAGACCATTTAAGATTATAGGTGTCATTAAATTAAATCTGAAGTTTTACGTGCCAAAATGCAGCACGCCACAGTGGGAGACTCCAGGTTTATTTCGACCGCCATTTTATTGTCCACCCGAATCACACTTTACAACAACACCACTTCTGGGCTGGCTCCCCTAGTTCTTTTGATGTTTGCCACAGCAATTACAAAATACTTTGCGAGTTCATACAGAAATGAAAAAAAAAAAAAAAGGTTGGTCCCTCTGTCAGAGAAATTGACCATGACACGAAAGTGCAATTTATATTGTAAAAAGTGGTGGCAGCTTCCTTCTCACATTCGCAAACACAAGTCTATAAATGTGCAGTCTTTTATTTTATTATATCACAAGTATATCCGACTTGACAGTGTGTGCCACTTGACAGTGAGTCTGTAAGTGGCCCTACTACTTCATTATCACAGGGAACGTTTTTCTTTCACGAAAAATGCGATGCACACCAAATACCACACCGCCACGAAAGCGAAAGCACCCACACGGAGAAAATGCAAATGGACAGAGACTTGCCATGAATTTCCACTCCCGATTATGCACACCTAACGGGACATGGGGATGCTTAAGTTCAGTGATGAACGCCTAGTTAAAAGTGACTTTGTCCATGTTCGATCACAAGAGGGGAAAACAAAATGTTTGCACGACGTGCATGCATTAAAAACAGGAAGCACAAGCCATGTGCCATCCTGACCGCCTGCCGACGTGTTCTACCGAGATAATGCATGGATGGAAACACCACGCATGACTGCAAGATGGCAACACCATCTGGTGGCATTCTCCGACCATCCTTCTTTCAGATCCCCTACCTCAAGATGATCATAATTTACTGGCACCCCCTTTGAAATGGAACAGTGACAAATGTCACCTAGCCTGCTCGAGTTAATTGGGTATGCTATATACATGCCTTTAATTTTTTTCATCCTTTCATCCTTTTTCTTTTTCTCAATACTTCTCGAACTACCTTGTACTGCTACCTGTACCTGTAATTGATAGTCCTATCGATCTCTTCCCTGCTTTTTTTCCACAGATACCCTGAATGTCTCTTACTTATCTCAACTGCTGACCGGTTAATGCTTCTGTCCACTTTAAATCCAAGTGCTTCTGGAATGTGTCCAAATAGATGTCTTTTCTCCTTATCTTGTTGATGTGTCAAAAACAAACATAAAAATGCCAGGTCTTGTCTTTTTTTCATGACTAGCACAATAGGAGATGCAAATGGACTAGACAATGGTTTCATGATGTCCTTGGCCAGTATTTTCTCGCCTTTGTTTTGGATTATGTCGTGCTTCACGGCATAAAAGCGATAAAGGCGCCAAAGAATCAATTTTGCATCGCTGGTGTGGATGTTGTGCTCAACAACTGCGGTCTGCCCTAATGGCAGATTTTCCAGGTCAAAGATATCTGCATAGGACAGTATGACCCGACAAAGATTTTCTGCTTGCATAAGCGAGAGGTTTGAAGATTTAATTTTTTTTCAAAATTGGCACATGGCAACACAATGGCTGTGAGAAAGCCTAGATCACTCTGAGGGCCATCGACGGTTAACACAGAAATATCACTTTCCTACAACGAAACAATGACAAGCATAATATCAGTAGGTAGCATATCGACAGATGGTCCAAAGCTTAAAGTAGGCAGGCAGGTTCTGTTTCCGCATACAGCGACCACAGTGTGCAGCAGGATGACAGTGTGTCAGGAGCACGTTGAGAACAGGGGAAACAATGTATTCATGATCACACACAGGCGGACAGGGCCTTAATGGGATAAGTTGCGGCATGCAGTGGCAGATGGAGAAACTCTGCAGAACATAAGTGGCTGGGAGTGTTGGATATTACATGGGCGTCAAATGGGAGTTCCAGTTGAAGAACATCTGTCGAGCAGGCAATAAGGGCCGAGTGCGTCAAGAGAAAGTCTAGATCAAGGATTACATCGTGAGGACACTAAGCGACGACAGCAAACAAAACAATGGTCTGACGGCCAGCAATACATACTCAGGCAGTGCACATTTTAAGAATGGCAGGCGTGCTGCCATCAGCAACCCATACTGTGCGCTCCATAGCAGGTGTAATAAATTTGCAGAGCTGAGTACAGGGAGTACAGGTTATTACTGAAATCTGTGCGCTGGTATCTATGAGGGCCATAATAGTAATGTCGTCTGCTAATGTCCAGAAGGTTTCAGCGCAGGTACAGTCAACAGAGAATATTTCTACGAAGTAATTGATGCAGCATCCCCTCCAGGAGCTGCATGACTTAATTTTCCGGAGCATAAGGGCCAGGCGGTGCGGAGAAGGAGGACCGGCATGGTTGCGGCAATAAAGATTGACAACCTTGTGGTGACGGTGAACAGCTAAACCTGGAGTGTTGAGTGCCAGCACCGGAAGCCTGTGGATCAGAGTGAGGAGAAAAACATTAGATGTTGCCTTCAGGACAACGCCAAGATCTAGTGCTCCAGTTTGAAGGCGACAACCAGCAACCGCGGCAGTGACAGACAATGTGTCCAACGCGAGAGCAGTTGAAACATAGCAGTTGTCTGCCGTCCTCCAGTCAGATGGATTTCTGTAGCGTGGAGGGTAGGCCTGGTTCTGGGTGAAATTGGCAGGAGTACATTCGAGTGCATGAATAAAACAGACTGCAGATGATAAACCCAGGTTCGCAAATTTCTGGCAGATGACTGCTTGCATGAACGACGTGGTGGGCAGGAAGGACAACCATAGGGTGCTATTGCTTCTAGTTCGTGGCAGATAATATGAGTTACATCTTCCAATGCTGTAGACTGCACAGACATTCGTGGGTCATCAAATTATGATTCGGCGGCATACATCACCACTGGACAAGAGGTATGCGTGTGTGCTGTATGTGTGTCCTATCCTAAGTCTGCAAAGTGTTACTTCCGTGTGGCGGTCCTTTGATACCGGCGGCCAGTTGCCAAGATATGGTTTGATAACATGTAGTTTATTTTCTGTTTCTTTATCCCACAACCACTGCCAGTAAGCCCCGAGCGTTTTCCTTATGGAGGGCTTGAGGTCCCTTACAGGGACAGTCGTGGAAGAGTTGGAAGTGTTCGCGTGGACGGATGTGGCTAGCTGGTCAGCCAACACATTTCCTTCAATCTCTCGGTGCCCCGGCACCCAGCATACCACGATATGCTGCTTGGACTGATAGGTGGTGCATAATACTGAGTAAAGAGACCCTTGCCTCACCCCTTGCCTCACTCACATTTACAACATCTCCCTAACCTCTGGCATTTTTCCTCAACAGATGAAAATTGCAAGGGTAGCTGTGGTGTACAAAGGCGGAGAAAGGGAAAACTTAAGTAACTATAGACCAATCTCAATTCTTCCACTGTTTTCAAAATGTTTAGAAAAAATTATTCTCCTTAGGATGACTGCCTTTTTTAACAAGTATTCTGTTTTAACACCATGTCAATATGGCTTCAGGCCAGGCTGCTCGACTGAAACTGCTCTTCTTAAGCAAAAGGAACTAATTTTGAAAAATATAGAGGCGAGGAAACTAACATTGGGAGTATTCCTTTATTTCTCAAAAGCTTTTGACAGAATTAACCATGGAACGCTATTAGAAAAATTGAATTGTTATGGTACACGCAGAATTGTTTTAGATTTAATTAGACATTACATAGCTAACAGAAAGCAATGCGTATCAATAAATAGAAAATTATCTTCATTTAAACTTATTAAGCAAGGTGTGCCTCAAGGTAGCATATTGGGACCACTTTTATTTATCATTTATATAAATGACACTGTTAATATTGATGTTTCGATTAACTATATTATTTACGCAGATGATACTAGTTTATTCTTCTCAGGAACTAAGGAGGATCAACTCATCAATTTTGCAAATGAAATACTTCACAAGATATATAACTGGTCTGTAAAAAATTCTCTCCAGTTAAACTGCTCCAAGACAAAAGCGGTCCTCTTTAGAGCGAAGTCCACGCCTTGTGATCTCACCCAATGCCTCACGCTCAATGACACAAAAATAGAACTTTCCACTACAGCAAAAACATTGGGTGTTATCTTTCATGAATTGATGCTATGGGACCAGCACACCGATTACTTACGAAATAAACTGAGTAAAGCGTTAGGTATGTTGCGCAGATGCCAGAGGCTACTACCAATACCACAGAAACTCATGGTTTATAACGCACTATTTGCTTCTCACCTGCGCTATTGTAACCTGGTCTGGTCAAATAGTACTAAGAAATCATTAGGTAATTTAGTTTCAGTTCAAAAGAATGCCTTAGTGCTATTTCAGACTTACCTTACAATGGAAATACGCGTGACGTATTCTGGAAGTTCAAGATTTTACATGTAGACCACCTTTACGAGTATCAACTTATGTGTTCTTTTACACGTGACATGATTAAGGGTACTAATCATATCATAAACATGGCGAACTTGCAGCGGAATCCTTCTTTTAGCCTAAATCGATATACGGAACACTGGGAAGTCCCGCGCCCTCGGACTAACTATGGCCTTCAAGCACTCTCCTACTGTCTTCCTTCTACACTTAACCCTTTCGCTGTCACGGACGTACCGGTACGTCTTCGCGCTTCCCCCCCCCAAAGTGTCACCGACGTACCGGTACGTTCTCTATCATGCGTTCAAAATTTCGCGCCTAAGCGCACAGCTGGCGCTCCTGAACTGGTCCCTCCATCTGTTGACTCCTTCTACAAGTTCATATTTTCGCCTCGACCTGTGTTAGTCACGTATTGAAGAGTACGGTGCGACTGCCACTCGCCCCTCTCTCTTTGCTGAGTGGCGCGGTGGCTCCGCGTTCGCTGTATCATGCGTCGCGCGCGTGTGGTTATGGGTTCAAGGGTTGTTCTGCCATCTCCGCGGGTTTGAAGGCTTTTATTTTTATTCTGTTGGTGTGTCTGCTACGGCGCGTCAAGTTCAGAGGCACGCGCCGCGCGCCGTTGCCTCTCTGAAAAGAGTGACTCGATTGCTGCTTTCGCTCTCTCGCCGCACCCTCGCTTCCGACTTGCAGCAGTAAACGTAAAGCCCTTCGAACTCTGTTTTAGCCTTTTTCTATCTCCCTCTGTCTTCTTGATCACGCGACATTCCATTTCTCTCCGTTGTGCGGGCGACTGAAAGTGCATCCTCCCTGCACGCGGTTACTTTCGGATGGCTGAGCGCGCGGACCTTCGTCTGCTCATTGGAGCGGTGGCTCAATTCTGATTCAGAATACGAGCCGAGCTCGGATTCGGACTCGGACAGTCTCATGCGAGGAAGAGGGGAGTTCCGCATCGTCAGATTCGGATGTTGAACGGATGTTATAGTCAGGCTGATGATGATGATGATGTTTACTAACAACAGCTGCAAAACACTGAAATGTGCATATTGCAGTGACTATGTTGTTTGTATACCAATCATAATCAAAAATAAATTGCTATGTTCATTCCCTGTTATGCTCGTTCCCTGAAACCAAGCCGACACTGGGGGTGCGTCACGGCCAGAAAGGTCCAACAGCGAAAGGGTTAACAAATATAGTCTAAATGATGTAAACATACGCCATATATCCAAGAGCACATTACTGCAAAAATTTCTGTGAATAATTAACTTTTTGGTTTGCCGGTTCAAAAGTATTCCTTTGCTATTTCTAAGTTGTCATTTCTGGTTTTCTTGCATACATGTATGCGTATATGCATGCGTGTATGTATATATATATGTATAAATGTGTGTATATATATGCGTCTGTGAATATGTATATATTGACCCTGCCACAAGTATGTACTACGAATATCTTGCCATGTTGCTGCCTGTTGTTCATGGGGAGGTGGGACTAGTCAAGCTGCCGTTATGCAGCTTTTATCCTGCCATCCCTACCGCTTTGTATATATCAGTGTACTTACGTGGTAAAATAAACTTCTTCTTCTTCTCTTCTCAATGACAGGGTTTTGATATTTTTTGACAGTTTTCAAAGCGTTTACGACGCTCAAAGAATCTGTGTATATAACTGCCTTTTAGATATTAAATTCTTTAATGTGCTTAACGGCGGCCAATATCGCGTAGGCTTCTGCTGTGAAAATACTTGTGCTAGGGTGCAGAACACCGGAATCCGAAAAGGATGGACCGACCGCTGCGTAAGAAATGCCAGAATAACACTTCGATGCGTCTGTAAAAAAGTCAGGAGAGGAATATTTGTGCTGCAATTCGAGGAAGTGCATTCGGATATGCGCGACAGGCGCACACTTTGTAACAGCTGCAAAAGATTTATCACAGTGTATAGGTTGCCACTGCCAGGGCGGGGGCCATATAACAAGGAGCATAAGGTGGTATTAAAGCAGTGGAACCCTTGTTTCTTCAGCTATGTCTCTCACACGCAGTGAAAAAGGTTGTGCCACTGTGGGCCGGTTGCGAAAAAATTGAGAACTGAACAAATCGTTTATAGTATAATACGTGGGGTGCTCACTGTTTGCGTTCACTCTCAGAAAATACATGAAAGACAAATATGTTCTCTGCAGATGAAGTGACCACTCCTCTGATTCAATGTAAAGGCTTTCCACTGGGCTTGTCTAAAGGCCCCTGTTGATAGGCGAATTCCTAAGTGGTGGACAGGGTCTAGCATCTTCAGAGCAGTTGGAGCAGCCGACTGGTAAACTATGGCTCCATAGTCTAGTCGTGTGCATATGAGGCTTTTATACAAGTTCATGAGACATTTTCTATCACTGCCCCAGGTTGCGCGTGACAGCACCTTTAAGATATTCATTGTTTTCATACGTGTTTTTAAGATACTTTATGTGCTGTATAAAGGTTAATTATGAGTCTAAGATTATGCCTAAAAATTTATGTTCCCTATTTACAGGCAGATGCTCACCATGCAACACAATTTCAGGATCAGGGTGCAGGCCTCTTTTTCTAGAGAAAACGACACATGCTTTTTTGTGGGTTCAGTCTGAACCCGTTCTCATCAGCCCATTTGGAGACCTTGTTAAGACCAAGCTGGACCTGTCGCTCACAGATTGCGAGAGAACTTGATTGAAATCCTATCGGCACATCGTCAACATATTTTGAATAGAAGATGTTACGTGGTATGTATAGACGGAGAGAGTTCATTTTTACTATAAAGAGCGTGGAGCTGAGCACCCTGCCCTGTGGCACTCCAGTTTCCTGTACAAATTTCCGTGACAGAACGTTGCCCACTCGAACACGGAGTGTGTGATTAGACAGATAACTTTCGATAACATTGAACATATTACCGTGTATACCCAACTGTGAGAGGTCTCTCAATATGCCAAACCACCACGTAGTATCATAGGCTTTCTCCATATCTAGGAATACTGATACGAAAAACTGCTTATGAACAATAGCTTCACGGATACGTGCTTCGATGTGTACGAGATGGTCATTGGTGGATCGACCCTCCCGAAACCCGCTCTGGTATGGGTCGAGCAATTTGTTTGATTCGAGGAAGTGTAGTAGGCGATAGTTAATCATTTTTTCGAAAACTTTGCAGAGGCAACTTGTTAATGCTATAGGTCTGTAACTTGATACAGAGGAAGGGTCCTTTCCGTGCTTTAGAATTGGAATTATAATAGCCTCCTTCCAAACAGAGGGGACCTCGCCGGAAAACCATATAACATTGTAAAGGTAAAGGAGGGTTTTTTGTGTTTCGGAGGGTAGTTGTTTCAGCATCTCATATATTACACGGTCTGAACCTGGGGCGGATGTATTACAACAGTTCAGTGCTGCCTGCAGTTCTGCTATGCAAAATGGTTCGTTGTACGCCACACTTTTAGCACATTTTCTTTGTAACTTTTGCTGTTCTATTCGCGTTTTGTACTTTAGGAAGGTTTCGGGGTAGTGCAAGGAGCTCGATATGTATTTAACATGTGGACCAAGAAAGTTGGCTTGATCTTCCAGGCTTTCTCCGTGGCTATTTACTAAAGGTAAGGAATACGTTTGTTGCCCGTTAACTTTCTTCACTCTATTCTAGACTTTTCTCTCATCTGTGTAAGAGTTGATGCTTCATATAAACTTTGCTCAACTCTCTCGTCTTGCTTGTCGGCACGTTCTCCTTGCCTGTGATTTGACATGCTTAATGTTTTCCAGGTTTTCTGCTGTTGGCGAATCGCGAAGCAGCGCCCACGCTTTGTTCTGGTTCCTCCGTGCTTGCCTACATGCATCGTTCCACCAGGGAACACGCTGCTTGGAACCAGTGCCGCTCGCTTGAGTAATACACTTACAGGCGGCATCAAGTATAAAAGCTGTAAAATATGTGACAGCATCATCTATGGTTATACCGGACATCTCAGTCCACGTCATGTGAGTAAGAGTTCGGTACCGTTCCCAATCGGCTGAGTCAACCTTCCACCAAGGGACCTGCGGGAGAAGCTGATCTTGTTCCGTCATACTTAAGATTATTGGGAAGTGTTCACTCCCATACGGGTTATTAAGCACACTCCATTTAAAATAAGGTAAAAGCGTCGGCGATAAAATGCGAAGATCTATGGCAGAATATGACTTGTTAGCCAGGTTAAAATACGTGGGCTTTTTTGTATTCAAGAGACATGCTCCAGAAGAAAAAAGCAGCTGTTCAATAGTGCGACTTCACGAATCACAGCGTGAATCGCTCCACAAACTACTGTGTGCATTAAAATCACCAAGAATCCGATAGGGCTCCGGGAGCTCATCTGTTAATGATTCTATGTCGCGTCTGTGAAGGTGATAATGTGGTGGTATATACAAGGAGCAGATGGTTATGAGTTTATTTAAAAGTACAGCTCGAATGGCCACTGCCTCAAGGGCCGTTTGGATCTTGAAATGCTCACATGCTATACTTCTATCAGCAATGATGGCTACACCGCCAGATGATGCCACAGCATCCTCACGGTCTCTCTGGAAAGTCATGTATTGTCGGAGGAAGTTCGTGTGCTTGGAAGTTGGATGGGTTTCTTGCACGCACAGCACTTTAGGTTTTAACTTACAGAGAATTTCTTGGACATCATCTAGGCTTCTTATGATGATGATGAGTTGGGATTTTTATGGCGCAGCAGCCGTGCAGACTATAATGCACCAAGCACATGTTTTTCGGATTAACTTATTCGTTCAAATGCTGTAAAATGGTGTAAATGGCCAAGCAAAAATATAAAACATGAAATGTGCTATAGTTCTTGTAGGATTCCTGTGGCTTTTAAAAAGTTAAAAGTATCTTCATATGGGACAAGTGGTTCATTGCTCAATAAAAACATGGGATGAATAGGGATTCTTTTTTCGTAAAAAATCTTAAAATATCTTTCCCTCCATTTTTCTAAGCCAGGACATGTTATTAAATGTGTAGCACGTTTAAATTTTCACTGCAGTGTTTGCATGTTGGTTGTGGTTTGTTATTAAGTAACTACGTGTCAGCCTTGTGTGACCAATTCTTAAGCGACATAAAATAACCTCGTAAAATCTTTGTCTGTGGCGACAACTCCGCCATTCTCGTAAAATAGGTTTTATGCAATGAAGCTTGTTAAGTTTTTCTTGATCCCACACTTTCTGCCAGTGTTTCTCAACGGATATTCTTAAAGTGGCTTTATAATCTTGCCAAGGTAGGCCAACATCATGTAGCTCCATATCTTTGGTACGGGCTGCCATAAAGTCTGCTCTTTCATTCCCGGGAATTCCTACATGACTAGGAATCCAGCAGAAAGCGACATTTAAAGCTCTCTTGGGGCATTTTGTGTTTTTACTTTGTATTTTCTTGAGTAGATTATTTCTAGATGGTAACCTAGATGCGAGAGCTTGAGAGAGCTCAAGGAGTCGCTAAATATAACAGATTGATTATTTCCTCTTTTCAAGATGTCTTCAAGAGCTAACGAAATGGCAAGAAGTTCTGCAGTAAAGACAGTAGCCTGACTTGGAAGTCTCATTTGTTTTTCAAATTGATTTGATGTCACTGCAGCACCTACATTGCCATTGCTTTTTGATCCATCTGTAAAGTATTTCATGCAAAAATTATGTTCTGATTCTATTTCTAAATATTCACTTAGTAACACCTCTCTTGGTGAAGATTGTTTTCTGTTTTTTGTTAAGCTAAAGTCGCATTGCGCATGTTTCATCTCCCAAGGAGCAAAAGAAGGTTCATCTTGCAAGAATTTATTTCTTACGTCGTAACATAGGTCCGCATTCAGCTTTTGGTACCTGATAAAAAAGGAAGGAATGATTGCCGGTTTGTTGCTAAAATGTATTTCAAAGCGCAGCCCTGTAAATACAGTAAAAGCTCGTTAATTCAGACTTCTAGGGACCGTAAATTATGTCCGAATTAACCGAATGTCCGAATTATCAAGTGGACAACAAAAACAATAAATGCACGACTTTCATCAACATACCTTTACTGCGCAAAGTAATCGAGGGTGCTCGTCTGCTTTCGAGCAGAAACCCGCGCGGATACTATTTTACGAAGTCCTTCCAGGTGCTTAGCAGCTCGCATGCTGTCTGCAGTGTCCTCACAAAATTCTTCCAACATAGCGAGGGCCTCCGCGGCTTCCTTCACAGTGCGAGGGGGCCGAGGCTGCTCCTCTCGCGGCTCCTCTTCCTCCTCAGAATCTTTGCCGTGCAGCATGTCCCTGACAATTTCTTCATCGGTAAGCGAGCCGGCTGTAACAACGCCGTCATCAATTCCGACGTAATCAGCGAGTGTCACCGCATCCGGCAGAACTCTAAAGTCTTCGCAATCATCTCCATTGTCATCTAGCGACACTTCGGCCACTGCATCATCGCCAGGCTCACGCACAACGAAGCCACTGTGTCTAAAACAGTTGGTGATGACGTGCGCAGGCGTGTTGTGCCAAACGTAGGCAAGAATGTTGACAGCGCTCAAAAGATTCACGTCGTACTGCTTGCCGACTTCATGACACAGGAGCATCCGTTCCAGCACACGCCTGCAGTATTTGGTCTTGACATACTGAATTATGCCTTGGTCCATCGGTTGGAGGGCCGATGTTATGTTCGGCGGCAAGAAAACAACTTCTATGTTGTCCAGTCCGGTGACACTGTTATGCGCACTACAATTGTCCAGCACCATTAACACTTTGCGGTTCTTTGCGGAAAACTGTCGGTCTAACTTCTGCATCCAGCCACGAAAAATTTCCGACGTCATCCAGGCCTTTTTATTCGCTCGGTATTCCACCGGAAGAGCAGGCATGTTCTTAAAGCACCGTGGCTTTTGTGCCTTTCCAATGACGACAAGAGGCAAGCGCTCTGTTCCTGTCATGTTGGCAGCTAAAAGAATGGTGACGCATTCCTTGGATCTTTTGCCACCGATTCACGGATCTCCTTTCATGGTCACAGTCTTGTCTGGCAAAGCCTTAAAGAAAAGTGCTGTTTCATCAGCATTAAATACGTCATTTGGATCGTAGGCAGCGATGTGTTCGAGCAGCTGAGCGTTCTTCCAGTTGTTGACGTCTTCGTTGACAGCGCCTCTTTCGCCGCACACAGTCTTAAAAACGAGGCCATGTCGCTCTCTGAAGCACGCACACCACCCTTCCGATGCCTTAAATGAATGGATGTGCATCATCAGTGCAAACCTCTCGGCTTGCGCCATGACGAGGGGTCCACTCGATGGCAGATTTGCATTACGCGAGTCGACCACCCACCGAAGCAAAGCCTCTTCCAACACTCTGGATGAGCTGCTGTTCGCAGACGCTTTCGTGACGCTCGAAACTTCTCGCTTTCGAACGCCTGAAGAATCTGTTCTTCATTTTTCACATACGTGCTCAAGGTACTTCTTTTCACGTCGTACTTCTTCATGGCTTCTTGTCGAGAGAGTCCGTCCTTCAGGGCCCGCAAAATTTCCACCTTGGTAGCCAAGTCCTTCGCCTCGTATTTCGGCCGCTTCGCCAGCGTTGCCATCGGCGGAGAATGCAGTGACATGGGCGCACAATAGAAAAGCACCAATAGAGTTCAATAACTGAGCTGCGCTAAATCCAGCGGTCCTCGGCAAAACAGCGTGCAAGGATGTAGCGCACCAACAGCAACAAAGCGACGAAATGGCCCCGTCGATAACGCCGACACGTGCAAAAACATGGAGGAAGGAAACTAAGGAGAGGCCCTACCCCTTCCGCGCACTAGGAGAAAAGTGTGGAGGAAATTACGTAGTAGGTTCTCCTCTTTTTTGCTGATTTTTAATTCTTTGCCGTGGCGGCCACGCCTTTCGGGCCACAATGGCGGCTTTGTTTTGGTTCTGTGCGCTCACACGTGTTGCTCCGTAGGTTTCGTACCGTGGCAAAGGCGCTGTGCGGGCCAGGTTCGCGTTGGTCTCCGTGTTTTGTTGCGTTGCGTTAGCTGGACCGTGCTCTCCCGGATTTTGCTGTGGCCAGGTGAGACACGAGGAACTAAAGTTCGTGAAATGAACGCGCATGCAAAGCTGTACGCAATGTACCGCACCACGGCAATGGCAACAGACGAAGGAATAACCGCGGGAAATATTGCCCTCTTTGCACCCTCTAAACGTGCTAACGATTGTTTAGTATTGCGGCGGAGCGCGCGCGTCCGAGCACCATGGTTGCGCGCAGCGTGGCGTGGTTTCGCGAGAAATGTAAACAAGAGAGGAGAGCTGGCCAGATAGGAGGAGCAACGCCATGAGCAACGCCAACTTCCAGCTTCACTTTAGCTTCACAAAGAGTGACGTAAGGGCCTCTCCAGAGTTTCCTTCCTCCGTGTTCAAAAACAAGGAAAAGCACCCATCCAGCCACAAGTCGAGCCAATTGGATTGGATTGGCCAAGTTTCAGCCACTTGATGTCAATGGCGATGCTGCGTTTGGGCAACGAGGCGTTGGTTTGGGTATCACTTTTGTGCCGCGTTTGCTGTATTGTCGTTTTTGAGCCTCGGTGGCTGCCCGAAACCGTCCAGTTATCCGAGGTGGGCTGGAATCTGTCTGAATTAACGAGAGTTTCGTCCCATAGACTTTTATATATAATCGTAGGGACCAGGCGCGAAGGTCGAATTATCGAATTTTCCGAATTAACGGAAGTCGAATTAACGAGCTTTCACTGTAGTAGTCTACAAGGATGCGCTGAACAGGACAGTACTCTCATTATGTACATGTTTCCAAGAAATAGTCTTCTGTGCTCCAAAGACAGCTCGTTGGTTTCTGCATACAAGCTTTGTATGGGAGACGTACGAAACGCGCCGGAACACGGACGTAATCCAAGGTGATGCACCGGATCAAGAACCTCTAATGCCGACTTTCGAGCTGAGCCGTACAAAAAACATCCGTAGTCTAATTGTGACCGGACAACTGCATTGTATATGCGAAGCAGACATATTCTATCTGAACCCCATGATCGGTGGGATAGGAGCTTTATTGAATTTATGGGTTTGAGAGCTTTCTGTTTTGCATAAGCAATGTGCGCTTTGAAGTTGAGTTTCTTGTCAAAGATTATACCAAGAAATTTGTGTTCATTCTTTACTGTGATTTGCTGTCCTTTAATATGTAATGTTGGGTCCGGTGTGAGCCTTCAGTATCGACTGAAAGGTACGCATATTGCTTTTTCTGCGCAAAATTTAAAACCATTTTCGTTTGCCCATCGCACTATAGAGTTTACACCCAACTGGAGTTGGCGTTCGCAAGTAGCCATATTACAAGAGGAGAAACAAAGTTGACTGTCATCGACATGTAAAAAATACATTAAGGAAGAAGGAATAACTGTAGTTATCGAATTGAGCGTCACTAAAAATAGTGTAACGCTCAATACTAGACCTTGCGGCACTCCATTCTTCTGCATAGAACAGTTGGAGAAAGTTGCTCCAAACATCACCTGAAAAGTTTGGTCCTCCAGATAGCTTTTGATTATACCAAGCATGTGCCCTTTTTATTCCGTATCTGTCAAGTCCATTAAAATGCCATGTCTCCATGTCGTATCATACGCTTTTGATAAGTCAAAGAAAACGGAGACGCAATGTTGCTTTTGGACGAAAGATTCACGGATTTTTTTTTCTAACCGGACTAATTGGTCGATTGTGCAGCGATTGGCTCTAAAGCCACACTGGTACTGATCAAGTAACCCGTTACTTTCCAAAAGATGTACAAGCCGTTTGTTAACCATTCTTTTGAATGTTTTTCCTAAACAACTAGTTAAGGCAATGGGGCGATAACTGTTAGGGTCAGAGTGTTCCTTTTCAGGTTTTAGAAGTGGTAGAACTATCGCCTTCTTCTATGCTTTTGTAAAATAGCCTTCCGCCCACAACCTGTTGAAGAGGTGAAGGATTGTGTCGTACGTGTTCATATGTAGGTGTCGCAGCATTTCGTAGTGTATGTTGTCCGGACCTGCTGAATGGCTCTTCCCTAAATATATCGCATCGAAGAGTTCAGTTTTTGTAAAAGGACAGTTATATGGCTCAGTACTATTCAGTGATATCCGAAGATCTTTCTTTTCTGCAGTGGTCTTTATCTTAAGAAACTCTGGAGTGTAATGAGCGTCACTCGAAATTCTAGCAATGTGCTCGCCAAGTATATTTGCTTGCCCTGCAAGATCCGTTTCCTCGTCAAATATAGGGAGTGTGTATTCTGTATGAACACCGTCAATTTTTCTGACTTTCTCCCAGACTAATTTACTTGTTGTGTGACTGTTTATCGAGCTCACATATTTCACCCTTATGTTCTTTTTGCTATCCATCTTTCCCTTCTAGCCTCACTGCGCTTTTGTTTGAAAAACAATAAATTTTCGAAAGTTGGGTACCTGTTTAGTCGAGACCATGCACAGTTTTGTTTCCTACGAGCTTTATCACATGCATCATTCCACCACGGTTTTGGTCTACGTGGAAGCTTCTCTTGTGGAAGTGGTATGGAGTTTTCAGCTGCATCTAAAATTTGTTTCGTTATTGCATCACATGAATCGTCAATATTGAGTGCGATGACATCATCAATCCTTATTTCACAGCGTTCCAAAAAGAGAGACCAGTCTGCTTTACCCAGCTTCCATCTCTGTCTTCATGTTGGCATTGTTGGAGGCACATCGATCGGCTTGAGTATTATAGGGTAGTGGTCGCTGCCACATGGGTTTTCCCTCACGTCCCAAGTAAATAACCTAGCAAGTGATGGCGTGCCACAGGAGAGGTCAATGCTTGACGTAGATTGTGATTTTGCAATAAAATATGTTGGCTTTCCATCATTAAAAAAGTACATGTTGCAGTTGTCTAAAAATTGTTCTATTATTTTCCCTCTCGCGTCAGTGTGGCTACTGCCCCAGATGTTGTTATTAGCATTAAAATCACCCAATAAAAGGAAAGGTTCTGAGAGTTCTTTCACAAGATTTTCTAATTCTTTTCTTGTGATATTCTTACCTGGTGGCAAGTACAGGGAGCATACTGTTATTGTTTTTTCTATCTGAACCTTTACTGCAACAGCTTCTAAGTTGGTGTTAAGCTTCACTTCACGTACTGGGACTCCTTGAGCAACCACTATAGCGACTCCTCCGGATGCAACTGAAGACTGTTCCCTATTTTTTCGAAAGATGCCATATCGACGCAGAGATCGTTTATGCCAACCTTTCAAATGAGTTTCTTGCAAACATATAACAGAAGCCCCAGCATCCTCGAAAAGATAGTAAATGTCATCAATATTAGTTCTTAAACCACGGCAGTTCCACTGCACAATATTAGCCATATTTGATGATGTTGGTTATCAAGTATTTCACAAAGAGATTCTATGTAAAAGGTCACAAAGATGACATATGTAAATGAGCAAGAAATTTGCTAAAATGCTTTTTAGGTCACGTCTCTTTGGCAGGGGGAATGACCGGAAGTCTACCCCCTTTGTGTTTTCCAGGGGGAATACCCGACTTTTTGGTTTGCCTACCAAAAAGTCGGGCTCTTTTGTTTGATTCGTGTCCGGCGGACACACTTCAATCATATCATCGCCCTTTGGGCGTTCATCGTTGATGGTGCTTGATGAAGGTGCCGACTTCTTGGAAAGAAAGCGGTCCTTCGGCACCGATGCTGAGACCTTCGTGGCCTCTACCGCGTGCTGACTGACAACAGCCCCAGCAGAAGCCTCTGGGCCTCTTGGGAGAGGGTTGCTATGAGCGTCTGTTTTTTCACTGGGTGAGGAGGGCCGGAGTGCTGACACTTTGTCCAGCAGCTCCACCTGTGTTCCAACTGACACCATCGGCGGTGCACGCACTCTATGCACAGCCTGTGCGTAAGTACCTCTATAGGCAAATGCGACTCTTTTTGGCTTCAATGTATGATATGTTCTCCTGTAAATCACTTCTTTTTCTTTTTTCCACTCAGGACAAGATCTAGAAAACGCTGCATGCTGACCCGCACAGTTTGCACAGCACAGCTTGCTTGTGCATGTTTCATCACCATGGTCTGGTTGACCGCATTTAGCACACATTGCTCTTCCGCGACATGACTGGGATCCGTGCCCATGAAAGCAACGGCGGGGATTGGGAAAATATGGTCTTACTCTAAGGTACAGGTAAGCGGCCTTAACGGCACTTGGAAGCGTTAAGGAGTTGAAGGTCAGCACTATGTGTTTGGTGGGAGTTTCAATGTTATTTTTTCTAAATTTAATTCGTCTTGCAGATAGAACACCCTGATCTCTCAAGGCTTCTTCGATTTCCTCGTCTGTGCAGTTTAGGAGTTCTGTATCTGAAATCACAACCTTCGCATAGTTCAGTGTACGATGTGAGACAGACACACTGTCCTCACCGATCTTCTCAAGTTTCTTAATTTGCCTGCTATGCTCAGCCGTCATAACTTCAAGCAAGAGGTCTCCAGAATTCATTTTCTTTGCTTTGTAGGTCTCACCAATACATTAGTTAAGTGCCTAGGCTATGAGGAAAGGGGACATGTCTTGAATTTTTCATTCAGTTTCTGACGTGATGACAAAAAATTTTGTAAAGCTATCACTAGGTTTATTGAAGTTCATTACCTCGGTCCGGTGCCTTTTCGGCCTCCGATCAGGTTTTGCTGAAGAGGGGGTTCTATCCATGAAATTACATATACGCTCGGAAGCTAAGCTGGCCACCCACCATGGAGCCCAACATAGGAGTGTTTTAAAAACCACTAGCCATACATAACTGCTATAACCATATAACCATGACCAAGGAAGGCCACGCCCATATGGTTAACCCTTGCCGCCTTGAAATTCGGAAGTGAGAAGAAGTGATAAGAAGACAGGAAAGAAGAGACAGCGAGAGGGAAAGCAAAAGATGGAATAGAGGGACAGGAAAAGGCGACTGCCGATTTCCTCCAGGTGGGTCAGTCTGGAGGTGCCGCCTATGTGAAGCAGAGGCCAAAGAGGTGCGTTGCCTCCGCCAGGGGACCTTAAAGGTCCTGACACCCAGCATCAGCTCAACCTCCAGGATCCCCCTTTCCCCAGACACGGCTAAGCTGCACACGGCTACACGTGAGAGGGTCCAACCCTCGTGTGCTCGGGTACGTGGTGTCGCCACACACCAAACGCCTGCTGACGAAGACGCCCCTGCGGGGGTAGGTTTCTTAATAGTCTTCTAACGTTCCACTGTATGCTGTTATGCATGTTGAAAAAAAAATTGTGCTGTGTGTCTCAAGAGAGAGCAGAATGACGTTACTTTACAGAGCCTTTGTTAGGCCCTGTAATTGGTGTTTTGTCTTTTCTGGAGCGGTCAAGAGAACCTCGCCGCACCTTTGACACTACCTGCGCCGCTTGGCTTGGACTGGCGTCCATAGCCTCTTGCGAGGCACTGGACACCCGCTCCTGAGAGCGATGTGTGCGTCACGTAGACTTCATCTCAAGCAACAAAGTCTTCGTCCCCACCGGGGCGGAGGTCAACAGGACCCCTGTGGCCTCTGCAGTGCCCTGGCTGCTGCCAGAGCTTGAAGAGACCACTGGTGTGGACACTTCGAGAGGTGGCAGGGTAGCGTTGGCTGCTCCCACCGTAGGGGCGGGTGGCGTGAGCCTCAGCACGCTAGGTGTGGTCCGCGCTGCTGCCAGAAGCCATTGTGGCGCCGCCCCCCATTGCACCACTTCAGAGAAAGATGTTTTCAATGTAAATAATGAGGAGACCCTTTGTCGTGCTTCGTGGAATGTTATGTTGTCCTTAAATTTTACAGTAATTATTTCCTTTTCTTTCTTCCAGGCTGGACAAGCTCTCGTGTATGCAGGGCGACTGCCGTCGCAGTTTGCACAAGGTACTTCATCATTATTGCAGTCATCAGCAGAGTGACCGGCTGTGCCGCACCTTGTGCACA
Organism: Dermacentor andersoni; assembly: GCF_023375885.2. Taxonomy (NCBI): domain Eukaryota; kingdom Metazoa; phylum Arthropoda; class Arachnida; order Ixodida; family Ixodidae; genus Dermacentor; species Dermacentor andersoni. The sequence goes on from NC_092822.1 coordinate 125,897,279, forward strand.
TAAGCTGTCCTCGGCAGCTCTGGAATGCATGACCAAATCTCTGACATCTGAAGCAACGTCGCGGGTTCGGAATGTAGGGTCGAACATGGAGTTTTACATAGCCGGTTTCAAAAGCCTCGGGTAAAGTAGTTGAACTGAAAGTGAGCATTAAATGCTTTGTTGCGGCTTCATTGTCATTCCGTCTGATTTTGATGTGCTGCCCATGGATTACGCCTTGGTCCTTCCATCCATCCAGTTCTTCTTCATTCAGTGCCATTAAGTCTTCATCTGATACTACACCTTTGACTGTGTTCATAATTCGATGTGCGCTGACAGAAACAGGGATGTTACCAAAGGCTACGAGATGTGCGAGTCTGTTATACTGTTCCTTGTCCTTTAGTTCGAGGAGCAAATCCCCACTTGCCATCTTTGTTACTTTATAACCAGCTCCAATGGTCTCTTTTAGGCACTTGGCCACAAGGAATGGGGAAATTGCTCTAGCTTTTGTGGATGTTTGTTCACAGTGAAGGACGTGGAATTTCTGAAATGTTTCTTTGTTTTTAGGCAAGAACAGCGAGGTTGCGTTGGTGCGTACCCTTTTCGAGAAATGATCGGGTGAAAACGGGTTCGAGGATCCCATAGAAAAAAGTGATTTGTTCGGCAATGGCGTCTGCCACCCACCACAGAGCCCAACAAGGGGACGTGGCAGAACATGTAAACAAGTCTGCACAGTGCCAGAAGTATGCCGTTACTATAACCCAATATGGTATACCCAAGGTAGGACAGCCACACCAGGTTAACCCTTGCGACCAGGAAAAGTCGAAATGAATGGAAAAGATGAGAAGACAGGAAAGATCAAAAGTGGAAGAAAAAGACGAAGATGAGGGTAGAGAGAGACAGGAAAAGGCGACTGCCGGTTTCCTCCAGGTGGGTCAGTCTGGAGGTGCCGTCTGTGTGAAGCAGAGGCCAAAGGGGTGTGTTGCCTCCGCCGGGGAGCCTTAAAGGTCCGAACACCCCGCATCGGCTCAACCCCCAGGATCCCCCTTCCCCCAGGCGTGGCTACACGCGGAAGGGTCCAACCCTCTTGTGCTCGGGTACGTGGTGTCGCAACACACCAAACGCCTGCTGACGCAGATGCCCCTGCGGGGAGAAGATAGACGAATACCAGACAGTTGGCGACAAAGTAGAATTAATTTAATTTATAAAGGTAAGGGGGAGAAAGATAGAATTTACTTGTATAGACCGTTGACCATTACATCGGTAATATATGGGCTAGCAATGCAGGCAATCAAACTAAAGCTTCAAGCATGGGCAGAGAATAATGGCATTTTGGGAGAACTTCAGGATGGCTTCAGGATAGGTAGGCATTTAGATGATAAATTATTTGTTCTTACTCAGGGTATTGAAATATCAAAAGTAGAAAGCAGACAGTTTATGTGGCCTTTTTAGACATTACAGGAGCATATGACAATGTAGACCGCAACATTTTGTGGGATATTCTGGAAGGGGAAGGCTTAGGTGACGATTGTCTACAGCTTTTGAGAGATTTCCTTAGAAAATACCATTTGAGTTGAATGGGAAGGGATGAGGAGCGACGAGAAAGTTCATATCAACTAGGGACTGAGGCAGGGGTGCCCTTTATCCCCACTGCTGCTTATGATGTACATGGTGAGGATGAAGAGCGCGCCAAAAGGAAGTAACATCGGCTTTAATCTCTCATACAAACAGGCAGGTATAGTAGTAGAGCAGCAGCTTCTAGGTTTATTTTATGCGGACGATATTGCGTTGCTAACTAACAAGCAAAGTGATTTCCAACGTCTGGCTAATATCTGTAGACAGGAAGGCCACAATTTAGGTTTGAAATTTAGTGTTAGAAAATCAGTTATGGTATTCAATGAAAACAGTGAACAGACAGTGGCAATACAGAGCCAGGAAATACCTCGGGTAACAGAATATATATACCTTTGTATATGGATAAACGAAGGCAAGACATATATGGAAACACAGGAAAAACCAATAACAGTGAAGGGGAAGAGAAATGCAGCCATAATGAAGCACAGAGCACTATTGGGATACAATAGGTACAAGGTGCTCCGAGGTATGTGGAAAGCTGTAATGGTTCCAGGGCTTACTTTTGGAAATGCGGTTGTTTGCTTTAAACCAGGGGTACAATCAGGAATCAATGGGAATCAAAGGCCAGTTAGTCGCCTCACATTGGGCACTCATGGGAAGACGACAAATGAAGCTGTGCAGGGTGATATGGGCTGGACTAGTTTTGAAGTGAGGGAAGTTCACAGTAAAATTGAGTATGAAGAACGACTGAGGAATATGGAAGTAAATCCGCTGGGAGAGTGTTGAGGTATCTGTACAGGAAAAACATTGATTCACAGTGGAGGAAAAGAACTAGGAAGCTTACCAGCAAGTAAGCGGAACCTGTAGGGTGGGCAACACAGCAACAAAGAACGTCAAGCGGAAAATCAGAGAGGCTGAATTAATCTCATGGGTGGCGGCAATGGAAAAGAAACCTGCCATGAGTAACTACTTAATAGGAAAAAACAAAATCAGGAAAGAAACAATTTATGATAACTCAAAGGGAAGCTCACTACTTTTCAAAGCGAGATTGGGATGCCTTAGAACACACACCTATAAAGCAAGATATAAGAAGGAAGAAGAAGCATGTGCTTGCTGCGGTAAAGCAAGGGAAACTATGGAGCATGTTTTATGAGAATGTGAAGACGTCTACTTAGCAGTCAACTTAGGCACCACTGGCTTCCTTGAAGCCCTTGGGTTCAGCGAGAACAGTGGAAAGTAAACATATCCACAATAGGGTTTAGTAAGAGGCTATTGCAGGATTGGTGGAAGAAAAGTAGGGAAACAACAAAAAACGGAGACGTACAAAGGCACAGTTCGCAATAGGGGATCAGAAAATTTGGTTGTGGGAATTCATAGTGTTTTTTTTTATTGTTTAACCTAGGTAGGACATTAGGCAGTATAATAGAAAGAGCTTGTTGGAACAACCAACCGCACCATTCCGAAGGGGACGCACGTAGCATCCATTCGTGCTACGTGGTGCGGACCGGCTTTGTCCTTCGCCAGCTTGAAGACCTTTTCATCGGGCGAGGAGAAAAGGGCGCACGGCGAGCCTTTCCTCCTCTCTGGCTTGTGCAATCCGGCGTGGCACTGCTTGAAAGTATTGCTGTCGCGTGCTGCGGAACGATTTCGAGATGTTTTAAATCAAACTTTGTGAAATTTACGCAATGACCATTCATATAAGTCTTCAACGAAGCGCTCCGGTTCATTTCATCGGTAACTACAGTACGCAGAAATATCTTTTGGAGGCGCAAACATGCAACGCCCATTATCAGGTGTGGTGTGTGTATGTGTCGTGAACTATTTTACAGAGAACCGGCATCTCTGTATTACTAGCATGAAATGGTAAATCTGCTCACTATCTGATCGCTTGGCGTAGGGACTAAAACATAAGAGCACAAGCTCGTGTACAGCCAACCCATGGCAACCACGAAACAAGAAGCGGCAGACGCTATCAAATATTTGTGATACACTGGCATCATTCTCACGCATTTCAAGTCTAGTAGCCTTGAAATCACTATATGACTACGCTGGCCTCCTGCATGAGGCCGATGGCGCTGCTCAACGCTGCAATCACTGCAGCTAGGGAACCGGCATCATACATTAAAGGGACACTAAAGGTTAATATTAAGTCAACGTGGACTGTTGAAATACTATCCCAGAAACATCGAAACGCTTGTTTCATGCGAAGAAAAGACTTATTTTAAGAGAAAATGCGTTTTGAAGCGTCCGCGTACCTCTGTTCAAATCCCCCGCCCTCCGATCGAGGAGTGGTGACGTCATGGTCTCATAGTGACGTTGAGCCAACAGTGAGTAAAACAGCGCCCGCAGACGGCGCTACGGCTTTTCTGCGCAAAACGCAAACGCTCGGCCAGAAACAGAACCAAGACAGAGCCGACAGCAGCGCGAAAGCGGAACTATGGTGGCTAGCGGAAGGGCAAGCGCGCGACGATAAGCTGGTACTTTATTTTATGGCGCCAACTTTACGCTCGTAGCAATGGACGACCCTGACAACGACACATTGGCTCGCGATGCTGGGCTCGACTTCAGCGGTTTAAGCATTGATGAACGTGGCCTGCTGCTGAGGGCTCGCGCTGCCGGCGTCGTTGAGTACTACTACGACGGCAACTGTATGTCATGGCTGTACATATTCGCACATTTGTAGCTTTTCCTTCGTGAAAACCAAATGCCGCACTCACCGCCCCGGAATTGACATGCAGTTCTTGCGCTTCGGAGAATGCAGGCAAGACCGACGGAACAGCGCTACGGGAAAGCATTGCTTTGAAAGGCACTCCACACGACTTCACTAAGTCGGCGTTGAACTCGTCATCCTCTGGCCGGAAGTGCAGCGAGCACACTATGTGATTTTTCGGCTCTTTGCAAACGCGCTGTGGCAGAGGTACTGCACTTAACCACTTCCAACGGAGAGGTTCACTCGTTGGCACGCAGCGATAAGTAACGTTGGATTCACCGCTGCAACTGCCCTTGGCCAAGTCCCGCGGACCGTTCGCGCATCGCATGACATCACGTGGGCGCAGCATACTCGCTGCTTGTTCCAAATGCAAGTTTCGCGAGCCAGCAGAACCAGCGTAGCACGACGCGATAACGAAACAACTGAAACTCCAAAGCGTGCGCGGCGCAGAGTCGAGCGAAAACGAAACCTTTCGACCGCCCATGCTACTGAAGGGTAACGTCAAAAAGTTATTTTTTCTTAGAATCGAACAGAAGTAGACAAGTAGCATTTTCTTCCGTCTTATAACCTAATGAAATGTTCTTTTTAGTACGAGTAGTTGAGTACTGGTGACATAAATTATGATGAGGAGTGCCTTCGTCATAGGGCTAGTACCGGAATGTCGCTGGGGGGTCTCAAATCGTGTCATGCATTTACCTCAATTTCTCGGTTACTAAAGCTCTGTTCGCGATTATATTGACGCCTTAGACGTTCTAGAGCATTGCTTTATCACTTTAGCTTAACTTCACAGTAAGCTTTAGTGTCCCTTTAATAAGCTATGTGCTTCGGCATTACCTTTTTGCCCTGTAAAGCCATAATATCCGAGATGGATCGCATAAAAAGAATGCGATGGCTATTTTTGAAAACAAGATTTCCGTAATACGCGTGAGTGCGTCGTAGAGAGCGGAACGAACACATCCGAAAAAAAAAATTCGGTTATCATCCTCTTTCTCGAAAAAGAAAGAAAACAGGCTAACGCCGCAGTAAGACCTCGCACAGTCACGCCGCACGTTTAGAGATCCATAAACGTTGATGCGGCATGCTTGGACCATGCGCTAGATAGAACAAAGATATCTGTAATCCAGCACCTACGACAGCTTCGGATGCTCGCGCAGTTCGTGAATGGTCGCTTTGCTGGACAAGTGTAGTTCACACTGTAAGGTATGCTGTTATTACTAACCAAAACTATTTTATTCATGGGTGGAAAACCTCATCCACCGAACCAAGTAGTCACGCAACATAATGTGCGGGTAACAGAACGTTTGTCAAAGTATAACAGCAGCGCTCCTATCGCAGCAGAACGGTACCCACGCTGTTACGATCGTCGGGTATGTTTCATTGCTCCTAAACCGCAGCTTAGAACTAGAGGATAATACTGCAATAAGATCACATTAGTGAATGGAACCTTCAGAATTGCACAATTGATCTCCCAGGTTGATTGCAAGCTCAAACATGCGCGAACACATCGCGCTGCGTGCTCTGTCCGCCTCAACGCCAGCAGAAAGTTCGGCCATACCGACTTAAACCACTTCGGTACGTCTCACAGAACCGTTTTCCACGTAGAAGACACCACGTCATACTAAATAGACCGCACGAGCGCAAAAACAAATGCCAGAAACTACCGCCGAGCGTATACCTGCCATGCAAAACGGAGCGTTCGCCCAAGCCAGCATGCCTACTGCCCATAGATGGCGCCACTGCGTAGCAATTGGACGATAACAGGTGGGCAGCTAAGGTGTTTAAATACCTATACAGACCGTTGACTCACAATGGCGGAAAAGAACTAGGAAGCTAACCAGTAAGTATGCCAGACACGAGGACGAAGAAAGACAGAGCTTTAAACGACAGGTTAAAAATGCGGAAGGTAAAAATTGGATAAATTCAATGGAAAAGAAGCATAGTGTGGAACTATATCGATACTGGAAACAGCAGATCACGAAGGAAGCGTTTTATGATAACTCAAGAGGCAGTGCCCTACTATTTGAAGCTAGATCAGGATGTCTTAGAAAGCGGAGCTATAAAAAGAAATTTAACGAAGAAGAAGACACATGTACTGTGTGTGGTAAATATGTAGAAACAATGGAACACCTCATACTAAAATGTGATGGTATAAAGCCCGATGTAGATGTGGCCACAGTGACCCTTCCTGAGGCCTACTGCAGGATTCGGACACAGGGACTGTAGCACAGAAGCCTGATATTGAAACCATTAAGCCCCGGGCGCATATGTCCACAAGCGAATGAAACGCCCTTATGAATTTATCGTGGGCATGCCAGTGCCTTGAGACGCTCGGTGCGTTTCGATTTGGCCACCTTGACAAGCTCAATCGTTGCAATTAATAGCAATTGTACGCGTTCCCGGCGTCTTCTGCACTTCGAAGAATATAGATTGCGCTGAAATATACGACAACAAGATTTATATAGCCTAATATACAAAGCTACAAGAACGTCTGAATCCACAAGCACGAAGATCAGACAAATCCATGTACTTCCCATCATTCCCATGGTAGGACAACGACTGCAGCGCCAGAGTTCCCTCTAGTAATTTTTGTAGGAAACTCTACGCTTCCATCCATCCATCCATGGTATTCAAGGCTAGGTGGCGCGCGCCGCCGCCGCCCGATTGAAAGGGTTGAGCCTCATCCATCCATCCATCCATCCATGGTTTGTTGAGGTATCTCACCATAGAGTTTCTCACTATAACACCTAGATGGAAATCTGGCGCCACCGTCTATGGGAGTTTCTTAAGGGGGCACCGTGCCGTCACGGGAATGAAGGTATGTGTCTGCGAGGCTCGTGTTGGCTGGTGTTGTACAAGGCTTCGTCTAAAACGTGGATATGGCTACACAAATAACGCGTTCTCAACGAAAAACCTTCATAAAATGTTTCCATTCACGCATATTACACCTTTACTCACCTACAATGCATGACCAAGCGAAGAAAAGCAAGAACAGACGACAAACTGTTTCAAAGCGTGCGCGAACCTTGTCGTCTGTCCTCCAACTTTAGCGGCCCGCTGATACTATTTATGTAACATACAATCGTACACGCAATAAGAAGTTCTTATAGTTAAACAAAACATGTTTTTTTGCGTAATAATAAAACCAAAGCAGCGTTTTACGTGCTGTTCTAGCAGAAAATGAATCATTGTGACAGACGGAACGGTGCTTGCCAAGCGCGTTTTCAAGGTATCCTGTCTCTCCGAGAACGATGCCAATCCGAAGTCACAACATACCGGCATTCCCATGCATACCACAGCGCAGCAGCGCCAGATTTCCCTCTAGGCAATGTAGTGAGAAACTATGTATCTCACGGAGGAAGGAAACTCAGGAGAGGCCCTGACGTCACTCTTTGTGAATCGAAAGTGAAACCGGAAGTTGGCGTTGCTCCGCCTCTCGGGCCAGCTCTCCTCTCTTGTTCACATTGCTCGCGAAACCACGCCGCGCTAAGCGCAACCGTGCTACTCGGACCCGCGCGCTCCGCAGCAATAATAAACAATCGTTAGCACGTTAGCATGATTCCGCCAAAGAGGGCAAAATTTCTCGCGGATATTCCTTTGTCCGTTGCCGTTGCCCTGACATGGTACATTGCGTACAGCGTTGCATGCGCGTTCATTTCACGAACTTTAGTTCCTCCTGTCCCAGCTGGCCACAGCAACATACGGTAGAGCACGGTCCAGATAACGCAGCGCAACAAAACAGGGAGACCCACGCAAACCTGCCCGCACGGCGCCTTTGCCACGGCACGAAACCTACGGAGCAACACGTGTGAGCGCACAGAACAATAACAAAGCCGCCATTGTGGCCCGAAAGGCGGGGCCGCTACAGCAAAGAAATAAAAAAAGCAGCAAAGCAAAGGAGAACCTATACGTCATTTCCTCCACACTTTTCCCATAGCGCGCGGAGGGGCTAGGGCCTCTCCTCAGTTTCTTTCCTCCATGAGGTATCTGTACAGAAAAAAAACATTGAGTCACAGTGGAAGAAAAGAAGTAAGAAGCTCACCAGCAAGTATGCGGCCTGTAGGGTGGGCAACACAGCAAGAAAGAACGTCACGCGGAAAGTCGGAGAGGCTGAAATAATCTCATGGGTGGCGGCAATGGAAAAGAAACCTGCCATGAGTAACTACTTAGGAGGAAAAAAACGAAATCAGGAAAGAAACAATTTATGATAACTCAAAGGGAAGCTCATTACTTTTCGAAGCGAGATCGGGATGCCCTGGAACACGCACCTATAAAGCGAGATAAAAGAAGAAGCATGTGCTTGCTGCGGTAAAGCTAGGGAAACTATGGAGCATGTTTTATTAGAACGTGAAGACGTCTACCCAGCGGTCGATTTAGGCACCACCGACCTCCTTGAAGCACTTGGGTTCAGCGAGAGCCGTGGAAAAGTAAACATGGCCGCAATAGGAATTAGTAAGAGGCGATTGGAGGATTGGTGGAAGTAGGGAAACCACAAATAACGGAGACGTACAAAAGCACAGTTCGCAATAGGGGATCAGAAAATTTGGTTGTGGGAGTTAATAGTGTTTTTTTTTTATTATCGTTTATAGCCTAGGTAGGACATTAGGCAGTATAGTAGCAAGAGCTTGGTGGCGCAACCAACCGCCCCGTTTCAAAGGGGACGCTCATAACATCCATCCATCCATTCCAACTTGAGCCTTTCGAAGAATAGCTGAAAAGGTATACGCCTACCCCCAAGGCGTCTAAGCACGAAGGAGTGAGCGGCAAGCGTGCGTGTGGTCTGACATCAAGTTTCGCGTGGTTCGAGGCTAGCTGAGCGTTCAAAACTAGTTGAAATCAGCGAGACCTGACGGCTACGACACCGATGAAGCCAAAGTTGTTCCTACGTGGGCGGTCGCGGCCGAACGTGAGCAGGCGATAGTCGGCTTCTTCTGGAAGTGCGTAATTATTATCGAAATCTGAAATCCCATCCTCGTTTACTTCAGCCCGTTTATTAAACTTGGTCTCGAAACATATGCAGTAACAACAGGAAGAAGCGCACTGATCCACACACCCTTCTTTATTGATGTCAGCTATTTGCCAATGGCAACCGTGTATGGGAATCTGCTATATTACGAAATAAAACGTTCGAAAGACAGTGAGGAGCAGGCGTCTGCTTAAAAGTGAGCACTTGGTAGGAAAGGTGACTTGGCTTGCGAGCTCGCCGCGAACGAGTGCAAAACTTGGCTGAGGTGTTCACAGCAGCGTGTGATATATTCGCTGGACGATTTACAGAATGGCTGCCAAGGGAAGGGAAGACGGCAGAAAATCAGGTGGGGCGATGAAATTAGGAAATTTGCAGGAGCAAATTGGAATCAGCTAGCAGTGGATTCCTGCAAGGGACATAAAATAGGCTGATGATTCTGCGGATGTAGAATATGTGTATTGGGGGACAAGAAAGAGGTGGTGTCTACCGAGCTTTAGAATCCCCTTGCAAATAACGTAAATGCAACCCTTGTCTGGTAGAGGTGTGGGGCATCCATCACTGTACCTATCTATGAACCTTTCCCCGTAATATTATTATCCAGGGATTTTAATAAGGCTGATGGCACGCCTATTTTCGAACGAATTTCAAGAACTGCGTTTCAGCGAATCAGGTGACGTTAACGGATAATGGCTGCATCTAAGAAGGAAAAAAAAATGCACAATCGACTACAACAGATTTTCAATGCAAAAGGCAAGTCGGCAGACATAGAGCTAAATTGCCCCAATATTTCCGATGACGTATTAACGCTAAACAAAAAACTGAAGTTCTTGATTAAAGATTCAGAGCACATCAAGTTTTCCGATGGCACAAAGATTTTGCCTTGAATCGCCTCAAAAGTTCGGCGGCGTTCGCGCTCTCACAGGGAGTGACTGTCCAAAATAAATACAAAACAAGTCGACTATATTGCTGCTGAACTTGATAAGCTTTACACGCGAGTGTTTTTAGACAGGATTATGGAAGCATTTCACGCGCTAAGACAGCTAGCTGCTACTTCCTGTCATATATGAAGGAATGAATATTAGCCTTGCTGCTCAATTTAAGTACCTCGAAATCTGTTTCCTAAGAAGATACGCTGAATGTGTGGCTAACCATCTTGACGGCACTCTCTTAAGGCGAAATGAATGGAGTAATATCGAAGGACGGGGACTGCCATGCCAGTCTCGACACAGGGAACCATAATCGCCAATTTCCTGCCCCACACACACAAAAAAAAAAACCTACGCAAGGTAACCTCTGCAAATAGCACCTACAGGGAGCAGCGACAGGACAACTCGAAGATCCTGTCAAACATTAGAGCACATCGTTTCCAAACACATTCATGTGTTTTTATTCGGAACCAATATTCTTAGCGAACGCGGGTCTCGGAACGGTCTGTCGACCGCCGAGCCATATATGGTAGAGAGCGTCGACTGCTATAAGGAAGCTCATAACTGGATCAAGTACCTGGGCGTCATCGAACTTTGACCGCATATTGACACCATAGTAGGAAAAAGAAATGCTAGGACGCAAGCCTAACTAACGCGCGGACCCCTATACTATAAAACCTCGATCGCACGGCCACCGCTACTACATAGTGCAGGTAATTCAGGGACGGCTGCTACCCACTGAGGGCGTGATTTTTAATAAGGGGAACCTGTCTCTGCTTACAGAAAGAACTTATGCTGCGTTACTACATAATGTATACATAAATGAAGACACGTCACCGCAGCAACATACTTGCGCAAAAGTGATAATAAAACGTGTTTTCAATCAATCAAAATGAAGAAATGACGCAGTTACATTACACCTTAAATAAACGTAGCTCGTAAGGGAACCACAATTGGCAACCAACTGTTTGAAATACTTGCGTTTCGTCGACCACGCACAAATGGAACTCTGCACATTGTAAATGCCGAAACTCGCGATTTATTCTCAACCCTTGCTTCAGATTAGGGCGGCATATGGATTGCGTTACTGTATTGGAGTATTACTTTATAACTGCTGATGTGCTAATGTGTCCTTATTGTATTGCGTACGGTATTGTATTCTATTATCGTATTTCATACAAAGATGCCGCGATTCTTTTGCGACCCTTTTTCAGTATGCTAGCAAGGTCAAATCTGGAACGTTGTTGAAGTGACAATGCATTATTTCTATGGCATTGATGTTCCAAAGTGCTACTGCATAAATGTGCTCATTTGTTACTTTTGTTCCCCGCTCCTACATTGGTCCGACGCTGCCTTCAAATACATACATAACGGACTACACGTATTCGTGAAAGCATTCGCCTAGCTCGGGAGCCGCAGGACTTGAAAAGCGCCAAATAATTAGTTTCGCACCCCGGCCGTGCGCACGTCCTCGGAGAAAGGGGGCGCGCACTTGTCGGGTCACAACATGTTTACCATGCACTGTGTCGATGTACACCTAGCGATCGATAGACGCACAACTCGAAAGAAGAGGGGGCAATGCTTATGTTCTGGCTAACGTTTCGCGCACGCAGCTCCAGCATCGTGGGCCGAAACATTCCATCCAAAACTTACATGGCCGACCAGACACGCATCCACGACGACGCCAGTCCTGTAGTACACGTGCATGGCGGCGGCAGCAGCAACCAGCGCTGTTCCACAGTGTGGGCGTCGGGTCCGGAAGTTCGCGGTGGCAACAGCCACACTATCGGCCGCCGCCGCCGCTATCGGCCAAGCGGCGCGCCGTGGAGGACACGTGGTGAGACAAAACACGGCCTCTTTTGGCTGCCTTATCGAAAAAAGAATCCTTCCGCAGCGGCAGCGCGCGCGGCGGATCGAGAAACCTTCGTGTGGTTTCACTCTATGATTTCAAACTATTTCGTTCCTATGCAATAAATGCAGAAACCCTTGCGAGGCTTGAAATAAATAAAGATTACGTATGCTATACACTCGCATTCCTGAACCACAGAGTGTCAGTCGTGGCCGTACGAATTACGAGATGCTACGATATCGACCCGCTAGCTTGATAAATCCACTGGAAAATAAGGGCACTGATATATGACAACGATACCGGCAAGAGTGCTTTTAGTGAGGACTACGTTCAATAAAAGGGGCAGTGTTGTTTCTTTCTCGCGAAGGCTTTGGTTAACAGCTCTCTGACGTTATGTGTATTGTGCATGCGCTTCATGGTATTTATTTACCTTTGTTTGAAAGATGAGAATGCTGCGTGTATTATCTTTAAGTTACCGTTACAAGCGTATCTGCACCAGTATTACACAGCCACGAAAACAGCAGAAATTTCAAACCAAAGGCCGCGTGCCCTTCTCCTCGCAGGCGCCGCCGCGCTCCCAGTTGGAGAGTCTTCACAAGTGAACGTATACGCAGTTCGCAGCGCTGTGACGTCCTTCACAGTTACACGCACATGAGTGGGAATTATTCGAGGTAACAAGAACTATTTGTTTGATCCGTTGCTTCAATAGACAAATTAAAGTTTAGAGAAGGAATAAAACTGTAAGGGAGAAGAAGTGCACACGGGCAAGGCCAGCCAGATCGTCTATTCGATGCCTGCGGTGCAACCACTGAGCGACCACCAGTGTTTGGCACGAGAGAGAGCGGTTCCCGCTTGGCGTAGCATGACTTCTCGGTTACGCTTGACCAGATGAATATTGTTAAATACACCCCTTTACAATTGGGAGAAGGCTTCAAGAACACCTCCAACCAGGAACTCCGGTCTCTGCCACCCGTCATGGCTGACTCTACCCCGCAGACGTCGCCGCCATCGTTCGTGGCCTGCTCTGGCGCTCTTCGACACAGAGATCCACCTGTTTTCAGCGGTGCGGATGAGCATGACGTCAACAACCGGCTGTCTTCATACGACCAGGTGAGCTTGCACAATCGATGGGACGATACTTCCAAGTTAAACAGCCCCACCTTCTAATTGCTGGTGAGGCTAACCTCTGGTATAAAAATCACGAAGCCGACTACCATGCCTGGCCAGCGTTCAAGACCGGCTTCGCTCGAGTTTTCCGTCGCCCCGCCGTCCGAAAGTTGCGCGCCGAGCAGCGGTTACGAGAGCGAGCGCAACAACCGGGCGAAACATTCACCAATTATATTGATGAGGTTCTAGACCTGTGCAAACGTGTGGATGCTTCTATTCCCGAAAATAACAAGGTGAAACACACACTGAAGGGCATCGCCGATCGCATTTTTCACATGTTGATCGCCAAGAGTCCGCGTACCGTAGCTGAGCTCATATACTTGTGCCAAAGCTACGACGAGTGCAGGAAGCAGCGATATTTAACCAGGCGTCCCTAACTCAGTGGCCGACGAGGCACTCTCTGGCATGGCCGTCCGCTCCGATCACACAACCGTGCTCACACAAATCCAAGCATTCGTGCGGGAGAGAGAGAGAGTAAAACAACTTTATTAATAATGTTTGAATGGCGAGAGCAGTGTGGGAGGAACCCTCAGAGAGGAAATTGCACGTCAGCTTTCTCTACTACTACGCTATACCACTACCCTTCGCTGAGCTGCCCCACCAAGAGCCGTTGCCGCAACTGCCGCCTACACGGCTTGCTCCGCCGCTCCGGCGGGTTATTGAAGAGCAAGTTGTTGAGGCTCTACCAATGCAGCATCAGCAGTGCCCTGTCGCTACTCTCCTCACTTACGCTTCCGTCGCCGACCACTCGTTGCGATACATCCACGGTCGCTGCCGCCCATTCATTATCCCGTCAACCAGCCTGCTCCCGCCTTTGTAAATCCTTGGCGCATGCAGAACAGACCCACATGTTATGCCTGCGGTATACCTGGACAAGTGGCCCGATTGTGCCGCATGCTGCACTCTATAATGGCTTTGTGCAGACACCTCCCTCGGCTGACCTTTCCTCGACGCTTGTTGAAATCAGCAGGCCACCAGCCGAGCGCCCCCCGTTACTTGCGTTCACCTGCCCCGCTCGTCTCCCATGCGTCGGCGTCCTTCATCTACTCGAGGGAAAACTAAGCGCCGCAGTTCAGGAGAAGCAGGAACTGCGTCGCCATCGATCTGTTCAAGTCTTCCGTTATCGCCTTCGAACGTTGTCGACCTTACTGTTGACGGCGTACCTACCGTTGCGCTAATTGATACTGGAGCATCTGCATCTGTACTAAACAAACGCCTCTCTCGCGTTCTACGAAAAGTTGCACTTTCTGCGTTTTCTGTCCGCACGTTCGCCTTCCGCGAAACTATCGCCCTGGCCACGCCTCCGCCAACGGCGCGCGCTGATTGGCGATTTTAGCAAAACCGGGAAATAAACAGCGCCATCTAGTAGTTCCGGCCTACGTCATTTTAACGTCAAGGTGTCGATGGGTGCTCTCGACATATATTGAATAAACGAACATGTTTTTGGCTTCTCTTGGCGTTCAGTTGGGGTGGAGTGTAGTTGAGATAAGATAGGTGGTAGTTTATAGTAGCCTTCTTGGTGGCGTCTTACACGCGTTTTTTCGCGTCGATATTTGTTGATTCATATAAAATAAAACATTTCACACTTCCTTATTCAATTTATTTTACCTAAAGCGGCCGCAACCAAACGTAGTCGGTGCGCAGAAACCGTACTGCGGCCACTACACTGTCGGGCGCGATCTCTCATGCGATGTGCAGCGTTGGTAGTGCCCGCTGACGTCACGGGTAAGCAGTCGCTTGGTTTATTGAATGCGACTTTTGCGGAAGGCGAACGTTTCAGAATACTGTCGGCAGCATGCACAGCAAGAGTTGTAATTCAGGGCGTTCTCTACATTGTAGAGTTTGTGGTTCTGCCGTACAGCCCCCACGACGTTATACTTGGTTGGAACTTTCTCTCGCGAAATAACGCCGTTGTCAACTGTGCACGTGGTCAAGCTCAACTATCGCCTCTGTGATGTGGCCCTCGCCGGCGCCACTTGCCGCTAAGCTGGTCCTTCGGGAAGACGTCGCAATACCGCCGTACTCGTCTTCCATTTTTAACGTTTTGTGCGCCGCTGTCTCTGAAGGCTCTGTGCCCGTCACTCCTTCATAACTGTTTATAACCTGCAAAGATATCCCCCTCCCTTTCGCCACGCTTGACATTTCAGCCGGTCTCAGCTCCATAGTTGTCTTCAATCAGCTTCCTACACCATTGACGCCTCTCTGCGGCTAAGCACTTGGCCGTGCTCAGCCCCTAGATGACGTGATTATTATCGACGTGCCGGATGCTTCGGATGCATAGCTCACTGACTTTTGCGCGCTTTCCACTTCTGCTCCGCCATCACCTGACGTGTTCGCTCCCAGCTTCTTCGCCTGCGTGCCCAGTTTCGTTCTTCTTTTGACGTCACTCAACCTATTCTGGGCCGTAGATCGTCCGTCAGCCATCACATCGACACTGGCTCCAACGCGCCACTGCGGCAGCGCCCGTACCATGTCTCAGCCTAATAGCGTTAGGTCATCAGTGAGCACGTCGACGACATGCTTCAGCGCGGCGTCATTCGACCTTCCAATAGTCCGTGGGCATCACCGGTGGTTCTCGTCACGAAAAAAGATGGTTCCATTCGGTTCTCCATTGACTATCGCAGTCTTAATAAGATAACACGAAAAGACGTGTACCCTCTACCGCGGGTTGACGACGCTCTGGACAGCTTGCAAGGCGCTGAATTCTACCCTTCGTTGGATTTACGCTCGGGCTACTGGCAGGTCCCGATGTCAGCAGTTGATCGCCCTAAAACCGCATTCATTACTCCAGACAGTTTATAGGAATTTAATGTGATGTCATTTGGACAATACAATGCACTTGCAATGCTTGAACGAATGATGAACACCTTGCGCGGCCTCAAATGGAGCATGCGTTTATGCTACCTCGACGACATCGTTGCATTTGCCCCCGATTTCAACACGCATCTCCTCCGCCTCAGGCAAGCGCTGACGTCCTTGACGAACGCAGGCCTGCAACTGAACCTGAAAAAGTGACAGTTAGCTGCGCGAAAGCTCATGATTCTAGCTCATGTCATATCCCAAGACGGAATTTGTCCCGACCCGGGCTGTGGCAGAGTTTTCAAAACCTTACACACATGAACTCTGCGCATTCATCGGCCTCTGTTCTTACTTCAGACGCTTTGTTTGCAACTTTGCCTCGATTATATCACCTCTGACACAACTCTTAAGTTGCGCCAACCACTTAATCCTCCTGGTCATGCGACATAGCGTTCGTGACCTTACGCCGTATCCTCACATTTCCGCCTCTACTGCGACACTACAACCACACCGCCCAAACTGAAGTGCATATCGATGCCAGCAGTATTGGCCTTGGCGCTGTCCTTTCGCAGCGCAAACCTGGCTGCTTCGGGTGCGTCGTTGCTTACGCCAGTCATGCACTGACCAAAGTGGAACGCAATCATAGCGTTACAGAAAAAGAATGTCTGACACTCAAGAAGTTTTGCCCTTATTTATATGGCCGGTCATTCAACGTGGCAATTGACCATCACGCCCTTTACTGGTTATCCTCTTTAAAAGACCCGCTGGGCTCTTCACATTCAAGACTACGACATACATGCCGCTCTGGCCACAAGCACACCGACGACGACGACGCTCTGTCACACCAGCTGACACTGCCTCCCTCTCCAACTTTGAGGCGGTGTCATCAGTCGACATTGGCACCTTTGCATCAGAACAGCGCAAGGATCCCTGGGTGGCCTCTCTTTTGGATCTCCTTTCTGGTTCGCCTAAATCTCCTGTTCCTTGTGTAGCCAAGCTGCCCACTTCACCATCCAGAACAATCGCTTGTATCGATGCAACTACCAACCGATGATCGCAAGTGGCTCCTTGTCATCCTGAGAACTTTCCGTTCCGATATGCGCGCGTCTTTCCACACCGACCCACCATGTGCATATGCAGGCGTCTTCAAGATGCATGAGCGCCTGCAGCATCGTTACTAGCGAGGAATGTCTAGGCTTGTTAAAAAATTTGTGCGCTCGTGCCCACAATGCCAACTCCACAAATCCCCACCTCATCCGGTCCACTGTTTATTACAGCTGCTACCGTGCCCTGCTCGTGCCTTCGATCGTGTGGGGATTGACCTGTACCGCTAAAACCTACTGGAAAATGATGGATTATTGTCGCAGCTGATCACCTTACAAGGTGTGCCGAAACCGCCGCTCTACCGGCAGCCACCACCAGTGACGTTGCATCCATCGGTTTGTTCTTCGTCATGGGCCACCTTGGGAACTGCTGAGCGATAGAGGTCCAGTGTTTCTTTCTCGCAGGTGTTTGAAACATGCTTGCTCAATGCCGCGTTGTTCACCAAACCACCACGCCATACCATCCTCAAACTAATGGGCTTATGGAGCATGTAAACCGAACCCTTGCTGACATGCTCGCCATGCACGTTTCATCGGATCGTACAAACTGGGCTGTCATGCTCCCATTCATCACGTACACATATAATACGGCTACACAAAGTACTACAGGATTTTCCCCATACTTTCTCCTCTATGGTTGCAGTCCTTCCCATACCATCGATGTCGTTTTACCTTGTCAACCAGACACATCAGAATGTGGTCTCGTGTCAGCCGTCGCCAGACATGCCTAGGAATGCCGTCAGGTAGCCTGAAATTTCCTCTCCGACGACCAACAAGAAAAATGCAATCGTGATGGTGACCCTACCAACCCGAACTTCACCCCTGGCACACTTGTCTTGCTGTCCGTGCCTTGTACCACGCCTGGATATTCAACAAAACTTATCTCGAAGTATGACTGACCGTACCGCATCATCGAACGCACCTCCCCGGTCAACTATGTCATAGAACCGCTTACACCGACATTCGACAGGCGCCAGCATGGTCGGGGTGTTCTTCACATTCACCGCCTCAAACAATACTATGACCCACTCATCATGCGTCAAATGGTCAGGGGCGGCTGAAAATTAAGCCGAGTGACATGCTGCAATCCGTAGTGATGCATATTTTTAGAACCTTATAATAAATTACAGGCTTTACGCAGAGCACTTAGATGCATCAATTAATGATCAGAAGGACCTACCTTAACAACTCAGTAATTGTAATAATTGCGCAAAATCGTCAAAATCGTTTCAGGGTCCCTTTAATGTTTAGTTGTCGGGAATTCATTTGAGCCCATGCGTTAATTTCAGACAGTGCACTATTGACTCTACTACCTAAATTGGCACATGATTTGCTTGAAAAGAATAAACTCGTGTCATCAGCATAGATTATACAATGGGCCGTTTCATCAATACGGTCCATCGCATTAATATAAAGTATGAACAAAAACGGTCCCAGGATGCTTCCCTGTGGGGCACCTGTATTAATGGATTTTATTGAGGACTGTTTTCCTTCAATGACAACAAACTTCATACGGTATAAGACTTAATCAATTAGTGCATGATGATGCTTACCCCATAGTGATCCTGTTTTTGAAGCAGAATATCATGATAAATGAGGTCAAAGGCTTTTGAGAAGTCTAAAAAAAGCCCAAGTACCATATTTCTGCATTGTAAATTTTTTAGAATGATTTCCTTTTGGGCCATTAATGCTAACTCTGTAGACTTGTTTCTGCGAAAATCATACTGAGCAGAACTGTGCAAAGTTGAAGCGGTCAGTAAAAGAGCCCAGGTGTTTACGAATTATTTTATACAAACTTTGGAAAACACAGGCAAACAAATATAGGACAGTAGTTCGACATATTACCTTACAGGTTTCATTTGAATATTGGCCACACCAGCAGCTAAGGGTTAATGGTTAGCTACAAGCTCACCATCTGAAACAGGCTCTAAAAACATGGTTTGGTTCTTACGATCATTCATATACCGTAGGTCAGCGCTGGTGGTGGTAGCATCATCAACAGATGGGAACAAGCCATTAAATGTGTTAGCTAGCTCAGTGCCTTGAATTTCTATTCCATCTTTTACAATTTTGGTAACTGCCTCAGATGCACTACTAAGTACAATGTTTAGTGCCTTCCAAACGCTTTCTGTTCGTCCTAGCGTCGAGTTCAACAGGTTAGAATAATAGTCAAGGGTAAAATGGACGCCAACCCATAACATTAAAAGGTTTTCATGGTGAACAAGGCCCCCGCATGGGAGCCGAAATGTCTTGGTTTCTTTTCTTTTAATGTTTTTTGTCAGGACCCATTTTACCCTTGACTATGAGCAATCCCGACCAGACGAGTTTTTGTTGAATTCTTGATTTCAGGTTAGAATAATATTGCTTTTTTGCATCAAGAAGGTGTTTAGTGAGAAAATTTCTGTACTTCTTGAATGCTTTGAGGGCTTCAGGGGCCTTACTCACTATAAAAGTCTTAAACAATTGGTCTCGCTTTCTTATAAGCTTGAGGAATTCTTTGTTTCCCCAAGGTTTCCGACTTTTTTTTTTTTCACGTTTAAACATCTCGACGAGAAAACATGCAAAGTATAAATCAGAGACCATGTTCATAAATAAATCCTATACTAAGTTGGGGTCGCTTGTTGCAAATACTTTCCAGTTTGCTCTGCCTAAGCAGTCGGTAAAAGCGGATAGTGTTTCAGGAGTAATGAGCTTGTATGTAAATTCCAAACACAGTCGTTCAGGTGTGTTAATGAATTGACTGAAAAACATAAATATAGGCAAAGGGTTGCTAATATTGTGGATTAAAGTGCCAGCCTTAACAAGGGAAAGTTCAATATTGGTTATAAACAGATCTAAAAGTGTTGTTGATTGTGGAGTGATTCGCGTGGGGGATGTTATAAAGTTTTGACAAGGATGAGAGCTTAACAATGATTCAAGTTCTAATTTAGCACTGTTATGAGCTAACATGTTCACGTTGAAGTCACCACCTAGAAATAATGCGTGTTTTCTTTCACTGAAGAATTCTAACAGAGAGTCTAAAAAGGAAAAGAACAGACAGACATTATGTGACGGAGGGCAGTAACAAACACAAAAAACTGAAGTACCACATGTGGCAGCAAGTGTTTCATAAAAACGAGTGATACAGCAGAATTCTGACATTATTTCAGAATCTATTGAGTTTCAGATTAGCATTGCTATGCCACCACTCCTTCTGCACGTGCGGTTCATATAGTACGATTTATATGTTGCAAATGTAAGCACGTTCTCTTCCGAGGCAAACCATGTTTCTGAATACATCACAAGGTCAAAGCATACTTGCACTTCACTGAAAAAATAACCGAGTTCATCCTGCTTATATCAACCGGATCTAAGGTTAAAATGAACACTACATTTTTAGCATTCAGTATCAGAGCAGTTTTTAAGGTTTATAACGTCTACCTGCGCAGTTGAGGAAGGAAGCGTGGTGAGAGGAATATCCAAAGAAATATCAAGAAGTAGTGTCAGGTAAAACCATATCACATCTTATCAAGGTCAGCCGCGCAACGAATCACAACGGCGCTATCGCCCTCTCTTTTCCTTACAAGAATCTTCCTGTTACAATGCCATGGAAAATTGTAGCCATTCTTCTCTGTCCATGCTTTTTCGCGGCGGAGCAGCTCTCTGTTTTGATGGGTCATTCCTGAGGGCTGCCCGCTTTTCCAGCCACTTATCGCGGGTTGACTTCTTCGCTAATCGAACAATAACTCCAGGCGTTTTGTTTGGCTTTGATGGAAGTCTGTGAATAGCGCCGATGTCATTCCTCGACAGCTCTTGTAAGTTAACAGTCTTGGCCACATCGTTCAAGCTTACACAGGAAATCCTCGTTTGGTGCAACCTGAATGCACCAAACTGAACTTCCTGCTCCGAAACTAAACGTCATTTATACAGTCGCTTTCAGTTGCTGAAAGTCATCTGAAGTGGTCATATCAGTAGAACATGCAAGGCGGAAGCTCCTCATCGCATCCGCGGTGCACGTGCTTTGCAAAACGCGCTCTGCGCGAGCGAAGAAGTCGGCTGCGTCCGGGGTGTTTCATGAAAACACAGATTCCGTACAGCCGCTTGCGATGCGCGTGACATAACACTCATTCAGAGCGCCGAAAGGCAGGCTAACCCTACCGGAGTTTATATATCGGACGCACACCAGCACAAGCGCGATAGACTCCACTGACCTTCGCATTGACGCGGATGGCTTCGCGTGCGTGGAATCCCATCACTCCGGACATGGTGACGTCGCAGTGCGAGGTTCTCTCACAAGAACTCCCCACATGCGCTGTCTGGAAAGCAGGGAACCGCGATGCGCACCGCGCACATTACGCGCACAGCCGAAACACGACGGCAGGCGGCTCATAACCGTAAGCCGTAGCACCGAACACCCATAACTCGTATACAGCCACAGAATAACCATAGACTTCTGTGCCTGCCGGATAATTCGGTGAACCAACGGGAAGCGGCCGTCGTTTGAACTACTACTACTTAACTCCAGACCTGCACAGATCTCCCTGCTCCAGCACGCCTGTTCTAGTTCGTCAATTTGGCCGCTAGGGACAGAACGTACGAGCAGATTGGCGCTAGTTATAGCCTGTTCGCTGTCGTCTGCTTCTGTGATCCGTTCAGCGCTCGATCTGCTATTTCGGCAGCCACAAAGTGCCTGTATTGATGGTAAATGAAAACATTCACATATATAAAGAGAAAAGAAACA
This sequence comes from Dermacentor andersoni, assembly GCF_023375885.2. Classification (NCBI taxonomy): domain Eukaryota; kingdom Metazoa; phylum Arthropoda; class Arachnida; order Ixodida; family Ixodidae; genus Dermacentor; species Dermacentor andersoni. The sequence continues at coordinate 125,919,067 of NC_092822.1, forward strand.
TTTTCAAATGTTTTGCGTTTGAGCAGGGAAATTAGAGGGGAAGGAGCGTTGCAAGGAAGGTAAATAATGAGCATGTGTCAACTGCAATGTTAGACGGCATAAATTTCCCTTTTCTATAGAAAAAGACGAAAAATCATTTTCAAAGATAAGCAGGATAATCTATCTTTTTTGAGTTGATCACAGATAGCCTAATGTCGTAGATGACATTAGGAATTACTGCTGTGTGCCGTAGTGAAATGCAAAGGATCTGGTAAAAGTATTAACAAGTAAGTACTGCGCTTAACATGTGCAATAAATTTGTCGAGTCTGTTTCAAGGAAAGGTGAGCGTAGCTTGTTTTTCATGTTGTTTGATGTCTAGATAAGTAGAATGCTTGCAAAAGCGATCTCAGTGTATTAAAACATGCTGCACTGCAGGCCTTGTACGTGTCACGGACCCAAGCAACAAAAAGACCGTGGCAAAAAGTCGGCCCGACGTCTCCGGCCGACTGCAAAACGGTTGGCCCGACCTCGGCAACCGAGGGCGGCCCAGCTTTGGGGATTGACATTGGCCTAACGTCGGCCGATCGTCGGCAATCGATGTAGGCCCGACCACTGTGGCCGACTTGGCCGACGGCGTCCCATACGAGGGCCTACCAAGGCTTTAGGTACGTAGTCAGTCGGCCAGCCGTAGGGCCATTCTATTTGGCCAACGCAGCCGAGCGCATGCCACACGCGGGCCAGCCATGGCCCTGACGACAATAATGGTCGGCATTGCACCGGCCCGGTGCTGAAAGCCGACGTTGCTTTTGACGCCCCGAATAATCGTAGCTTTTGCATCATGCATTTACAACAGCATGCGCATCATGCATCATGCTTGTGTGGTGGCCGGCATAGAAGTAGCACACGAAAGCGAACGCTTTTTTGTACTTTTCATGCCACATAAATGCCAGGCAAAAGATTCTGATACAGGTCTTTATTTCTTGTAATTGTATATGTACACCGACACGTTCACAAGTTTCAAACACTAGTTCACATTTGGTGGGCTTGAAGCAGGGTCACGGCGCCTTCTTTCATTCCGGCCTCCATCCCTGTCAGCTGCTCCAACCAACCGGCGTTTTGCGACTCCAGCCACTGATGATAGTGAAGCGTCAGGGAACGTGCTCCTCACAGATGCTGCAAAAAAGCGGCACATATAAGAAAGCTGCCCCCGCTTTATAGTTCAGTTGGTGAGTCGCATTCCATTTGAAGAAGTGAAACAATCAAAAAGATCATAAGTCAGATATTCACGAAACATTAAAGAAACGACAACAAAGCAATATTAGGGACGTGCAAATCAGTATCGAAGCTGTCAGGAAGAGTGGCTGGACGACACAAATCGTGTAAGTACCGGATAGTTGGTAATTTATATGTCGTTAGCAATAGGGGGAACTGAACACGGAACCATAGCAAAACACGCATACACAGTGGCTACTGTGTCTATTGGTAGCACGGCTTTTTACACCACGATCGGTTTTGTTGCTTCCCGTGAGCACTGCATGAAACAGCCAAGTTGAAACGCTGAGACAAAGAACGCGCCGGAGCCCGGAGCGCGCCAAGCGGCACAAGGAGGTGAATAGGTAAATGTCTGGAGAGGCAAGAGGGGAAGCTTATGGCATGATACATATACTTGCTGACATGATGGCAATGATTATAGGTCTATGTTTTGCAGAAAACAGTTAGCATACATGGGTTAAAGCAGAAACAGCATATACAGCATATATTATATGGTGAAGCAAAACAAACTCCTCAAAAGCAGTGGCAAAATATGGACGCCGCAAGTAGAACTCACTTATTACGGCATTATTTTATTAAAGAAAATGCTAATACTGGACGCAGCAAGATGCAATAAGCAGCAGCTTGTTTGAATGAAGAAAAAAAAAACTAAGCATGCAGTTGGTACCGATGTTCGCAACGTGCACTAGAAAGCTGATTGTTATGCCATATTTCTTACTTATATTCGTGATGGCCATGAGCTTCACGAAGGCGTGCTTCCTCCCCTGCGACCCTTTCCAGCTGAACTGCAGTGCAGCTTCATTTGTAAGTATGCCCTGCAGAAGAGTGCGCACGGCATGACCGGTGTCCGTTCCTCCGTATCTGGAAAAAAAGTTCACCTGCACGAACCAGCGCATGTAGAGTTAAACCAGACATCCAAATACGTGGTTATCGCGGTCTGTAAAAAGTAATGGTCAGGATAAGAAATATGATCGCTCTCGTTTTAAATGTTTTAACCACATAAAACAAATATATCTAGAAACAACGTTCTATGACAGAACGGCATATGGCTGCGGTATTGTATGAATGGCAAAATGAAAATAAACCAAAAATTAAACATGAATAGATAGTTTCTCTAAATAGAAAACACAGCATGCCACTCACCATCTGTTCCATGCGGGAATCTGAAGCTAAATATTCCTCTAAGATACGCTTTAGAGCCGCCCAAGGAAACATGAGGACAGGAAGGATAGGTTTATCGACTTTGGTCGGAATATCAGTGAAAAAAAAAAACCATCCAAGCAGCTCGATAAATGAATACAACACATAGTTGCACAAACAAAATAGCACGCAGACTGCCACGAGACAAATGTATAGGTATACATAACGTCGAGACCGCGGTGACAAAGTATTACACGTAAACTACGAAAATGCAACAAAAGAAAAATTGAGGAAGAACTTACATATGGGCTATCCGCAGGGTTTCACATACGTGTCTTCTTGTCTGATGTTCCTAGATCTACTCTAGTCCACATGCGGTGAAGCGCGCCACACACAATCCATTCTTACCTGCAATGCACCAGACGTATATCATACAGGTATTTACAGTTATGTTTTTTCATCTGTGGGAAGGAACGAAAGCAACATCTAATTAATTATGACTTTTCCGCAATAATAACCAGACAAGCGTCTTACCCAATTTCTTCCCGAATGGTGATAACAGTTCCGAGCGTAGCAGGTCATTCGCACACTGTGCTTCAATTTAAGCAGTGTCGTTCCAGTGTTTCCTAGAGAAAAATTAACGAGAATACAAGACGAAAAAATAATATTAGAAATATATACATACGTACGTCTCACATTTCCCTGTCCCAACTCTCGAACGCTTGATCCGTTCTCATGTAAAGCCTCCTTTTTTTTTTTTCCTGTCAGAAAAAATAAGCCCGAAAGACAAGGAGTTTATCATACGTTGCAAAACCATTTACACAATACAAAGCGGCCTTTGTTCACTTGAAAAAGACAGTCATGCATTACACAACGTGAAATTAAAATGCCACTTACGAGTACGCATATCTTGAACGGCGAGATACGGCGGCTCCACTGCATGTAAAGGGCTTGCGCTGTTCTTGTCCATGTCACTTTTGTGTAGCTTGCGTTTATATGCGCAGTCCATGATAACAGAAATGCACCAACTAGTCTACCATGAGACGCGGAACGAGCTGGCATCCAGAGCTAGCATTTGGCGGCAACTCACGCACCCGCGCCATTTGGCGGGAACTCGCCTGCGCCCCTGCAAGCAAGCGGCGTTGGCCTGACGAAGAAAAAATAGACAGCAAGGAAAGTCCCGTTTCGCTTTCTCGCCCCGTCCTCGCTGGTGGGAGCTGATGCTGACAGAGAGAATCGCCCGTCCCTGCTTTCCAAGAACCTCTTCATTCCTTCTGGGAGAGGGAGAGGCGACAGCCCAAGACGACCTCGGTTCCCCACACTTTTCCTTTTTTTTTTCGTTTTTCAGGCGCTTCCTGTGAGCGCGTTGCCGTTTCCTTTTGGTGTGTGTGCTGTGCACGTGCGTGCGTGCGTGTGTGTAATGAAAATCTGCGTTCTATATTTTGCAGGGATTGGTAGCGCTATACGAATATGTATATACCTTATGTGAACAATAATTTTGACTTCTTCAACGTGTCGAACAGTACTTTGGGTGCTATGTACGTTAGCATGTAGGTTCTGTTTTCTTGTTTGGGAGTATTGTACAAATATCGTATAATCTTGATTGGTTTCCTTTTGTACTTGCTCAGTATTGTATACCTGTTATTACCGGGTGCAATTGTCTTTGTTTTAAAAGTGTCGCTGTGAAGGCTCTGCCAAGCGAAAGGGGGCTGCGGCTTTGTCAATCTGTATCTGACAGCTTTTTCTGCGCCTCTGCTGTCTGTACCTTTACAAGGCAGAAATAAATAATTTGAATTTTAATAAGTATTTATCGTCAAAGCATCACGTCTATATGTGCACGAAGTTCGATAGATGCATGCATGCATACACAGTCAATACGCTTTCCAGAGAGCTTTGCACGAAAATGGTAGATATGCTTCACAGGAGACGGCGCTTGAAAAAACAGTCATGATATACCATGAATTTATTAATTCTTAACTGCTTGATTGTTGAACGTCATTAGTTAATTGAGCGAAAATTGGAAGAATTTGATCTAACTCTAGTTCTTCCCAATCAAATCCACGTCGACAGCAGAAATGCTCTATTTTATGATTTACATTGATTGGCATGCAGCCTTAATTATTCTTAGACGAATCGACAATAGCTAGAAAAATTGCAGATTTTGACATCTCTTCACAATTCGCCTTCGTATAATCGCTTCTTTCACCCTCCCCAGTGAAAACATTCAACTGAAATGTTTCCTAGAACTGTACAGTCCACGAGTCGCCTGCGCTTAGTTCGTTTGACGATTTTTTCTGTACTGCGACAGGGCCGTTTACAATTAACGCGCCGTTCGCGAACAATTTTGCTTGACTCTTTCTGCAGTTCAGATGACGATTACGAGAACTGTCTAATGCAATATCCACTTGATTAAATTTTGTTCCCCGTTAAATAGTTATTTTCTCGAAAGTTTAACTACAAAAGAAGAAAGCAATAATGAACGACACAATAGTGTTGCAAACATATCCGTTTTTGAAGTATTGAAATCTTGTGCTTTTTGGTAAAGCAAATGTAATACTTACGCGATATGTCTTCTTCTTGCGACTTGCACACTGGTCTCCACGTACTCTTGCTATCATAATAGTGGTCGTTGCATGCGCACCCGCATATATGGCGAAAATAAATTTGATTCTGATTTCATTATTCACTCTAATTACTAGAGTTCTATCAGTCCAGAACAAAACACAGAACCATCCTTTAGCCGGAAGGTGATCTAACTGCCAGATGAACTGTCACTGACGTCTGTATATGATGGTTGCTGTTTTTCCCCGTGTGATGAACCGCCGTCATCGCTTTTGTATAGCTGGTATATATTCCGTCATTATATATATTCGTCCTTCAACATTTGTTACGCAAAAGCAACAACAACAAAAAATTGCTGCCTCTCACTTCTTCAAAGGACTGCGCAGCCTGTCGGAACGCACTGGCGCGTGTGAACGCATGGCCTGAAGGTTCAATTTCAAAGTGTTGTTCAATTGCTGCCTGAACCACTCGTGAAGACCTTTCGTGCCCCGTTACTTTATTATGCTAGCTTTTCTTGTGACCGATGACAAGACATAAAATTTTGCGGCCTCTGCAAGACTAAGCTGCATCAACACAGCTTCTTAAATATACGAATTGGCTCAGCAGCTGTCGGACAGTGTGCATGGTCCCTTGTGGCACGTCACTAAAGAACCAATTAAACGCTTAGCGTATATGCACAAAATGATGCGACCACTAATATAACATGAGAGGGGACTTTCGGTCTCACAAAAAAACGATATATATATATATATATATATATATATATATATATATATATATATATATATATATATATATATATATATATATATATATATATATATATATTACACGAAGTGCGCATGCGCACAAGCATGATGCATGATGCATGCGCATCATGCATCATGCTTGTGTGGTGGCCGGCATAGAAGTACCACACGAAAGCGAACGCTTTTTTGTACTTTTCATGCCACATAAATGCCAGGCAAAAGATTCTGATACAGGTCTTTATTTCTTGTAATTGTATATGTACACCGACACGTTCACAAGTTTCAAACACTAGTTCATATTTGGTGGGCTTGAAGCAGGGTCACGGCGCCTTCTTGATACCTGATAATATTTTTTTCACTGGCCTCTTTCTATAAGAAGGACGAACATTCTAGGCAGCGAAAAAAGTACGAGACATATTTCGTCCTGGGGTAAATCGTTTATTCATAATATTTATTCCCAGAAAATATGATACAATGAAACGTTGATGCTTAAAAGCAAAACTTAAAGTTAAAGCGTTTTCAGATGACTGAGAAAGCGTAAGTCTTTATACGAGTTTGGTTTAAATGCGCAACGCAGTAAACAAATCCTTTAATGTAGTTTGCACCCATGATATTTCTTTCTTGTTCTTGGCTTTAAGTTGGTTGCACTAAAATTGGCCATATGCCGCCGGATATGTTACATATTGCATACCATTAAGGCATATGCACATCACTAGTGCCTTTTCTAGGGATGTGTCATCGCTCATCTCAGCGTTTTCCTGCTGACGGCCGCATATGAGGAGCCTTGTTTCCCCCCAGACACTGCATGACCTTATAAGGTCGCTTAGCGCTATCTGAAAAAAAAAAATTCTTTATACGCAAAGTATAATACTTTAGAGATGAAAATATGTTTCCTTTAGGCTAAATGTGTTTAAACTAGTACCTCTTGCTTTTTCAGTGCTTTAACATTGATTGCACTTCCGAGATTTCTCCTACTGACTGCTCTTAAAATGTTGCGGTCCGGAAGTTTTTAGAATTTGGGGATATGGGAAAAATGGTCAAATCACCGCATTAATGAGAGCATGCATTGCAAGCCTGCTTCTGAAGCGACGAATGAAGGCTCAGAAAATTTCAGTATTTTTGATAAGATCAGAAGGAACATTTTCAATTTTGTTCATTTTTATCAATCCTACTTTCAAACATTTATTTGCTTTCAAATGGGACCTGAAAAACAAAATAACGATGTGCAAAACGCAATTAGGTGAGTCACATAGCTGCAACTGATATTATTCCATTATACTCTTGATAAAAATAAAGTTTAAAAGTTCGAAGACAAGTGGCAACGCTTTTGATAGAAGCTTTCATTATAGAAGCAAAAATGAGCTATAAAAACGCAGTTACGCTTAATTCTAAACCCAATGGAGATGGAAATTCTGACAAGAATGGCATTCTACGTGAACTTATCACACGTGAAATTTCACTGTGGACATAGACATGTTTGCAGCTGGAAATCAAGAGCTGCAACGGGCAGAGTACATTCGTGTTCATCGAACACAGTCACACTTCCTCTTTTTAAAGCTAAAAATGTAAAATATGCAGAGCTACACAAGATAGATACCCTAATGCAGAGTGCAATTGAGGTTACAAATTAAGTAGCGCGTGTGGTTGCAACCTCGCATGCAGCGCTTCGGAGATGCAGGTTACTGTCAGTCGACAAATAGCTCACAAAATTATGAATTTTCACATTATAGGCCGCAGTATACTATGAGCGGCATACGCGGCAACTACACGGCATACACGGCACACCACATCGATGCGTCACTAACAGAGTTCTAAACCATGAGAAGAAGCACAGTGCAAAATGCAGTGACAACTCCAAGCTCGCCACCCTTGCCCGAGGCGAAATGGCAGCGGGCACAGAGAGAACGGTGAGTTGGCGAAGATAAATTAAAAACAATAGAAATGGTGTGAATTTGGTACTTCAGCGCAATTAGCTGAACAATTCAGAAAAATCCAACAGCCCGGTGTTAAAACTTGTTAAACAAGCACGATGATGACTGCTATCTATTTCGATCAACGCTACTGCTCGCTTTTCAATAAATTCACCATTACGGCAAATTTTGCACCACACATCATACAAGCACATACCGGAAATCATGACCAATTGGCAGTCAGCCGCTATTTAACAAAAGCGAACCATGAGTATTGTTCTTACCTGTATATTTAAATCGTCCATGAATAGCAGGTGAGGGACCGCTACATATATCCATTATCCATATGGCGCTGCAGCCGTCAGACCGCGGTGGATTCTCTCTCGTAAACTCTCGTAAACTCGGCACAGTGCACAATGTCTGCAGACACCACCGGCGTTGTACGCCATGAAGGTCTGTAGAAGTGAGCGTGGCGATACTATGGCGATACACACCAACTCTGACAATTAGACCGGAAGCTCTGCGCTGCAATGAACGAACGTCGCTCGTGGCAGTCCGCCGGAAAATCCACACGAAAAATGGCCGGGTGCAGTCTTCAAAACACCACGGTCTCCTTCAGCCCCCCCCCCCCCCCCCCCCCCCCCCAAGAAAAGTTTCGCATTCACCGCAGGGCAGTGAGAAGACACACAGCGTTGTTTTCCCTCGCCCACGCTCCGCGCAGATCCCGTCATATAAAACGGATTCGCTATTCGGATTTTTTATATGGGTGATGGAAAGTTCCCACGCGAGCGCTCTGCGGGATGTTAAGCGTGTAATTTGCGTTTCTCACGCGTACGCGGCTCGCTCACGCTCGCACAAGACAGAACCATGGCAGGCAGTCTTGTCCTCATGCTTGCACAAAGGAATGTCACGCTTATTTTCGGTCACGGGTGCCTGAAACGTCATCCGCGCCTCACTTACATGCGCGTCACGCTAAAACTCACAGTTTAGCGTGAGATTAAGCGTGGATTTTTTTTTTTTTTTAGTGTATACTGAGGTGTTTGTGTTTTTTTACTCGAGGTATTTCCTGGCCCTGTATTGATACTGTCTGTTCACTGTTTTCATTGAGTACTGTTTACCATAAAAGCTGATTTCCTAACACTAAATTTCAAATGTTAAATTCTCACCTTCATGTGCACATATATTCTACAGGCGTTGCATAACACTCCGCTTGTTAGCTAGCAACACAATGTCGTCCGCATAAAACGAACCTGGAAGCTACTGCTCTACTATTTTAACCGCCTGTTTGTATGAGAGATAAAACCCAAAATTGCTTCCCTCTAGCGCCCTTTTCATACTTACCATGTACATCACAAACAGCAGTCCCTAGTTGATATCAACTTGCTTCTCGCTCCTCATCCCTCCCCATTGAACGCAAACTGTATTTTCTAGGTAGGTCTCTGTCAAAAGCTATATAAAGTCGTTGCCTATGCCTTCCAGAATATCCCACAAAATTTTGTGGTCTACGTTGTCATACGCTCCGGTAATATCTAAAAAAGCCACATAAAACAGTCTCCTCTCTTTGGATATTTCAATACACTGAATAAGAGCAAATAAGTTATCATCCAGACGCCTATTCTGAACCCGTTCTGAAGTTCTCCCATACCATTCTCTGCCCATGTTTGCACTTGTAATTTAATTACCTGTATTGCTAACATGTATATTGCCGATATAATGGTCAACGGTCTATATGGGTGAATTCAATTCTTTTCTCCGTTATCTTTATACATTAAATTCATTCTACTTTGTCTCCGGCTGTCTGGCATTCGCCTATCTTGTAAGCCTTTTTCTACTGCTTCCCACAGAGCTTCCTTACTTTTTGATCCTAGTTCGCTAATCAGCCTAACGGGAACCTCGCCTAACCCTATGGCTGTGCGCTTTAGAATTTTCTCTGGTTCTCGTTAACGCTCTTCTTCTTTAAAACTACTTCATCATTGCCTTGGAATGATTTGGTCGTTATTTTTCGGATGTAATTTAATGTCGCATCCCCTTCCATTTTTTTTTATCTTAGTCTAGGACATGCTGTTGTGTTCCAGACTTTCTGCTTAATAAGTTTGTGTGTTTTCAAAATATTCTAGGCGCGGCCTTCTTTTTCTCACGTATTTCCGACAACCAACGTTCACTTTCACCTTTGAACTTTGCTTGAACCAGTATTATAACAATAGATTTTTTTTTCTTCCGGTATACTTCTAATTTTCTGTCTACTTCAACCTGTGGCAACTGCACTTTCTATGCCTGCTTATGTTCTCGTAATGCTTTCTGTCGTTCATCGATCGCTTCGGGTATCACGCTGTTCCACCAGCTTTTTTGACTTCCTTTTTGTTTTCCAACAAACGTGTTGCTTCTCCTTCCTAATTTCTCTCGTCATTACATTTAGAAGCTCATTGTATTCCCACTTTTTGCTTGGCCATTTGCCGTGTTCTTTCTCGACTCCCGCGGCTATATTTGTTATTTGTTAAGCGTTCAAATTTGGACTGGCCATTCTTCGCTCCGTGCTCTCCTTCACAACTACATATCCCACTTTCAAAATGGTGCGTTTATGGCCAGTCCTTGTGTTACTACAGTCTTACTCGCCAATGGCTCAACTTATCTCAACTGATCTGAACTTATCATAAATATCTTCCGTCATCAGACAGTAACCAATAGTCGATTGCCTATTTCCAACTTCCCATCTGATCTGACCATCAGATTTACGGCCCGTAATTACGATAACGAGGTTACGTTGCTCACAAAGGTCCAGCAATAACTTCCTGTTGTTGTCGGTATAAACGTCTGGATCCTGTATGTGGGCATTCATGTCACCTAACAGGGTAATTTCGGCATTATTTCCGAAAACGCCTAATATCAGCACTTAGGCATTCCGCTAAGCCTTGGTTCTTCTCTCTGCAATGTTTTCTCGTTCATAAATACGTTAAGCCCAGCCAAGTTTTATTTCCACTCATTGTGCCTGAAAACCAAAGATGCCCTTGACACTTTGAATATGCTTTTTCCCATTTGAACATTCCGGCCCCCCTCCCTTTCCTTTCGATTTAGTTCTGTTGCAACCTTCCCAAACATAATTCTCAATGACTGGTGCATCTTTTAAGTCTCTAAGGTGCGTTTTTTATAACCGCATGCACCCCGATTTGTTCTCTATTTAACTGCTCCTCAATTTAAAAGCGCTTTTCCTTTCTTCTGGCGCCCTGCATGTTTATGCAGCCTATTGCATGGCGAGCTCGCTTTTTTTTTCCGCCTTTCTTTGTGGTACTAATCTGAGGTACCGCCACCTACCGGCCGTGGCCACTCAGACAGACCTCAAATGGCAGCTAGAAAAGGGCTTTGACTTTCAGTTTCCGCGTAACAGAATTATGTTTTCCCGCATACTCGATTTACAATCCGAAGTTATCATGTCTGAAGCTTGTGCTTAAGTTGTATTTTACGCATTTTCTGACAATTTACCCTGAAAGATTCATTTAGTTCCATAAGGCTCTTGCGCTTGGCGGGGGCCATGTATGCTGCACTTCCGTATACATGCGTGCCCGCGTTACGTACGTCGCTTGTGGTGTTAGTGGTGGTTGGTTTCTGAGTAACGTCGTCTAACGTCGGCAATCGTTTCGTTGTACATCCACTTTCACAGGGTGCAATGGAGGAGGCCTTTTTTTTTTTCTAAGAATACTGCAGGGAACCTGCTGAGAAATATGCGCACAAAGCCACAAACGTGCGAAACCCGCGCACAGCGTAGGCAGAATGTAGCTGTGATACCTTACGTTCACACACTATCCCGCAATTTGGAAAAGGTGGCTCAGCGTTACGAGTCTTCACTGCTCCCCATAAGCTGTAAAAGCTTTGTAGAATGACCGACCCGGAAGCAAGCCAGTAACGTGACTGCGGCATAAAGCACAGGCCGCCTTTTATTGAATACGCATAAGGGGTAGTCTATGAAATTCTTTTAAGGTGCGGAATAGTGTACATTGGCCATACTGGGAGATGTGTTAATGATAGGTTAAGGAAGCACGCAAACAATGTAAAAAAATCCGCGTGAAGGAAAAGATTTCGAAGGTTTTCTGGCAAGTCATTGTCTGACTTGCAGGGACTGTTCGCCCGACCTTGTAAACACTTTCGTTATTAAGAAGAGTAAAACTCGTGTTATACGGGAAATCGCAGAATCTTAACCGATTTCTAGAAGTGAACTTGAACTTTATTTCCATCATCGATGGAGGAGAGGAAAAAAAAGCTGTGTAAGCATGGGGATGTGTCAACATGGCATCCATCACGCTGTCAGACAAATAGTTGGCATATTTACGAATGCGCAGATGATTACACCGGGCTCGGACAGCATGTATATATTCGTGATTCATTCACAATAAATGTTTTTGGAAGTTCAGCACCCATCCTTGTCCTCTCGTCTCCATCCGTGTCTTCTTGCGCTACCGCCTTTTCAAATTCTTAGGATATATCACGCACTTTCCACTGTGTGTTTTGCGGGGCAAGGAGTAGTATACGCGCGCCGGCGCGTTTCGGCGGCAGGAAGCCCGCTCCTCTCCCCAGCCCCGCTGTAACATGATCGCCGCCTGCACGGCATGAATGGTCCCCGCCTGCTCTCGCGCGACGTGTTGGTGGGGAGAGTGAGGGGGCTGTGTTCGTCTTAACATTCGGGGTCGCGGAAACCAGGCGGTTCGCTTGCCGCCGAACTCACAACTTTCTTTACCAGTGATCCAACAAGAAGCTGAAAAAGAAAGAAAAAAAAGGCCAGAACAAGTTTCGTCCCCTCAGGCTCCGGAGAAAAGCATTCCGTCCGCAAGCAGCAGCGCGAGTTCGAAAAGAAAGGAGACTTCACAGTCTCGAGCAGCGCCGCGCCGTCCGTCACGAATCACCCGAAGAAGATAATAATTATGGGGTTTTAACGTGCCAAAACCACTTTCTGATTATGAGGCACGCCGTAGTGGAGGACTCCGGAAATTTCGACCACCTGGGGATCTTTAACGTGCACCTAAATCTAAGCACACGGGTGTTTTCGCATTTCGCCACCATCGAAATGCGGCCGCCATGGCCGGGGCACATGCTCAGTCTGAAGGATTAGACTGAATTGCGCGCAGCCAGTGGCACATAGCGAATGATAAATCATGAATGTGAACATAAAGCACTATTCCATTAAGAGGTCGGTGTGCTGTAGATATGCATATGAGCCGAAATCATACGTGTTAGATTTTTTATGAAGGAACGTATTTTTTGTTGCACCGAAGAGAAACGCGCTTACTGCGAGGATACAGTTGTCTGTTATGTATGAGTGCCTAACAGAGCGCTTGCCAGCCCAACTGGAACACCGGAAAGCGGCGTGCCGAGTGTCAAATCGGCAGCCCGCACCATGAGGGAAAACCTTACATTGCTATTTGAAAATCGCCCACGCGGAAACTATGCGAGAAAACCTGGGCGAGCACGAAGTGCTGCTGCAGAAGCGTGCAACAGAGAAAGTCTTGCTGGGACGCACTCGTAAAAAGGGATCCTCGAGCCTTTGGCAAACCATTTCTTGAAAGAAGAAACAAAAATTTAGAGAATGGGTAGTGGGACTCGGTGCCGTAGCAGATGAATTGCGCCGTCGTAGCAGCCAAATCATTTCTACTAAAAGGAAGAAAAGATTGGCTGAGAAGATTTCGAGATTGTGTTGCTGTAGGTGCAACACCGAAGTTATACTATTGATGCATTTACGTTACACAGTCCCGTAGCAAAGCAGGAACAGAAAACCCCTGGCGCTCCCCAGTCATCTCCTGCAAAATGAAGACATCAGCACTTTTATTAGGGGAAGTTAATTCTTAGTATGTCGCATAACGTTTGCTTGGGCTATTTGGCTCATGGGAAACATCATGGCGTGAAAGACGAGGACACAGGGCTCATTCTGTTTCTAGTCCTCTTTTTTTCTTGCGCCACTGTTTTTTTGTTTCCAGCGGTTTCCACATAATATGCATTTTCCTAACCGTAGTTCTATTCTTGGTTCAATACAATTCGCGTTCGCCTTTTGGCAAATGCTCAGCGTGCGTTCAGTGTTATCACCTCGTCGCGCATGTTCTTCCGAAATATTAAATTGTGAATTCATATCTGACCAATTCATTTTGAGTAAACAATATATCTGCGCCAGCTGTAGTAAATAGATGTTTAACTAGTTTTCTGACACTTTCCTTACGTCAAATATCCAAAAGAGGAGGATACGAATAGTCTTGCCGTGATAAATGAAATATAAAAAATTCACTGTGGAGCAAGGCCTGCATTAGTTTTTCTGTTTGGGAATGAAAGCATCACCGCTCGGTACTGCCTGCTGAGCGGAATTCAAGGACTCCTAGCTTCACAGTCTGTAATAATTCGCATAAGTTAACTTCAGGCTGAGCATACGTATGTTCTGGTGCACTTGTCGTTCACACGAGTGAAAGCGCTATTAGTTGATGCATAAAGGAGCTTGAGGGAGGCAAAGAAAGATGCCAAGCATCGTAAAACGCGTCTCTTTTTAGTGGTGGCTGAATGCAGTGGGTGGGGAAGGCGCTTCTGTGTTGCAGCTCTTGGCGCAGAGGCGGAGAGTCCGGGTGGAAGAGGGGGGTGACATTTCTGGAGAGGAGACGCTTGTGGGAGGGAGTAGGAGGAAAACTAGCAGTGCAGCGAACGTGGCAGCGCGCCGAGGGCAGCGCTAACAGAGCGATGCGATGTCTGGTCGCACTAACCGCTTCAGCGCTCCGCCCCAGAGATTCGTCGGCGCTCTATGATGGCATCTCGGAGGCCATGTTTAGGGCGGTAGGTACAAGTTTAATTTAGTGACGTTTGCTTTGTTAAACCCCAAATATTTCTAGAAGTTTAGTGTTTAAATTACAGTAAAAAAGAATTAGCGAAAATTCATAATATATACCACAGCCCACGTGAAATTCCGCATGTTTACAGAATTAATCCTTGCAAGCATCCCGAGAATTTCCCTTAAAGAAGCATGGCCGGTTAATTCACATATTTACGCGTACGACGAGTTTCATATTGCTTCAGAAAACGGTCCCACACACATATATCGCTGTTTCTGAACGCATTGCGCTATAATGCAGCTGTGTATATATGTAATAGTCACGAAAAGTATAAATTATGTAAGCATAACAATGTATTACCTTCACCTATAACAAATTTCCCTAGTGAGAATTTTATAAGTATAGACCGACAGACAGGAATTGATATAAAAATTAAATTATGCTACTCATCGGCCTCGGGCGTTGGTCCGACGCGTTGCCATCGTACCGAGCCGGCGACCAACTGGTGGGTCGGGAGTCAGTCTGACAGAGAGGTTGGCAAGACGCCCTCTGCCGACTGCCCGCCGGTAAAGGCGGCGGCCGTTGTCATACCGACCTCTCGCCAACCTTCGCTGGCCAATATAGTCGTTTGACGATCATTTCCCGACGATCGGCCAAGCAGCGGCAGTTGGCCAAGGTTGCTTGGGGAACTCTTTTCAAACTGCAAAGCTATATCTTTCCTGCGTGGTACGGCGGCAGCATATAACGGTGGTGCGAAAGATACGTACGCACTGAAGCTGTATGCGTAATTCTCTTTTTGAATTCACGGCGCATTCACGGAGAACTTTTAAGAGTTAAAATGAGTGGTTTTGTTCTGTCGTCGCCCGTTACGGTGGTTTTCAGTGTCTAAAGAGCGCAGAAGCGAACTTTACAACGTGTACAATGAAATCGTTGTGTACTTTACGAACTGTATAAACAGTGTGACTTAGTGTACAAGATCTGTGCAGGTCGCTACTGCCTGAAAAACGCAACGGGAGCGGCTATTTAACGCTATCTTAGAGAGGAGCGGACTGCACGCACCGACATTTTTCATATTCGGGCAGTCAACTCTTGGAGCCAAGTGACTGATGACACCTTAACTGTGACATCACCACCTTGAGACATTACTGTCGATGTGTTCGCAAAAATCATAACCTAGGCAAGCAGTTCGTCACAATACGACAGCCGCCGTACAAATTACAACGCCGCATTGCAGTCAACTGTATAGTAGCAGACGATGGATGATTGGATGGATGGATGAATGAGGCTCAACCCGTTGAATCGGAAAGGTGGATTGATGTTATGAGCGTCCCCCATGGAACCGGGCGGTGGATTGCGCCACCGAGCCCTTGCTATTATACTGCTTAATGTCCTACCTAGGTTGAACAATAAAAAAAGAAGAAGATAACACTATGGGCTCCCACAACCAAATTTTATGGTCCCCTATTGTCGTTTCCCTACTTTTCTTCCACCAATCCTCCAATCGACTCTTACTAATCCTTATGGCGGACATCTTTACTTTTCCACTGCTCTCGCTAAACCAAGGGCTTCAAGGAGGCCAGTGGTGCCTAGATCAACCACTGGGTAAACGTCTTCACATTCTAATAAAACACGCTATGTAGTTTCCCTAGCTTTGAAGTTTGCCACCAGAGGGCCGAGTGGAGCGGACGCGCTTCGCATGGGCTGCTGCTTTTATCGCGAGTTATTGCGGTTAACCTTAAACAAACTTCACGATTTTGTGTCATTGAACTCAACAAGGCAATCGGCATCGAAAGTTGCCAGAATTACCGCGGTGAGTGCATTTGTTTACCTTGACACAGCGAGCAACGAGCACCTCGACATATTCCAACACGGATCTCCGAACGCCGCATGCACCCCAGGAGCGGGCCTGCGTGGCCTCGCGAGCACCGGGAATGGCAGGGGAAACGAACGGCAGTGCTCACGAAATGGAAATAGGAAACAATAGCCAAGACTCCACAGCAGTCCAGAGCAACATGGAATTCGATGGGAACAGCGGCAAGACGCTGAGTCAAGCTGGCCCATGGTTCCAAGCAATCAAGGCAAGAAAAAACAAGAAGGCGCCGAACGAGGACCGCATACAAGAGGGAGGAAAGCAAGGAAACCCCCAGAACCAGCAAGGAGGACTGAACGCGAGGAGCAACCCGAGAGTGGAAGCAAGCATGCAAGCCAACAGCAACCACCAACGGCAGCAAGATCAGGGAAGCCGAACCAACGGCAAGCCACCGCCGCGACTCGTGACGCCACCGCTGCCAGAGAATGATTACAAGGTGATATACCGACCAAGAACCGGCATGGGAAGCTGTCCAGCTGGCCGGACGAGAAGATCGCCGAAGGACTTGCAAGGGCAAGTGGTTCCCCTTTCACAGAATTTTACGCGAACGTAACCATCCAAACGCAGTGGCAGCAGAACCTGATAATTGCCAGCACCGCAGACGAGGACTACGCACTGAAGCTCGGTTCCATCAACGGCATCGAACTTGGGGCGGCCACATACGAGATGATGCCGTACATCAAACCGCTCCCAGGAACAGTACGTGGAGTCGTGCACGGTATCACTGCGTGTACGACGGAGAAACAACTTGCAGAACTACTGGCAGCCAGCAACTGTGGCATCCTGCATGCGAGGATGCTCGGAAAATCCACCTCAGCAGTTATCACCTTCGAAGGTCCGCACATCCCTTTCTATGTGAAGGTGGCCGGCTCGTACACACGTTGCCGCCCATACCGCAGATCGGTACAGTATTGCAAGGCCTGCGGAGAAATCAGCCACCGGCAGGACGTATGCCCCAACCCAGACAAACATATCTGCAACCGGTGCGGGGTGCAGAACCCACAAGCAGACCATGATTGCCAGTTGCAGTGCAAACTATGCGGACTACCTCACGAGACGGCAAGCAAGGAGTGCGAGAAAAGGCTCAAGCCAAGACCCCCACCCCTGTACGTGAGGGAGAGAAGTAAATCAAGAGGCCGACAACGTAACAAGGGATACAAGTTCAAGCTCCTCGGAATATGGAACAAGTAAACCACAGCAAGAACAGCAGAAGATCAGCTGGGCGGAAGTGATAGCCAGTTCCAAGTCGACAACCGACCGATTTCCCTCACTGCCGACACAAGAGCGAAATTCGAGACACGAGGAAACCATCTCCCTCAGAAGGCAGAACGCCGACCTGATGAAGCGGAATGAAGTGCTCATGAAGCGTCTAGAAGAGCAAGAAGGACGTCAAGAGGAACGAGACAGAAGAGCTCAGGCCAGGGAACAAGCCCTGGAGAGGAAGCTCCAACATCTCATTGACCAATTGCAAAAACAGCAGAAACCGACCACAACACCAACGCCGCCGAGGGAACATACTCCCCCTATAGGGGACCTAGAATCGGGAATAGAGTACAAGATGAACAAGGCCCGAACCGAAGACAAGGCCGAACTGAGAAATGAGTTCCGAGCCGAACTGGCTCAGGCCGTCGACACCATAACCAAATCTGTGGGAGCCACCGTCCAAGCAGCCGTACAAACGCTCCGCCAGATCACCCACATGGGCAACGAGCTCAGCCAACGCATCTCCATCCTAGAAAGGGACAAAGAGCAGGCAAGGAAAAAGCCAAAATACCCCATCAGAGAAGCCCAGAAGATGAACGAGACTCTGGGAAGCCAAGATGGAGAATAATATAGCAGAGAAGAAAGAAGCGACCGAAACCCTCAAAATTTGGCAGTGCAATAGCAGAGGAATAAATCGGAAACGGCAAAATTTACTTCACCTATGCACCCTACACCAACCTGACGTCATCGCGTAATAGGAAACAGAAACAAATAATATTACGATGCGCGGCTACAACGCACATTGCCCAAGGAAGGACCCGGAACGCCGTCCTCATCAAGAAGCATTACACGACGCAGCAGCACCAAATCAACCACAGAATCGAACACACTCTGATTGAGCTGGCTCCTCCCAAGAAAACCCTTCAGAGCCGCTACATCCTGAATGTAACAGTCCTCGGCGCGACACACTAAAGGACTTGGACAAGTTCCTGAGAGAAGTGAAGAAAGTCACCAACGGTTAAAAACTTCTCGTGGTGGGTGACTTTAACGCTCCACAAGTGGCAACCAACAAGAAGGGTATGGACGTGCACAACGCGGCACAACACCACCAGCTGACGTTGTGGACCGATCCTCTAATACCAACTAGAATCGGCTACAGTGTCTCCAGAGACACCAGCCTAGACCTGACCTTCTCCACTGGCTTAAGGCAAGGCGAGTGGCCGAGACTGGACGAGACTCTGGGCAGCGACCATCATATCATCCGGACCGAAATAATGCACCACAAACCTCCCGTGAGATTAGGTCAGGCCAAAATTACGGACTGGCCTGCTTTCCGGAAAGATGAACACCCCAGAAGCCTAGAGGACATCGAGGAGTGGACCAAGAATGTGATGGACTTGGTTACCGAGTACACAAAGACCATCCAACTCACTGCGGACAATCCCGAAGTCGACCCACACTTATTTCACTTCTGGAAGGCCAGGCGAGGACTTTTGAAGAGATGGAAGAAGCAGAAGAGAAACCGCGAACTCAAGATCCACATTGCCGCAGTCTCGCGGCAGGCGGAGGAGTATGCTGAAAAACTCGGACGTCAGAACTGGAATCAAGTGTGCGACCAGTTACAGGGAACCCTCAGCAACCGAAAGACCTGGGCCATTCTAAAGACCCTTCTGCCGAAGACGGAATCAAAAACTGTCACGGGGCAACACATACAAAGACTTATACACAACTTCCAGCGAACCGAAGAAGAAGTGCTCGAAGCCATCACCGGGAAATACATCGGAGATGAGCAACAACGGTAGACGCAGCCAGTCATTCACCCGGAGTACGAGGGGGAACCCAATCCGGATTTAGACCAACCTTTCACCAAGTCGGAGATCGTGGCAGTCTTAATAAATCTCACAAGAAACACGATGCCCGGCAGGGATAAAATTAACAAAACCATCCGTAACCTGAACGACAGGGTGACGGAGAGTTTACTAAAGTATATCAATGAAAGCTGGGAGACCGGCAGTATACCGGCTTCCTGGAAGCACGCGGACGTAACGATGATCCCGAAACCCGGCAAGCCCATCAACCTACAGAACCTGCGTCCGATCTCTCTCACGTCATGCGCAGGAAAACTCTTCGAGCACATGGTCCACAATTGTCTCTCGCCCTACCTGGAAGAAGGTGGGCACCTGCCGAACACTATGTTCGGTTTCCGGCCTAACCTCTCCACCCAGGACATTCTACTTCAGCTTAAAGAAGTCATCGACGGCCTCAGCACATGCCACAAGAGTGCCATCCTGGCACTCGACGTGAAGGGAGCCTTTGACAACGTCTCACACGAAGCAGTGCTAAACAGCCTACAACATACCAACTGCGGACAGCGGACATACAACTACGTCCGGGACTTCCTGACGGGTAGAACGGCGACCATAAGCCTGGGGAACCTCAAGACCAAGAAGTTCCAAATACCGCAGAAAGGAACCCCCAGGGGTCGGTGATCTCCCCGTTGCTGTTCAATATAGCGATGAGGGGATTGCCGAACCTCTTGGAGATCAGGGGTATCCGTCACGCAATGTATGCAGACGACGTGCACGGCATCGGTGGGCGAACAACAAGACGCCTTGCAGGAAGCCATCGACAGGACCGAGCATTATCTACACCGCTGCGGTCTTTCATGCGCGCCGGATAAGTTGGAGCTCCTGATCCTCAAAAAGAGGACAAGAGGGCAGCCTCCGCAGGAGACACCTGACCCAACGTTGACACTACATGGAGTCAACATACCCAAGGTGGACACACTCTGTATTCTGGGCCTCACTTTCCAGAAGGACGGTGCCGGTCTTGCCGCCATTAAAAAACTGCAAGCGACAGTTACCCAAGTCGCGCACTTGGTGCGAAGAGTGACAAACAAAAAGCACGGTCTGAAAGAGCAGGACACAATCAGATTAATACAAGCCCTGATAATCAGTAGAGTCACTTACGGCACCCCGTACCTGGATCTCAAGAACAGCGAGAGAGACAAATTTAACACCCTAATACGAAAGACCTACAAGCTGGCACTGGGGCTTCCACCGACGACGTCGACGGAGAAGCTACTCAGCCTGGGCATCCACAATACTTGGGAGGAACTAGTAGAGGCCCACAGGACGAGCCAGATAGAGCGCTTCAAGCTCACAGCACGGGTATGGACTAGCTAATAAGACTGGGCTACCCAGTCGAATATGAGTCCACAAAACAGCGGGTTCCTCTACCCCTGAGGGAGAAGATTACGGTGGCCAGCATTCCGAGAAACATGCACCCTGAATACCTCAGAGAAAGGAGGCGAGCGAGAGTGAAAGCTCTACGTAAGGCCTACGAAGGACCAAAACAAGGAGAAGTCCGATACACCGACGCGGCAAAGTACAAGAACAGAGCGGCCCACGCTATCAGCGTGATCAACGGCCAAGGACAAGAGGTAGCAGCGGCCTCGGTAAGCACTCCAGACATCGACTGCGCGGAAGAAACGGCGATAGCCCTGGCGGCCACTACGGGCCAGCGAGAGGAAGATCAAATCACAATCATCACCGACTAACAAACAGCATGTAGAAATTACCAAAAAGGCCGCATTTCCAAACAAGCCCTGAGCATCCTCGAAAAACGAGACAATTTTCCAGAACTGTACATTGTCTGGGCCCCGGGACACGAGTCCCTGGCGGGTAATGTAGCGGCTAATGCCGCTGCCCGAGATCACATTCTCCGGGCTATCCCACCAGGTTCACGAGTACCGGTAGACCAACAAGATAGCGTCCCGTAAAGATACGCCGATATCCTGAGCCACTACAGACTGGGTAGGAGGATCTATCCACCCCCGCATCCCAAGCTGACAAGAGAAGAGGCGGTGATCTTCCGAAAACTACAGACCGGCACATTCCCGCATGGCACCCTGCTACACGCCATGTATCCTACGAGCTATACTCACAAATGCACCTTCTGCTCTACGCCCAATACCCTCTACCACATGGTATGGGAATGTCAACAAAACCCATCGACACCGTCCATCACCGGACCAACCGTCGAGCAGTGGGAGGCCCAGCTGACAACCTCGAGCCCTGAAGACCAGCATCGTCTGGTCAGCAGGGTCAAGCTATCGGCTCAGGCCCACGGCATCCTGGACTAGGGACGCCGCCCACTTCGGACGATTTTACCGTCGGCTCATTTCTACTAATAAAGTTTATTCCTCATCCTCCTCCCTAGTTTAGGGCAGCAAGCACATGCTTCTCGTTCTTATATCTCGCTTTATAGGTGTGTGTTTTAAGGCATCCCGATCTCGCTTCGAAAAGTAATGAGCTTCCCTTTGAGTTATCATAAATTGTTTCTTTCCTGGTTTCGTTTTTGCCTCTTAAGTAGTTACTCATGGCAGGTTTATTTTCCATTGCCACCACACATGAGATTATTTCACCTCTCTGACTTTCCGCTTGACGTTCTTTGTTGCTGCAGTAGTTGTAATGCCCACCCTACAGGTTCCGCATACTTGCTGGTAAGCTTCCTAGTTATTTTTCTCCACTCTGAGTCTATGTTGTCTTGTACAGATACCTCAACACTCTCCCAGCCCAAACACTTTCTTCCATATTCCTCAGTCGTTCTTCATACTCAATTTTACTGCGAACTTCTCTCACTTCAAAACTGGTCCAGCCCACCCTGCACAGCTTCATTTGTAGTCTTTCCATGAGCGCCCAATGCGAGGCGACCCACTGACCTTTGGTTCCCATCGAGTCCTGATTGTACCCCTGATTTAAAGCAAACAACTGCATTTCCAAAAGTAAGTCCTGGAACCATTACAGCTTTCCACATACCTCGGAGCACCTCGTACCTATTGTATCCCCATGAGCGTCTTGCGCTGGAGGATGGATGGATGGATTTTATGAGCGTCCCCTTTGGATCGGGGCGGTGGGTTGTGCCACCAAGCTCTTGCTACTATACTGCCCACGGAGTAAGACATATAGGAGGTGAAACTCCCGTCAGCGCGAGCGAGCGCGGGCGACCAGATAAAGTCACAATTGTTGCATGCGCCGACGCTACCCTATGCAGTGGCGGCACCATGCGGCGCGTCGTAGAAGCCGCAGCGGAAAAAAAAAAAAAAAAACAGCAGCGCCCGACAGGCGGCTCGGCGGCTCCGGCAGCTCCGGCGCTCACTCCGGCGGCGCCCGCTCAAAGCAGACGACAAGCAGACGACACGGGTGTTTGCTTCAGCGGGCACGCCGTAATCGAACTGCGTAGGTGCGCGCACTCAAGAAAACTGTTTTGTTGTGTGTCCATCAAAAAAAGCAACACGTGTGGCAAACTTCCGCTAATCTTCCTCTTATCGCCAAGCAGCTAGGGCAACTAGTTTTCGCGAGTCTTAAAAAAAAATAAAAGGAACGGAAACACATGCACGGCGGCATCCTTCCTAAGCGCACCCCTGTGAGCACTAGAGCGAGAAACAAGCGGTCGCCCTTTGAGCGATTAGGAACGAGATAGCCATCAGTTTCGCAAGCGCAAAAAGCCGAAAACCGCCCGCCACGGAGCAAGATAGCCCTTTCTACAACCAGAAGCTACGTATCATCTTATAGCTGTCATGGAAAACGCGTTTTATTTTTTACTGTGCTCAAATGGCTGAAGCGTAGCAGCAGTTGCTCTTCGGGCTACAAGCGGTAAACAAGCGCGCGAGAGTGCCCTCAGTAGAAGTCAGGCGCGCGCGGCCGAACGGGAGCAACACGCTCGACCGGTTGCCCTGGCAACCGAAACGGCGGTAATTTCTTCCCATGCCGCCAGGTGCCGCCAGCATGAAAATATATCCGCGGGCTTGTGACCTTTTCTGGTCGCCGCAAACAGCGGAGTTTCCACTCCTATATTTCTTGCTCCGTGATACTGCCTAATAACCTACGTAGGCTAAACAATGAAAAAAGAAAAAAAAACACTATGAACTACCACGCCCAAATTTTCTGATCCCCTATTGCGAACTGTGCTTTTGTACGTCTCCGTCTTTTGTCGTTTCCCTACTTTTCTTCCACCAATCCTACAATCGCCTCTTGCTAATGTCTATTGCGGACATGTTTGCTTTACCACTGCTCCCGCTGAACCCAAGGGCTTCAAGGAGGCTAGTGGTGCCTAAAACGACCGCTGGGTAGACGTCTTCACATTCTAATAAAACTTGATCCGTCGTTTCCCTAGCTTTACCGCAGCAAGCACATGCTTCTTCTTCCTCCTTATATCCCGCTTTATTCGCAACTTTCACGTACGGTGGCGCCGTCGTGCGGCGGCGGCCGGAAACAATCGAAATATTATACTCGCCGCAGGCTGCCGCCCATTCGGGTAGCGTATTGGTGTTGTGTACGCTTTTCCTTCACTTTTGGTTGATGTTTTAACGCATTCAAAGCTCCCGTGGGATCCTGAAGGGCACTTAACATGCTCAGAATGAGCAGACATAGAATTAACCGTATTTGCTGCGTGCCGCAATGGGTGCCGAGCGCTAGTTATGCGGTAAGTGATGTGAGCCTTCACTCATTCCAACCGGCTGCGTCCATGAGGAAGAAATTGATTATTAAGCTGCGGATTGGCAAAGCTGTCACAGAAGCGATGAAGGTTTGCAGTGCGCACTTCATGCCGGAGGACTTTTTTTTTTTTAATACGGCAGATGAGTGACGATTCCGAGCACTTGAAATCGCGAATAGACGCACCTCCATAAAGACGCAGGCATAGCTTTATATTACGTGCAGGGAAAGAAATAATGCGCAATCTTAACTCAAATGTGTTGTAGGATGATTGATGCTTGCGTTCTTGCCACTCATTCCTTTGCGGCTACGTTGGAGCGCAAACATTCTCCGTGAAGCTTTGTACCTGCTTCAAACTTTCTTGTTCTCGTTCATGCATTCGTGCTGTGCAACGCCGGCTTGACATTCCACCATTTCCGAACAGAGAGATGAGCTTGTCATTTGTGAATCGAAGCAAAGTGACGCAGGCGTAGAGGGACCTGGAATTCGTACCTCGTCTGCCACTTCGATGCGCGGCCGCAACGTGTGCACAGGCACGCATGACTGCACTCGTAAGATGCCAAATCTTAGTCCAACAAACGTCAAACTACTGTGCAGTGTTCACGTAGCGAACCCTCAGCTGATCTGCGTGTATATAATTTTATAAAAATAAAAGCGAGCATTGCCGCGGACCGGTAAATGTCGGCTATGTATCGCTTGATCTGTCTATATAGGCAAGACGTGGTAGGACTCACGCAGGCTGTAAAACTACCGCAAGACTGTAGCTTGCGCAGCACGCATAAAGCGCAATAACTAAATTACAAGGGTGAACGGTTATCGTATTAGCTCGCAAAAGCGGTCAGATATGGTTTTTTGTTTACTTCTCGTGTTCAACATCCAGCTTCTCGAACACAGGCAGGGATAAATAGACAAGAAATTTTCGCACACAGAACGCTGCTTTAGGGCTGATTTTCACGCTGTCGATGTAAAGGACTTCGGTCGCGCGACACCAGGAAGATTTTTTTTTCTCGACACGGCGGCTTGTTCAAGCAGTCTGAGTAACAACTTGCAGAGAGCACCACACCGTACAAAAGCTCATGGTACCGTTCAAAGAGGTCAAATTAATAGAATAGCAAATATTAAGCACGGTCACTTAATAACACCGTCGCGGTAAAACTGAAACCATAGCTCATGTGGTTTGCTTCGAAGCAGCGAAGTTTGTATGCAAAGGCCTAACAGTCACGGACGTCGACGTGCACGCTTTTATGCCGCAGCACACAAGATGACCAGCGTTTAGGACTTCCTCGCCTTCAAGCAGGCTTCGAATCCTGCGTTCTGCTCGCCCAATATGAGCCATTACGCAGGCTAACGACAGCGGGCGTGTAAATTGAAGAGACATTTCAACATGACGACACGAAACAACATGTCACTGTGCAAGACGACCGCAGCACTGCACCGACTGCTCTATTCTTAATCTCTCGCACAGCCATGTTGGATTGAAGGTGGCGCCCCCTATAAGCCGTGAAAGTTGCGAATAGGGCGTGTTCTAAGGCATCCCGACCTCGCTTCGAAAAGTAATGAGCTTCCCTTCGAGTTATCATAAATGGTTTCTTTCCTGATTTCGTTTTTTCCTCTTAAGTAGTTACTCATGGCAGGTTTCTTTTCCATTGCCGCCACCCATGAGATTAATTCAGCCTCTCTGACTTTCCGCTTGACCTTCTTTGTTGCTGTGTTGCCCACCCTACAGGCCGCATACTTGCTGGTAAGCTCCCTAGTTCTTTTCCTCCACCCACGAAACACGCAAGCAGCTATTTGATGTCTAAAAGATGTCTTGAACGGCTAATTCAAAAGCCTAGTAGCTGTCTTGATCAAGGCATTTTGTAGCCGTGGACGTCTAGAAGTACTTCAGTAAGCCCTGCTAACGTTACGCTAAAAGTTGGCTAATGGACAGCTTGACAAGAACAACTGAAGACTTTTATTAGACATTCCCTCAAATTTTTGCGGCAGCTGTTACAGTAACACGACGTTTGCCCACAGTTACAATTTATTTTAAACGAGGCATGGACATCAGAGAAAAGTTTATATTGTCATATACAGTGATGCAGAGGTAGTTTTTCCAGATGTGAACCATGGGAATAGTGTAGTACAGCCTCATTGGTCAATATGTGCTTTTTAATTAGACCAATCAATTGAATGCCGCCTGTCAGAATTATTTTGCAAATAAAACAAGATCTGTATTGTATGCTGATATAATTCCAATGTTCACTCATTGACCTAAACAAGAACATCTCGGCGTGAAACACGTAATTAATGACAAAACTTCGCCCTGCTGGGTCTCCACCAAATTGAAATAGTTTATAGCAAAGAAAAATTTTGTCAGTGATGCTGCAGTTCAGGCAAAAATTACATCCTGGTTCCAGCTACAGGGGGCACAATAGCCACTGTGCTGCAATGAGTTAAGAAATAAAGGATAGTACACATCTGGAAAAACACTCTGCAAACCACTCTAACTAGCAATATAAATATATTTTTTCTGATGTCCATGCTTCATTTAAAAGTAAATTGTAACTCACTTTCTGGGTGCCTCTTGTAAGGTAACTCCACATGCTCGCACAGCATCACGCAGAAATAATGGCCAGTTCTTCGGCATACCATCCATTAGTAAATTCCTTGTACGTTGCATGTTGCCAGAACTGAAAGATAAATCATAATATGCTGTTATTTTTTTTTCATAAACTGCACGATGAGCTTTTCATGCATAAAAGGTGATTGCAAGCGAAAATGCAGCAAGACTTCAGCTTCACACCATGTCACATACTCATACTTTATTACCTAATAAATTAGAAAAGATGCAGAAAGTGTAATTAACAAGAGTGATTAATAGCAGCAAAGGTGATCAGGGATAAATCTCGAAGATGATTGCCGCCGCTGCCAGAGTAGGCCAGCCTTCGTAGGAGAGCACTGGCTGCCCACAAAAGCTTGCTGTCACAGGCCACATGTGACGGTTCTTGTCGACATAGGCAAGCAATACCTGCACAGAATAGGGAAAAAAGGGCAAGGGAGGAAATGGGAATGTTGAAATTGGAACTTCAATTAGCAATATGTGCTAAGTAAGAAGTTTGGCTCACATTAAAAATAAATTTAAGCACTCCTTTCTCTTAAATTACAGGTATCTTAAGGTATGTATGCGATTATGTTTAAAATGACTAGTATATTTCCTATCATAAGAAACCAACAAACACTGACACCAAGGACAACATAGGGGAAATTACTTGTGCTTAATAAATTAAATAAAGAAACGATAAGTTAATGGAAATTAAAGCTGATGAAAAAACACCTTGCCGCAGATGGGAACCGAACCCACAACCTTCGCATTTCGCGTGCTATGCTCTACCAATTGAGCTACTGCGGCGTCGTTTCCCCATCCACTTTCTTGGGTATTTATGCGTCCTAGCAGAACCCTGGGAGTGTTAGCTAGCGCCACAACTCAGAGATCTTGTTCCTGGCATATAGTCATTAAGTTGCATAGCAGAGTCAAAGTCAACCTTTAAATTATTGTATGGTGTTTTGTGGCTAAAAAGCCACTTATCAACCTGTCAAACAAGTCTGAGAAGCTTCCTGCAAAATATGATCAGTTTAAAACAGTAATTCACTGTGCAGGTAAATGATGTACTAACTTAATTAAAAAGTTATATAGCGTTTCATATTGTTCAACTAAAAGCAAGTTTGGGGCATTTTGCGCTGCCTAGCTGTTGCCTTTCTTTCAAACTTAAACATGACACAGTACAGAGTAAGCAGGTAGCATGCAAAGGACTGGTGATAAAGTAGTGTTCCAAAGCAACACTCCTAGCTGGATCAATCACTTTTGTTCATATATTTTCATGTGACCCTAATTGGCTTAGGGCAATACCTCACACAAATGACTCAACACCTTGGATGATGCGTCATACAAAATTGAAAGTATCTCATGATGTAATCAAACGATAACATTGCCCACTGACTTGGAAGTGTTAACATGCTGTTTGCGTGAGAAAGTGCAAAGCGATTCGTATAGGTGGCAAAGTCATCAGTGCATCTATAGCCTCAGGTAATTCTGAGCATCTATGTTGACTTGCAACTGAGAAGCCACTGCACACAAAAAGGTGTATTCAAGTAATGGTCCATGGTGAATAATTCCCCGCCTAGTGAAAAGGCAAATGTGGCAGGCTAATGGGCCAGGGCAAATATACTGCTAAATTCTGATACCTCCAATGAGATTATTGAAATAAGTGATAAAATACAGGACAGGTAAAATTGCAGTTATGACAAAATTTTAAAAGCACCTCTGCAAACTGCTGGAACCTTCAGCATCATGCCTGTTCTACACGCACATATGTTGCAGCGCAATCTATATCTCAGACGCTGGCGCCTCCACAAATCATTTTGTGATCTCCTCACAACAAGGTTAAAAAACAGTCCGGCACAAGCTACTTGATGTAATTCATTTTGCAAGCGCCAGCCAATTGCTGAGGGCGGTAGAGCGAAATTGAAGTTTGTCCTTGTATAGAAGCCTCGGCCCATGTTTTATCAATTGTAGCGGCAAAGCACACCTTTTACAGCACACATAAATCTTAAATCAGACTGCTTGCTGATGCTGTACAGTAAGTTCCTATAAAGAAACTAAATCACACAGAAAACATTTAGAATACCAAGCTAATGAAATACTAGCTTGAATCTATTTGTGCATTAGGGAAGCAAGGTGTTGTACACTGTTGTAGAAAATTTTTACTCATGTATGGAATACTCGTATGACACAGCAGAGTTAATTTGTGAGTTCCTACATAGCAATGACTACCTACAGGTAAATTTTGTAAGGCTTAGGGAAACTAATTATTAGCAGAACTGTGTATGTACACTGGCACTGAGAAATTGGTTATAATAGTGGCAGCTTATAATGGACCAGTGCAAAAAAATGCCCGTTTGTGAGACACCAACTAGCTATTCTACCACGAAGCGCTCGCTGGCCTTAACCCATATAAAAAGCACTGGGAGGACCAGAGAGGGTACAGTACATTGGCTTACACTGATCATGATGAGGTCCCGTCATCCAGCTAGCGCCAAGATACAAGAAGGATGTCCAGCCGTCTATTGAGTGTTCGGTACAAAATAAGATAGCATGAAGTCAGTTGAAAGGCAGATTTGCAATTACAAATAGGGTGACCCAGTCACAGTCATTCATTAATAAATGCCAAGCTGTCGTGATTTCACTCGCAGATGAAGCACCTACTAGGTTAAAGGTTTTGCTGCTTATTAAGAACAAAACACAAGTGAAATTTGTACATCAGCAGACGATTTAATTTGGAATTGTATAGATGAAGTAAACATTGCAGTTATATCTTTTGTTTTGCTATAAAATGGGAACGCTACAAACTGCATAGTCACTGACACACACGCGCACACACGTAAGAAAAAAGGACACAAAATAGGGCGAGTTCAGTCTGGTTCAGCATTACAGCCAGCGCGTCGTCTTCGAATGCACTCCTTTCGGTTGGTTCGTGCTACGTTAACCACAAAGACTAACAAGCAGGGCAAAGTTCTGACTGGTGTTGCGGAAGTTGTGGAGCGCGGTAGTGCTGAACACAAGCAGAACCCTTGTATAAAAGTGATGACGAAAACTCGCAGGGCAGAAGAGCCCATATATCAAGAATTGTCGCGGGTAACACCTAAAAATATTCACATTGCTGACGAAAAACGAAGTGCAATGTATTTTACTTACCGGAAAAAGTGTTATCCGAACGTGCGACGTACAAAGACGCACCGACACACGAAGGCGGCGAACGCAGATCCCGCCATTGTGGTAGTAAGCCGTCGGCGAAAACACGCAATACAGCCGATGTCCCGAAGCACTGATGCAAAACACACGGCAAACAGCATCAGCACAGCTAAATGACTCCAGTTAATATCCAGTATAAATGTACAGAACGGCTTAGAATGACGCACAACTGGATAACGAACCCACGACCGAGACATAGCGGGCGGCAGTGGCCGTTTTTTCAAACTTCCTGCCTGCCAGTGTTTCCAGCACAGAATGAGATGTCCGACAAATTTGGATTATGCCGCCGAAGTAATCGCAGCGCGGTGTCTCTGTGACACCGCTGTGCAACACCGGCGTTTCGCTCCTGCTGCTGTCAATACCTGCTGCGCGAGCATAGAATGGTTTCCAGGCGTCGTGTGCGCGCCCCGTATGGGAAACAATAACACGCCCTTGTTTGTTGAAGTTCTGGTGTGAAATTATTTAATATTAAAGCAAATTAACTTATGTTGCTTCCAACGAGTTCGATTTGTCTGTGGCGTCTTTTATTCGCTAAAGCCGACGGCCGACGGTAGCCGCACATTTAACACGTCGTTTGGCATATTATGCACTTTTAGACAAAAAGATCGAGAAAAGTTCTTGAGTTAGACATTCTGAATGCGTTTACCAAAACAGACTCTAGTGACACCAGTAGTGGGTTTTGCTGCAGATAGAATATATACTAGCATATTCCAAGTGCTGAGGTTATGTTTAGAAGAAATTCTATTTTCAGTCGTATCCTAGACCAAGACGTCTATAGCCGTTTGTAGCCGTTTCAAGAAGTTTTTAAGAGGTTCTGTGTTTCGTTGGCACTGTGAATCAATGTATTTGCTGTACAGATACCTGAACTCTCTACTAGCCCATTTACTTTCTTCCATATTCCTCAGCCGTTCTTCATACTCAATTTTACTGTGAGCTTCCCTCACATCAAAACTAGTCCAGCCCATATCACCCTGCACAGCTTCATTTGTTTGAGGTATAGTAGCGGCGCCTGGTGGCGGCGCGCAAAACGTTATCTGGGTAGTACCAGCTTGGGTAGTATATTGAGCCTTGGCTATGGCGAAGCACGTTTCTAGCCCGAGTTTTTCGTCGATTCGCGCTTCTTTCTACCTTATTGAGAGTGCGAAAAAGCCCGTCACTCCTCACAGACCACGCAGGCCAGGCTGAGAGCTCGCCGCAGCCTATAGTTTAACGAAAACTGACTCTCAGTGAGACGTAATCCTGGAAGCAGAAGGAATCGGCGACGCCGATCCAGAGAGACCTAACTCAGCCTCGAAAAAGCATCACCGTCGTTACTGCTGCGTCGTGGGCTGCCACGGATAAGAAGGCCTGAATCCCAACATCAGATTCTACCGTTTTCCTTCAAGGCCTCACGAAGCGGAGCGTCGGGCGCGCTGGATAGCTGCAGTTCGTCGCGCTGGGTTAGCGAAACTTCGCGCCATGCAGACTGCTTCGCCTGTCTTGAAGCTTGCTTGAGTATCTGCGTTCTAAATTTCGGTCTTTTGCACCTACAGTTCCGACGGCAGACCGACATAGCAGCAGGAATGTCTGGTGATTCATGATTCGAGACCCGGCCACAGCGACAATTAACAATTCGACTGGTGCGAATGGGTGAAGTGACCAGGTGTGTGCAAATGATCACAAATGGTCGGGCTGATTCGGTGACAATTCACTACCCCGCTACGAGCAGCACAGGTTAGAGAGTTAAATGTGCACATCCTTGACCTCAAGCCAGTACGTTGAGGCAGCGCAGGAAGGTAGTATTGATTGCAGCACATCAATGTTCGAGCGCTGTCAATAAAAGCTACATCAAGCGAGCAACGCACGAGCTCGCGCTGCAGCGCGATTCGCACGTACACCCTTTCAATTTTTTAGCACGCGAGCGTCGACCGCACGACGTGTCACTGGCCTTGCAGCGGTGAGGGGTACTCTTGAAGCGAATAGAGTGACAGTACACATTCGAACTAGAATTCGCCTTGCACGACCGCACATACAGTTGCCAATCCCGCCGTCAGTCGCCACTACAAGGCCGCTGACAGGCCTTACGGTCGACGCTCGCGTGCTATTGTTAAAAAATTGCAAGGGTGTACGTTACTGCGAGCTCACATGCATTGCATCAGTTATTTATCAGTTGACAAAGGGAAAGATGACCGTTACTACATTGCAGGCATAACTACTTGTCCAGAGGCATGCAGTCAACAAAGATTGCAGGAGGCCCGTCGTTTCGCGGCATGTCGAAAGACCGCTGCCGTCGTGCGCTCGAGCAGTTCCGTACGCATGATGTCTGCTTATCGCTGCTGTGAATTCATTGATAGGAAGCATTTCCTCGCGTTTGTGCGCCTGAATCTAGCAGCGTGCAAACCTTACCTGAACTTCAACTTCGTACGCGACTCGCTGCTTTACTTGGCATTGACACCGCGCTAAACCTCCGCCGCTTATTTCTTGAACGGCGTACACGTATTCGGCGTTGCATAATTTATTGCCTCTACGCAGCGTGCCACTCCTGAAAAAATCTTCGGTGCCCGATATTCGCTGCAAGCTGTGGTACAACAAAGCCGAAAGTGGCGGGCCCATATTGTAAACGCGCTTTCCGAAGCTGTCGACCGAGCTTGGTACTACCCAGTTCAGGACAGAGGGCGCATTTTAGCGCCATTTTCGCAGCGCCCCGTGGGCAATGCAAGAGCCCCATAGAGCTCTGTACTTCGTTATGGCTGCCCCGTTTCTCTTCCCCTTCACTGTTATTGTTTTTTCCTGCGTTTCCATATATCTATTGTCTTCGTTTATCCATATACCATGGTATTTATATTCTGTTACCCGAGGTATTTCATGGCCCTGTACATCCACTGTCTGTTCATTTTTTTCATTGAATGTCATAACACTTTCTAACACTAAATTTCAAACCTAAATTGTTGCCTTCCTGTCCACAGATATTAGCCAGACGTTGCAAATCGCTTTGCTTGTTACTAGTAACACAATGTCGTCCGCATAAAATAAACCTGGAAGCTGCTGCTCTACTACTGTACCCGCAGGCCTGTTGGTATGAGAGATTAAAGCCGATATTACTTCCTTCTAGCGCCCTCCATCCTCACCATGTACATCATAAACAGCAGTGGGGATAAAAGACACCCCAGCCTCAGTCCCTTCCCATTGAACGCAAACGGTATTTTCTAGGTAAATGTCTCTCAAAAGCTGTAGGCAATCGTCACCTAAGCCTTTGCGTTCCAGAATATCCGACAAAATGTTGAGGTCTACGTTGGCATAGGCTCCTGTAATGTATAAAAAGGCCACATATAACGGTCTGCTTTCTACATTTGATAGTTCAGTACACTGAGTAGGAACAAATAAGTTATTATCCAAACGCCTACCTAAAGCCATCTGATGTTCTCCCAAAATGCCATTATTCTCTGTCCATGCTTGCAACTTTAATGTGATTGCCTGCACTGCTAGCCTGTATATTACCAATGTAATGGTCAATGGTCTATACCAGTGAATTCTATCTTTCTCCCCCTTATCTTTATAAATGAAATTCATTCTACTTTGTCGCCAACTGTCTGGAATTCGTCCATCTTTTAAAGTGTTTTCCACTGCTTTCACCAGAGCTTCCTTACTTTTTGGTCCTAGTTCATTGATCAGCCTAACGGGAATCTCGTCTAGCCCTGTGGCTGTGCGCTTAGGAATTTTCTCTTCGGCTTTCTTCCAGTTGAAATTTGTCAGCACCAGCTTCTTTTCCATCTGGGTCTCTTTCATGCTCTTTTTTCTTCAAGTACAACCTCGTCATTGCCTTGGAAAGAGTCGGCTGTTATTTTTCGGATGTAATTTATTGCAGCTTCTACTTCCAGTCTGTTTTCATCTTCGTCTAGGATATGTTGGTGCATTGTTGTTGACTTCCTGCCTAATGATTTTATGTGGTTCCAAAATAATCCAGGTGCGGCCTTCTTTTTCTCACGTATTTCTGACAACCAACGTTCACTTTCACCTTTTAATTTTGCTTGCACCAGTATTTCAACCATAGATATTTCTCCCGGTATATTTCCCATTTACTGGTTACTTCACCCTGTGGCAATGGCGCCTCCTTTGCCTGCCTGTGTTCTCGGGATGCTTTCTGTCGCTCGGCGATCGCTTCTCGTATCTCCCTGTTCCACCAGCTTTTCGGCTTCTTTTCATCCGTTCCAACAAACATGTTGTTTCTCTTTCCGTGTTTCTGCCGTTATTGCACTTATAAGCTCATTATATTCCCACTTATTATTTGGCCATTTGCCAAGTTCTTCCTCTACTCTAGTGACTATATTTATTATTTGTTCAGCGTTCAAATTTGGACTGGCCATTTTGCACTCCTTGCTCACTTTCCCAACTACTTATCCCATTTTCAAAATTATGCATTTATGGTCACTCCCTATGCTGCTATACTCTTCCTCATCAATGACCATTTCTCTCAACTTATCATGAATTCCTGTGATTCCACGTGATCTGCCCTTCACACTTGAGCCCTGTATTCACGATAACGATGTTATATTGCTCACAAAGGTCTAGCATTGACTTCCCGTTGTTGTTGGTATAGCCATCTAAATCTTGTATGTGGGCATTCATTTCACCTAATAGGATAATTTCAGCACCATTCTCAAAACCCTTAATATCAGCGCTTATGCATTCCACTAACTCTTTATTCTTCTCCGTCCAATTTTTTCCGGTCCACAAATACATAACGCCGAGTCAAGTTTTTTTCCACTCATTGTAACTGATAACCAAAGATGCTCTTGACATTTTGAATTTACTCTTTTCCATTCGGCTCCATGATGGATGAGCATTCCGACTCCCCCTCCCTTTCTTTCCGACTTAATTCTGTTGCACCCTTCCCAAACATAATTCTCAATCACTGGCGCCTCTTCCGAGTCTCTAAGGTGCGTTTCTGTAACCACATACACCCCTATTTGTTCGCTATTTAACTGCTCCTCAATCTCTGCCCACTTTTCCTTTCTTCTGCCGCCCTGCATGTTTATGTAGCCTATTGCATGGCGAGCTCTCTTTCTTGCTTTCCTCCTTTTTCTGTTATCGACGGCGATGCCCTTCTGATGTTCCCCTAGGGGACCTTCTTCATTACTACCTACTCTAGCCTCCTGAGCGCCCGCGGGCCCCCTAAAAAAGCGACAGCGCGACCACCAAGTCGCCAGCCCCCTTCTCGTGCCATCCTGTAATTTAAGTGGATCCCGTCTCGTTTAAAACCACCACACCTTCTCACTTCCCAGTTTACTTCGACAACCTCGAAGCCTTTCTCTCGGCTCATTTTCCATATTGCCTCATTAGCAGACATTACGGCTCTTTGTACGTGACTGTCGCATACAGGCACCTCCGGCACCGTGCACACCACGATCTGCACCTGAGGGGATAGCTCGCGCAAGTCGTCCACCCCCTTCGCCAAGCGCTGGGCTAGTCCTGTCTCTTTCCTGTTTAGGACGTCATTTAGCCCACCTGCTACTACGACAAGGTTGCGCACGTGGGCATTTTCCGTGAGCTTTTCTTTTGCTCGCTCCATGACAGAACTCACTGTCCGCCCAGGAAATGTCCCTACCGCCACTCTTTTGTCGCCTTTCCCCTCTCCACAATTGCTTTTGAGCACCCAGCCATGTTTGAGTCGCCAGCTCCCATCACGCTCCATCACGCCATCATGCTCCCTATTTAGCTCATTTTGAGCTCATCCACCTGTTTGAGAAGCTCTTCCTGGAAAGCCTCCATTTTCTGCAGCCTAGTATCGACATCACAGTGTGTGCCGGTTGACTCATTTCCCTCTCCATTCTCATCCGTCCCCTCACGGCCTTGAGTGACCCCCCGCGCACTGCCTGCTTTGCCGGCTTTCTTGCCATGTATTGCACGGCTTTTTCTGATGCAAATACTTTAATACTATAATAATGCAGATCACGTGCCTTTTAGCAAAACCGATACGCACAGGATCCAAATGCTCAAAATGTCTCAAAGCAACTCTCACCACTGTTCCAAAAGCAATGAATGCCGCGGAGACCCAAGGTATGACACGCTCTCGGACGCGCTCAAACACGCGGCCACGCTCTCACTTTTCTACCAGAACACGCACAGTAGAACCACTAATAGCTATTAGTCTTGCCACCTCCAAGCTACCATTTAAAGGCTACAAACACTCAACGTCCCATCCGGCATAGAGTTTCCTACAAAAATTACTAGAGGGAACTCTGGCGCTGCAGTCGTTGTCCTACCATGGGAATGATAGGAAGTACATGGATTTGTCTGATCTTCATGCTTGTGGATTCAGACGTTCTTGTGGCTTTGTATATTACGCTATATAAATCTTATTGTCGTATATTTCAGAGCAATCTATATTCTTCGAAGTGCAGAAGACGCCGGGAACGCGTACAATTGCTATTAATTGCAACGATTGAGCTTGTCCAGGTGGCCAAATCAAAACGCGCCAAGCGTCTCAAGGCACCGGCATGCCCGCGATAAATTCATAAGGGCGTTTCATTCGCTTGTCGATACATGCGTCCGTGGCTTAATGGTTTCAATATCAGGCTTCTGTGCTAGAGTCCCTGTGTTCGAATACTGCCGTCGGTCAGTTTTAATGGCGTTTAGTTAATTATTTATTGCGCAATATACTGTTTAAAATGACGACTTCACAAAGTCACAAAGCCATTTGAAGCCAAAAGAACGAAGTTTAGGCAAATCCATGTATTTCCCATAATTCCCATGCTGGGACAACCGCTCCCATTGCAGCCCCCGCAGACACTAGCGCCAGAGTTCCCTCTAGTAATTTTTGTAGGAAACTCTATGCCATCCGGCAATCGAGCGGCGGCGGCGCGCGCCACCTAGCCTTGAATGGTACTATATGCATGCATACCTATGTATTTACTCCTTTTGCGTTGATATTATCCACCAATCTGATAGCCTCCGTTTAGTTATTTCAACCTGTTCAAAGTCTATTTTACCTTTACTGTCCTTAAAACCCAAGGCTTTGAATAGTTTCCCGTTACATTAAACTGCAGGGTGAATTCGTTTACAAGAAAGTATCAAGTGTTCAGCCGTTTCCTCCTCCTCTCCACACGCCTCGCCCAACAAGTCTATCTCCTGGTATCTGGCTCGGTACGTTTTAGTCCGCAGTACACCTGTCCTGGCCTCAAACAACAATGAGCTTCCCTTTAAGTTATCGTAAATATTTTCTTTGGCTATTTCTTGCTTAAACGTCGTGTATGTCTCTAATGCCGCTTTAGTTTGAGTCTCTGTTTTCCACATACTCCTGTATGTCTCCTAAACCTTTTTTTGACAGATTATTCCTTACCTGTCCCCCCACTGCTGCCCGAGTATTTGCTTGACAATTTTTTAGTTCGCTTCCTCCACCTTGTGTCAACATTCCTCGTGTATAAATAACTGAAAACCGCATTTCTCCCATTTTTCTCAATCGTTCCTCAAATGCTATCTTGCTACTAGCCTCTCTGCCCTCGAAAGAAGACCATCCCATATCCCCCTGCACCCCAAGATTTGGTGTCTTGCCATGTGCTCCCAGAGCGAGCCTACACACACCACGTTGCCTAGTTTCCAACTGTGCCCGGGTCTCTGCTCTCATACATAGAACTGCGATTGCGAAAGTCAGGGCCGGAACCATTACCCCCTTCCATATTCTTCGTACTACCTCGTACCTATTGTATCCATAGTGCCCTACTCTACATAATCGCTGCACTTCTGTTGCCTTTAGTCATTAGATATTTTTCGTGCTCTCTCAGATACTCAATTCCGTTGTTTATCGACACCCCAAGAAACTTGTACTTATCGACTATCTCAAGCGTGGCCTCCTGTATCCTATGCTCGCCGCATTAAGTGTTATCATTAAAAATCAAGACTGCTGATTTTTCTTTGCTAAACTTCAAGCCTAATCTGTCTCCTTCTATACCACATATGTCCATCAATCCCTGCAGATCTTCTGTATTGTGAGCCATTAATACAATATCATCCGCATACATCAGTCCTGGTAATGACTGTTCAATCAATTTTCCTTGTTTGAAAAATGATAGGTTGAAGCCGAGTCCGCTTTGCTGTATTTTGGCCTCTAATCCTTGTAGGTACAGCATAAACAACATTGGTGACATAGGACACCCCTGCCTAAGCCCTCGCCGAATCATTACAGGCTCCGAAACCTGAGTTTCCTGGTTGCAATTATAGATATCGTTTAAGAAATTGGTTACTCCATCTTGCACTCCTAAAGATTCCAGAATGCCCCACAAGCCCTCGATCTTGAAATACATTGTCATAGGTTCCCTTTATATCCAAAAAAAGCCAGCCATAGGGGTCTGTGTTCCTTTTCAGCTATTTCAATGCGCTGTGCCAGTGAGAACAGATTGTCTTCTAGCTGCCTGTGCTTCCAGCACCCATTTTGTAGCTCTCCAAGCACCCCCTGGTTTTCTACCCATACTTGCAGTCTGTCCTTTATAATCGGCATAACCACCCTGTAAACCACTGATGTCACTGTTATAGGCCGTTAGTTATTTGTCAGCTTTGTCCCCCTTTCCTTTACATTCAATTCTTTATTCAACATCATCATCATGAGGATGTTGGGTGCGTCGACAAAAAGCCAGACGAAAGGCTTGACAGAGGTCAACGCACCCTTGAGAACGCATCATTCTCATCCTACTTAGCCTCCATTCGTCAGGTACTTTACCATTGTTAGGATTGGAGCTCAATCCCATCGCTCGTAACCCGTTCTCAAGATTGGAGTCCGGCATGAATGCGAAGGTAGCTGGCCCATGCCGTCGTCCAACTTATCCACGCTGAGGACGTTGATGAAGGGAAGGACTGCTTCTCATCGAGAACGAGGAATACGGGTTTATTTACAGTATTTACATGCAGTTTATCACTATAGCATGACTTCGAGAGAAAGTACGTCAGTCTAACACGACTGCTTGAGAAAGTGTCTCAGTCTAGCTGACTGCTTAAGAAAGTGTCCTGAGCACCCGCACAACAGCCGTTTATAAACACTCGGTCCTCCCCCGATTCCAAGGTGGCGGAAACGTTCGTCCAGTCATCGTAAACACGCCGCCTCTCCGTGGGACGGTTTACACACACACACGCACACACACACACAGGTGCACGGTCCGGAGCCGACGTCAGAGGGGCTTCGTAGAACGCGGAGCCGACCCGCGCAGTGCGCCCGGGTAGCCTTTGTCTTGCGTCTTAGTCGGCGCGTGGGAAGGGGTGTCCGACGACGTCTCCGCGGCAACTCCCCCACTCATAGCAGATCAGGTCCGCGTTGGGGAGTTCGGTAACAATAGTTGGCCCGCCGAACTCATTCAGTCACAACGGCGACGAGGCTAGAGCGTGACGACAAGTAAAGTTGCCGCCACTGTCGAAACTGGCCGGCAAAACTTGCACTGCAGCTGGCCATTCTTAAAACCATCCATTAACATTTTGCTCACCACCTCCCTTAATGCTTTCTTAGATTTCGGGCCCCATTTCTTTATTAACATAATTGGAATACCATCCGGGCCTGCCGATGTGCTTCTTGGTACCCTCTTCTCGGCCATTTGCCACTCTCTTTGTCCAAGCGAAAGCAGTGGATTGACCGGGCTATATCCCTCTCCGACATACTGCATGTACCATTTCTCCGTTCTGTAAATTTTCCCCTCATCATGGTTTCTATATGCTCCATTGCCTCCTCTCCTTCTAACCGATTACCTTGAGCCGTTACTATATACCTATGCTCTAGGCTTGTCCTATTACCCAAGGAGTTCAGATGTTGCCAGAATTTCCTAGCTGCCTGTTTATCTTTTTTATTGCTTACTTCTGACAGCCATTGGGACCCTTCTGTCTCGATTTTCTCGTTGATCAAATAGGATGCTTCCCTTCTGCATTTTATGTAGTTTACCCACTTTCTCTCTACTTATGCTTCAGGTTCTCCCTTACTTTTGGAATACCTGTGTTCCTTGGACGCTTCCTGACGTTTCCTTATAGCCTTCTTAACCTCTTCATTCCGCCAGCTCTTGAGTTTTTGTATCCCTTGCCCTGTTCTCCTGACTCGCACCTTACCAAGCTCACTCTCAAATAGTCTCGTTAACTTTGGGTAAGTCCAATCAGTTTCAGTACCCTCTGATATTTCCTCTTCAATTTGTTTGGCCGCTATTTCCACTTGCTCTTCTGAGTAAAAAAACCCATCTGGCTGTTCCTCACACCTCGTTCGTGCTTTAGTTTCCCTCTTAAAACTCAACTTGATGCGTTTGTGGTCGCTGCCTATACTTTTGGAGCCCTGTTAATCTATATTCATGGCTCCTAATTTATCGTATATCCTATGTGTCATTAAAGCATAATCTATTGTCGAGTGTCGACCCCCTACCTCCCATGTTAGCATCCCGTCACACTGCTCAGTAGAGTTACAGACAATTAAGTTATGCCTCTCACACATATCCAGCAGCATGTTACCTTTGAAGTCTGCGTACCCATCCATATCTTCAACATGCGCGTTCATGTCTCCTAAAACAATTATCTCACATCCTATTCCTAGCTCATTGATGTCCGCTGCTAGACAGTCCACCATTTTTTTTCCTCTTTAGCATTTGATCCTGTCCAAAGGTATACAAAGCCTAGAAGTGTTTTCTCCCCCGCTACTTTTCCTTTAAGCCATAAATGCTCCTTGAATTCCTGTTTGACCCTTCGCCAATTTGTATTTTTATGAATGAGTGAACCAATTCCCCCGCCCTTTCTGCTACCCTGCACTCTGTTGCAGTATTCCCATACATAATCAGGCTTACAGAGTGGTAGTTCCATGTCCCTAAGATGTGTCTCTACAAACCCATAAACCATTACAAGTTCTCCTGCCTTAGTTGCTCTTCGATTTCCTCCCATTTTAGCCTATTTCTGCCACCTTGCATGTTAATAAACCCTATGTCTGACTTAATTTGGCTCTGGTGCTTACTTCTATTGCCTCTCCTACAGTACCGATGCTTGCTTGTTTCTAGCTCCTGCCTCGAATCGTCCACACCTACACTGGTTCCTTCAGGGCTCTGGGTCCCCCTAAAAAAGCTGTTGCCTGGCTACCCATCCTGCCCCCTATCCTTTTGCCAGTGGCAGCACTGTAGTGAATGCCATCCCGCCCAAAGGCCGGGAGCCGGCTCCGTACACGTCCCTGTTGACCTCACGCTGTACCCGAGTCGTCGGCTCAGACTCCTAATGACCCGATTGGCCTCAACCACCCTCCTTTCTATCTGGTCAGTCTGGCCCTGGACCTCTGGGATAGTGCATATGGTCACATGCACCATCCCGGGGGCCTCTCTAAGCTTACGCAGCCCAGTCTCAATGTGCCTCTCAAGGTCCTGGCTTCTCCCATGAAGCACGTAATTGAGCCCAGCATGCATAATAGGGAGCTTTAGATTAGGGGACGCAAGCGGCTTGCGTACGCAAGAGCTAGGGGGCCACGGTACTGCGCATGCACAGGCAGCGGTCTGCGCATGCGCAGTACCGTGGCCCCCTAGCTCTTGCGTACGCAAGCCGCTTGCGTCCCCTAATCTAAAACTCTCCAATGACCAAGCTGTCGCCCTCCGTGCTGTCCCCTACCACTTCCCGCGTCTTGGTCATCGCTTCCGCCATGCCCTTCCCCGCTTGCACCTCCACCTGCACTCACCACATGGCACCACCACTCTCTCAAAAGTCCCTAAATGACTCTGTCCCTAGGCGCCTGACCAGGTCACGTGAGGGGTTTTTGTACGACATTCATAGACGCACGCCGAAACTGCGGTGGCACACACATGCGAGTAACCAGCGAAGTGAACAAGAGATGGCAGCGCCGGCGCTTGCATCGCGCTAGTGGATATCGCTGGCGCGCGCAACGCTATCGGTGATATTCGGACATTTCTCAGCCAGCCGAGTCGGGCTGAGTCGCTTGCGTTTCACGAGATAGCGATAACGTCGCCTAGAACGCGCGCGCATCAGTGCGCATCATTGCATTACCGTTACCGAAGTCATGTTAAAAGAAGTTCATAACGAACTTCGGAAATTGGGCCGTGAGGTCTAATCGGCCGCTTTTACCGGCTTTTGTGAAAATAAACATGCCTTACAAGGCCAGCTAACTGAACTGTTCTCATCAACCGCAGGTACCGGTCGCTGCTCAGTTCTTGCGTGTTTTTTAAAAAAGGTCACCTTTAACGCTGCCTTCTAATTTCTTTTCTCTGCTTGGGCTGCCAGGGGCTTTCAGACGGTCTTGCGAGCTACGTCTGGCGATACGAAAAAAAATGTACGCATACTCACTGCACTGCAAGAACACACTGGAGACACGTACGACACACCGACCCATTTGCGATCCATTTGGAGTTTATGAGCACAGACACATTCTCGCTTGAGGAATCGTCGTGCTTTATTGAACAAACTTCGGGTGGACGCACATCACTACGACAGCGCGCCGGCGCGCGGAGGCATGCAGGAAGAAGACGACGAACCTGCTGCTAGCCTGTCTGAGTAGCTCTGCCTACATTTATCGTTATTTTCGTTATTTTCTGCTAATATTACTGGTCAGAACGGTTCAAGACGTCTGTCGACTCGAAAAGGTACCTTCCGTGTCGGAGATCGCCGGGTGCTGCGCCACCCGCCGCCTCACAAGGTGCTAGAAGGAACCAAGCTGGCACCGACGAGCACCCCGCCATGACCTCCCAATGGCTGACACCGGGTCTGAAACGCCAGCTGGTTTGTACAAGCCAGCCTGACTGCAAGCGACAAGACACTGGCGAATCTGAAGACGAGTCAACTATCATCGAGGACGACAACGTGGCGAACCCATCAGACCTAAACATGGACGAGGGTGGATTCCGAATTGTGCGCCATCGTAAAGACACGGCGGAGGGCATTCTAGTGTTAATCACTGCAGCATCCGAAAGAGATGATTTAAGGCAAGTAAACCCTATTGTCCTGTATTCTGAGCTTGAAACGATTTTCGGTGGAGCACCAGTGAAGAGCCAATTCACAGCACAGGGAGCATTGCTCTTAGATGTAGAGACAGAAGGACAAGCCGACGTCCTTCTAGAGACCAAGAATATCGGCGGCATAGTCATATCTGCTCGTGTCCCACATGGTTATGTGAAGAACACGTGCATTGTTAGGGGAGTCCCTAAATGGTACTCGGATGAAGAGCTGCTCACCTACCTGAGACCTCAGGGAGTATTCCATGCAAGAAGAATCATCCGTCGGGTCCAAACCTCGTCATCTGAATGGGAGTCAAGGCGCACTAACTCGGTGGTTCTCACATTTGCTCCAAATTCTGAACGCCCGAAAAAGATCAACCTTGGTTTCACCAGACACGAGCTTTTCGACTACGCGGAGACACCACCACGCTGTTTTAAGTGTCAGCGCTTTGGACATATCGCTAAGTACTGTCGTGGGGAACAGAGGTGCAAGCACTGTGGGGGACCTCATGACTTTAAGACGTGTGCTAGTAAAGACAACTTTGCGTGTGCAAATTGCGGCGGTGATCATCCTGCTAGCTACGGTCGATGTCCTGCGCGGAGAGCTGCTCAGCGAAGAAATAAGTTGTTAGTTCTGGGTCCAAAGAGTGCAAGCGCACCATCGAACACGAAGAAGACGTCCAGAGCGCCACAACTAACTGGTTTAGAAACAGAGTACGCATCTCATTTCCCGCGTCTCACACCGATAAACGAAGTTAATGAGCCAACGCGAACGGTCACAGCTGCTGAGAAACCTGTTCGAAAAGAGTCCGAAAAACGCACCTATGCGGCCGCAGTAAACCGACCTCAAGTACCACTTGGCAACAGTCAGCAGGAAAACTGCCAGCATGTGATACGCGCTTTGTTCACGGCACTACGTTCCCACGTCGCGAAGATGCCTGCTAGTTCAACGAAGGATATGCTGGAAGCAGTGCTGGCTCTTGAGTCAGTAATACTCTGCTCTACTTCCACATACCCTCAGTAGCATAATGGCAATTTCTCGCCCACTTGGCCCATTCCGTCGTCCAAAAGTGCCCTTAATAATGCAATGGAACTGCGCCGGTATTTTACAGCGTCTTTCGGAACTCAGCCTTTTCCTTCGAGACATACCTATACCAATTCTAGCCCTTTCGGAGGCCGGTCTCCCAAATGGAAGGACGATACCAGGGTACATCAGACATGGAAATCTGTGTATACCATCATTTGCAAATGGAAGTGCGATGATATACATCAGGCGAGAAATACCTCACGTCACCTTACCAGTGCAAGACCTTTGTTCTACCTTCTTGGAAGTCGCCGCTGTGCAAGTGTGCCTAGGAAAACGACAACTCAGTGTGGTGTCGGTGTATATAAGTCCGCGCAGGAAGGTCTCCATGGAGGCGTTCATAAAGGACCTTTGCATTCTTTGCCCCTCTCCTATAATAATCTGTGGCGACATTAACGCACATCATTCGCTTTGGGGAGTTAAGACTGCAGAT
Organism: Dermacentor andersoni; assembly: GCF_023375885.2. Taxonomy (NCBI): domain Eukaryota; kingdom Metazoa; phylum Arthropoda; class Arachnida; order Ixodida; family Ixodidae; genus Dermacentor; species Dermacentor andersoni. Next base: position 125,963,263 of record NC_092822.1, read on the forward strand.
TCCCGAGGCAAGGAACTTGTCGCAGCCGCGGATGCTGCTGACTTATGTATCGCGAACGATGGCAAACCGACTTTCTTCAGACCACCAGATTCATGGAGTGCCATAGACCTCGTGATCCATTCTACAGACCTTGTCGTATCGTTAACAACTGCCCCACACAGGATGGGCAGTGACCACTTTCCGATCTTCACCAACATCACCGGATTTCACACTGCTGGGTGACAATTCTGTGCTGTGACCTGCTGGGACACATACAGAGAAGCGTTGGATGAATCCCCTGGTGAGCTGTTCGCAGATATGCTGCGGAGCAAAAGAGTGGCTACCTCAATGTTGAAACTGCCAGATCATTTCCCTACTCCTGATTTGAAACTAAAGAACCTCTGCGCGGCGCGTAGGAGAGCGGAGCGAAAACTAATGAGAAAAACGGGAAATCCATCTGCGAAAACTGAATACAACAGGATAAACGCTGTCATCCGTCGTCACACAAAAAGGTTAAGACGAGTTCAATGGGCTGCTTTCTGTGAGAGTTTATCGGCGTTTACTCCCATGACAAGGATATGGGGAGTAATGAATAGTCTACCCGGAAAGATTCGCCTACACAGGCCATTCGAAGCACTTGCTTTAAAGCAAGGAAAAGATTTGCAAACCCTTGCAGAAGATTTTGCAGACGTATACACATCTGGCAGATCAGCAGAAGTATCGAACCCTCTGTTGTCTGAAGCATTCGATACCATGGATACCCCGTTCACCTTTCGTGAGTTGGATTTGGCGCTTAGCAAATTAAGAAGACGCTGTGCTGTGGGTCCCGATTCGATCAGCAATCAGATGCTGAGAAATCTGCCATATGAACGAAAACGAGCCCTTCTGGACATATTTAATCACATCTGGAGCACAAGAGAGACCCCAGAAGCGTGGAAGACAGCATGGGTGGTGCCAGTGCTCAAGTCCGGAAAGGATCCTGCAAACCTCACCTCATATCGGCCAGTATCGCTAACATCATGCGTATCAAAGTTGATGGAAAGACTAATATGTACGAGGTTAACATGGTATCACGAGCAAGGAAATAGATTGCCATCATGTATGACCGGATTTCGTCCACGGTTGAGTGCCCAGGACAGTGTCTTGGATTTACTAAGCCATATCGAGCACCATCGCGTAGACGGCCTTTCCACACTCACCATCTTTATGGACGTTGCCAAGGCATACGACTGTGTGCTTCATACAGGCACCATCAACGGACTCCGAGCCATGGGCGTCTCGGGAAATGCTCTTCGATTCGTCCATGAATTTCTCAGCGATCGATGTGTCCAAGTTAAGCTCGGAAGTATAATGAGTGACAAGCGACGAATTTCCCTCGGCGTCCCTCAAGGAAGTGTCCCATCTCCCTTGCTTTTTAACGTTGCCATGGCCAGTTTTCCAGATGCCCTGAAAGTAGGTCGGACGGCAGTTAAAATGTCCATCTACGCAGATGACATCTGCATTTGGATCTCGGGGTACCAACACAAACGTTTGCCCGTATAGCCCAGGCCGCAATCTCCACTATCGATTGCCACTTATCGACGCTTGGCCTATCTTTATCAGCAGAAAAATCTGCCTTCATGCTTTTCCCGGGAGTGAGACGCAAGTCAACACGTCTGACGCTGAATATCAGAGGGCATTCAATTCTTCGTGCAACTCATGTTCGATTCCTGGGCGTCACCATCGACAACAAGCTACTATGGCGTGGTGCGGTCGAAAGTGTTGTGGCTGCATCAGTGCAAAGAGTCAACGCACTTCGTCTATTGGCAGGTGTACGTTGGGGAAACGATCCTATATCCATACTTAAACTGAACGCTGCACTGATAACAAGCCGCATTCTCTATCAGCTCCCTCTGATATCACCGTCATCGAGTCAATTCGAGCGCTTGGAGGCAGTGCACAGAAAGGGACTTCGCTTGGCGATGGGAGTTCCAACGGCGGCTTCAAACAAGAAAGTCACTAATGATGCAGAGTCTCTTCCACTCCGCCTCTTGGCATCTCAGGCCTTGCTGACGCAGCTATTAAGGCTGGGCGAGTCACGCGCAGGCACGGCGCTTCTCCGGCGGCTAAGAGCAAGAACTCGCTCACATTTCCATGCGGCGCTGAACACCTTCCGATTTTCAGGATTGGAATGGCCTAAACAAAGTCGCCTCGACCCGCCATGGTCTTTTCCGGACGTTACCTGCAGCCTCAATGTACCCCACCTACCGACGAAACACACCATTTCAACTGCCGAAGCAAAGTTTATTGTGCTGGACCACTTGAGCACTGTGTTTCAAAGCCATCTACAAGTGTACACAGACGGTTCGGTGTGCGCACAAACAGATAGCTGTGCAGCGGCATTCTGCATACCATCCCTTGATGTGTCATGGTCTGGCCGACTGGATCACGTAGTTTCCTCTACAACAGTAGAATGCGCCGCAATCACCACGGCTTTGCGGAAACCATGGGCCTTTTCTGCACGAGATGTCGTGGTGCTGACGGATTCCAAGTCAGCATTACAGAGATTATATCGAGGCCTACCTCTAGAGAAATTTACAAGGCAGTCTCTGGCACTGATTGACGACCTAGCGAGCAAAGGATTTAACATAAGGTTTTAGTGTATTCCATGACACGTAGGAATTGATGGAAACGAGGAAGCTGACATCTTGCACGCCTAGCGCTGACATGTGTCCCAAAAGCGAAAACTCCAAAAGCTTTTCAAAACCCTAAGGGTGCAATCCGCCTTCACTTTAGAGAGATGCACAAGAATCCACACGAATCCTGTGTGACTCATGGATTTACACGCGAACAAGCGACGCTTTCATACCGCATCAGGACCGACTCCGCGTACACCCCAGCTTGGTTATTCAAGACTGGGCTTCGCGCTTCCCCACTCTGTGTTTTCTGTGGTGACATTGGCGACATCGAACATTTCATTTGGCTATGCCTGCAGTTTGACACAAAAAGAAAAGCGACGGTCGACATCCTACAAAAGAGCGGTCTCACGCACAGGACCTTTGAAGACGTTGTTTTTCCCGGAGGGCCCGCGGCATTCAGGAAGAGAGCGCAACGACTGCTGATAGACTTCCTGCGAGACACGGGGCTCATCGACACCTGGTGACACACCCCTGATCTCAACTCGAAGGAGAGGCGGAACAATTGCCGGCTATGTATGCCAGGCTAACCCCGCCTGCTTCAACATCACCACCACCACCACCACCACCGCGGAGGCATGCAGCACGTCATTTATGACTCCGCGTTCAAATTCATTGACTGCGGCCTGAGGTGTCTTCTTACCACGGTAAGCGAATCATCACAGAACCAAAGTTGTGCGATGGCCGGCGCACGGTGGAGAACAGTACGCGCGTAGAACCTGCCTACATGCGACCATGGAACAGCCGTTTAATGTGTTCGCAGGCGTACGTTCTGTGGAGCCTTGCAGACTCTTGCAGCGCACAGATAAGACACGCCTGCGGTAGGCAGGATTCGTTCCTTAAGTTAGAAGCCGCTTCTTTCCCATCTACCGGGATAAAGCGTCGGCTGGCAGTCGCACGGTGCCGAGGGCAGCAAAATTTACATGCATGTTCTGCGTAACGCTCTATCAGTAGTTGCATTGAGGTACACCTGTGCAGGTGTGCATGAACCTCGAACGAGCTCTGCTTAAAAGACTTCGTGCTGTCGCGAGTACTGCGAGGAACAAGCAACAGTTAAACATGTGTTTTAATGTGCACAAAAGCAAGTTGTTACTGAACACGAACTATGCATTCATGACATACGCTCTACGTGCCGCAAAATGCACCATATGCGCTGTCAAAAGCAGGAATCACTGACCTGCAAGGCGTTCATTGTATACATATATAGAGATTCTGAAACGCATCGGTTTCGGCCTGCGATGGCACGTTAGCATGATTCCGCCAAAGAGGGCAAAATTTCCCGCGGATGTTCCTTCGTCCGTTGCCATTGCTGTGGCGCGGTACATTGCGCACAGCGTTGCATACGCGTTCATTTCACGAACTTTAGTCCCTCCTGTCCTACCTTGCCATCGCAACGTCCGGGAGAGCACGGTACAGATAACGCTGCGCAACAAAACACGGAGACCAACGCAAACCTGCCCGCACGGCTCCTTTGCCACGGTGCGAAACCTACGGAGCAACACGTGTCAGCGCACAGGACCATAACAAGGCCGCCATTTTGGCCCGAAAGGCGTGACCACTACAGCAAAGTAATGAAAAAAAAAACAGCAAAAAAAGAGGAGAACCTACTACGTCTCTTGCTCCACACTTTTCTCCGAGCGCGCGGAGGAGGTAGGACCTCTCCTCATTTTCCTTCCTCCATGGCCCTGGGTCAAAAGGTGTCTCCACCCTGACAGCGACGGAAATTACGAAATATGCGGTTGAAATGAGAAAAAGCGACTGGAGGATTGGTGGCTGAAAAGCAGAGAGGTGACATAAGGTTAAAAGTGTTGGAAGACGTACTTAAAGAAAATGGCGAATTTTAATAACTTACAACACAGTTAAACAAGGATAATAAGCTGAGCATGATGTCAACTGCCATCACCCCGTTTCAAAGGGGACGCTTTTACCTTCCATCCACCCACCCTAGGCACATCGCGTGCGTCTAAATGCACAAAAATCCCTCATGTGACCTGATCCTAGGCGAAGGGATTCTTGAGAAGGCGCGATGATGGCGCCGAGCCATACCGTGGCGTGTTCGTCCTCGGCGTGATCGTTCTCTGGACCGCGCGTTGTTCAACATTGCTCATGTCATTGTGCTTGCGTTGCTTGGGTGTTGTTTGTAGGTTCTGTGTTACTTGGCGGAAAGTGAGTAGTGGTGATGCGGCAGTGCGACTTTGGCCTCGGTGAGCTCTGGCAACACTGCGTTGCGTGACCCGTGCTTCCTTGAGAACCCGGCGGTGGTGACAATTAAAATGTCGAAGTGGCCTAGCTGCTCGGCAGCTGCAGTTCAGCGAACCGCGATGTGGCGTCGCCATGTCCGCGTTTGCTTAACGTACAGTCGCGGACAGAGTAATATGGACCACGGCGAAGGCGGCCGGAGCGGCTGCGGCGCCGGCACTGCTATCGCGCTCACGACGAGAAAACCTCGAGTGACGTCAAACTTCTCCTCAGCACCCTCGCTACGGTGGCTAGAAGGGTACCGTACCCTCGCTTTCGCGCTGGTGCTTGTCATGCTTGATAAATTTATAGTGCAGCGTTCGGCTGCTGTGCTGCTGACGGTCGGGACGAAGGCGCGCGTGAATCGCCAGTAGTTCACCACTTTCCGCTGTCACGCAGTATATCGAACAGCCGCAGGCCATCAAACCGCCGCGCTGTGAAGGAACCAAATGCGATGTTATCTTTTTTTGTCGGCGATTTGCAGTCGCGGACACAATAAAATCAAGCACGGAAAAAACTCGGACCAGTGCCAAGTAGTGTAAAATTAATTAATTATGAGGTTTTACGTGCCGAAACAACTTTCTGATTATGAGGCACTCCGTAGTGGAGGACTCCGGAAATTTCCACCCCCTGGGGTTCTTTAACGTGCACCTTAATCTAAGTACACGGGTGTTTTCGCATTCCGCCCCCATCGAAATGTGGCCGCCGTGGCCGGGATTCGATCCCGCGACCTCGTGCTCAGCAGCCCAACACCATAGCCACTGAGCAACCACGGCGGGTAAGTAGTGAAAAAGGCGCCTGGGGTCGAGACGTCTGCTCTTGCATGCGCGTCCCTTTTAGCTCGCAGCCTCTACAGCGCTTTAGCGTCGGCTTAGCGCTATTTAATCGTAGGGAGCAGCGCGAGATACGCCACTATAGCCGCAACGTCTCATGCGCTGCAGGAATGGGTTTTCGGAGGTGCGATTGCTCCCTTCGTCCAGCTCACGCTGCAGCTGACAGCTGCCTCCGTAAAGCCGCAGGCCCTATACATTTTAATTTTTTTTTTGTCGCGTGACCACGATACCGCATAGGCAAACGATCGCTGCGGCGCTTCATATGCTAGACACGGAATGATCCGTGCGCGATTGGTTGTTGGAATGATGGTGCGCGACCCATTCTTTATATTTGTCCATGATATATCGCACTGCTGGGTTTGTTCGCAGTAGATGAAGCGGCTTCAATAGGCTTTCTCGGATAAGAACTACCATCGTCGAATCTTGGACGAACAGATTTTAATACCATGCCCCAGAAACAGAGGTAATTCCATTCAACATGGTCGCCACCCTAACAAGGCCCCTTCAGTGCAACTGTCGCCTGGAACATGCTGCAGTAAAAACTGCCTGGCGGCAAGCTTACGACACCGGCCAAGCAGTCTGCTAATAGGGAGCCAGCCGCCGGCACGGTTTGCATCAAGCCGCACGGTTTGCATGGCGTCAACTGCTCCACGTTCCAGCAAAAGAAAAAATAATAATCAAAAACTGTATGCTGGCAGTTATAGGCGAAAGCCTACAGAAGCCGCTTCATCTACTGCGAATAAATCCAGCAGTGCGAGGTAGCATGGGCAAATATAAAGAGTGGGTCGCGCACGGATAATTCTGAGTCTAGCAGACGAGACGCCGCAGCGATCCTTTGCCTACGCGGTATCGTGGTCACGCGACAGAAAAATAAAATAAAAATGTATACGGCCGGCTGCGGCTTTAAGGTGGCAGCCGTCAACTGCAGCGTGAGCTGGGCGCAGAGAACAATCGCACCTCCGACAACCCATTCCGGCAGCGCATGAGACGTTGCGGTTATAGCGGCGTCACCTCGCGCTGCTTCCTAGGATTAAATAGCGCCAAGCCGATGCTAAACCGTTGGAGAGGCTGCGAGCTAAAAGGGACGTGCATGCAAGAGCAGACGTCTCGACACCAGGCGTCTTTTTCACTAGTTGGCACTGGTCCGAATTTTTTAACCGAAGCCATGCTTCATTTTAGTGTGTCCGCGATTGCAAATCACCGACAAAAAAAAAAAAAAAAAAAACATCGAGTTTTGTTTCCTTCACAAGCGGTGGTTTGGTGGCCTGCGGCCGTCCGCTACAGCGCGACAGCGCAAAGTGGTGAACTACTGGCGATTCACGCACCCCTTCGTCCCGACTGTCACCAGCAGCAGAGCAGACGGACGCTGCACTAGAAATTTATCAAGCGTGACAAGCACCAGCGCGAGAGCGAGGGTGCGGTGGAGAAGTTTGACGTCACTCGGGGTAATCTCGTCATGAGCGCGCGAAGCGCGATAGCAGCGCCGGCCCCGCAGCCGCACCGGCCGCCTTCGCCGTGGTCCATTTTAATCTGTCCGCGACTGTACATCGAGGGATGCGCTGCTAGCTACAAGTCATGTAAATGCGACTACGTCGACCGCCCACTGTTCAGTGCTGAATGTGTCGTTAGTGTGCTGTGCTTGAAACGAGTGGTGCACCCGTGCAGTGGAGAGTGTGGTGGAGCAGAGTGGCTTAGGGGCTCCATTTGCGCGTACACAGACATGTGCTCCCGTTTGGCTGTCGCGGGATTGTTGTGTGCTCCTTGCCTAGTACGAAGTTTACGATGCTAACACACAGCTTATGCTAGATGTCCGTGCTCGATGTCATTTGCATGACGACCGAGTTGAAAACGAGGCGCATGTCTGTGTTCATTGCGTTTGTGTGTTGTAAATTACTTTCTATTGTGGAAGTTCTGGCAGCCTTATTACGAAGGGAGTACGAACGTAAATATATAAACACATTTCTGTGTATGTCTGAAATTTTGAATTACCCGTAATATATCCTTTACGACTGATAAGGGGACTACACGGCCGGTGTGGATCGGCTACCTTTTGTTGCAACACTCTTCCATGCGGTAGACTGATGCATGGTGCGCGTTTATTTCTGTGCTGTTGTAAAAACCCTTTGTTTATTCACTCAATACAAATGTACTGCTTCTTAGCCGCAGTACATTTTAGTTACGCGGTGAAGCGTACTAAAAGTGGGAGGAGGCCGCTATCACCCAGCATAGTATGTCCACCTATTAGGTGATCTGGTGTGCGCATTGTGACAGAAGGCGGCGGGTGCGCGAGTGTATAAGAACACTTTTGTCCAGTGACCGCGACCCCTTTCCACTTTTAGTATGCTTCACCGCAGTACATTGCTTAGGCTTCATCGCGAAAAAAAGGGGTATTGCAAGAAAGGAAATTTTAGAAAAACCAATTATGCAATGTTTTTTTCATAGCTGACACACCGCAATACAGGGGTGTCATGCGGTGAAGCGTATTGATAGTGTGTTGGGGGTGGAAATGAGCATCGTGCAGTAAAGCATACTAAGAGTTGAAAGGGCACATAGGTTTACACATCTCATTATTTTCGATTGTGATATAATTTGCAAGCGCATCTGTGCTCGTAGTAAGCTTCATTAACAATTCTTTGTAGCAATATGTTTCACCCCAATACAAGTTCGTACTGTAGGGAAGCTACTAAAGCACATTTGCCATTAAGGAATACGTTTCTCACCTTCAGTGCAGGAGCACAATGCAGATTCATGCCCATGCTTTTGGCTGGACTACACATGCTCTTTGAGAATTGATTCGTTCATAAGTGCACCGGTAGGTTACTTAGTCTAAACTGGAGGGCTTCAGTTGATATGGAACAACAATTTTTATTGAGGGGACAACATGTGCCAAGACAGCTGCAGCACAGCATCTTTTTTTTCTTCCAGGCACCTTTTTTACTAAAAAGCTTCAATTAAAATGTTTCGAGCCTCTTTGAGCCTGCACATAGCTTACATAAAAACCAGACACTGATTGAGCTTGGGAACATCATCTATGCCCTGCAGTGAGCTGTGCACAGGAGAATTTCATGCTTATATATAGTAAAAAACATACAGCACGACCAGACAAAATAAACGAAAGGGGTGGGCTGCAGCAATACTAAGTATTAAATGGTGCTTTACCCTTTTCCTGGAGTTTTCTGTTTTTGTGCTTTTTATTATGGATCCTCCACAATAACCACGCGAGTGCCGAACTTAAGCTTGTTGGTTTTGAGGTCTCATGGTTGTTACTCATAGAACAGTGTGATAAACAAAGAAGGGCTCAGAGGCATCCAGTCACCTTGCTTGTCTCTTGGTGTCGCTCCATGAACACCGTGAGCCTCCAGATCAACTAGGAAGAAATGTTTATTGCAATCGCTTCTGAACTGTATTGCCACCACACCAAGAGTGCTCTTAATGACAACTTTAGGACAGTAGAATGCTTGCGCCCAGCAAAGTCTAAGAAGGAAGCATTCAGGATATGCGAAGTGGGCCTTTTGAAGTTGGCAGCATTGCTGAAGGGTATTTGCCTGTCTGCCCTCTTTATGGATGCGCAAAGATGATTTCCTCTTTGAGTGAGATTGTTTCAGGGGTCGTTACGTGGCAACAGTGTTAGGTGTTTAGCAGCAGAGAAGCTCGTCTTTGCCCACCGTCAATAATCTGTTCCTTCTCCAATGCCCCTGTGAAGTGCCTACGTTTTAGACGCAATGTGCTCTCCATGCATGCATGCATTTTTAGCTTGTAAAGACTTATATTGCCCCTTGCCTCCAGCTGGTCCTTGCTGATGTCACCGAAGAAGGCATTGGGGAGTTTGGCGATGCGCACTTAAAAACACTGCTGATACCAGTGAAACCAGATTAATGGAGCTGCTGTTTTTGTTTTTTGCCCACTCCATCCTCATCAGTTACAACGAGCAGTTCTTTGTCCGAACAGAAGGCATATGTAGTTGGTCGTGCATAGCCTGCAGGCTGACGACGTGTTATGACAGAGGCCTGGCTGAGAACCTTAGCACAGTGTATATAGGTAAAAACCTTCTGATGTGTTGATGACTTCCTTCTCTTGTTTCACACTTTGCCTGATGAAGCCATCAACAGGGTCAATCAGATGTTCAACAGGCCTCCCACTAGTTTTCCCAGCCTCTCCTTTACCAGGGTGCTGCTCATAGATATCTGTTTTCTTGACCTTGCGCTGCACTTCAACAATGGCCACACCTGCTGAACCTATATATAGCATGCAATCAAAAAAGTGCTATACATCATGTTGCTCCAAACTCATGACGTGTGCTACAAGGCCTTGAGGAACGCCCTATTTATGCCCTCATCATACTGTACGAAGCTTCGCTTAATAAGTGCAATGGTTAACATCTGCTGGTTTTTCAGTGTTATTCTTGTCCAGCTTGCTGAAAGCTATCCTGAGTGTTTCAAAAGCGAAAGACTGCTGTCGGTCAAGAAGTGCATAAAACAAGGGTCGCTATAGCCACATATGTCACACAAAATGAAGAAGGGCACTGAGTGTACAGGTGGTTTACTTCATATCCAACAAGCTTGGTTCTTCCTTTGCAAGTGAGTCAACTCAACTTGCCCCGAAGACACGTAATGTGACAAATTATGTGCCAGACTCTGTGTCCCCTGCAAAGCGGAAGATGTGTACAAGATCCTGACACCCGCAACGGCTTCTATACTGAGCAAACAGGTCACTATAAAAACGACCGCCTTTACTAACATACTAGTAACATGAAAACGGGCAGAAATTTGGCTATTCATTGGCCTCAACTGCAGGTGCAAGCCACTCATCCACGAGATGTGTGTTGTTCACAGGAACTGGAGCTATACAAATGCAGGTAAGAATAATGATGTTTGAAAGCAGTGTTTTTAGAGTTGAACAATATTCTGCACAAACAGTGCTACCTGCAACGCCGGTGCCTTATAGCCATAATTAATGGCTGTTCCATCATGCAAAGGCACTATTCGTGAATTATTAACTTCTATTTATTATATTTGTGGTGTCCATATAATGCAAGTACATATCATCCATATTGTGCGCAATATGGTTAAATGATGTCAATTATATGATAGCCATTGCTAATCTGAAATGCAACAAAAGAGCAAAAATAGGCAAAAAATTGTAGTTCAGAAAGACAGACAACCAGTCCACAGGATAAGCGACAAACTTCCTTTATTTGAAAAAAAAAAAAAAAATGTCGTGTAAGTATGCCACCAGCAGTGTGCAGCAAACTTTCAAGCTTGGGTGACAGAGGCAAAACATAGCAAAATGTTCAATCACACTCAAATGTAAAACGGCCTTGGGCACAGAAAACAGACAAATATAGTGCACAGAATGAAAGCGCAAGACTCCATCCAAGAAAACTATGGCACCACATACTTGACATGGTGTAAAAGATGTTTACATTCCCTCCCCATGAAATAACTGAAGCAAAAGCAAAAACATGGAAAACATTCCTTAAAATGCGATTTGCAGCATCTGAGACCAAGAAAAAGCTACCCAAAAGAGGTTTCGCTAAGTCTTTAAATGATTAAAATTGTCAAACTGTCTCGTCACTTCCTAATGAACCTGCACAGTTGAACAGGAAAGAAAGCCCAAGAGCAGGACCGCAGAAAATGTCACCAAATAAATATACCTTTCTTACCAAGGATACCTCTGGTTTAGCTGTGGTCTGACCTTGCACAATAATTGTCTATGAGCTTTTGCTGTTTAGAATGTTTTAGCAGATAGGGAAAAATGACCATTAGACCAGCAGGTGTATGCATATATAGTCTGCACGAAAAGCCACTGCTTTCCTACTTTTATTCTTTGTTCTCTACTACTATTAATGAGTAAGCGCCTTAATAGCAGTGCTAACATCCTACTGCAAAACAAAATTGGGCAAGTTGTGGCATAAAGAAAATTGCAGTTTCACTGACAATGTGAAACAATGATGTAATAGCCGGTGAAATATGCGCGGTAAGCTTGCTTCATGTGGTGTTTGTTGAAGAGAACACTTGCCAATGCAAGTCAGTAATCTCCTTTAGAGAAGCAAAATAAGTACAAGTCGTATTTGTTCGTGGGAGTTGTGCCTCCCAGTGTCGAAGTAGAAAGACTCGGCTTTTCTTTCTCCTCTTTCTTATCCGGACTCAGCCACTGGTCTCTACCAAAACAACCCTTTAGCTTCTTACTGCTGAATTCGTTGGTTTTCTCAAACCAATATTCGGGCTACCCATTGCTAGGTCTCATGCTGTGCTCGAGGAAAACAAGACACCAACAACTCCATCCAGTAAATATGAGAGGCCAAGCACTAGAAGAAAATTAATGAAGCAGATGCACCCAATCACTGTCATTACCTGTAAGAAGAAAATGTAACATAGGACTGCCTTCACAAGTGGGAAGGTGAAGGCGTGGACGCCAGCTCTATATAGAGTACGCAGACACTGAGGAGGTGCTAGCCAATCATGGCACATGTGGGCTAGATCGCGCTCTCCAGGATCAGTATTCACCACGGCTGTACCTTCAGCAGAGTAGCTGAAATATAGAATTGTGGACTGCCAATCTTTTAGTCGTAAGTTCGAGTCCTCACAGCACAATGATAACTTTCTTTATTTGCAATATTCTAGAAAAACATTGAGGGATTCCAGTGACAACACCAGTAGACATCAGAACAACCAGAGGAGTGAGCCCATTGCAGCTATTGCTGTAAAAAAGAAGACTGGCGCAAGTACAAGAATTGAGACGGGCACACTACATGCCTTTTTTCTGGTAGTGGTGCACTGCTTTGGTGCTACAGTTAATGATCTCTAATGAGTTCAACGAGCAAGAATTTAGCCCAGAAAGAATGTTACGCTTAACAGCTGTATCTAGTTGTATCATTTTGCCTATGCAGCTTTATATAACCCTGTCCACACTTGCCTAAAGCACATGAGTGGCATCCTGAAAAGAAAGATGAGCTTTTGATATTGCTTTGGAGAAAATTCACCTGCTTCAGCCTTACAGTACATATACATACTGCACATTTCGGTATACCTTATCACCAACTGTTAAGTCACCTTCTTAGCTCATCAGCGAATCACTCCTGCAACCGTCCGGGCTTTACCTGCCTTTCCACATGTGCAGTTGGTAAACTTTCTTTGGCTGTTTACTGTAACTTCATATTTCAAACATTCGGTTGCATAAGAGGCTTTGGCAGCACTGGCAACCCTAATGCCTGGGCAGGGTTAACGAAAGGCCACCAGTACCTCCTCGTTGCAGACTGTGCTCGATATTCTTCTTGGTTCGACTGTCACTAAGAACCCATATATCTTTCCTCCAAAGCGGCTGGTGTTGGCGATTCTTTGATGCAGAAAGAGGCTATTATCGCACGTGTCAACCTTAGGCCAGAAACCAATCTGGCACAGGTGGAAATAGTCTTGTCTTTCCCATATGGTGGTTCAGCCTCGCGAGGCATATTCCTTCAGTCAATTTGCACACTGTCACTGTGAGTGAGACTGATCAAAGGTTGGCTATGGTGTCAGGTTTCTTCCCCGGTTTCGGTAGTGCCATCATGGGCAAGTGTTTCCACTCTGTGGGGAATTCCAATATTCCAGATTTCATTGATTACAAGGAATAGTGCTTACTTCCTCGTTTCGGCAAGATTCCTCAACATCTGCAATATGACTCCATCTTTGCCATGTGCGTTTTAAGTGTTGACATGTTCGAGAGCAACAACAGGTTCTGCCATCGTAAAGAGGCTTTCCATTTCTTCCTTGGCAAGTGATCATTAAGGTGCGTAGTACAACTCTCGTGACGGTCAGTCACTGAGAGGTGGTCGGGGAAAGCATCTGCAGCTTGTTCCGCAAGTTATTCAGATGTGCACGGAAGATTGAGCAGCGTGTTTTCAATAGTATTACAGTATTTGGTTCATGCTCTTATAGCCGAGAATGTGTCGCATCTTACTGAGACCTATACAATCAAATGCACGAGTCTCTCCACTACTCCTGGCAACTTTCTTACTATGACATCTTGCCTGCTCAGTCTTGTGCAGAACATTGATCAGGGTTTGTTGCATGCAGCCACAATTTAACTATGCAGTATGCAGCTTGGCTTGCTCACCCCAAAGTTGCAGCAGGTGCTTGTCAAGGCTGGATGTTGCACCAGTAAGTTCTAGTTCGCATGTCTCTCTTTGCAGTTTGTAAAGAATACGTGTTGCTAGCGATTCTTCAACACCTTCACATTCTGCAGACTCAGGTGCATCACGGAAACTATCCCAGCCTGAAACCCTGATTTTGTGAATGCGGCACATTTTCACCCCTACATAAAATGTTATACAGGATAATGGTCGCTGCCTCTTGGGACAGAGTCGCACTGACACTCTGGATGAAGGCCCCAGTTGCCCATGCTGGTTTTAATGGAAGGCGTGGCAGTTGGGATAGTTGGTGTCATTTGTTAATTTGAGGTCCGTGGTGTCTGCTTCGTCAAGGTGGCATCCTCTTGGCCGTACGTCTTTGCATACCCAATGTGCGTGATGTGCATTGAGCTCGCCTTGACTGAGTATTCTGTGCTCGGGAAAGAAATTTGAAGATGTCAAAGCCAAGTGAAGTGGCCTCGTGTGCAGCGCCTGCTTTAGGAGCAGAGGTGGACCAATGCCAAAACGGTTTCCTTTCACTGCCTTAGCCTGCAGCACACCACCACAACCTTCTGATAAGACATTTGTTTATTTAAGCTCTTCTTTCTTTCCCCCAATTCAATAACAGCCAATTTTAGGAGTTGCAAATCAAGCTGACTTCAGAAGACTGCTGATTTTTTAGTTAATTCTAGTAGCTTATTGCGTGGTTAATTTTCTAGTTGGGCATGACACGCTTCGTGCTTAAAAAATGAACTGTTTGAAGAATTCTTGGAGTAATATTAGGACAGGCAACTCTAACTGAGTGATCACTGCTTTTGTCGCAAAATGTGGCAATGAGCTAGGCAGATGCTCTCACGATGGCATAGTGTTCAGGTTGTATGAGTATAGAAGAAACGAAATTGGAGTTGTGAAGTTCAAAGCCCTATTTTTACAGCCTCTCTTTATACTGCTGACATTAGAGAGCTTTAGAACAGTGTACGCAAGCAGCATGCGTAAACAAGAACCCTGTTTGCGTATTTCTGGGACCCATGTGGTTTGAATAACCAAGCAACACACGGATCGCTTGCATCATCTTATCCAATATTATTTTCATTGTAAAGCAACCAATATCGCAGTAAGTCTGAACAACTTGAATCTATATGCTAGAAATTTTTAAGCACTTAAGCTGTGTCGGTTGAGTGTTTAAAGCACTTCACCACACCCTTGGCCACTCGACTTGTGCTTTCCAGTATTACTTGCTAATCAACTCTTGAGGTGTTTACATTGTTTTTCTGTGCTGTAAGATTAGTTTAACAGTCCTAATAAAATTGTTAAAGTGAATGTCTGGGCTGTTGTATTGGTCATGTCATTCTAAAACTGTTAGGTTTAACACTGTCAAAGAATTTGGCAACATTAATAAGCTTCACCTCACTACATATATGTGTTGCTGTGGGACCATTCAGCATGTGAAAATAAATATACCGGCAAATAGAGAGTTTAAGAGCACCTGAGATTATAATAAAGCTGCGGGGCAGTAGCTTCAGGGTAACGGGTACATGCAAGCTGGAACTAGAGCTGCCACACATCCCGTCACCGCAATACACTGTTTGCTTCATCGCATTACACAAAAGTGTTGCGGTGAAGTTATTGAAGACGCACATATACACATTCAATCGTCCCAACTTTACACAGAACCTTGCATCCCATTGCTAAAACTAAGAGCGCGAAAAAGGGCAGAGATGCAGCTGAACATAACGACACAGTATTAGGCTCCACCTCACCGGGTTTATCGCGCCCTTAATACGAATAATATTAAATATGTACTCTGCATTTTAGTTCGTGGTATACTGTTACGCGATAAATGTCGTAATCATCCTCATCAGCCTGGTTACGCCCACTGCAGGGCAAAGGCCTCTCATACTTCTCCAACAACCCCGGTCATGTACTAATTGTGGCGATGTCGTCCCTGCAAACTTCTTAATCTTATGTTGTGTTCATATAGGAGGTTGAACATAATTCATCGAAGTCGACAGCCTACTGCCGATGGAGCCGCATATAGGAGGCTGTGGCCAAGTACTGCACCAGGGTGGCCAATCCTGCTCTGGTGAGGGAGTGCGTTACCGGTTCTGGTCACCAGGATCAGGCCACACTCCAGGCCTGTTTGTGCAATTTTATCAACACGCAGAATTTTTTTAATGCGGTGGAAAATTGCGCGGCACCGGGATTCGAACCACGGACCTCTTGCACGCGAGGCGGGTGTTCTACCTCTACACCACCGCTGCACCCTTTACGACCAACTGTCGCAAAGCCCACAATAAAAGTAAATCACATGAAGTCGCGAATGGCACACTAGCGCTGAACACGATTGAAAACATGCGCTGCCCCATTTCAAGGACGCCTGAACCCTTCTGAGCAAACACCACCTTAAGCACTATATTACTTACGTAACGTAAGTCGTGGCGAAGAACACGTACAATACCTCCGCCTACGAGGCCCGTCAAGTAAAGGTGCATGTGCGATGTGATGGTGCTGCTGCACAGCGCCGGTTCGCAAAGTGCATTGCCGAGGCGCTACGCCACTTCAATATTTCGATCGTCAGCACCACTGAATCCTTCAGAAATACGGGTCTCACACCACCAGAGTTCACCGAGACCAAAAGACGACATTCCACACCACTACTACTGCACGACTTTTCGCCAACAAATACTGAACCCACTGCGGAGACATCATACAACCAGCGGTAGGCGTGGGCCGAAGATTCAACGCTCCACAAACCAATTTTGGCGCCACGGCCGCACTTGGCGCCATACCATCGCGCCTTCTCAAAAGTCCCTAAACGATCCTGTCCCTAGGTACCTACGATCAGGTCACGTGAGGGATTTTTGTACGACATTTAGACGCACGCGTTAAAGACTGGTTGAAAATCATGGAGAATCGACAACCCTCACCAAGCACTATGCGATCATGGTACGGGCGTTGCCGCAGAGTAGTGGCAGCAGGCGACAAAAGTTGTTTGTGCTCTTCATATAATAATTGTTTAATGGGTGGCTGCGGAAGGTTCAAATAGCGCGCCTGAGTGGATTCACAAAGTTTCCCACTATTAAATATAATGAGATACTCAATGTCATAGAGTTTATTTAAAACTCTATGATCAATGCACTATTAGCCCCGAGAACAAACTACCGGGGCGCTGCGAGCGTTACGTGAGGGCACGGACGCCGCGACGCACGCTAGGATGGATGGATGGATGTTATGAGCGTCCCCTTTGGAACGGGGCGGTGGGTTGCGCCACCAAGCTCTTGCTACTATGCTGCCTAATATCTTACCTAGGTTAACCAATGAAAAAAGAACAAGAAAAGAAACACTATGAACTACCACGTCCAAATTTTCTGATCCCCTATTGCGAACTGTGCTTTTGTACGTCTTCGTTTTTTGTCGTTTCCATACTTTTCCTCCACCAATCCTCCAATCGCCTCTTACTAATGTCTATTGCGGACCTGTTTGCTTTACCACTGCTCCCGCTCAACCCAAGGGATTCAAGGAGGCCAGTGGTGCCTAAATCGACCGCTGGGTAGACGTCTTCACGTTCCAATAAAATATGCTCCGTCGTTTCTTTAGCTTTACCGCAGCAAGCACATGCTTCTTCTTCCTTCTTATATCTCGCTTTATAGGTGCGTGTTCTAAGGCATCCCGATCTCGCTTCGAAAAGTAATGAGCTTCCCTTTGAGTTATCATAAATGGTTTCTTTCCTGATTTCATTTTTTCCTCTTAAGTAGTTACTCATGGCAGGTTTCTTTTCCATTGCCGCCACTCATGAGATTAATTCAGCCTCTCTGACTTTCCGCTTGACCTTCTTTGTTGCTGTGTTGCCCACTCCACAGGCCGCATACTTGCCGGTAAGCTTCCTAGTTCTTTTCCTCCACTGTGAATCAATGTATTGCCTGTACAGATACCTGAACACTCTCCCAGCCCATTTACTTTCTTCCATATTCCTCAGCCGTTTTTCATACTCAATTTTACTGCGAGCTTCCCTCACTTCCAAACTAGTCCAGCCCATATGCCCCTGCACAGCTTCATTTGTAGTCTTCCCGTGAGCGCCCAATGCGAGGCGACCCACTGACCTTTGGTTCCCGTCGAGTCCTGATTGTACCCCTGATTTAAAGCAAACAACCGCATTTGCAAAAGTAAGTCCTGGAACCATTACCCCTTTCCACATACCTCGGAGGACCGCGTACCTATTGTATCCCCATAGCACTCTGTGCTGCATTATGGCTGCATTTCTCTTGCCTTGACTGTTATGGTTTTTTCCTGTGTTTCCATATATCCATTGGCTTCGTTTATCCATATACCAAGGTATTTATATTCTGTTACCCGAGGTATTTCTTGGCCCTGTATCTCCACTGTCTGTTCACTGTTTTTATTGAATACCA
This sequence comes from Dermacentor andersoni, assembly GCF_023375885.2. Taxonomy (NCBI): domain Eukaryota; kingdom Metazoa; phylum Arthropoda; class Arachnida; order Ixodida; family Ixodidae; genus Dermacentor; species Dermacentor andersoni. The sequence continues at coordinate 125,981,504 of NC_092822.1, forward strand.
TAACACCTGATTTTCTAACACTAAATTTCAAACATAAATTGTTGCCTTCCTGTCCACAGATATTAGCCAGACGTTGCAAATCACTTTGCTTGTTAGCGAGCAACACAATGTCGTCCGCATAAAATAAACCTCGGGGTTGCTGCTCTATTACTGTACCTGCCTGTTTGTATGAGAGATTAAACCCGGTATTACTTCCTTCTAGCGCCCTTTCCATCCTCATCATGTACATCATAAAGAGCAGCGGGGATAAAGGGCACTCCTGCCTCAGTCCCTTGTTGATATGAACTTTCTTCGCGCTCCTCATCCCTTCCCATTCAACGCAAACGGTATTTTCTAGGTAAATCTATCTCAAAAGCTGTAGACAATCGTTGCCTAAGCCTTCCCCTTCCAGAATATCCCACAGAATGTCGCGGTCTATATCGTTGTAGGCTCCTGTAATGTCCAAAAAGGCCACATACAATGGTCTGCTTTCTGCTTTTGATATTTCAATACACTGAGTAAGAATAAACAAGTTATCATCCAAACGCCTACCTATTCTAAAGCCATTCTGAAGGTCTCCCAAAATGCCATTATTCTCTGCCCATGCTTGAAGCTTTAATTTGATTGCCTGCATTGCTAGCCTGTATATTACCGATGTAATGGTCAAGGGTCTATACGAGTGAATTCTGTGTTTCTCCCCCTTACCTTTATACATTAAATTCATTGTACTTTGTCGCCAATTGTCTGGTATTCATCTATCTTTTAAAGTTTTTTCCACTGCTTTCACCAGAGCTTCCTTACTTTTTGGTCCCAGTTCATTTATCAGTCTTACGGGAACCTCGTCTAGCCCTGTGGCTGTGCGCTTAGGAATTTTCTCTTCCGCTTTCTTCCAGTCTAAATTTGTCAGCACCAGCTTCTTTTCTACTTCGGTCTCTTTCATGCTCTTTTTCTCTTCAAATACAACCTCGTCCTTGCCTTGGAAAGATTCGGCTGTAACTTTTTGGATGTAATTTATTGCCGCTTGTCCTTCCAGTCTGCTTTCATCTTCGTCTAGGATATCTTGTTGTATGGTTGTTGACTTCCTGCCTAATAATTTTCTGTGGTTCCAAAATATTCTAGGTGCGGCCTTCCTTTTCTCACGTATTTCTGACAACCAACGTTCACTTTCACCTTTTAATTTTGCTTGCACCCGTATTTGAACCATAGACTTTTTCTCCCGGTATATTTCCCATTTACTGGTTGCTTCATCCTGAGGCAACTGCACCTTCTTTGCCTGCCTGTGCTCTCGAGATGCATCTGTCGTTTGGCGATCGCTTCTCGTATCTCATTCATCCACCAGCTTTTCGGTTTCTTTTTTCCTTTCCAACGAACATGTTGTTTCTCTTTCCGTATTTCTGTCGTTATTACACGTAGACGCTAATCATATTCCCACTCCTTACTTGACCACTTGCCAAGTTCTTCCTCAACTCTAGTGACTATATTTGCTATTTGTTCAGTGTTCAAATTTGGACTGGCCATTGTGGTTTCCTTGCTCTCTTTCCCAACTACATATCCCATTTTCAAAATGATGCGTTTATGGTGACTCCCTATGCTGCTAAACCCTTCCTCATTGATGACCATTTCTCTCAACTTATCATGAATTCCTTCTGTCATCAGACAGTAATGGGGAGCTCTTGTTCTTGCTTTCCTCCTTTTTCTGTTATCGACGGCGATGCTCTTCTGATGTTCCCCTAGGGGACCTTCTTCATTACTACCTACTCTGACCTCCTGAGCGCCCGCGGGCCCCCTAAAAAAAGCAACAGCGCGACCCCCAAGTCGCCAGCTCACTTCTCGTGCTAGCCTGTAATTGAAGTGGATCCCATCTCGTTTAAAACCACCACAACTTCTCACTTTCCTGTTTACTTCGCCAACCTCGAAGGCCTTCTCTTGGCTCATTTTCCATATTGCCTCATTGGCAGCCATTACGGCTCTTTGTACGTGACTGTCACGCACAGGCACCTCCGGCATCGTGCACACCACGATCTGCACCTGAGGGGATAGCTCGCGCAAGTCGTCCACCCCTTTCGCCAAGCGCTGGGCTAGTCCTGGCCCTTTCCTGTTTAGGACGTCATTTAGCCCACCTGCTACTACGACAAGGTTGCGCACGTGGGCATTTTCCGTGAGCTTTTCTTTTGCTCGCTCCATGACAGAACTCAGTGTTCGCCCTGGAAATGTCCCTACCGCCACTCTTTTGTCGCCTTTCGCCCTCTCCACAATTGCTTTTGAGCACCCAGCCATGTTTGAGTCGCCAGCGATAATCACCCTTTCACTCTCTCCGACCTCCCCCTGCTTCCCTGTGTCCTTTTCCGCGTGATTCGGACTCGACAAAGGGGATTGTCCCCTGGGCTCCTGCTTTTTCCGTGTGGCGGCCTCAAGGTAGGTGCCGCTCTTTCCAGCTTCCTGTGGCTGCAGCGTCGCCTCACTAAAGGCGTGTTGCGCTGCTTCACTTTAGCTACGCCGATTCACCGGCGGCGAGCTGGCGACCGCTTGCTTTGGCTCCCTGCCTCCCTCTTCGCCTGTAGGGTCTACCCTACTTTCTGAGTCTTTGCCACCGCTTTGGTGTCCTGACCCGACATACTCCGCTGCCCGCGTCTCAAGCGCGTCGAGCCGCTTTTTCAGTTCGGCGCTCCTTTCTTTCTCTTCCTCAAGCTCGGCCACAGTCCTTACTAACTGCGCGGCCTGGGCCGCCTCCACCTTGACGAAATTTTCAACTTTCGCCTGCAGTGCTACCCGCTTCTCCTGCTCCTCCCTCAGGTTTGCCTTAAGCTCTTCGAACTTAGCCGCCCAATTCCCTTCCAGTTTTTGGACGGCTTCCCTGACGCCCTCGCACGACCTGCGCGTGAAGCTAGACCCCTCCGCGTCTACTAAATTCTGCAATTTAGTCTCGTCGAGGAAGCACCATCGCAGGCACTCGTCGCACTGCACTTGCTCCCCATCCCCCGCGGCCTTCACGTTCTTCGATTTCATCGCTAGGGCTACGTCCCTAGGCCCAGCGAGCAAGTTCGCCAAATCACTGACGCAAAGCCGACCTCGACCGCTATCCCAAACAAAAATAAAGAGTTATCACTCCCTACTCCATGTAAGAATCCGAAGAGCTAGTTGAAAGAATTAAATAAGCCTATCAAATAGGTCCCTCCTACCACCTAGGCCTAACGGGGGAGCCGCCAGACCTAGACAAAGCCGGTACGTTTACTACTCCTACCAAGAATTCAAAATTTGCGCCCCTACTCCATGCAAAAGGAAACACTTCAAAACACTAGCTAATAAAGATAAAAGAGTACTTAATTCCGAACGAAGTCGCTGAAGCCTCGCGCACAGGAGCGTCCGCGAGCCACCGCGAGCTAACAGGGACAATGTATCGCCATCTATCGCTAAGTATAAATACTGCTGTTGCCATTGACATCCAAGACAAATCAAAGCCAAGCCAGTCGAGTTGGATTGGCGCGCGAAACACGTAAAAGTGTGTTCTTGTGCCGTTCGGGGCTTCGCAATGCCTAGAAGTGCAATACCTCATATTGTCCTCGAAGGAGTTCCACTCCCTTTCGTCTCGCAACAAATCCAAGTCGTTTTTAGAAAAACGAACGCGCGGAGCTATCTTGTCGGCGTGTTTGGCTGCCATCTTGCAATGAAGCTCTCGCTTGTTCGAGATCTCGCGAGACCGCCGTGCGGAGCTCTCTACGTGCGCAAGGAACGCTCGCAAACTTTTGAGTCTCACGTACGTCCGTGAGACTAAAGCAAACCGTTTGCTTTCTGCGCAGGCGCATTGCTCACACGTAAGAGCTCTACGTACGCAAAGCCTTTACGTACGTGAAACTAAAACTGCCTATTAGCTTTATTTCTCTACGTGATGATTTTGGCTCACCCATTTCTGACTCAAATGTTCCTGAAGCCTTGAATCTTACATATTGTTTAATGTTTACAAAAGAACCTGCCAATGAACTTCCAGATTTACCATTTTTCGATGTTACACCAATGGAAAGTATTAATTTTAGGCCAGAAGCATTGTTAAGGCTATAGATGGCCTGAAGTGCTCATCATCCGGTAGGATCGATGGTATTAATGCCGAAGTGTAAAAAAAATACGAAGTATGTCTGTAGTTTGATCCTTTGTATCATTTTTTCAGCAATCACTTGACACAGGCACTGTTCCAAGCAATTGGAAAGCAGGGAAGCTTATTCCAGTCTTCAAGAAATGTGATCGGTCTTCCCCAAGTAACTACCGTTCCATTTCACTCACTAGCGTATGCTCCAAAATCATGGAACATGTCATCGACTCTCATGTTGCTAACTTCTTAACTTCAGTGAAGTTTTTTCACCCTGATCAACATGGGTTTAGGAAATATCACTCATGCGAAAACCAGTTAGCTTTATTTATTCGTGATATTCATTTAAACCTCGACTGTAACATTCTAACTAACGCCCTGTTTTCAGATTTCGAAAAGGCTTTCGATAAGGCTCCACATTCTCACCTTTTACTAAAATTCTCGCCTTTTACTAAATTATCACGCCTAAACATCCAACCACTTGTTCTTAACTGGATACAGTGTTTTTAATTAACCGAAAACAGTTTGTATATGCTAATAACCTTACATATTCCATTTCCTCCATTCTATCTGGTGTACCTCAGGGCACTGTTCTTGGGGCACTCTTATTTTAATCTACATTAATGACTTGCCATTCACTGTAACCTATGTAATACGTCTTTTCGCTAATGGTTGTGTCCTGTACCTCCCTATCAATACCGTTGCTGACGTCTCTTCCCTTCAGGAGGGCATCTTTCATATTCGAAGAAGAAGAAGAAGACCACGAAGTGCGGACGTGCTTCGTGCCGGCTCTCCTGTGCTTTGGCGGACTATCGAACTTTTCCTGGAAATTCTTCATACAAGCGATCGACGGAACCTACAAGAAACATGGGGATACCGGATTTCTGGCGGTAGGCCCCTTTTTCGACTTTTACGGACATTTGGAGTTCGAACTCGGCCAGCTGAGCGCTAGGCCTAACCGAGCTCCACGCGCGAAGGGGCCGAGCCGAAGCCTAGGCGAGGCCGTGCGGCGTTCGCAAGGTAACAGGAACCTGGAAATGGAGACCGTGGACGATGCTGCTCCCCCGGACGAGCTCTCAAGCGGGGGAACGTGGTTTATTCGGAGAAAAGGCCGTTTCACGCCCGAGCAAAGCGACGCATCCTCCGTGCGCGAGCCGACGGGGAGTGGTGCGAGGCCCAAACCCCGGCTGGGGAAGAAGCTGGCTGCAAGATCGGTCGAGAAGGAGCACGCGGAGGTTCCGGAAGGTGCTGAGAAAATTATTATTCGCCCGAAAGGAGGTATCGATCGCATCCTGGAGGAAGTTGGAAGATTGCGCATGCACGTCTACCTGGCCCAGGCAGCCGGGGTCGACCCCGAGGCTGCAGACGAAGACGTAGCATCACCAAACCTGACGCCGCAGTCGATCATGATAGCTACGCTAGATGCGGCACGGGCAAGCAAGTACGCTGCGATCACGGCCCTTCGCATCGGTGGATCGATGGTCGAGACGAAGGCATATATTGCCATGCCGGAAAGCGGAGGGAAAAGAGTGATCCACGACGTCCCGCTGAATGCAACTCACGAGGAAATCCTCGATGCACTTAGAAGAAATAAGAAAAACCCATCGATCATTGGAGTCAGAAGACTTGGGGCGAAATCCAAATCTGTATTGATCCTGTTTGAAGACTGGAAAGTGCCGATGGAAGTTTACCTCCGATGCTTCCCCACACGCTGCTATCTATACAAGAAAAAATATGAAGTATGCGTCACCTGCGGAAAACTTGGACATCGGGCGGATGTTTGCCCGAACCCCAACGACGTCAGATGTCGGGGGTGCGGAGCCGAAAACCCCGAACCAAATCACAGCTGCGAGCCTCGATGCTTGCTATGCAGAAAGCCCACCTCCTAAGCGACAAGTGCCGGGAGATATATCGCATGCCGTACATCATCAAGAAAAAATTATGGGAGAAGAAGATAGAACAAGAGAAGCTCCAGGTGCAAGTCCCAACTCAAGGCAAGCCCCAGGCCACCACCTCGGCACCTAGAGAGGAGCACCGAGGCAGAGCAAGGGATGCTACCAGAGACCAGGCAGGGCAGCAGTCGAGAGCGAGATCTAGCTCGAGACCCGGAAGGAGGTCCAATTCGTGGTCCGGAGGAGGCCGCCAGCAGACTTCAGCCAAGTGGCCTGCTGACCAGGGCCGGGGATCGGCTAACCAGGGCAGGGGACCCGGCTTGCTGCCCAGGGACCCCAAGGACCCGTGGGGAAAAAAGAAGAAAGAAGAAAATACCCACTTGGTAAGCTTTAGTAATAAGGGCTCCCAGGCTGAAAAAGATATTAGCTTACTTAAGAAAGAAATAGAGGAGCAGAAGAAAGCAAACATGAGGTTAGAACGATTGCCGAGGGAAACCCAAAATCAGCTGAGTGCGCTAAAAACAGAGAAGGTACCTGCAGAGGCTCCCAAAAAATGCCACACCCACACCACTCCTCCTGCTCCTGTGCCAGCTGCATCTGGTCAGGAGGAAGAGGATATGAATGTGGATATTACGAGACAACCCCCTTCCAAACGTAAGGCGGGGGAGACCGACCCGCTGGCGAGCTGGCAAAAGAAAATTGAAACGTGGCTGATGGAAATGGACAAGGAGAACGAAACCATGAAAGCAGGACAGCTACAGAATGGAGGAGCAATTGCGCTATTACAGGCGCAAGTGAACCAACAATCTTGCAAGATAGACGCCCTAAGTACGTCGATGGATACCTTAGGCACGACAATAGCTAGGCTGTGCGAGAAAATCGGCGCCATAGAAGCGATTCTTAATAGAAATGGATAAAAATTTGGTTAAGAAAAGTGCCTCCACATTCTGGCAGTGGAATTGTAGAGGGTACCAGAGGAAAAGAGCGTTGCTGCAACAATACCTCGAGCTGCAACAGGAAGCACCCGTAGCCATAGTCGTCCAGGAAACGGGAAAGGCCCCTGTTAGATTATCGGGTTACCAAAGCTTTGACAGCGGCAAGGGGGATAAATGCCGAGTCGCCACCTTCGTAAAGCGAAACATTGCAATCATTGTCCATGATGTCTCCCCCAGCGAGGCAGAGGCTGTTCTCGTTGAGATTATCACAGGGAAGAAAAATAGAGATATCATATTCCTGCTGAATGTGTACAGCACACCCAAGCAAAAGAAAATTAGATTCATTACTTTATTCCGCAAAGCACTCAAAGCCGCAGATGGGAGACCTCTCATCATTATGGGAGACTTCAACGCGGCTCACGGGGAATGGGGATATACATACAGGGACCCCAAAGGTAGACGAAAATGGGAAGATATACAAACGCTAGGGCTTACTCTACATACTGACCCATGCGTCCCTACGCGCACAGGCAACAGTATAACCAGGGACACAGCACCCGACCTCACGATAAGCCATATGGCGGGAACAGTAACATGGAAAAGCACAGGACAAAATCTAGGCAGCGACCACTTTATTATTTCGCTCACGCTAGGAAAATACGTCAAAACACGCCTCATCAAACAACCGAAATTAACGGAGTGGGATAAATTCAGAGAGATAAGAAAGGAGGCCTCACTGCCGGACGATATCTACAATATCGACGAGTGGACACACCTCTTTAAAACGCATATAGGGGAAGCGACTACAACTATAGAGGATGAGGACGCACCCCGCAGCACTAGAAAGCAAACTGCTGAACATGTGGAGCAGAAAGAGTAACCTGGAGAAAAGACTCAAGGCACAAAGATGGAACAGGAATATCTGGCGCGAACTAGCCAGACTCAACAAAGAAATAGAAACATATGCGATTAAGCTCAACGAGCAAAATTGGTACAGCAAGTGCGATGAGATGGAAGCCAATATGAGTCTCTCCAAAACATGGAGCCTTCTCAGACATCTAATCAACCCTAGTAAATCAAAAATGCAAGCTAGTACAAACCAGGTGAGAGCGAGGCATGGCTTTGTTGGCACAGATGACGAGCTCATTAGCGAGCTCCAAGAGACATATCTTGGAAAAGCAGAGAGCAAGGTGTTTAGGGACTACGAGGGACCTCTCAATCCAGATCTCGATGCTTCCATCACCACGACAGAGGTTAGAGCAGAGATTAATAACCTCAGGAAGAGATCGGCCCCCGGTCCGGACGGGATAACAAACACAGCTCTGAGGAATCTAGACGATGAGTCCATCATTGCATTAACCAAATTCATGAACTAGGTGTGGGAGAAAGGAGAACTCCCAAAAACATGGAAACAGGCGGACGTAGTCTTTATTACCAAGCCAGGCAAAGTACCCGGCTTGAACAACATGCGACCAATCTCCTTCACCTCGTGTGTAGGGAAATTGATGGAGCATGTTGTTCAAACGAGGCTGACCAGGTACATGGAGGAGAATGATCTCTGGCCGCATGAAATGGTTGGATTCAGGTCAGGGCTCAGTACACAAGATGTCATGCTCAGACTTAAGCATGATATCCTAGACCGATACGACTCAACTGACACCAGGGCGATCCTAGGTCTCGACCTCACCAAGGCATTTGACAACGTTAGCCATAAGGCTATCTTGGTAGGCCTCCAAGAGGTAGGTGTGGGACACAGGGTATATGCATACGTCAAAGACTTTCTGTCACAGAGGGAGGCGAATATAAAATTTCTGGATGTAAAATCCCCTCCCATCACACTTGGGAGCAAGGGAACCCCGCAAGGGTCGGTGCTCTCACCCTTCCTATTCAACATAGCGATGAGGGGTCTCCCGGCGGAACTCAATAAGATTAAATCGATTAAATTTAGCATGTACGCGGATGATATCAACATCTGGGTTAACAGTGGGAGTGACGCAGCCATCGAACTTAAACTACAGATAGCGGCGAATATGGTGGAAGAGTATGCGGCCAGCAGAGGCTTGGCGTGCTCGCCACAGAAATTGGAGCTGTTAATCATTGAGCCAAAACATCAAAGGAGACACGCTGGAAGAAGCAGACCCATCACTGTTTTCGTAAACGGAAATGAGGTTCCCAAGGTGGAGGAAATAAGAATTCTGGGCATGTATATCCAGAGAAATGGATGCAGCCTCACGACAATCAAAAAGCTAGAAGGATACGCGGCGCAGGTCACGGGGATCTTTAGGAGAATTTCACTCAAAGGCAGGGGCCTCAAAAAGAACAGCCTCCTCAGACTCATGCAAGCCTTCATTGCCAGCCGTATAGCGTATGCCACACCGTATCTTGTGTTTAAACGAGAAGAAAATGATAAAATAGATGCGATCATTAGGAAGAGCGTTAAGAGAGCCCTAGGGCTCCCAGACTCGACCTCGACAGACCTCCTCCTCAAAATGGGGTTCACAACACGCTAGTTGAACTCACTGAGGCAGTACGAGTGTCTCAGTTGGAAAGATTAGGCCAGTCTAAAACAGGGAGAAAAATCATGGAATGGGTAGGAATTCAATGCGACAGGGGTGCCCCGACTGACAAGAAAGACATTCCGTTGGACGTGCGTAAACGCTTCCGAATCGCCCCCCTACCTAAAAATATGCATCCCATCTACAACAAAGAGAGGAGAGTTCACAGGGCTAAGGCTCTAGTAAATAAACTTAAAAACACACCGGCGCATGGCGTAGCGTACGTGGACGCCGCTTGCGGCAGAGACGGGGCTGCGGTATCGACGGTGGTTGATGGCGACGGGTGCGTTAAGATAGTGTGCTCCACGTGCACGAGGGATGCCTGTACAGCCGAGAAGGTTGCAGTAGCGCTCGCTTGTGCGGGTACAAAAGCGGGAGTAATATTATGCGATAACAAATTAGCTATCTGAAATTTTAACAATAGGAGAATCTCGGAAGAAGCCCTCCACATTCTACTCAAGAACCCTCCCAGGAGGGACATAACTTTTATTTGCGTACCGGCCCATGAAGAAGTCCCAGGCAACGAAGCCGCTCACGAGCTCGCCCGAGCACTCTACCACCGGGCAACTCTAGAGCAGCCAGTTCCAGGGATAAAAGATAGCATGATCACGTACAGGGAAATTGTCGATCACTACAAAGCCGAAAGAAGAATCTTTCCGCCTCCGCATCGGTCTCTCTCTCTGGAGGACGCTCGCATTTGGCGACGCCTCCAGGGAAACAATTATACATCACCACATTGGATCTACTTAACACAGACGAGGGACTATAACGACGCCCTCTGCAAAATTTGTAAGAAAAAAGGTACGCTAGACCATATAATATGGGAGTGCGCTGGCTCCCCAGGGGCCAAGGAAAACATTGACAGTAGAGAAGCCTGGGAGGCCTTGCTCCAGAGCGAGACTGAAGACGACCAGCGTCGAGCAATCTGCCTGGCCGTTGAGAACGTGAAGACTCACCGTCCTCAACGCGCGGGGACTGCTTCGTCCTCCCCCCGTACCTACGTGTAGGTTAAGAGGCGGGCACCCCAGCTCGGTGGAACAATAAAGTTTTCAATCAATCAATCAATCTTTCATATTCAAGACTGGTGTGCTACATGGCTCATGTCCCTAAACGTTAGGAAGATTGTACACATTTCATTCCATCGTCGACCTAACTACATCCCCCCTGCCTACAAGATTAACAACTGTACTATATCTACTACCGACACCGGAAGATTACTAACGCAATAGCGTTTCGCGAGTGCGGTATTAGGGTAAACGCGAGTGCAAGGGGTCAGGGCCTGGCCATTTAACCGTGTCATTTCACGGGACGAGCAGAAGCGCAATGTGAACGGTTTGCACGGCGCAGCCACCTGGTGCCATAGAGCTCAACCACACTTAATAGCAGTGACGAAATGTATTCTTCTTTGCTGCTGGTGTAAATTTTTCGCAGGAGTGTAATCGTTAACACGTTGTTTTTTAAATGTTTAAAATGGTTTACACTTGGTTAGAGCAATATAAGCTCTTTGTTTGGCTGGTTAAGCTCTGCGCCAAGGGGTGGCTAGACCGTGCAGACCGATCAGGCAGCTCACGTACGTTTACGCTAAAGTTCCTTCATCAGCTTGAGTTTATGCCTCCACTGTACCGCCGAAACGCCCAGCTCGCCTGTGGTTACCGGAATACCAGACACGTTGGGCGCTGCGATAGAATGCTCGCAACGCACGCTGCTTCGATAGCTCTCGCTTGGGGTCGATTGCCAAGAAGCTGGCGGAGAGTTTGGAGGGGCTTCGCGCGCTCGTTCCTAGAGAACCGGAAGTCGACGACACGACGTGCCATCACGACGCAGAGCCAGTGAAGGTGAAGCTTAGCCCCGATCACTCGGGGAACGAGTTGAGGAGAAAATGCATGACTATGGAGGAGGGTAACTTGTAAGCGTCCGTAGCTCTCTTAATATGAGACGTTTCACACAAATTGCGATGTGAATGATTAACTCTAGCTGTAACCTACACGTCTACAAAATTTGTCCGAACCGTTTCAGGGGCCCTTTAAGCATGCACTGGACAAAAAAAAGTCATACGGCTTACGGGCCAAATATTAGCATAATGTAACGACGTGGGATCGACGAGTATGTGTAGCAGCACAGCCAAGAAACGCACTTTATCAGTCGTCCAAGGGAACAACAACAACGTCTTCTTCGTTTTTCCCGCTTCACCTAAAAACCCGCGCTACTTCAGCGTCGTCCCCACTGGTGCATACCCGCTGAATTATGGTTCTGCCAAATATAGTTGTGTCATTTGCTCCCCCTTTAGAAAAGGTCATCGTCCCGATGATAGAGGCTTAGAAAGCAGCGGTAAAGAACTGCGCAGTCTTGGCACCCACGAAACACAGAACCTCTTAAAAACTTTTTGAAACGGCTACAAACGGCTATAGACGTCTTGGTCTATGACAAGACTGAAGATAGAATTTCTTCTAAACATAACCTCCGCACTTGGAACATGCTAGTATATATTCTATCTGCGGCAAAACCCACTACTGGTGTCACTAGAGTGTGTTTTGGTAAACACATTCAGAATGTCTAACTCAAGAACTTTTCTAGATCTTTTTGTCTAAAAGTGCATAAAATGCCAAACGACGTGTTAAAAGTGCGGTTACCGTCGGCCGTCGGCGTTAGCGAATAAAAGACGCCACAGACAAATCGAACTCGTTGGAAGCAACATAAGTTAATTGGCTTTGATATTAAATAATTTCACATCAGAACTTCAACAATCAAGGGCGTGTTATTGTTTTCCATACGGGGCGCGCACACGACGCCAGGAAGCCATTCTATGCTCGCGCAGCAGGTATACTGATAGCAGCAGGAGCGAAACGCCGGCGTTGCACAGCGGTGTCACAGAGCCACCGCGCTGCGATCACTTCGGCGACACAATCCAAATTTGTCGGACATCTGATTCTGTGCTGGAAACACTGGGAGGCAGGAAGTTTGAAAAAACGGCCACTGCCGCCCCCAATGTCTCGGTTGTGGGTTCGTTATGCCACTTGTGCGTCATTCAAAGCCGTTCTGTACATTTATACTGGATATTAATTGGAGTCATTTAGCTGTGCTGATTCTGCTTGCCGTGTGTTTTGCATCAGTGCTTCGTGACATCGGCTGTATTGCGTGTTTTCGCCGACGGCTTACTACCACAATGGCGTGATCTGCGTTCGCCGCCTTCGTGTCTCGGTGCGTCTTTGTATACGTCGCACGTTCGGACAACACTTTTTCCGGTAAGTGAAATACATTGCACTTCGTTTTTCGTCAACAATGTGAATATTTTTAGGTGTTACCCGCGACAATTCTTGATATATGGGCTCTTCTGCCCTGCGAGTTTTCGTCATTACTTTTATACGAGGGTTCTTCTTGTGTTCAGCCGTTCAGCACTACCGCGCTCCACGACTTTCGCAACACCAGTCAGAACTTTGCCCTGCTTGTTAGTCTTTGTGGTTAACGTAGCACGAACCAACCGAAAGGAGTGCACTCGAAGACGACGCGCTGGCTGTAATGCTGAACCAGACTGAACTCGCCCTATTTTGTGTCCTTTTGTTCTTGCGTGTGCGCGCGTGTGTCAGTGACTATGCAGTTTGTAGCGTTCCCACTTTATAGCAAAACAAAAATATAACTGCAATGTTTACTTCATCTATACAATTCCAAATTAAATCGTCTGCTGATGTACAAATTTCACTTGTGTTTTGTTCTAAATAAGCAGCAAAACCTTTAACCTAGTAGGTGCTTCATCTGGGAGTGAAAACACGACAACTTGGCATTTATTATTGAATGGCTGTGACTGGGTCACCTTAGTTGTAATTGCAAATCTGCCTTTCAACTGACTTGATGCTATCTTATTTTGTTCCTTTCACTCTATAGACGGCTGGACATCCTTCTTGTACCTTGGCGCTAGCTGGATGACGGGACCTCATCATGATCAGTGTAAGCCAATGTACTGTACCCTCTCTGGTCCTCCCAGTGCTTTCTATATGGGTTAAGGCCAGGTAGCGCTTCGTGTTAAAATAGCTAGTTGGTGTCTCACAAACGGGCATTTTTTTTGCATTGGTCCATTATAAACTGCCACTATTATAACCAATCTCAGTGTACATACGCAGTTCTAGTAATAATTAGTTTCCCTAAGCCTTACAAAATGTACCTGTAGGTAGTCATTGCTATGTAAGAACTCAAAAATTAAGTCTGCTGTGTCATACAAGTATACCATACATAAGTAAAAATTTGCTACAGCAGTGTACATTAAACCTTGCTTCCCTACTGCACAAATGTATTCAAGTCAGTATTTGATTAGATTGGTATTCTAAATGTTTTCTGTGTGATTTAGTTTCTTTACGGGAATTTACTGTACAGCATCAGCAAGCAGTCTAATTTAAGATTTATGTGTGCTGTAAAAGGTGTGCTTTGCCGCTAGAATTGATAAAACGTGGGCCGAGGCTTCCATACAAGGACAAACTTCAATTTCGCTCTACCACCATCAGCACTTGGCTGGCGCTTGCAAAATGAATCACATCAGGTAGCTTGTGCCAGACTGTTTTTAACCTTATTGTGAGGAGATCACAAAGTGATGTGTGGAGGCGCCTGCGTCTGAGATGTAGATTGCGCTGCAACATATGTGCATGTAGAACAGGCATGATGCTGAGGGTTCCAGCAGTTTGCTGAGGTGCTTTTAAAATTTTTTCATAACTGCAATTTTACCTGTGCTGTTTTTTATCACCTATTTCAATAATATCATTGGAGGTGTTATCAGAATTTAGCAATCTATTCGCCCTAGCCCATTAGCCTGCCACATTTGCCTTTTCACTAGGTGGGAAATTATTCAGCATGGACCATTACTTGAATACACCTTTTTGTGTGCAGTGGCTTCTCAATTGCAAGTCAACATAGATTCTCAGAATTACCTGAGGCTATAGATGCACTGATGAATTTGCTACCTATATGAATAACTTTACACTTTCTTGCGCAAACAGCATGTTAACACTTCCAAGACAGTGGGCAATGTTATCGTTTGATCACATCATGAGATACTTTCAATTTTGTATGACGCATCATCCAAGGTGTTGCATCATTTGTGTGAGGTATTGCCCTAATCCAATTAGGGTCACATGAAAATATATCAACAAAAGTGATTGATCCAGCTAGGAGTGTTGCTTTGGAACAATACTTTATCACCAGTCCTCCTTTGCACGCTACCTGCTTACTGTGTACTGTGTCATGTTTAAGTTTGAAAGAAAGGCAACAGCTAGGCAGCACAAAATGCCAAACTTGCTTTTAGTTCAACAATTTAAAACGCTATTTAACTTTTTAATTAAGTTAGTATCTCATTTACCTGCAGAGTGAATTACTGTTTTAAACTGATTATATTTTGCAGGAAGCTTCTCAGAATTGTGTGACAGGTTGATGAGTGGCTTTTTAGCCACAAAACAGCATAAAATAATTTAAAGGCTGACTCTGCTATGCAACTTAATGACTATATGCCAGGAACAAGGTCTCCGAGTTGTGGCGCTGGCTGACATTCCCAGGTTCTACTAGAACACATAAATACCCGAGAAAGTGGATGGGAAAACGATGCCGCTGTAGCTGAATTGGTAGAGCATAGCACGCGAAATGCGAAGTTTGTGGGTTCGGTTACCACCTGCGGCAAGGTGTTTTTTCATCCACTTTAGTTTTCATTAATTTATCGTTTCTTTATTTCATTTATTAAGCACAAGTAATTTTCCCTATGTTGTCCTTGGTGTCAGTGTTTGTTGGCTTCTTATGATAGGAAATATACTAGTCATTTTAAACATCATCGCATACATACCTTAAGATACCCGTAATTTAAGAGAAAGGAGTGCTTAAATTTATTTTTATTGTGAGCCAAACTTCTTATTTAGCACATATTACTAATTGAAGTTCCAATTTCAATATTCCCATTTCCTCCCTCACCATTTTTCCCCTCTTCTGTGCAGGTATTGCTTGCCTATGTCTACAAGAACCGTCACGCGTGGCCTGTGACAGCAAGCTTTTGTGGGCAGCAAGTGCTCTCCTACGAAGGCTGGCTTACTCTGGCAGCGGCGGCAATCATCTTCAAGATTTATCCATGATCACCTTTGCTGCTATTTGTCACTCTTGTTGATTACACTTTCTGCATCTTTTCTAATTTATTAGGTAATAAAGTATGAGTATGTGACATGGTGTGAAGTTGATGTCTTGCTGCATTTTCGCGTGCAATCATTTTTTATGCATGAAAAGCTCATCATACAGTTTATGAAAAAAAATAACAGCATATTATGATTTATCTTTCAGTTCTGGTAACATGCAATGTACAAGGAATTCACTAATGGATGGTATGCCGAAGAACGGGCCATTATTTCTGCGTGATGCTGTGCAAGCATGTGGCGTTACTTACAAGAGGCACCCACAAAGTAAGTTACAATTTACTTTTAAATGAAGCATGGACATCAGAAAAAATATATTTATATTGCTAGTTAGAGTGGTTCGCAGAGTGTTTTTCCAGATGTGTACTATCCATTATTTTTTAACTCATTGCAGCACAGTGTTCTGTTTCGTATACTGGTGTAAGGCTATTGTGCCCCCTGTAGCTGAAACCAGGATGTAATTTTTGCCTGAACTGCAGCATCACTGACAAAATTTTTCTTTGCTAGAAGCTATTTCAATTTGGTGGAGACCCAGCAGGGCGAAGTTTTGTCAATAATGACGTGTTTCACGCAGAGATGTTCTTGTTTAGGTCAATGGGTGAACATCGGAATGATATCAGCATACAATACAGATCTTGTTTTATTTGCAAAATAATTCTGACAGGCGGCATTCAATTGATTGGTGTAATTAAAAAGCACTAATTGACCAATGAGACTGTACTACACCATTCCCATGGTTCACATCTGGAAAAACTACCTGTGCATCACTCTATCCGACAACATAAACTTTTTTTCTGATGTCCATGCCTCATTTAAAATAAATTGTAACAGTGGGCAAACGTCGTGCTACTGTAACAGCTGCCGCAAAAATTTGAGGGAATGTCTAATAAAAGTCCTCAGTTGTTCTTGCCAAGCTGTCCATTAGCCAACTTTTAGCGTAACGTTAGCAGGGCTTAGTGAAGTACATCTAGACGTCCATGGCTACAAAATGTCTTGATCAAGACAGCTACTAGGCTTTTGAATTAGCCGTTCAAGACATCTTTTAGACATCAAATAGCTGCTTGCGTGTTTCGTGGGCAGTCCTCATAGTACGGCTTCATACGCAGCACGTGAACGACCTCGGGTAAACGCCGTCGGCGCTTTGAACAGTGCGAGCTGTCTGGAACGACTTCGTAGTTGACGTCACTGATGCGTCGGAGAACTATGTAGGGCCCGAAGTATTTGCGTAGGAGCTTTTCAGAGAGCCCACGCTGTCGAATAGGTGTCCAGACCCACACTTTGTCGCCGATGTTGTATGTTACGGCTTTGTGCCGAAGATTGTAGCGTCTGGCGTCACAGTCCTGTTGTTCGTGGATTCGTAGACGCGCAAGCTGCCTAGCTGCCTCTGCTCGGTGTGTTATCTCTTCAGCACCCGTCTCGTTGTCGTCAAATTCATGAGGGAGCATTGCGTCTAATGTTGTTGTAACCTCACGGCCGTATACGAGACTGAAGGGCGTCTTGCGAGTGGTCTCTTGACGAGCCGTATTGTACGCGAAGGTGACATAAGGTAAAACCTCGTCCCAGTTCCTATGCTCCACACCTACGTACATGCTTATCATATCAGCCAATGTCCTATTGAGTCGTTCTGTCAGTCCGTTCATTTGAGGGTGATGCGCTGTTGTCTTCAGGTGGGCGGTACCACTTAGACGTAGAACGATATCTAAAAACTGGGCCATGAACGCAGTACCTCTGTCCGTGACGACTACTGCGGGAGCGCCATGCCTTAAAACGATGGATTCCAGAAAAAATCGTGCCGCTTCATCTGCTGTTGCCCGTTGCAGGGCACTTGTCTCGGCATATCTAGTGAGATAATCCGTGGCAACGATTATCCACCTATTACCAGTAGTAGACGTTGGGAAGGGGCCCAGAAAGTCCATGCCTACTTGTGCAAATGGTGTGGCCGGTACGTCAACAGGGTGCAGTAAGCCGGCTGGTTTGACGGATGGCGGTTTACGACGTTGGCAATCCTGACATGTCTGAACGTAACGTTTAACGACCGCAGTAAGTCTCGGCCAGTAGTAATTCTGCCGAATCCGTGCCAATGTGCGAGTGTAGCCCAAGTGCCCAGCAGTCGGCTCGTTGTGGCAGGCGTGTAAGCGGTGATGGAACAACAAGGAAGTAGTTGCTGCCGCTAGGCGAGAAGTTCTTCTTGTAGAGGACGCTGCGACGCAAGCAGTATGATGCCACCCTTCTTGCAAAGAGCCTCGGCACGCTGTTGGTTCGTCCTTCGAGGTAATCAATAAGCGGCAGCAATTCAATGTCATCCCGTTGCTGGCGTGAAAGATCGGCAATATCCACGAGTCCCAGAAAAACCGTGTCGTCATCGTCTTGTGCTGCCGGCTCAACAGGAGACCGAGAAAGGCCGTCGGCGTCTTCGTACCGTTTTCCCGACTTGTATGTAACAACAAAGTCGAACTCTTGGAGTCGAAGACTCCAGCGTGCGAGCCGGCCGGAAGGATCTTTCAAATTAATGAGCCAGCAGAGGGAATGGTGATCACTAACGACGGTGAAAGACCGACCATACAAATAAGGACGAAATTTCAGAACTGCCCATACCATTGCGAGGCATTCTTTTTCAGTAGTGGAGTAGTTAGCTTCGGCTCGGGATAGTGTCCTACTGGCGTAAGCAATCACTTTTTCGCTGTCGCCCTGCCATTGTACTAGCACCGCCCCTAGACCGACATTACTAGCGTCTGTATGCAATATCGTCGGGGCTTCCTCATCGAAGTGTGCTAATACGGGAGGCGATTGCATGCGTTGCCGCAGCTCGTGGAATGCCCGCTGCTGGTCTTCGCCCCAAGTAAAAGGCATATCTTCTCGGGTGAGCTGTGTTAACGGCCATGCGATACGCGAGAAATTCGCAATAAATCGCCGGTAATATGCACAGAGTCCCAGAAAACGTCGCACGGCTTTTTTGTCTGATGGAATTGGGAAATTAGCGACGGCGGCAATTTTATCCGGATCAGGTCGGACTCCTTGGCTACTGACGACGTGACCGAGGAACTGGAGCTCATGAAAACCAAAATGGCACTTCTCAGGCTTCAAAGTGAGACCGGCAGAGCGTATCGCTTCAAAAACAGTTTTCAGCCTTCGTAAGTGTTCGTCGAACCAGGCATGTTTGCCATTTGAGTCCGGAGAGCACAGTGTCCATTAGACGCTGAAATGTTGCTGGCGCCGAACACAAACCGAAAGGAAGTACCTGAAATTCATAAAGTCCCTCAGGCGTCACAAAGGCTGTTTTCTCACGGTCTCTCTCATCCACTTCGATCTGCCAATAACCGCTTTTCAAGTCCATTGAGGAAAAGTAGCACGAGTTTCGCAACCTATCCAAGGAATCATCGATACGTGGCAATGGATAAACGTCCTTCTTTGTGACCTGATTGAGCTTCCGATAGTCGACGAGCAGGCTACCGTCCTTCTTCTTCACTAAAACTACAGGTGATGCCCACGGACTATTAGATGGTCGAATAACGCCATCTTCCAGCATCGTCTTCACTTGTTTTTGTATTGCTTCGCGTTCCTTTGGGGCCACACGATAAGGGTTTTGTCGGATGGGTCTGGCGTCGACATCAGTAATGATGCGGTGTTTGGTAAGTGGCGCTTGACCAACTCTTGAGGCAGAGGAGAAACAGCCCTGATACTGATTGATGAGCTCAAGAAGACGGTTTCGCTCAACGGCCGTCAACGTCGGATTAACGTCTACAATAGGTGCAGCTGTGTGGATTGTAGAGGCCGACTCCTGCGCTAAGTGGCAGTCTTGTATTTCTGTCACTTCGTCGAAATAGGCGACAGCAGCGCCTCTAACGATGTGTCGGCGCTCCTTACTAAAATTTGTCAGCAAGAGTTCGGCGCTTCCGTCGATTACATTGATAAGTGCTCTGGCAATGGACACACCGCAATTCAGTGCTAGCGCACTGATGTGTTCAGCTACTCCAGTCCCACTTTGCAGGCTGTCACAGCGCACCTGTACGAGAGAGCAACTCCGCGGCAAAAGTATGACGTCGTCCGCGGCAATACGTAAGCGAGGTTGTTGTGGCTTCTCATGGGTGACATTATCCGAACTCGTGGCAAATGTGACGCTTCTGTCAGGGATGTTAATCACGGCGCCGTACTCCCGTAGGAAATCCATGCCCAATATAATTTCTTTACAACACTCAGTAAGGATGACGAGGGTGACGACGAAGGTTGAACCGGTGATTAAGAGTCGGGCCGTGCATTTCCCGACAGGTGTCATCAACTGACCTCCGGTGGTTCTTATGTTGGGCCCGTGCCATGGTGTCCTCACCTTCCTTAGTTTGTCAGCGACCTGTAAGCTAAGGATTGAAAAATGGGAGCCAGTGTCAACCAGAGCGGCTATTTCGTGGCCGTCAATGCAAACGATGAGCTCGGCGCTGACGATGTCACTTACGTCTTTCGTGCTTCTATCCGTCGTATTCGTCGTTGTGCTGGGCGTCTTTTTCGTCAATGTAGCCTTCACGTCGTCGTTCGTCGATAACGGGGGATGTGGAGCAGTTAGAATATGGGCAACCTCACCCCCGGAGGTCGCTGCGGCTAGTTTCCCCGTCGAGGGCTAGGCGATCTGCCCCTAGTAACGTCGGCAAAACTACGACGAGTCGGCGAATTGTAGCGCGCCGGAGATGGAGAAGGAGAACGTGGTCGGGGCGTCGTCGTATTTTGTCGCTGACTGTTCACAGGAGCGTCGTTGTAAGCGCGTACAGGAGCGTCGTTGTAAGCGCGTCGGCCGTCGTACGGAGAATAAGCATAGTTGGCAGGAAAGCTTGGGTGTTGAGCGGCGCGATAGTTGTTCCATTTGCGGCAAACTCTATAGACGTGTCCAGCTTCACCGCAATGGTAGCACACTGGTCGATGGTCGACGGTGCGCCACAAATCGGTTTTCCGACGCTGATAGTTCCCCCGCAGAGGCGTCTGCGTCAGCAGGCGTTTGGTGTGTTGCGAAACCACGTACCCGAGCACACGGGGCTGGACCCTCCCGCGTGTAGGCGTGCGCGGCTCAGCCGTGTCCAGGGAAAGGGGGATCCTGGAGGTTGAGCCGATGCTGGGTGTTTGGACCTTTAAGGCCCCCCGGCGGAGGCAACACACCTCTTTGGCCTCTGCTTCACGTAGACGGCACCCCCGGACTGACCCACCCGGGGGACACAAAAACTCCGGTGTCATTGACACCGAAGGACAAGTGCTCTCTCGAGCGCGGTAAAAGGGACAAAATCCCAGTAACCATTCAAAATAAGAAAGCGATAACCTAAAGGTTATCGCTCATTTATATTAGCCTTTTTAATCCTTGTCACCTATAATCCCACCTCTTACTTTTCGGTAGTGCCATTTCTGACCTTTCAATTTCAATATGGCTTTTATTATCCATTGGAATTGTAGAGGCCTTTTACACAACTTAGGTGACATCAAAGACTTGTTAAGTAACTTCTCTCCTGTGGCCTTGTGCTTACAAGATACAAACTTAGGCGAAAAGCACAAAAGCATTTTAAAAGGATTCACTGTTGTACGGCGCGATCGTACTCAGGCGAACCGGCTTTCGGGTGGCGTAGCTATAGTTCTACGGAACGGCATTGCAGCTAGAGAAGTTACCATTAATACTCACTTGGAAGCCATTGCTGTCACGGTTTTAGCACATAAAACCATTACCATTTGTTCAATGTACATTCCACCACATTCCCATTTTACTGTAGGAGATCTGGAGTTAGTTTTAAACCAGCTACCCAAACCTTTTTTATTAGCAGGTGATTTTAACGCTCATAACATATTATGGGGTAGCAAAACAACTGACACCAGGGGACAAACACTTGAAGATTTTATCCTGACTAACGAAATATGCCTTTTAAACACTGGTGCGCCAACCTACTGCTCCCCAAGCACAGGAGCTATGAGCTGTCTTGATCTGGCGCTGTGCACTCCATCTCTGTTGATTGATTTTAAATGGAGTGTTATTAACAATCCTTATGGTAGTGATCACATGCCCAGCATTATTAAAAACACATCTCCTTTTCCTACAGTACCATTAAGACCACCCCGTTGGAAACTCCATCTAGCAGACTGGCCTCTCTTCAGCGAGAAGGCCAGTCTTGATCACATATCAGATGATGAAACAATAGACGAAATGAATGAAAAGATTATTGCCTCCATACTTGCTGCAGCAGAACAGACGATCCCGCAATCCTCCGGCTTCTTAAGGAAAAAACTAAAGCCCTGGTGGACGAATGAATGCACTCAAACTAAAAAAGCACAAAACAAAGCATGGGGTATCTTTCGGCGATATCCAACACATGATAACCTCCTGTATTTCAAAAAAGCAAACGCGAAAGCCAGGTACACGCGTAGGCAAGCCGAAAGACAGTCTTGGCAAACGTATGTATCCTCCATCAATAGCTCAATAACATTCAAAAGAATCTGGGATCAGCTTCGTAAGTTTAGAAGCGAGTACGCTCCTTATACGATCCCCATACTCTCACCTCCAGGTACACAAACGTACCTAAAAGAACAAGCAGATATATTAGGGCAGCATTTCCATAACATATCAAGCTCACTAAACTACTCCACTGAATTTCAAAAGTATAAACAATCAGCAGAAAAACAAAAGCTTCCGACAGCAGGAAGTTCCGAGAAACCATATAATGCCCCCCTAACACTTTCCGAAATTAACAGAGTACTCACTACTGGCAAAAAACAGCGCCAGGTCCGGACAGAATACATTACACAATGCTCGCACACCTATCTTCAAAAGCAGTTAAGACATTGCTCCGCTTTTTTAACATAATCTGGGAAACAGGGAAAATGCCGAATGCGTGGAAAAAAGCCATTATAATCCCTTTTTTGAAAGCTGGAAAGCATCCTTCAACAGCTACCAGCTACCGACCTATAGCACTCACAAGCTGTCTCGCCAAGTCCTATGAATCCATTGTAAACATCAGATTGGCATACGTCCTAGAAACTGAGAACCTGCTCGATAATCATCAGTGTGGGTACAAGAAAGGCTGCTCTACAACAGATCATCTAGTTCGGTTAGAACACGAGATACGTGCGGCCTTTCTACAGAAGCAATATTGTCTCACAGTTTTCTTTGATCTTGAAAAGGCGTACGACACAACATGGAGGTTCGGTATTTTAAGAGATTTAGTGGATTTAGGGATCCGCGGCAGAATGCTTAAATGTCTAGCTGATTTCATGTCCGATCGAACATTCCAGGTGCGTTTAGGAACGGTGCTGTACAGCGTATTTATTCAGGAAAACGGAGTACCTCAGGGATGCGTATTGAGCACAACATTGTTTGTGGTGAAAATGAACTCGCTCAATAATGTAATTCCATCTTCTATAATGCATTCACTATATGTGGATGATCTTCAAATTGCATGTTGTGCATCGAACATGGCCACCTGCGAACGACAAATTCAAATTACACTAAACAAACTAACGCAGTGGGCATCTGAAAACGGCTTTCGCTTCTCAAGTGAAAAAACGATTAGTGTGGTTTTTACACAAAAAAGAGGCCTACAACCAGATCCCATCCTTAAACTACAGGATGCCACACTACCCGTGAAACAAGAACACAAGTTTCTGGGTGTTCTGTTTGATAAAAAGTTGAACTTTCTCGCACACATCAATAGTATTAAAATCAAAGCGAACAATGCACTTAACATTCTAAACATCCTCTCCCGGAAACGGTGGGGCTCTGACCGTAAATGCCTGCTACACATCTACCGCACTTTGGTGCGTAGCATATTAGACTATGGTAGCATTACATATGGTTCAGCCAGACTATCTTACGTCTGACGACTTGATCCAGTCCATAACATAGGACTACGACTGGCATGCGGTGCTTACAGAACAGCACCTATACAGAGCTTACATGTTGAATGTAATGAACCTCCTTTACAGCATCGCAGAGCGCTACTAACTTTTTCCTACATACTCAGAATTCGATCCTCACCACAACACATATGCTACAACATCGTCACAAAGTGCAGCTCACGCTTACATTACACAAATAAACCAAACATGATTAGGCCGCTTATCTTGCGATACGAGGAATACTGTCGGGATTATGACATCCCTCGGGAAGTCCTCCAGGTTGCCAGAAAGCCAGAACGTTTACCCCCGTGGTATGATTTCATAGCGTTATGTGATTGGACACTAACACATCTAAAGAAAAGAGACACACCACATCAACACATCATACAAGAATTCCGCTCTCTTCAAGACAAGTATATAAACTACATAGAATTTTATACTGATGGCTCTAAAACGGAAAAACACGTGGGTGTAGGGGCCGTAACAGAAAATTGGGAAACAAGTATACGATTACCTCAGCATGCCTCTGTCTACACAGCCGAAGTGTACTCGATATGGACGGTAGTTCAAAAGATCATTGCTGACAAACTTGAAATCACTGTCATATACACAGATTCATTAAGCGTACTGAAGGCTCTACACATGAAATCCCAAAGTGAACCCTTGTTGGGTGATATTTTGAATGCATTAACGTCAAACAAATATGGCAGATTAATTAAGTTATGCTGGGTGCCAAGCCATGTTGGAATATTGGGTAACGAAGCGGCGGATAGATGCGCATCAATGGCAGCGTACAAAAACATTCAAAATACAGCACTTCCATATAAAGACAGTGTCAATGCGATTCGGAAGGCCTTGACGTCAAAATGGCAACGCGATTGGGACACTTGTTTAAGCAACAAGCTTCATCTAATTAAACCTGTAATTGGCGAGTGGAAATCATGCAGTCACCAGCAACGATTCTACGAGGTGGTCTTGTGTCGACTTCGAATTGGACACACACATCTGACGCACAATTTCCTTCTCCGAAAAGGAAACCCGCCAACTTGCGAAAAATGTAATGAAGCTCTTACAGTCATGCACATCTTAATAACATGTCCACACATCAATACACTGAGACGGAGGTTTTTACACAGGCTGTATAAATTGCACATTCCATTACACCCTGCCCTATTACTAGCAGATGACCCCCTAGTGCCATTCCTTAACCTCTTCGACGTTTTAGAAAAAACTGGTTATTTACACCAACTATAATGTAATGCAGGTTTACCTGCCCTAACGTTCCGTTTTATTTTGTCATGTGACTGGCGCAGCATGGCCTTAGTTGCCTTTGTGCCACTAAACCCAAACTAACTAACTAACTAGCTGATAGTTCGGCGGTAACTCTCCATGGAGCCAAGGAGTGGCGTGCGCATGTCGAAAATACGGCGTTGTTTGTGCTGGCATGATCGGCGGGGTCGGTAGAGTCGACGAGGGTGACGATGTCGGCTCTATTTGTGGCGTAGGTGGTGTTGTAGTTATGGGTGTCAACGGCGTTGAAGTTGCGTTGAGTGGACGGCGAACAGCCTCCGCATAAGTGAGGCGCCGCGGAACGTTGCCACAGACTGGCGCTGAAAAAGCTTGCCGGACTTCCTCCCGGACTACATCAGCAACAAAAGATAACGCTGGCGTCGGTTCCGTAGGCGCAACCACAAAGCCGAGCTGCCGAAGCTCTTCTCGCACCACTTCTCCGACAACTTCACGCAGAGACATGTCGTTACTCGCAGCCAGTACGGAAGTGTTCGCCGCCGAGTTGCTCATGTCATGCTGGCGGTATCGTTGATGCAGGGCCCGTTCAATGGCTGTAGCCTCTTTTGTGAACTGTGCCACTGTTGTCGGTGGATTTCTCACAAGGCCGGCAAACAGTTGCTCCTTCACTCCTCGCAAGAAATATCGCAGCTTTCTTTCCTCTGGCATGTCTGGGTCTGCCCTACGTAAAAGACGGGCCATGTCTTCTAAGAACATAGTAACACTCTTATTGGGCTTTTGAACGCGGATTTCAAGGAGACGCTGTGCGTTTTCCCTCCTGTCGATGCTTGAAAAGGTATCCAGCAGCTGTGCGCGGAAGTCGTCCCACGTGGCAAAGCTCCTCTCCCGGTTTACGTACCGCGTACGAGCATTGTCCTTAAAATAGAAATAGACACTCGAGAGTTTGTCCGCCGAGCTGGTCTTATGGTTATACTGGGCGACGCGCTCGAACTGGTCTAGCCAATCTTGGACGTCTTCAAAGGCATCACCATGAAAGCTCTCCGGGACCATAGGATTCTGTAGCGTTACTTGCGATGGAGCTGCGGTGGCCATGTTATTTGTAGGAGGCAAACGATTTCTCGAAGTTTCTTGCAGGGGACTGGACTCGGGCGCTAAGCCTAGCAGGCGACGACTGAACCGGTGGACCGGTGTTTCGATGCGCGATGGTGATTCCGGGCTCGATCGTCGGCTCCGCGAAGGGGTGCCAAGCATGAAGAATACCCCGCACTTCCACCAGTGTAACGACGTGGGATCGACGAGTATGCGTAGCAGCACCGCCAAGAAACGCACTTTATCAGTCGTCCAAGGGAACAACAACAACGTCTTCTTCGTTTTTCCCGCTTCACCTAAAAACCCGCGCTACTTCAGCGTCGTCCCCACTGGTGCATACCCGCTGAATTATGGTTCTGCCAAATATAGTTGTGTCGATATATAATGACTGCCTAAAACTATTTTCGGTGCCCGAAGTCAATAAAAGAACCCGTACCTATTTCTCCGCATGCTGTTACGCGAGGAAGACGGAAACATGAATGGAATGTGGCAATGCAGTTTTTTCTTCATTTTCTGTAAGAATACTTCCCGTAAATGTGAGTACAGGGCGCCGGAGGGGGCAGATATGTGTTATTTGTTTGAAGTGGCAAGCACGAAGTTTACGTATGTTCTTCCGTCCGCGTTTTGCAAGACCTACTGATGGAAAACTGCATGCGCAAAAATGCACACGAGGGATGCATGATGCTTTAAAAACGAGAAAAATATTTGTTCTCCTAAGGGAACCGTACAATAACACAGTGGCATGAAAGCCGACACGGCGGCCGCAATGCATGCGCGATTACCGAGCGCCATTGAGAAAAAAAAAATGAAATACTAGATCTCGCGGCTTGGAGTGGTGCCTGACACCGGTAAAAACGCCGGGAGCAAGTAGGGCTATACTAATGCAGGCACAACCAAATTAGGAACGCCCACTAAGCTTCAACAAGACACTCCCTCGCCAGAACAGGAATTGGCCTCCCTGGAGCAGTATTCGGCCACTCCCTCCCAAATGACTCATTCGATTAATCAATGACCCTCAGTCCTCAGCAGCAGTGGTCAGACCTGTAACACAGCAGAGGGTGCTAAGAATTCTTAGCACCCTCTGCTGCGTTACAGGTCTGACAGGTTGGCCAATGGAAACTGACCCTTGCAACGTTTAACACCCGAACCCTCTCGATTGAAGCTAGCCTATCAGGACTCCTTGAGGAACTATCAGACATTAAAATCATAAAACTTAATCATCATCATATAAAGCTTAGTCATATCAGCTTACAGACATGAAGAATTCATTTTATTTGGGCAGTTACGCCAGCCGCTCACTACTGAGCCCATCAAAGGGGACGCTACGAGACCCGAAGGAATCGCAGATGCCAGCTGTACACAGCTACTATAGTAGCTATGCAGTCTATATTGCCGCCAGCATTGCGAGGAGAAAAAGACGGCCGACACATCCCAACTACGTTTCAAAGAGCCGCCACACCGCGAGCGTCAAGAAAAGCACCGCAAGGCAACGCTGGGCCGGTGCTGACAGACCGGCGGCTCGTGCGCGAGAATCGGATGATTGGCACGCGACAGGAGGTGACAAAGAGAACGACGTTCGAAGAAGCGTAGATCGAGGAACGTTTTGTTGTTGCTGTTGAGTATTCAGTCTGTTTTTGTTGACGGGCACAGGTTCGCCCAGAATAAATTAGTTTTCGTAGAAACGGCTGTTGTAACTCTTGGTTACATATCTGGTGGAGGTTCTGGGTATTTGAATTTGAATTTGAATTTGAATTTTATTTCTCGTTCATTCAAACGAGGGTAGACTGAGACTAAAGGCATAAAGCCTGACAAAGGTCTCAGCCCCCGCGAACGACAGGTTTGACAGCAGGTCACACACATATGCACAATTTTGCGCGTTACAACAGCGTTGGTTACTGTGAAAATTCATGGTAGCAATGTTCATGGTCATTCGATTCTACAAATAATGGTACAATTTACAACAACGGCTAAGTGCAGGTAAGTATTTGAGATGCTAATGGTACGCTAAAATTGTACAATTAAACATGAAATAAACGTCAGCTTATTTATGGAGCAATATAGAGCAACAACATGCGCAAAAAAAAGAAAAAAGAACATCATAATTGTGTGCCAAAAGTAATAAAACACTGGGAAAAATACGTGGATGCAAACATATTTGTGTTAATACAAAACCCAACAATAGATGTTAAATGAAATGTGTGAATCCTGAAAAGAAAAAATATGTAATTCATGGCAGAAACATTTTTCATGTTATTACACGCATTCATTCAATTTTAAAGTATATGTCTTCCCTATCTAACCAATCTCTTATTCTTTCTTTAAATGTCTGTAGAGAAGTGTTTAAGGATACAGATGCACTGTAACTGTTCATTATTTTTGTGGACTGATAGAGAAATGTTTGTTTCCCGTAATTGGTCCTTGCTTTTGGTGTGTGTCGTGAGCTGTGTCGCAAGGAGTATCCGGAGAGGTTACATTCACTACATTGAGCGCTTGGATTTCTTTTTCGGATTGCCAGAAGAATTTGCATATAATATATCCTGTCCGCACGCAGAATATCATATTTTTGGTATAGTGGACCGGTTCTTAGATCTGAAAAACGGCCATAGTAATTTGCATATAAATGGATAACTCTTTTTTGTAAGGTAATCAATTTCGTGTAATTTGTTCTGGTGGTTGTACCCCAAACCAATATTCCGTAGCAAAGCTTTGAATAAATAAGTGCATTATATAGTTGTTTTTTCAGCCATAGAGGGATCAGGTGTGCAATTTTATAGATTACACCGATGTTTTTTGATAATTCACCGCAGAGGGAATTTACATGTGTATTCCATGACAATTCTTCACTGAAATGTATTCCCAGAAACTTTTGTTGTTTGACCTGTTTAATGAGGTAGTTGTTAAATTTTACTTGTATCCTACTATCAATTCTTTTATTAGGCGCCCTAAATATTATGTAGGTTGTTTTAGTTGCGTTCAGCTGCAGTTTGTTGGTCGCCAACCAGTCAGATAACAAAATTGTATATTCATTTACACACTGTTGTAATTCTGTTGTATTATCAGCTGTAAAGAACACATTTGTATCATCTGCATACATTGCCAATGTTTGTGAACCTGATAAATCTGTGATGTCATTAACATAAATTAGAAATAGTAATGGTCCTAACTTTGAACCTTGTGGGACACCTTGATGTAGGGTAAGCATGTCAGATGCAGTAGTTCCCAGCTGCACGAACTGTTTTCTATTACATATATAACTTTTTATCAAGTCATTTGCAACGCCTCGAACTCCGTATCTTTCCAATTTTTCAGTTAGGATATAGTGGTCAATCGAATCAAATGCCTTTCTCAGGTCCAAAAACAGGCCAAGCGTTAACTTCTTCTGTTCGATGTTAGCAATAATTCGATCTTTAATATCCAGTAAGGCTTGCTCAGTTGACTTATTTTTTTTGAAAACCGTATTGGCATTGCGCAATAACGTTGTGTTTCGTAAAAAAATTTGATAATCTTGCATAGATAATACCTTCAAAAAGTTTTGAAAATACCGTGAGAACTGAAATTGGCCTGTAGTTCGACAATTGGTCTGCACTTCCCCCTTTATAAATTGGTGTGACACGCGCTATCTTAAGCTCGTCTGGAAAAACGCCTGTGCTAAGAGACAAGTTTATAACATGCACGAGTGCTGGCCCTATTTCGTGTGACACATATTTAACCGGAATAGGACTGACACCGTCTACGCCAGCTGGAACATCATGCTTTAATGTCTTGATAAGATCACGTACTTCACTCACACATGTCGGTTTGAAAAAAAGTGAGTTTGATATACGTGGTGTGGAAAACCTGTGATCGTTTCCGATTGCAACGTGTGCAGGGTTCATACCAGCGTTAATAAAATGCGTATTCATGCAGCCAACCATTTCTGCACGTTCTATTTCCCGTCCGTTTAAGCGTGTCATTTGCGGATGCGCGTTTGGATTTTTTCCTGTTATATCATTAACGGCATCCCATATTTTTCTCGGATTGCTTCGTATATTCGAGAAAAGGCGCTCATAGTAATCACACTTTGCTTTCTTTAAATCACCTTGTACTTCATTCCTAAATTTCTTGTACGTCGCGAATAGGTCAGAGTGCCGCGTGCGGATGAAGGTGTGATACATAGCGTCTTTCTTTTTGATGCGTTCGTACAAATCTTTGTCGACCCAAGGTTTGCGCGCCTTTTTATGCTTCTTTCCAGAAGCAGCTGGCTGAAGTGGAAAAGCCAAATCATAGCACGCAAGCACATTTCGTTGAAATAGAGCAAACGCTCTGTTCACATCTGTTTCATTATAGATTTCTTGCCAGTCTACGCACTGGAGGAGACATCGGAATTGCTCTAGAGTATTTGATCTTATTATTCTGCGGAATCGCGTTTTGCAGTCATTGTTTTGTTTGTCAGGGTCTTTAGGTATAAGACAAAACACAGGTAAATGGTCACTTACATCTGATATTAGTACTCCCGACTTGACATCACATTCATTTAAGTTCGAAACGCATATGTCTAACAATGTAGCACTATTCATTGTTACCCTTGTTGGTGCAGTAATGTAATTACTGCAGCCGTAACAAGCCCCACACATGCCAGGGAAGGTAGCCCGGATCCCCGAAGTTTGGAGCCAACGGAATTAACGCCTGTCCACCAACGCACGAGCCGCCGCATACGAGGTCAGGCCCCCGAGTTTGGTCCTCTCGCCGATTCACCAAGGGCAGCGGCGGCAGTCAGCCTAGGTACCAGCGCGATGGCTTCCCAAGTAATTCCTTCTCACGTCGTCGTTGACTCACCCCGGACGCCTGAATCCTTTCACGGGGACACATTCGAGGATGCCGAGGACTGGGTCGAAAACTTCGGGCGTGTCGCCAGATGTAACGGTTGGGACGAGACAAAGAGACTCCGGTATGTGTACTTCGCACTGGAGGAATCTGCACGCACATGGTTTCAAAACCACGAAGCGTCGTTATCATCGTGGAACGACTTCCGACGAGAGCTGCTTGCTACCTACCCGAGCACGGATCGCAGAGAGAGGGCAGAAGCCGCTCTTCAGGCGAAGAACTAGCGGAACAACGAAAATGTGACCATGTACATTGAAGACATGACCCACCTCTACCACCGAGCCGACCCAAACATGGCTGAGGTCAAGAAATTGCGGCAGCAGAAGCTTGATGTGGGCGAAGTTGGTTGAGCATACTTGATGAAAAAAGAGAGCGCTACGAAGACGAGGACGAAAGAACAACAGCCACAAAATAGAAATCAGTTTTAATAACCAAGTTTCAAGGCTGCGCCTAGCCGGTTTCCCTTCACTATTGATCTCTAGCGTTTGCGACAAGCTTCTTCAAAAGATCAAACAGGCAAGAGAGGGCACTAACACAAAAAAGCCATTTGAAAGGAAGAGATTACATGTGATTCCTTATTGGCACAGGGTATCCCACAACCTCAAGAAGGTGGCACAAAGGCACAGTATCAATCTTCTGTTCAGTGCACCATGTAAGCTGGCCAAGATATGCCCTATGATGACAAAAGCAAAACCCGAACCATGCTCTAAGAAACATGCAGCGCAGTACACTGCTTGCAAAAGTAATGTCGTATACGAGATACCCTTAAGTTGCCAACAGGTTTATATCGGCCAAACCGGACGGTGTTTTAATGAAAGGGCGCGTGAGCACAATTGGGCCGTAAATAACAATGCGGGGGGCCCTCTGGCAGAGCACTGTAAACGTCACAATTGCCGTCCGTATCTTCGCGACACCGGATTTCTGGCATGGTCTAGAGATAGACTAGAACGGGAGATATTGGAAGCTTTTTACATTGCAAAGGCCGAGGGCACGTGCATTAGGTGCCCTTCAGTGACGCTTACCGAAAAGGAGATAGCTTTTCTGAAGAGATAGGGAGGTCGTGATGTCACGATGGGCCATCCTTGGTTGCATCTATTTAAAGTTCTGTTTCTTCAAAAAAACATTTAGTTGGAAGTAGCGCCTTGTCTGTCGTACATGTTGTTCTTTCGTCCTCGTCTTCGTAGCGCTCTCTTTTTTCATCAAGAAATTGCGGCACCTAATGCGCGGTGTGAAACAGGAACTCTTTGCCGGCCTGGTTCGTAATCCGCCCCGCACTGTAGCCGAATTTCGATCAGAGGCGACGAAGATGGAGAAGACGCTGCAGCAGCGTGCGAGGCAGTTCAACCGAGATGTAAGCGTCGCATCATTTGACGTTGGGTCAGGAGCCCTCCCCAACAACATGGACACCCTACGCGAAATGGTGAGGTCCGTCGTAAGGGAAGAGCTGCAGAAACTGCAGCTTGTCCAAAGCCCTCCTACGGTGTCCTCACTTGCTGAATTCATACGCGAAGAAGTCCGGCAAGTAATTTGTGAGCCAGAGCCTCAGGTACGGCCCCGCGCACAGCCAGAGCGTCATCCGCGGATATCGTACGCCCAAGCTTTGCGTCAGGACCTAGGACGCACCGACTTTGGACGAACGGCCACATTACCCCAGGTACTTCCTCGCAATGGGCCGCCCATGCCAGAAGGAAGCCCACGTAAAAGCGATGTACGGCGCACTGCAGACCGGCGTCCCCTCTGCTACCACTGTGGAGAGGCTGGTCACCTATACCGGGAATGCCAGTACCGCCGAGTAGGACTGCGTGGCTTCTCTGTGAATGCGCCTTGCCCTCGAAACGGTGAGCGCCCTTATGAAATTGAAGCATTTTTATCCACGCGCCAAACCATTCGGAACCACCAGCAACATGAACCTGGATCGGCAGCGCCTATGCGTCATAGGTCGCCCAGCCAGCGACCCTCTTCCATTTCACCGCGGCGTCGCTCCCAAAGTCCGCGACGGGAAAACTAGAGCCAGCGACCTGTGGAGGCAAGGCCGCTGACGCCCGGAGGGCCGAAGGCCCTCCATCGCCAATCCAACAAGACGACGGCAGTGACGAAACGACGAACAAGTGCAGCGATGACGCCGTTACTTCCGAGTTGCGCGTCATCATCGACGACTACGAAATGACTGCGTTGATAGACACTGGTGCGGACTATTGAGTTATTAGTAGTGTACTCGCCAGAAAACTGAAAAAGGTATTGACCCATTGGACCGGATCTCCAATACGTACAGCGGGGGGACACTTAGTCGACCCCATAGGAATGTGCACTGCAAGAATCGGAATTAGAGGCTTTACATACGTCAGCAGCTTTATTGTTCTCCCTGAGTGTTCCCGTGATCTGATACTGGGCATGGACTTTTTGAAAACGAATGGCTCAATTATCGACTTGCAAGAATCACGCGTGTTGTTTTCCACAGGAAATGCTGTTACCATTTCTGATACAGAACAGCCACATATTTTCTCTCTCCGTATTGCGGATGAACACGTGACGGTGCCGGCACGGTGCAGTGTGACTGTCGTTGTAAGGAGCGACCTATTTCGTGACTATGAATGACTTGCAGACGGAAATATCGGGCTGCTACTGTAAAAGCAAATATGCGTGGCAAGAGGCCTAGTTACGGATGTGCGGACGTCCTATTGACTAACTTTGGCAATGAGGCACAACACGTGGCGAAGGGAACAGCCATAGCGTCTCTTCATGACTATGCACAACTTGCGGATGTGTCAACCCTCGATGCAGCATCACCAGCTTATGTCACTTTAGACAGTGTCCTTACCTTTATCGACATTGACCGAGAGCTGTCATCACTACAAAGAGATAAGATTGTGAACTTGGTCACAGAGTTTGCAGATTGCTTCTCGACTTCATCGAAAGTCCGTCGTACTCTCGTCGCAAAACACCGCATTGTGGTCGAAGAACCTGCAAGACCAGTGCGCCAACACCCGTACCGAGTGGCTCCCAAAGAAAGAGAAGCGATAAGAAGTCAAGTACAGGAAATGCTCAAGGACGATGTAATACAGCCATCCAATAGCGCCTGGGCATCTCCGGTAGTCCTGGTCAAAAAGAAGGATAACACCCTACGATTTTGTGTTGATTACAGGAAACTCAACCTCGTCACGAAGCGGGATGTTTATCCACTCCCACGCATCGACGACACCTTGGACAAACTACGCAATGCTTACTTCTTCTCCTCTTTGGATCTCAAAAGCGGATACTGGCAGAAAGAAGTGGACGAGCGAGATCGCGAAAAAACGGCATTTGTGACACCGGATGGTCTATACGAATTTAACGTGCTTCCATTTGGTCTGTGTTCTGCACCCGCCACATTCAAGCGGATGATGGACACTGTTCTCTCCAGACTGAAATGGCAGTCGTGCCTTGTCTACCTTGATGATATGGTGGTCTTCTCCACTACATTCGACGCATGTGCAGCGACTGAGAGCAGTTCTGGATGCTATTCGCACGGCGGGATTGACCATAAAACCCGATAAATGCCACTTCGGCTTTCGCGAGCTCCGCTTTCTCGGACACATTGTCAGTGCTGAAGGCGTCCGCCCCGATCCTGAGAAGATCACTGCAGTAGAAATGTTTACGAAGCCACGAGACAAAAAAACTATTAGACGTTTCCTAGGGCTGTGTGCCTACTACAGGCGTTTTGTAGAAAAATTTTCTAAAATTGCCGAACCACTCACGCGTCTTACAAAAGAAGATGTCCCATTTGTGTGGGAGAAAGAACAAGAAGACGCCTTCTCTGAGCTACGACGGCGTTTGCAGAGTCCTCCTATACTTGCCCATTTTGATGAAAATGCCGAAACGGACATCCACACCGACGCGAGTAACGTTGGTCTCGGTGACATACTTATTCAGTGGCAGCATGGAGAAGAAAAAATCATTGCGTACGCAAGCCGT
Source organism: Dermacentor andersoni (assembly GCF_023375885.2). Lineage (NCBI taxonomy): Eukaryota > Metazoa > Arthropoda > Arachnida > Ixodida > Ixodidae > Dermacentor > Dermacentor andersoni. The sequence continues at coordinate 126,016,103 of NC_092822.1, forward strand.
ACCTTATCGAAAGCCGAGACAAATTACTCAGCTACAGAAAAGGAATGCCTGGCGGTTATATGGGCCATCAGTAAGTTCCGGCCATACTTATATGGCAGACCGTTTTGAGCCATAAGCGACCATCACTCATTGTGCTGGCTGGCGTACCTCAAGGACCCTTCTGGAAGACTCGCTAGATGGAGTTTGCGTCTACAGGAGTATGACATCACGGTCGTTTACAAGTCCGGTCTCGAACACAATGATGCTGATTGCTTATCACGCGCACCAATCGAAGCTACGTCACCTGAATACGAGCAAGATTTCCCATTTCTTAGGGCTGTGAATACGACGGAAATGGCTCATCATCAGCGTACTGATCCGGGAATACTCCTGCTCATCGAGTACCTGGGGGGTCGACAAGTGAAAAAGCCTCGAGTTTTCCTTCGCGTATTGTGTTCGTATGTCCTCCGGAACAACGTCCTCTACAAACGAAACTTCGAGCACAGTGGTGAGACTTTTCTACTTCTCGTACCATCATCGCTGCCAGATGAGATCTTAGAAGCTTGCCATGATGACCCTGCAGCTGGCCACTTAGGCGTTAGTAGGACTCTTGCGAGAATCCGCCAGAAATATTACTGGCCGAAGTTGGTGAATTCAGTGCAACACTATGTCAAATCGTGCCGAGATTGTCAAAGGCGCAAAACACTGCCACTCAAACCAGCAGGTTTTCTGAAACCGATACAGCCACCAGCAGCGCCATTTGAACAAATAGGAATGGATTTACTTGGACCATTTCCTGTTTCAACCTCAGGAATTAAAGCGGTGGATTGTGGTAGCAACCGATTATCTGACCCGCTATGCTGAGACCTCTTCTCTTACAAAAGGAACGGCCATTGAAGTGGCTCAGTTTTTTGTCACACAGATAGTGTTACGACATGGCGCACCTAAGATACTCATAACAGACAAAGGAACAGCTTTTGTGGCCCGTTTGATGCAGTCTGTTATGAAACTAACACATACTGCTCATAGAAAAACCACAGCGTACCATCCGCAAACAAACGGCCTGACTGAACTGCTCAATAGAACGCTCGCTGACATGATCTCGATGCACGTGGACGTCGAGCATCGGACATGGGACAGTATTCTACCATATGCCACCTTTGCGTATAATACTGCAGTTCAAGAGACGACACATTTCACGCCATTTGAACTTGTTTACGGTCGGACAGTAACAACGACACTAGACGCGATGTTACCTGTAAACAACAGCACCGAAGACGACCCTAACGTTAGTGAGTACATAGAAATGGCAGAAGAAGCACGGCAGTTAGCAAGACACCGTATCGTACAACAGCAATACGTCGACGCAAACAGGTACAACCTAGGGCGAAGAGAGGTACAGTACAACCCCGCAGACAAAGTGTGGGTATGGACGCCTATACGTGCGCCCAGTCTTTCGGAGAAGTTACTGCACCGTTACTTTGGCCCCTACAGAGTACTTCACCGGTTAAATCCCTTAAATTACGAGGTAACTCCTGAAGGCCAAGTCTGCTCCACACGACGCAGGACTCGCCCAGAGGTCGTACACGTAGTACGACTGAAACCATACTGTGAAGAAGAAGACGCGCCTCGCGGCACAGACACATCGCCAACGCGCGGCTCGGCTCCGCTCGCGCTGTTGATTACTGTCGCCTTTTTTGGATAGTGCTTCGGGCTGTCTCGCCGTTCCCGGTCGCTGCGCTTTTGCCTTAGAAGCCGCCAATAAACCTCTTCTCAATTGGTGGAGGTGCTGGGACTCAAACCCCGTCGCTTGTAACCCTGGAGCTGCGATCAAGAACGCTATCGCCCGCCATGACCGACAGCTCATCCCAAACGGCGCCGACGCCACAGTCCGTCACTTGCACCGGCGTTGCACGACAACGCGACCCCAAGATCTTCAGCGGTGCAGACGACGAAGACGTAGAAGACTGGTTGGCGTCATATGAACGGGTGAGCGCGCACAACAAGTGGGATGATCCAGCGAAGTTAACCCACGTCATCTTTTATCTGGCTGGTGTTGCCCAACTCTGGTTTCACAACCACGAAAGTGACTTACCCACATGGTCAATCTTCAAGACAACCTTTACAGAAGTGTTCGGCCGACCCGCTGTTCGCAAACTGCGCGCTGAACAACGCTTGCGCGCCCGAGCACAGCAGACGGCAGAAACATTCACGAGCTACATTGAAGACGTCGTGGACCTGTGTAAACGAGTCAACGCAGCAATGCCCGAAGCTGAGCGAATTCACCATATACTGAAGGGCATCGATGACGGCGCTTTCCAGATGCTTCTAGCCAGGAATCCGCGCACTGTGTCCGAAATCGTCAGCCTATGCCAAAGTTATGACGAGTTACGGAAGCAACGCGCTTCGACTCGGCGTGCTCTGGGCAGCGATGACTTGGTGGCAAACCTTGACAGCATGTACGACCCATGCTCATTACTTCAACGGGTCAAGGACTTCGTGCGTGAGTAAGTTGCCCGCCAACTTTCTTTAGTTCCCTTCACTCAGGAGCCCACCTCCCGTCTTCCAAACACGCTCCGCACTCTCATCTCCGAAGAGGTCGCTCAAGTTGTCCCTTCCGCACACCATCAGCCGCCTGCAGCCACGAATCTCAACTCTGCTCTGGCAGTGCAGCCTGTCGCGACTCCTCCCACCTATGCGCAGCCAGTCCTGCCTGTGGCTGCGCCTCTTACGTACGCGCAGGCAGTACGCAGGCCTCCGCCTGCGTCTTTCGCGACCCATTCCCAACCGGTGCCACCGGAAGCCCATGCTGCACCTTGGACCGCACCGAGAGCTAATCCTTGGAGGACGCCTGATAATCGTCCCATCTGCTATTCTTGCTGCACTCCTGTACACGTCGCCCGATATTGCCGACGTCGACCTCAAGCGTTCGGCGACGCCTCTCGGCCCTTCCAGTACGGCAGCCAGCCCTTTCGCCAATACGCCACTCCTTCCCACCAACCGTATGCTCGTGCTGACCTTCCAGAATTTCCTTCGCGTCGCTCGCCATCCCCTCGCCGACGCTCGCTCTCCCCAATGCGTCGGCGACCCGCACCACCTGACCAGGAAAACTGAACGTCGCAGTTCACGAGGCAAGAACTGCGCCCCATTCGAACTGTCTAAGTCCTCGCGCCTGTCCTGCTAACGTGGTCGAAATTAGTGTAGAAGGTGTTCCTGCATTCGCTCTTGTGGATACCGGCGCAGCCGTTTCTGTGATAGCCGCCAAACTGTGCCGTTCGCTGCGCAAGGTGACCACGCCGCTTTCTGGACTGGCGCTTCGTACGGCAAGCGCTCAGCACGTCACTCCGCACGCAGCCTGTACTGTACGTGTGCTTATTCACGGCATTGTTTACATAGTCGAGTGCATTGTTCTTCCCACCTGCTCGCATGACGTCATCCTCGGATGGGACTTCTTATCCCGTCATAAAGCCGTGATCGACTACGCACGCGCCGAAGTTGAATTTTCCCCTTGTGACGCACCCTTGCATGAAGATTGTGACCGCCCTTCTAAACTTACCGTGCGCGAGGACACAGATATTCCACCTGGCTCCTTCGCTCTCGTACCCGTCTCTTGCGATGCCATCACTGATGCAACGGTCCTCTTCACACCTTCCGACGTCTTCATGAGCCGTAAATCTCTCCGACTACCCTTCGCAACACTTGACATGGCTGGTGGCTGTAGCAATATATACTTCTGCAATCCCCTCTGTGCGCCTATTACATTGCTCGTTGGTGAATGCCTTGGCATCGTGGAACTCCTCGACTCTTCGTCTTTGGTTGACGTCCCCGGAGACTCTTTTGATGTCGACTCCGGCCAGTCGTCTTCGATTTCCGCGCTTGAAGAGACGTCCAAGGATGCATTCTCGAGTGCCATCGCCGATACCCTCACACCTGCCGAACGCGCCGACCTTCTTGATCTCCTGCACCACTTTAGAAGTTCATTCGACGTTTCACAACCTCACTTGGGCCGCACGTCGGAAGTGCAGCACTACATTGACACCGGTTCACATCAGCCGTTACGTCAACGACCCTACCGCGTCTCGGCCGAAGAGCGTCGTGTCATTACCACCCAAGTCGAAGATATGCTGCGCCGTGACGTTATTCAACCTTCGCACAGTCCCTGGGCATCGCCTGTCGTTCTCGTTCGCAAGAAGGACGGGTCTATTCGCTTTTGCGTCGACTACCGTCGGCTAAATAAGGTAACGCGCAAAGACGTCTATCCTTTGCCGCGCATCGACGACGCCCTCGACAGTCTTCAGGGAGCAGAATTCTTCTCGTCCCTTGACTTGCGTTCGGGGTACTGGCAGGTACCGATGGCTGCAGCCGATCGCCAGAAAACCGCATTCATTACGCCTGACGGCTTATATGAATTTAACGTAATGCCATTCGGGCTTTGTAACGCCCCTGCCACCTTTGAACGACTCATGGACAACACGCTGCGTGGCCTCAAGTGGTCCATATGTCTGTGTTACCTCGACGATGTCGTGGTTTTCTCGCCTGATTTTCCGACTCACCTGCTCCGCCTCAGACTTGTTTTGACCTGTCTAACGAACGCTGGCCTCCAACTCAACCTCAAGAAGTGCAGCTTCGCCGCGCGAGAGCTCACGATTTTAGGCCACGTTGTGTCCAAGCACGGTGTTCTACCCGATCCTGCAAAACCTCGAGCAGTCGCTGAGTTTCCGAAGCCTCAGACCATCAAAGAACTTCGGAGCTTTGTGGGCCTATGCTCATATTTCCGGCGCTTTGTTCGGAATTTCGCATCGATCATGGCGCCATTGACTCAGCTTCTGCGCGGTGACAGCACCCTCTCCTCCTGGTCCCCTGCATGTGACTCCGCCTTCGCTACGCTGCGTCGTCTTCTCACCTCCCCACCTATTCTTCGCCATTTCGACCCGTCGGCTGCAACTGAGGTACACACAGATGCCAGCGGGGTCGGTCTCGGCGCCGTCCTCGCCCAACGAAAGCCAGGCTACCCCGAATACGTAGTCGCCTATGCGAGTCGCACGCTGACGAAGCCTGAGGCCAATTACAGCGTGACCGAAAAAGAGTGCTTGGCCTTAGTATGGGCACTTGGCAAGTTCCGACCATACCTGTACGGGCGCCCGTTCGACTTGGTCACAGATCACCACGCGCTTTGTTGGCTTGCCAACTTGAAAGATCCCACTGGCCGCCTAGCCCGTTGGGCATTACGCATCCAGGAGTACGATATTCGCGTCGTATACCGCAGTGGGTGAACACACTCCGACGCCGACGCCCTGTCTCGTTCACCTTTACCTCCAGACTCGGCCTGCGGAACAACTTCCGCACACTCCATCTCATCTCTCGACATGGACTCCTTTGCCACCGCACAACGTCGTGACCCGTGGATCGCTTCTCTTTTCGACTATCTTTCTGGATCATCGACCATCCCTGTATCCCGAACCCTCCGACGCCAAGCAGTTCATTTTGCCATTCGTGACCAGCTGCTCCACCGACGCAATTACTCTCCTGAAGGCCGTCGGTGGCTTCTGGTGATTCCCCGCAGCTTAAGGTCACAAATATGTGCCGCTTTCCACAACGATCCACAGTGTGGCCACGCCGGAGTCTTCAAGACGTACGAACGAATTCGCCACCGCTACTACTGGCGCGGCATGTACAATTTTGTACAAAAGTTTGTTCGGTGCTGTCTTGACTGTCAACGCCGCAAATCGCCGCCTTTACGCCCGTCTGGTGCCTTGCAGCCACTCCCGTGCCCTGCCACACCCTTCGATCGCGTCGGCATCGACCTATACGGCCCGCTTCCTATGACGCCAGACGGCAATCGGTGGATCGTAGTTGCTGTTGACCACTTGACACGCTACGCCGAAACTGCTGCTTTACCAAGTGCTACGGCACGGGATGTAGCCTTTTTCGTTCTACATCGCTTCGTGCTTCGACACGGCGCACCTCGAGAACTCCTCAGCGATCGAGGTCGCGCCTTCCTCTCCGAAGTCGTCAAAAGTTTGCTCTCGGAATGCCGTATTATTCATCGAACAAGCACGGCATACCATCCCCAGACTAACGGACTCACAGAGCGATTTAACCGCACACTTGGTGACATGCTGTCGATGTACGTGGCATCTGATCATGGTAACTGGGACCGCATCCTTCCATTCATCCCGTTCGCGTACAACACCGCGATCCAGGCCACTACGGGATTTTCACCTTTCTTCCTCCTGTATGGCCGCCAGCCTACGCATACCATCGACACGCTCCTTCCATACCGTTCTGACGCCTCCGAGTGTCTACCTGTGTCCGACGTCGCCCGACAGGCCGAAGAATGCCGCCAGCTAGCGCGCTCCTTTACGGCCGAGCAACAGTAGCGCCAGAAAGAAAACCGCACCGACACGCTTCCGAACACCACCTACGCTCCAGGCGTTCTTGTGTGGTTGTCTGTGCCTTTCCAGACTCCGGGGCTTTCCTCAAAACTCGTCCCAAAATTCGAAGGGCCTTACCGAGTCTTGGAGCAAACATCTCCGGTGAATTTTCTTATTGAGCCACTGTCACCACCTGAAGACTTGCGCCGGCGTGGACGTGACATTGTCCACGTCTCGCGTCTCAAGCCCTACCACGACCCTCTGCCTCCTGATTCTTAAGGCGCCAGGATGGCTTTTTGTCCGGGGGGAGATTGTGAAGAAGAAGACGCGCCTCGCGGCACAGACACATCGCCAACGCGCGGCTCGGCTCCGCTCGCGCTGTTGATTACTGTCGCCTTTTTTGGACAGTGCTTCGGGCTGTCTCGCCGTTCCCGGTCGCTGCGCTTTTGCCTTAGAAGCCGCCAATAAACCTCTTCTCAATACCATGAAAGGCATTAGCGGAAGTTGCACGTACGATCAAGCCTAGCACCGGCCACCCTCTGACCACTGTCCTTTTAAAGCAGTTGGCCTCTCTAGGCCTTTTCTATGCATCGGGACGATGCTTCTTCGGAGGGGGCTAATGCCGCCAGCATTGCGAGGAGAAAAAGACGACCGACACATCCCAACTACGTTTCAAAGAGCCGCCACACCGCGAGCGTCCAGCAAAGCATCGCAAGGCAACGCTGGGCCGGTGCTGACAGACCGGCGGCTCGTGCGCGAGAATCGGACGCTTGGCACGCGACAGGAGACGACAAAGAAAACGATGTTCGAAGAAGCGTAGCTCGAGGAACGTTTTGTTGTTGCTGCTGAGTGTTCAGTCGGTTTTTGTTGACGGGCACAGGTTCGCCAAGAATAAATTAGTTTTCGTAGAAACGGCTGTTGTAACTGTTGGTTACAATATATATTGTTACGATGGGGTGCGTTTATTTAAAAATGAACTGATGAAAAGGGGCCGCGCCGACACTGAGCCGCTCCAAAGACACGCGCACTTCGTTCTCCTCTTCCTCTGTTCTCTCTGTAGCTTTAGCGTAACACTACTCCCTTCACAGACGAAGCCCGTTGGGCGAGTAACTATTACGTGTCCACTCGGAGTCACGGGCATGAGAACATTTCAGGCGGGCGACGTGAACAAGCTGCGTCTTCTTAGACCGGTAGCCATTGGAAACGAGACGAACAATAAGTCACATCACTTAGGCGATTGGTGATGACGAAAGGCCCGGTGTAACGAGCAAGAAACTTATGGCACAGGCCGCGCTTGCGAAGTGGTGTCCAAAGCGATACTACGTCCCATTTGTCGCCATTCTTATGGCGTGAATCGTAGCTGATCTTGGAGCGGTCCTGGGATGCCAACGTACGGAGCTGAGCTATGCGGCGTGCTTCCTCAGTGCGGCAGAGCGTCTGGGCAATAGAAGAGTCCACATGAGGAGTAAAAGATGGAATGGTGTCAAGGAAGCTGCGGGGTGGTATGACATAAAGGAAGATAGAACTGTAGCCGGTAGTTTCATGATTTGCAGTGTTTTAGGCGTACGTGATAAAAGGCCAGATATCCCATTTTTTCTGTCTGGAATCGACGTATATCGAAAGTATGTTGGTCAAAGTTCTATTAGTGCGCTCGACGAGACCATTTGTCTGCGGGTGATACGGGGTCGCGTGGCGAAACTGGCAAGCACAGACACGCAAGAGCTCTTCGACTATGTCGGCCACGAACTGGCCACCACGATCGCTCACACTAACACGAGGTGGTCCATGACACTGTATAACGGAGGACAGGAGGAAGCTCGAAACATTAAGAGCCGTGGCCGTTGGTGTTATGTTGCTGCATGGGTCATATCGCGCTCGCTACAAGGCAATAACCTTTTATTGCCGTCACGAAACAAACACAGAACAGGGGAACTTGATAACAACTGTAATATATACACTCTTCGTGTCGGATGAGGGCACTCTTCAACACCACGGTTGACTGACGAAGATACGTCTTCCCCTGAACTCAGCGGCCAGAATCGGTACACAACACTCTTTCCCCCTTAGTTCGGACTCAACAGTCAGCCAATGCCAGCACAAAGTCCCGAAGATGTTGGGGTGTCTTCCGGGGACGCTGCGAACGGCGTGGACCCGGCAATTCTACACTTTGCTCTGTTGGTGCTGGCTGAGGTGCTGCTATGTCGTCCGAAGGTAGCGTGACTGTTGGTTATTCCTTGGGTTCACTGGGATCTGGGTCTTGGATCTGGTTCACTGGGTCTTGCTGCTGCTCACTCCGCCAGGTGAACTGGCGCGACCTCATAAGAGATCGGGCCAGTTGCTCTAGAAATCACAGCAGATACCCATGGTGGGCCCTGGCTGTAGTTATGTACAAATACAGGGTCGTCGGGCTGGAATGTGCGTGGTGTAGGTAGAACTTCTGCCAACCGGGAGGACCTGTCAGGGGCCCGGTCGGAGTGCAGCCGGTCCAGCATGGTAGACAGTCGGCGGCCCATCAACAACTCGCACGGGGGGCGCCCCGTGACTGTGTGCGGTGTTAGATGCTGCTGTATAGGGAAGTCTGCCAGGCGTTGTGCCCAGCTTCCTCGGATTATCCGAGATAATGCCTCTTTGGTGGTCCGTACCATCCTTTCAGCCTGCCCGTTCGTGGATGGATGGAACGGAGCAGATGCCACTTGGCGGAGGAGGTAGGCATCCAGGAACCCTCGAAATTCTGTGGATGTGAATTGCGGGCCATTGTCTGAGACGAGGGTATCTGGCAGGCCATGAGTTGCGAGCTATCTTCGTAAGGTGGTGATTACAGCACTCGATGTCATTGACGACATTGGTATGACCTCCAGCCATTTGGAATGAGAATCCTATACGATCAAGAAGGTCTGTCCTTGGAATGGACCAGCGAAATCAATGTGCAGGCGTGACCATGGAGTCCGGGTCGTCTCCCATGGGTGCATAAGTGCCCGAGGCATCTCGGGCCGTGTTTCCTGGCAAGGAAAGCACCGCCGGACCCATTCCTCAATGGCCGCATCCATGCCGGGCCACCATACATAACTGCGGGCAAGCACTTTCATTGTGACGATGCCGGGGTGTCCGACATGCAGAGCTTCGAGGACCCGGAAGCGGAACTTCTGTGGAATCACCACACGGTCACCCCGCAGTAAGGATCCCTTGTGGGCGGACAGCTCATGTTGTCTGGACACGAATGGTGTGAATTCGGAACTCGGAGCGCACCTTGGCCACACCCAGTTGAGGACACGGGAGAGGATAGCGTCCTTGGCGGAGTACTTAGCCACATCGTCTGCAAGGACTGGAGATTCTGGAAGTACGTCCAGAAGCATGACGGCCTCTGCTGGCGAAGGGTCATCCTGGCACTGGTCCGCTTGAGGCAGTCTGCTGAGACTATCTGCGTGGCCTAACTGTTTTCCTGGTCGGTGGTGGAGAGTATGCTGGAATCCATTCAGAAAAATGGACCAACCCAACATTCGCGGTGAAAGCATCTGTGGCGTTTGCCGGTCTGATTTGAAGAGCCCCTGGAGCCGCTTGTGGTCTGTATGGATCTGAAATGGTCGGCCGAATACGTAGTCATGGAACTTCTTTACTCCGGCAACCCCAGCGAGTGCCTCCTTATCAATCTGGGCGTAATTCCGCTCAGTAGAGGATAATGTTCTTCAATCAAAAGCGATTGGTGCTTCCGTGTCATCCGGCATTCTGTGATTCAAGACCGCTCCTACTCCGTACAGTGACGCATCGCAAGCAAGGATTACCGGCTTCTTCTCGTCGAAGTGTGTCAGAACCTGGTTGGATGCCAGTAGCTTCTTCACATTGTCGAACGCAGTTTGTTGTAGGTTTGTTGTTGTAGCCAGGGGACCTTCTTGTCCGACAAACGGTGCAGGGGATCAGCGACAGTGGCCTTGTGTGGAAGGAACGCATGATAGAAATTAAGAAGACCCAGGAAGGCCAGCAGCTCGGCTCAATTCAACGGCCGCGGTGCATTAAGGATTACTTGCGTCTTGGCCGGTGTGGGGTGGATTCCCTCAGCATCGATTTGGAAACCCAAAAATTCCACTTGAGTCACTCCTAGCTGGCATTTCTCCTTCTTTACCTTAAGCCCTGCATCTTGGAACCTCTGAAGGACCTCTCGAAGCCAACTAACTAAGCAATTCCTGGTGCTATGCCCCTGAAATGAGGACATCATCAAAATATGGAATGACGCCTGGTAGTCCGCGCAGTAGGTTCTCCATTAAATTCTGGAAGATGCCAGGTGCGACGCTGACACCGAATTGTAGTCGTCGAACGCGGTAAGCACCTCGATGCGTCACAATGTTCTACGCCTCTGCAGATTCATCAGTCACTGGCAGTTGTTGGTAGGCCTGTGCTAAGTCCAGCTTCGCAATGACAGTTCCATCAGAGAGGGATGCCAACAGGTGGTTGACAGCTGGTACCGGATACGAATGCTGCTGCAAGGCTTTGTTGATGGTACACTTGTAGTCTGCACAGATGCGGACGTCCCCCATTTGCCTTCAGTGGCCTAACAATAGGGGTTTCCCAACGAGCGTGGTCAACTGGCTCTAGGATTCCTTGTTGTATCAGTTTGTCCAGTTCGGCATTGATTTCTGGTCGCAGTGCGAAAGGAACCCTTTTTGCTTTCAGGCGGATAGGCACAGCCTCAGGGTTAAGTGCAAACTGCACGGGCGGTCCCTTGAAGTAGCCCAGCGCCCCGCCGAACACAGATGCAAAGTCCCGGAATATGTTATCAAGTGAGGATGGTTACTGATCGATGCGTTGCACTCCCGTGATATTGATACCGAGTGCCGGAAACCAATCCAGCCCGAGAAGACCTGAGTGCTCGCCCTTGACAATGACCAGGTGCAATGGGCCGCCGAAATATTTGAACTGCACTTGGACGGTACCAACTCCACGTACAGCGATACGGTGGGCTTGATAGTCGCCCCGCAGGGGCATCTGCGTTAGCAGGCGTTTGGTGTGTTTCGGCACCACGTACCCGAGCACACGAGGGTCGGACCCTCCCGCGTGTAGCCGTGCGCGGCTTAGCCATGTCCGGGGAAAGGGGGATCCTGGGGGTTGAGCCGATGCCGGGTGTTCGGACCTTTAAGGCCCCTCGACGGAGGCAACACACCTCTTTGGCCTCTGCTTCACGTAGACGGCACCCCCGGACTGACCCAGCCGGGGAAATCGGCAGTCGCCTTTTCCTGTCTCTCCCTCTTCAAACCTTCGTCTTTATCTCTCACTTTTTGATCTTTCCTCTCTTCTTCTCTCTTCCATTTACTTCCTTTCTCCACGGCGGCAAGCGTTAACCTTGTGTGGCTATCCTACTTTGGGTACACCATATTTGGTTATAGTGACGGCGTACGGCTGGCGTCGTGCAGGCTTGAACACAAGCTCTGCCGCGTCCCCTCGTTGGGCTCCGTGGTGGGCTGTCGGCGCTGTTGCCGAACATACACATTTTTCTATGGCAGCGCAAGCCTCTATTGTCTATGATCGGCGTCTGAAAAGATGCCGCACCCAAGTACCATTCCAATTTTCCTTTCGAAGCAACGCTCCATCTTTCCCCAAGTACTATGTAGTCCACAGCGAAACCAACATGCCAGTAAGAAAGCTATCTCCATTCCTTGTAACCAAAGGTCTCAAAGATAAAATCGGACAGACATACAAAGCCTCCAGAATGTCTAGCGGGGACCTCCTCCTAGAACTAAATGATAAAGACCAAGCAAAGAAGCCCTCCGAACTTACCAGTACTGGCGACGCGACAGTGACAGTTTCAGCCCACAGAACACATAATACAAGCAGGGGAGTAATATCTGAAGAAGACTTCATCGATTTAAGCGATGGGGAACTGCTGGAAGGTTTCCAGGAACAAAATTTTACTAAAGTACAAAGAATAGTAATCCGCAGAAACGACCAAGAACTCCCCACCGAACATGTTATACTCACCTTCGGAACAAGCGTAATGCCTACTTCGTTCGATGCAGGTTATGTTAAAGTCAATGTGAGACCATATCCCGAACCCCAGATGTTGTTTCAAGTGCCAAAGGTTTGGACATGCTTCACATGCATGCCGAGGACAAACTTGTGCTAAATGCAGCTCCAACGATCACCAATCTGAGAATTGCGCCTCGTCCCCACATTGTGTTAACTGCAAAGGAGATCATCCCGCTTACTCGCGGTCTTGCCCTTGTTAGAAAAAAGAAAAAGAAGTAATTACACTAACTGTTAAAGAAAGAACCTCGTTCTTTCAAGCCAGAAAGCGACTGTCTTACCTTTCGCGACGTAGTTATGCCGATGTGACGAAGGTGGGGGCATCGTCACAGAGGCCCGAGGAGTCCTGCGAGTCCACGCACAGTGGTCCCGTAGTGACGCCTCCCGCCCCCGTGGTGGAAGCAGCCAGTGCTGCTCTATCATCTTCGAAGGCGCTGCAGACGCCACTCCCGCAGTGCCCTAAGATTAAGAGAACTCTAAACCTTTCAATTTCAAGATGGCTTTTATTATCCATTGGAATTGTAGAGGGCTTCTACACAACTTAGGTGACATCAAAGACGTGTTAAGTAACTTCTCTCCTGTGGCCCTGTGCTTACAGGAAACGAACCTAGGCGAAAAATACAAAAACATTTTAAAAGGTTTCACTGTTGTACGGCGCGACCGTACTCAGGCGAACCGGCTGTTAGGTGGTGTAGCCATTGTTCTACCAGGCGGTATAGTAGCCAGAGAAGTTCCCAATTAACACTCACATAGAAGCCGTTGCTGCCACCGTTTTAGGTCACAAAACCATCACCACTTGTTCAATGTACATTCCGCCACATTCACATTTTACCGTAAGAGATCTAGAGTAAATTTTCAACCAGCTACCTGAACCATTTTTAATAGGCGGTGATTTTAATTTACATAACACGTTATGGGGTAGTAAAACTACTGACACCAGGGGTCAAACGCTTGAAGATTTTATCCTAACAAATGGCATATGCCTTTTAAACACCGGTGCGGCAACTTACTACTCCCCAAGCACAATAGCTATCAGTTGCCTAGATCTGGCATTGTGCTCTCCATCTCTCTTTGGCGATTTTCAACGGAGTGTTATTGACAACCCCTATGGTAGTGACCATATGCCTGCTATTATTAAAAGAACATCTCCTTTTCCTACCATACCATTAAGACCACCCCGTTGGAAACTCCATCTAGCTGGCCTCTCTTTACTGAAAAGGCCACTCTGGATAACATAACAGAAGAGTTAACCATAGACGAAATGAATCACAAGATTAGCACCTGCATACTCGCTGCAGCAGAACAGACAATCCCACAATCCTCTGGCTTCTTAAGAAAAAACCTGAAACCCTGGTGGACGAAGGAATGTACACAAACAAAAAAAAAACTACAAAACAAAGCGTGGGGTATCTTTCGGCAATACCCAACACGATATAATCTACTCTCTTTCAAAAAAGCAAAAGCGAAAGCCAGGTACACACGCAGACAAGCCGAAAGACAGCCCTGGAAAAATTATGTCTCGTATATAAATAGCTCAATTACATCCAAATGAATGTGGGATCAGGTTCGTAAATTTAGAGGCGACTACGCTTTTACACTACCCCCATACTCTCACCTTCAAGCACGCAAACAAATATAGAAGAACAAGCAGACCTATTAGGGAAACATTTCCATGATATATTAAGCTCACAGAACTACTCTGCTGCATTTCTAAAACATAAGCAATTAGCAGAAAAACTAAAGCTTCCGACCACAGGAAGTTCAGAAAGACTGTATAATGCCGCTTTAACACTTCCAGAAATCAACAGAGTACTTATTACTGGCAAAGGAACAGCACCCGGTCCGGACAGAGTACATTACGCAATGCTAGCTCACCTATCCCCTTAAGCAGTTGAGACCTTGCTTCATTTCTTCAACATAATCTGGGAAACGGGAAAAATGCCCAAAGAGTGGAAGAAAGCCATCATAATCCCTTTCTTGAAAGCTGGAAAACCTCCCACAACAGCAACCAGTTATAGACCCATAGCACTCACACGTTGTCTTGCAAAGTCCTATGAAGCCATCATCAACATAAGATTGACATACGTCCTTGAAACAGAGAACCTGCTAGATAACCATCATTGTCGGTACAAGAAAGGCTGCTCTACAACAGATCACCTAGTTAGGCTATAACACGAGATACGTGCGGCCTTTCTACACAAACAATATTGTCTCAATGTTTTCTTTGATTTAGGAAAGGCGTACGACACAGCATGGAGGTTTGGTATTTTGAGGGACTTAGCGGATTTAGGGATCCGCGGTTGAATGCTTAAATTTCTAGCCGATTTCATGTCCGAACGAACATTCCAAGTGCGTTTAGGAACGGTGCTGTCCCGCGTATTTATTCAGGAAAACAGTGTGCCTCAGGGATGCGTATTAAGCACAAATTGTTTGTGGTGAAAACGAACTTGGTCAATAATGTAATTTCATCCTCTGTGATGCATTCATTATATGTGGATGATCTAGGAATTGCGTGTCGTGCATCGAACATGGCAACCTGCGAACGGCAAATTCAAATTACGTTAAACAAACTTACGCAGTGGGCATCTGAAAACGGTTTTCGCTTTTCAACTGAAAAACTATTAGTGTTGTCTTTTCGCATCAAAGAGGCCTACAACCAGATCCCATGCTTAAGCTACAAGAAGCCACACTACCGGTAAAACAAGAACACAAGTTTTTGGGTGTTCTGTTTGATAAAAAGTTAAACTTCCTGGCACATATACATAACCTTAAAATTAAAGCCAACAATGCTCTTAACATCCTCAAAGTCCTGTCCTGGAAGCGCTGGGGCTCTGACCATAAATGCCTGCTACGCATCTACCGCACTTTGGTGCGTAGCATATTAGACTACGGTAGCATTATATATGGCTCATCCAGATTATCTTACGTCCGACGATTTGACCCAGTTCATAACCTTGGACTACGACTGGCAAGTAGTGCTTACACAACATCACCTGTCCAGAGCTTATATGTTGACTGTAATGAACCTCCTTTACAGCAGCGCAGAGTGCTACTAACTTTTTCTTATGTTCTAAAATTCAGTCCTCACCACAACACATATGTTTCAACATTGTCACACAGTGCAACTTACGCTTACACTACACAAACAAACCGAACATGATTAACCCGTTTGTCCTGCGATATGAGGAATATGTTAGGGATTATGAGATTCCTCGCGAAGTCCTCCAGGTTGCCAGAAAACCACAGCGTTTGGCCCCGTGGTACGATTTTGAACCGTTATGTGACTGGAAATGGACACATTTAAAAATAAAAACACCCCACACGAACACATTATAGAAGAAGTCCGCGCTCTTCAGGGCAAATACCAAAATTACATGGAATTTTACACCGATGGCTCTAAAACAAAAAATGACGTGGGTGTGGGGGCCGTAACGGAACATCGGGAAATAAGTATTCGATTGCCACAACATGACTCTGTCTACACCGCCGAAGTCTGCGCAATATGGACTATAGTTAAAAAGAGCATTGCTGACAAACACGAAAACACAGTAATATACACTGATTTATTAAGCACACTGAAGGCTCTACACGCGAAATCCGAATGTGAACCCCTGATAGGAGATATTTTAAACATGGTAACGTTAAACAAATACGGCCGGTCAATTAGGTTTTGCTGGGTACCAAGCCATGTTGGTATACCGGGTAATGAAGCAGTGGATAGGTGTGCATCAATGGCAGCGCGCAAATACTTAACAAACACGGCGCTTCCATATCGGGATAGTATCACGGCGATTAGGAACGCCTTGACGTCAAAATGGCAACAGGAATGGGACCATTGCTTAAGCAACAAGCTACATCTTACTAAACACGTAATTGGTGAGTGGAAGTCGTGCGCTCACCAGCAACGGTTCTATGAGGTGATCCTGTGTCGACTTCGGATTGGACACACACATTTAACACACAACTTTCTCCTCCGAAAAGAAAACCCGCCGACTTGCGAAAAATGCAATCAACCTCTTACAGTAATACATATCATTATAACATGTCCACAGTTTGAAACACAGCGACGGAAGCTTTTACACAACCTATATAATTTACGTATACCTTTACACCCTGCCTTATTACTGACAGATGACCCGCTAGTGCCATTTACTAACCTGTTCCACTTTTTAGAGACAAGTGGTTATTTACACGAACTATAATGCAATGCAGGTTTGCCTACTCTAAACCTTAGTTTCCTTTTGTCGTGTGAGTTGCGCAGCATGGCCTTAGTTGCCTTTATGCCATTAAACCCCAACTAACCAACCAACCTTGATAGTCCCTCATGATAACGTCAAGTGGCTGTAGGTTTTGGACACGCCCCTTTGGAAAAATGCGTCTGGCTGTGGCATCGGAGATAATGGAAAAGGTTGATCCCGAATCCACCTCCATCTGACGATGTGTGCCTCATATTTTTACACTCGAATACGAATACGAATACGATTTATTTTATGTGTGTTCGAAACATGGGGAAATGGAAGAAAAAGCTGCTGAACAGCAGCTTGACAAGCTCCCACCCCCCTGTTTACATAGGCAACAGCAGCTTATACAATATACATATACAGATATTATACAGATATTATCAGCGTACACGCACACACACACACACACACACACACACACACACACACACACACACACACACACACACACACTCACACACACAAGTTTTGATGGATATGTTATACATCACTAAAAAATTGTGAAAGACAATTTTCGTAAAATATATACAAGTATGAAACGTGGTGTAAGTATGCATGATTGAAAATACTCCAAAGATTTGAAAGAACACCAGTTATAAAATCAAACAGGAGAATTAACAGGTACACAGGACATACAGATCAGACCTGAGAACTTTCCAAAAAAGGTAGTGGATAGGTAATACATTTGTAGCATTTGAGAAAGAAAAAAGAAGAGAAAAGAAGGAATTACTTTTTATCAACGCTATTTCTAAACAACTAAAGGGATAAATCTATGAATTCTGTTTTCGAAATGCTCATTATATCAATTTCTTTGATAAAAAAATAATTTAATACACTTGGTACTGTGTGTCGTAACATTTGCTCACCGTAATTAGTGCGGTTACGATAGACTTGCCAGTGCTCAGGATGTCTAGTTGTATAATAATGGGTATTCGTTTGCAAGTTTGCCAGATTAGTTATGAGATTAATGCCTTGTTTCTTTTCATCTCTTAATTTTTTTACAAAGGTGATAATTATAAAATTTCTCTATGCTAATTAGTCTAAACTTTCTAAGCAAGCTGTCTACTGAGTAGTCTGGTGGAGAATTTGCAATAATCCGGATTACTTTATTTTGCATTATCGTCAGTTTCCTGACGTTTGTTGAGGTGGTCTTGC
The DNA here is from genome assembly GCF_023375885.2 of Dermacentor andersoni. Classification (NCBI taxonomy): domain Eukaryota; kingdom Metazoa; phylum Arthropoda; class Arachnida; order Ixodida; family Ixodidae; genus Dermacentor; species Dermacentor andersoni. The sequence goes on from NC_092822.1 coordinate 126,033,864, forward strand.
CCCATACTAAAAAGCAGTAATTTATGCGCGATAAAAACAGTGAATGATAAATGAGCAGTCTTGTGCTTACAGGAAATAGATCTCGATGCCTGTAGATTAATCCTATAGTGCGAGCTAGGGTCGTGATAACATGATTAGTGTGCGAGTCTCAGAGCATGTGTTCTGAAAAAATTACGCCTAATGTTTTAAATTCTGTCACAATTTCTATCGGCTGACACTGTATTTGAAGAAGATTATTTGGAACAATGTCTCTGCCCTTCGCTGTGAAGACGACTGCTTTAGTTTTTTGGGTATTAATAACCAAGCCGTTGCAGGAACACCAATTGTGAAGTTTACTTAAAGTGATGTTTGCGCGATTGACAAGTTTTTTGTAATCTTCATCCTCGAAAAACAGGCTGGTGTCATCTGCGTAGATCAGGAATTTCGTATCATCATCAATGTTAACAGTGTCATTTATGTAAATATTAAATAAATACGGTCCCAAAATACTGCCCTGAGGAACACCAAACAAAGTAGATTTAAATCTGGAGGTGCTGTTGTTTAGTGAAACAGACTGCATGCGAGTACTAAGGTATGATTCCAATAACTTCAAGGCAACACCACGAATTCCGTAGAATTCTAATTTTGTCAGCAAAATACCTCGGTTACATGTATCTTCCTCTTGGCGGGTTTAGACACTTCGTTTGATAGCAGTAACTGCCAAGCAGTCGCAGTATGAAATGTTTGTGCGAGGAGTGGTCTTGAATTGTTGCGTCCGGGCTTGGTCTTTGGCATTTCGACGTGGACTAAGCTGCCTCCGGGACCGGCAGACCTTAGCAATGTGCCCAGTTTTTCCACATTCCCTGCACTGGGCACCACGGGACCGACACAAGCGGCGTTCGTGCGGGCCTCCACAGCTGGCGCAGGGGCCGCCCGCCAATCTCGGTGTCCCGTCGCTGAGTGGGGCTCGCACGTAACCGAAGAACATCTTCGGCGGTGTCTTGCTCGCCATCATCGCCAGTCGTCGTCCCTTGATGCACGGGCTCGAAACGTGGCGTGTTCATGGTTTGAAACGATGGTAGGCTGGCTGCGGTTTCAGCATAACGCGTCAGATGGTCGACGCAGACTATAATCCAACGGTTGTCATTTGTTGAACGCGGGAATGGGCCGAGAAGGTCCACTCCAACCATTTCGAAAGGAGATGATGGTGGCGCCACACGGTGAAGAAGTCCGACCGGAGCAGCGTTAAGGCGCTTGAATTGCTGGCACTTGTTACTACTGGCCCCATACTTTTCTATATCCCGTCGCATACTAGTCCAGTAGAGTCGGCCCTGAATCCGGTGGTATGTTCTGGGGAAACCTAGGTGCCCAGCGGTCTAGTCGTCGCACATAGCACGGAGCACGTGGGTTCTCAAATTCTTAGGGACCACTAAGAGGAGGCGGGCGCCATCAGCCGCATAATTCTTCTTGTAGAGTAGGCCATCTTGGTGGACAAAACCATTTTTATCTTTTGGTTGAGCAGCTGAGGCGAAGAGGAAAACCAGGCTGTGGTCGTCACGCCGCTCTTCACTGAAAGTGGCCAGGTCGGGAAAAAATTGGCTGACGGCTTAGCTTGGTTAAGCCTGGAAGATTGCGAAAGCAATACCCTTGGCTGCGCCTTAGTTCAGCTGATGGTGTGGACATGGTTGCCCTTTGTTAAACTTATGGCTATACATCATCCGACATAGCGCAAGGCAGCACGCCGATCACTGCGAGGAGCCGAGCTGTAGCCCCATTTATCCTCCTAGCGTGACGTCACACCAGCGAGCGCCCTCTCTCGGTAGCGCCGCAGCAGCGGCGCGCAAGGCTTCGCCTCCACCATCGATGCCGCGAGCTGGGGCCCCGTCTCTCGGTCTGGCGTGACGTCACACGGTCACGTGACGCGCAGCTGTGTAAGGAGGCGCCACGACCACCGATGGGCCGAAAGTGCGAGCAGTATTGCTTTCGCAATAAAAAAACGTCGTCGATGGCGGCCAGAAAGTCATCGAAGTTGTCGGCGTAACTTGCACTTGGTAGGGGGAGCATCGAAAGAAAGTCGGCGTCCGCATGATGTGGGCCACTCATGTAACGGGCTGCAAAGTCAAATTCCTGCAAACGTAGCGCCCATCCAGCAAGGCGGCCAGAGGGGTCGCGGAGACCAACCAACCAGCATAGTGAATGTTGGTCAGTAACGATAGTGAAGCGGTGGCCGTAGAGATATGGGCGGAACTTCTGGACTGCAAAGACAACAGCAAGACACTCTCGCTCATTGACAGTGTAATTATGTTAGGCCTTGCTCAACGAACGGCTGGCATAGGCAATGGCATGCTCGGCGTCACCAAAACGCTGGACGAGGACGGCGCTGAGGCTGATTCTGCTCGCGTCGGTGTGCAATTCTTTTGTAGCAGAGGGGTCAAAATGGCGAAGTACGGGTCCGGAAGAAAGCAGAAACTTCAGTTGATGAAACAAAGAATCGCAATCTGCTGACCAGGTGAAAGGGTTATCCTTGCGCAGCAATGAAGTCAGAGGGTAGGCAGTATCGGCAAAGTTGGGCACAAAACGTCGGAAATACGAGCAAAGACCCAAGAAGCTCCCGAGCTCGCGTTGTGAAGGCGGTTGTTTAGAGCCACTAACTGCAGCGAACTTCTGTGGATCCGGTCGCACCCCTGCTTGTCCACTAGATGCCTAAGTACTAGCGCCTCTCATTGGCCAAAGTGACATTTTTTGGAGTTGAGGGTAAGGGCAGCTTGTTCAAGGCACGTCAGAACAACGTCCAGTCGATGGTTGTGCTCTGTAAAAGTGCGGCCAAAAATGACGACGTCGTCTAGATAACATAAACAAACCTCCCATTTCAGGGCGCGCAGTACCGTGTGCATAAACCTTCCAAATGTTGCAGGCGCGTGCACAAACCAAACGGCATGACGTTGAATTCAAACAAGCCGTCTTGGGTCACAAAAGTGGTTCCCTCTTTGTCAGCTGAATTCATGGGTATCTGCCAGTAGCCCGATCGGAGGTCTACAGATGAGAAGTAGGACGCGGAATGAAGGCAGTCGATAACGTCATCGATCCGGGGAAGTGGATACACATCCTTTTTCGTCACAGGATAGAGACGCCGGTAGTCGACACAATACCTCCAGGACCCATGAATGAATGAATGAAATAACTTTATTTCGGTCCAGAGAAGACGCAGGGAAGACCCCGCGCCACCCGGCTAGTCCCACGTAGGGACCGCCAAGCCGAGCTTGACGGCCCGATCGCGGGCACTCTGGACGGCCAGGGTTTGGTCGTTGAGTTCGGGGCCCATCATTCTTTTTTCACGAGGATGACCGGCGCAGCCCAAGGGCTAGAGGAATCTTAAATGACAGCCTTCGCTAGCCCGTCGTCGACTGTTGAGTGATTATCTTGCGCTCTGACGCGGTCACGCGGTAAGGCTTCTGCCCGATGTGATGCGCGGACCCCGTGTCAATCCTGTGGCGAGCCCGCGTTGGAACGCGGACTTTGTTGGCGTTCTGCGCGAAATCAAATAATGACGCATACTTGCTAAGGAGGCTGATCAGGGTTTCACGCTTCTCTGAAGACAGTGACTTGTTTATCATTTTTAAGAAAGGCGACGAGTCTTGAAGGACACCGTGGTCAGCCCCGTGCTCTTGAGATTCGTGTGACGTGCCATCATTTAAAGCGCCTATTCTGAGTCTGGTATCCACTTCAAAAGAGGCAAGTCGCATACCGCTGCGTAGCACAACAGACTGGGAGGCTAAATTTGACACCCACAGTGTAGTTGTTCCGCAGGCCATAGCGAGGACGCATCGAGGTACGAGCACACTTTTCTTCGCAACCATCGAAGGCACAGGCTCAACAATTGCATCAAATGTATCGGCGTCGACACCACAAGCAGCAACTCGAACTCTGAATGCAACTCGAGCGTGCCGGTAAGACAGCATCTTCAATGACGGCAAGAGCGCGTGAACAGGTAACAGGTTGGTCGGCAAGAGGAGACAGGAAATGTTCGCCAGTACCGCAGTCAACAGTGGCACCGCACTGTTGTAGGAAATCGAGGCCAAGAATTAAGTTGTGAGTGGATAGAGCAAGCACTGTAAATTCGGCTTGATACACGTTATCGGATAAATAAACGTTCGCGGTGCACACACCAATAGGTCGGAGCAACTCTCCACTCAGAGCACGAAATGCATTAGCGTTATTCCAGGGAAACATCACTACGGCCCAGTCGGGTTTTGATATCCAGGCTGATAACGGAGACACTCGCTCGTGTGTCCACTAAGGCCAACGTAGCAACATTGTCCACTAAAACACGAATCTTGTTATGACACATGGTGACTATCGGAGGCGTGCAGTTGATGATGACTGGCGACCTCACCTCCATTGGTAGCGGTGACGTGAAATGTCGTTGTGGAGATGGAGACCTGCGATGGCGTGAAGGCGGCGGCGTCAAGCTCCGCGCAGAAGCTGGTGAGTAGCTACGGTAATTCGCGTGGTGGTTTGTCCTGCTATCGCAGTCACAAGGCCAGCATGTCCCGTGGCCGTGCCGATTGCTGCGCCGATAAAAAGTGCGCGGTCGCTCATGGGACGGTGGTGACGTGCGACTGCAATGAGGACAAAATCTGGCGACGTGACCACGAATACCACATTGAAAACAGATGGGGGACTCACGGGACGCACCGAAAGTGTCAGTAGCAGGCTAACTGGCGCGGCCGTCCCACTCTTGAGAAACTGCAGGTGGTCTGGGTGAGTAACCATCGTAGAACAGATAACTGGGATGCGCGTTCATAGTAGGGTTTGGCGTTCTTGAACGAGGAGCGAAGTTGAGGCGTCTACTGAGGCGGCGTTGATGGACGTCTCACGGAAGTCGCAGTGAGAAAAGGGCTCTCGAGCCTGCAGAGTCGAGAGGGAAGCCGCCTCACGTTGGTCAAGCTCTTCTATCACCACTTGCCGAATAACTGAGGTGAGGTCGGATGGAGCTGGGACCACGTCAACACTGGCGACGTTAGTTACGTTGGCCAAGCGGCCGAACTTCGGTGTGACAAGTCGAGCTTTCAAGGCTTCGAATGTAGGGAAGTTCCGAATGACATCACCTACGGAGTCCAGTCTGTCTTTTCCGATGAGGAACTGGTACACGTCCTCGACGACCCCTCTGAAAAGATGACCAACTTTGTCCGCTTCTCTCATCTGAGGGTCCAGGACCTTGCACAACTTCAGCACTTCCTCGGTGTACACGGCCGGCCACTTCCAATTTGAACACGGCTCCGGGCTTCTGAGCGCGTATTGTAGCATTTGTCCCCTAGATTTGACCATTTGACCCACAGGCCACCCTGCTTTCAGCTTTGATCCCCCCGCTACGCCTTGGGTACCCCGGAGATCCTGCGCCGCCTGCCTTATTATAACCTCAGGTGCTCTCCTGAGGCCTACGTTTGCCGGTTACATCTGCCCTCTTGGAGCAGTGCTTGTAAAAATGCAATCTATGGTCGCGGGTCGCTTTTTTTAGTCGAACCAGTCAGAACCTTGTCCCTCCAGACACAGCGATCACCAAATGGAGCATCCGTACCGACTGCCTCACCGCGCAGGCAGCCAGCGGCGGAGCGTAAGCAAACTGAACCGCACTCCGCAATACCGGCATGCCTAGGGGACAGACGCATACAACACGCGTTAAGAAACCTCCTCCGTTGTGCCAACGTTGGTTGTGCCTAGGCAGACTCACATATTCAAGGAGCAAAGGTCCCCAGATTTTCTCTCTCGCAAACGCTCTTAGTCGCGCCTGCGCATAATCATCGAGCGCCGCCAAAAGTGCCACGCCCCGCTGTACCTACTAGCAATTGTAAAAACGACCGCGGGTTTCGCTCTCCGTGCGGTGAAGTTCGCATTTTCATCGTCGGCCGTGGTTGCTGTGCGCTGGATAAAGGGGGGGGGGGCTAAGGCGGCTGCAGCCTAGGGCCTCTCCTCGGACAGTAGAAAAAGGGGGCCCATTTATTCTAAGCTGCTTAGTATATGGAATCATGGGAAACGGAGCTTCGAGCGACATGTATGAAGCGAGAAAACCAGAACGAGCAGACGGTGCCCACCGCCTAATGTAACAGCATGCGTTTAGCCTGATCATTTGGGGAGAGCTTGTCGAGCTGCAAAAACAGAAATCCTCCGCCACCCTGGCGAGCCCCTCTTTCTTACGAAGCGAGGTGCGTTTGCTTGGAAGAGTTTTCGTGGTTTCCTGTCAGTCCGTCTGTCCCAGGCTGTCTGTAGAGGACGGGCGATGGGGAAGCACCTAAAACATGTAATGTGGTATGAGGACCTAAATCTCCCTTGCCCCTCGTCACCACAACACCACCCTCCACCTCTCAAATAGTTCCGCCGCGGTCCTTCTCATAGAAAGGATGTGCTGCAGTACCCGTACAGTGCCTCCAATTCGACTTTTCTTTACCGTGATGACAATTTGGGCGGGGGAGGATGAGTCCGATAGCAGATGATGATGAGTCTGGTGGCAGAGTCTAGGCAGGAAAAGAAAGAAGACGTCACACGTGCTTTTGTCCGCGTGCCGTGGGACATGGAATGTTCACTGTTCGGGCTAGGGTTGTGGAAGAGTGAAGGGGGAAGTTGGAGAGCTGGACACAAAGGCCTTTCTCCTGGGCCCATTCCTGCCTAGTGACTGCGCACCCTCGCGCGTGCTCGACGGAAATAGTAGGCCAGACTGGCCGCCGAACTTTCCAGAAAGAAGTAGAAAAAGATGACTCAGAGGCGACGGAGGGCGCGTAACTTCGCCCGCGCTAGGAGTCGCCCTCTCCCCTTGGTTCTCGCACTCGGCGTCGACGGGGCGAAAGGAAAATCGAGAACCGCCAAGAACAGACGATAGCTCCTAGCCAAAAGGAAGACGAGACCGGAACGGGAGAAGGAGTGAGTTTGTACGGAGAAGGAGGGAATTTGTGCAAGGAACTCTATGCGTATGTGAACGCCTGCTTTGGCGCTAGTAACAGACAGACGCGGCGCCCGTCTATAAAATGAAGTTGATCGCGGGCTGTGATTCAGCCCCGAGCAGCCGTTTAAGCAAAATAAGCCCGCTCGCTGAGGAGCTCCTGGGGGACGCACCACTCTCGGCCATCTCCGGACCACCCAGGCAGCGTGCGCCAGTCATCGGGACGGCCACGATCGGACACGTGGTCGCGTCGGACTTACGAAGTGCCCGGTGAACAATTAGCAACCATTCATGCAAAAATGTTCGTTCGGAAGCTTCAAAGTGGTGCATCTAAACGAAAGGCGAAGTTAGAAAGAGAAGAGCGGGAAAAGAAGCTACCAAAGATGACAAAGTACCTACTGAATGCAGCTTCCGCGGAGCAGTATGATCGCTCTACCCAGAGTCCGTGTCAAACTCCCAATAGTACCGACTGTGCTTCTGTGGAGGTCTTGCCAACTCCATCACCAGGGTTTCCTGGCAAGGAGCAAGGTTTGACTCATCTTGGTTGTTTGGATCCTGTGAAAACGGTGCCAACCACGGTCGTCCATATTTATGAGAAACCGACGCTAACCGAGCCCTGTCCTGTTCCTGAGTCAGCAACGTCTATGCTACTTGGCCGGGCCCCTGCCACAAAGCTCCAGGTGTCCGGTCCGCCACGCCCCATTTCTACTACTGCTGATCAACAGGTGCCAAACCTCCCCGATGAGCCTCCTTCTACTGACGAGCGCCAGGAAACAACACTCCAAGAACCAACTCACTTGTTTCCTGTTATTTTGGCTTCAAATAATCATGTTCCCACCCACAAAGTGTGCCTCGAGAGGACGAATGAGACGGCTTCTCGTTGCGGCAACAGAGAAGTAAAGACACCCCGGCAGCAAGAGGTACATTGCGAGATTCTCCGAAGTGACCCTGCTAAGGGGCCGGACATCATATGAGTGTATGCCTTGAGAAAGGGCCATTGTATTTTCAAAATCGGGCAGAAAATTTTCCGTCTTCCGAAAGGCAATACAAAACTCAGAAACGCTATATGTCACCTCATCTTTTCGTGCGAGAGGCTGTAAACAGTGGACGTTCGAGCGACACTGGTTAATGTACTCGGAGTCCGAAGGTTCCGTATACTGAAAGCATATTTAGCGCCAGCAAACAAGGACGGAAGGGAGACGACACCACAATGCGCTAGGAAATATTTCCGTATACTGTTTCATGCGCAAACTATTTTCGATTTCAAGCAACCCCAGTGCTTTCACCACGCACGGCTTTTCTGAGAATGATGGGTGTAACGTTTTCTCTTTTCTGAGAAAAGAGCACATTGGATGAGGGAACAAACGCGAGTTAATGACATCTTAGTTGAGATCAAGAAAAAGAAATGGGCATGGGCAGGACATGTAATGAGGAGGGAAGATAACCGATGGTCGTTAAGGGTTATGAACTGGATTCCAAGGGAACGGAAGCGTAGCAGGGGGCGGCAGAAAGTTAGGTGGGCGGATGAGATTAAGAAGTTTGCAGGGCCAACATGGCCACAATTAGTAGATGACCGGGGTAGTTGGAGAAGTATGGGAGAGGCCTTTGCCCTGCAGTGGGCGTAACCAGGTTGCTGCTGGTGCTGCTGCTGCTGCTGATGATGATGCGTTCTTTGCTGCCTCACCTAAGCGATGGAGGTATCGTTTGGACAGCATGGGCGGAACTGGCCAGCAGCTTGTTTTGAAAAGTCTCTGAGACCAGGTGGTCAAGACACGCTCAATCATGTAAGGCATTCTGAAAAAATTCAATGCAGTCTTGCGTTGCCTTGAAGCTATATCAAAGAACGAGGAAGATAACGGTGACACTAGGAACGAAGCGCACTCTCGCTTCAAGAAAATGACAAACTGGAGACTGCATTCCTGGCGATTTTCTTGAGTGAAATCTTTGAGCGCTTTGAAAAAACGAGCCTAGCACTTCATAAAAAAGGCCGAGACATTTCAACTGCTATAGACCTGCTGAGCTCTCTAGAAGGCTTCGTTAATTCTTTGCGACCTCTCTTTGATACTTTCGAAGAGAGAGCACGCACGCTAAGTACCAATCAATGTTATCAGGATGAGGGCAAACGCATCATTTCGAGTAAGCACCCGGACGGAAAAAGCGATAGTGCGCTACAAGGTAGAAAAAATTTTTTTGTAGAGACCTACAGTGTTGTACTTGATAGTCTAGGTTCTGCTTTGCGAGTGCGAAAGGCTGCCGACACTGAACTCTGCGAAAGGTTCGGATTCTTAAAATTGCTGACAGAAGTTGGGAGCGAGGCCTTTCTGGCACAGCAGGCTGAGAAGTTGGTGAAAACCTACAAATATGGTTTGGAGCAAGCATTTTCCGCTGAAATCGTTCAGTTTGCGAACTTTCTGCACAACTCTCTGTGCCAGGACACTAGTTTCCTGGGAATAATGAAGTTGCTGCACGAAAGAAAGCTTATTTATGTGTTTCGGGACCTTTCTATTACTTTGCGAATGTACTTAAGCATACCCGTGGCAAACTGTGAGACCGAACGATCGTTTTCCAAGTTGTCACTGATAAAAAATCGCCTTCGTTCGAGGCCCCTTGACGACAAGGTGAACTCGCTTGCTATCATATCCATTGAAAGTGACCTCCTTCGCGATCTATCATTCGAACAGACTATATCTGATTTCGCCAAAGCGAAGGCGCGAAAGATGCCATTTTAATAGAGCACTGTTTGCGCTATACATGAACAGTTCCAATAAGTTCGTTGTGTCGCCTCGCAGCCTCCACCTTGTCAATGAAACGCTGAGCAGTGTAATTCAAGTTATGCAAATCTTCGTTGGTCGTCTCTTCTTTGTTCTTCTTGTGGTATTTAGCGTGCTTATAAAGAACTGTATTTTTGTGGTTTATAATAGTGCCACGTTTATTTGGCGTCGTCCTTGCTTGTCTTACCTGTAACGAAAATATTTTCAAATAATGTTTTGTAATTATAGTTGGTAATTTTCACCTGTACTCTAGTGCATTTTTATGCTGTTTGTATTACTTTAAGTATTGCATATATTTATTGCATATTCATAGAGTAACGTGTATAACGATTACTGCAATCTGATGCTTGAATATTAATAAAGAATGTTTTGGACACAACCATGCGTCTCCTCACGGGATTAAACTTAGTGATGCACACAAAGCCTAGCTTCAGAAGGATCGACATCTGAGCTGTGTTGTCTTTTCTACGTTCTTGTTCGTCTTGAGTGCACCAAACTTTTTCTTAAAGCCTAGCTTTTGCTGAAAACAGAATGCAGATTAATTACAAAGTGAACACATGTGTTGTTGCTTACAACAGCACGCGTTTCAAGCAAGTTTTGTTGTTTTCCTTATAATAATAACAACAATAATAATCCCGTTGATCGCAATTAGTTCTTTTTAATTTGGTAGAATTAAAATGAAACATGCCATATTTCCTGTAGCGTAGCAGGCGACAGGGGGGGGAGGTCAGTATAGGGAATGGGGCCTACATGCGCATTAGCCCAGGGCCCCCATTTTTCTTAATCCGGCCCTGCATACGCGGCAACTGCGTTCTTGCAGTGCCCACAGAAATAGCTTGACAAACATCTTGCGCTCTTACTCTACATTTGAAACAACACCATGCTATCAGTTCGTCGAAAAAGCGGCATGGTGACTACTTTTTGCCTCTTTAGTGATGAGTCACCACTGAAGGGCTGCATACTGTCTGATACTTGCCGCAAAGATGGCTCCAAAACCTACGCACTCAGGCCGCTCTGCTGTCTCCAGCATCTTTTCCCGACTAATTCGGCGCTGTTAAACTTAGCTGTCTGATATCAGTCACCCTATCATGACTGTAAGCGCTTCATCATTTGCATGATCAACTAAACGCCTAGTCATTAGGGGGATGAAGCTGCCGAAGAACTTCACTTTGGCCTAGTTGGTATTTACTGCATATCACATTGACCGCAAATAAAGACGGGGACAGAGGGAGAGAACACAATATGTTCTCTCCCTCTGTCCCCGTCTTTATTTGCGGTCAATATGATATGCGATGAAGCTGTCGTCTAGTTCTATAGCTGCGCTACGGCAAGGATGTGTCTGTTCAACGAGACCTCATTTCTTTCTCGTGCCGCAAGAGAAGAAAGATGCCGAGAGTCTCGGACGAGGAAAAAAACTAAAACGAACTAAAAAAAAAGGCACTTCATACATTTATGTTTGACGGCATATTGCCAACGCGCAATCGCTTTGATGACAAATCGTCCTCTGTTTACTGTAAATAGGATTATTCAGGCTTATAGAAATGAGGGACGAATTCAAGACGCTCCTCGGCAGCTCCGCCGAAGAGTAACAACAGGAGAGGCAGACATGGCGATCGTGGCAGCTGCTGCAGACAAGCCCGCCACGCCTGTCCGGGATCTGCAAGTAAATCTTGGGCTGAGTCGAGTTTCATCTACTACTATTAAGCGCCGCCTTTATGAGGCAGGTTTGAAGAGTCGCACTGCCGCGCGTAAGCCACTCCTGCGATCAGAGAGCAAGGCAAAACGCCTCCAGTTTGCTGAAGAGCACGCGGATTGGTTGGTTGATGGATGGAAACGCGTCGTCGTCACCGACGAATCGACGTTTACCATAAGGTGGGACCACAGGGCACGGGTCTGGCGCCCCGTCAACACGCGGTAAGCGTATTTATGTTTTTAAGCATTTACGAGATAGAGTACCGCAAAAAAAAAAAAAAATTGAACCGTCGTTTTCAGCCCTATTACTGATTGCTGAAATAACTTCTCGATGATTGCTTATAGCTAGCAAGATTTACATTGCATGTTTGCCGCAGGCGAATTTCCCGAGAACATAGCGTGATCATCTACCGCTAGCCCGTGCCCAGCAAAATTACGCACCCGTGCACAGTGCTAAAGAATGACAGCGTCGTGAAAAAGCGTGAAAATCGAAAAATGAAATATCACTCCGTGTATAGCCGGAGGCACTCAGCTCACAACGGGAATCGTCGTTAAGAAAGTGCGTGGGTTTCCTTATATGATACCTTGTGTAAAATATGGGGTTATTTTACCAAAACTTTGGCGATTTATAAAATGTGGCAGTTATGGCTACGCGGACGCTGCCTTCATTTACTTTGTGCTAGGGCTCAGAGGACACAAGATATTCAGATAGATGCCTTGGTTGTGCGACTAATTAAAATTTCTTAATTATTCACTGTGCTGTATGCCATGATTACAACTCTAAAGCTGTGTTTGCCTAGAATTAATGCAATTTCTAGAACTTTGTAAACGACAAGAGCTATTGGGAAGGTCACCATTGAATGTCCCTGATCACCCAGCACCCGGGCGTGGTGCACGCTGAGCACCCAGTTTCGGAATGGGGCGGTGGACACGATGAAAGCCATTGATGAATCTTTAAGACGTGTTGCGCTTTAGGAAGTTATCTGAATTGTATGAGTCTCAGATGAATAGGGTGGTTAGGACTGAAACTGCATCTACGTGAAGTAAGGGGAATGAAAATAACGATAAACAAAATGATTTTGCAGCATAATAATGACCGCTTCCTCGTAATCTTGTATCCCCCGACCCCAGCACACACCCATTGAAGGCAGGGTTTACGTGAAAATGAGTAGCATTCTTTACAAAGCTGTGATGAAATAACTTGCTATATGTATGAGGTAACCCTGTCATCAGCATTGAATGAATGGAGGCACTCAATTTTTTGTCAGTTAATGCATGCTTGCATACCGGCAGATGCTAGCACTCATGACAAAGGTAGCCAATGCCGCATTCGATTGAGCTTTTTAGGCATGCGCCCACTCTTCTTGGCTTCGCTACTCCGCACCCCCTTTTGTTACTTTTCCCAGTACCTGACATATGGCGATTTCTTTAGGCGCTGGCATACTAACCGATTGACCTTGGTGCAATATTGTTAAAAGCTGGCAAGCGGTGCCTTTCACTGTTTTTAATGTGACTGCGACATAAGGCGGAACTGAAAAACGGCATTTCGTAAAGGCAGAACAATAACAAATTCACACTTGGAAGTGTGTAAGCTGCAATCAGGGACAGAAATAGCCATTATACCGTTGCATTAGCTCGCCATACAGCCTGTGATGTTAAGAAACAAATGAGTCACTACTAAGAATGTCGCATAACTCAGAGATTAGTTATCAACAACTCACCAAGGCGTGGGGAAAAAGGATCACCCAAACTACCTTCAATTGTTACAGCTTGTTATTTCCCTGTTTTTTTTTTTTTGGCGTCCAATTTGCCCAATTTTTGTCACATTTCGAGTAAAAAATGTCAGTGTTGTCAATCATTGTCAGTCAATGTCAAAACAGTTTTATGAAGCGTCAATGTTGAATTATGGATGCGAAGAGTTCAAACTCAGTATACTGTAGTCACGGACAACTTCAATGCAAAAGTACGGGGAAAGGAGGCTAGTAAACAAGCAATTGGCAACTACTGGCTGAATTCTAGGAACACTCGAGGAGAGAGAGTACAATTCATGGATAGGAATAAGCTGCGAATAATGAACGCCTTTTTCAGGAAGGAAGCATTGGAACAAAAAGTGGACCTGGAAAAGCCCTGATGGTGAAACAAGAAATGAAACTGATTTCATACTTTCTGCCGATCCCAGCATACTGCAGGATTTAGAAGTGTTAGATAGGGTAAAGTGAAGTGATCACAGGTTAGTGAGACCTAGGATTCACCTCATTTTGAAGAGAGAAAGAGTAAAATTGTTCAAGAAGAAACAGGCCAATCTAAAAGCAGTAAGGGTAAAAGCAGAACAATTCAGGTTGGCACTTGCAAACAAATATTGTCACGTGGTAGTGACTGTGATGAACACAATAGCAAAACTGTAAATGGCGAAACGAAATATTTATTCGGCGAACTTGTGCCCTCAAAAGCAAGTTACACTTAAACAGGGCGGGATTAAAAAAATGGGGGCCCTGGGCTAATGCGCATGCAGGCCCCCTTTCCCTATACTGACCCCCCCCCCCCCCCTGTCGCCTGCTACCCTACTGGAAATATGCCATGTGTCATTTTAATTCCACCAAATTAAAAAGAACGAAGTGCGATCAACGGGATTATTATTATTGTTATTATTACAAGGAAAACAACAAAACTTGCTTGAAACCATGCTGTTGTAAACACCAACACATGTGTTCACTTTTTGATTATTCTGCATTCTGTTTTCAGCAAAAGCTAGGCGTTAAGAAAACGTTTGGTGCACTCAAGACGAACAAGAACGTAGAAAAGACAACACAGCTCAGATGTCGATCCTTCTGAAGCTAGGCTTTGTGTGCATCACTAAGTTTAATCCCGTGAGGAGACGCATGGTTGTGTCCAAAATATTCTTTATTAAATTTCAAGCATCAGACTGCAGTAATCGTTGTAGACGTTACTCTATAAATATGCAATATATATATACAATACTTAAGGCAATACAAACACCATAAAAATGCACTAGAATACAGATGAAAATACCAACTAGTATCACAAAACATTATTTGAAAATATTTTCGTTAAAGATAAGACAAGCAAGGACGACACCAAATAAACGTGGCACTATCAAGAACAACAAAAATACAGTTCTTTATATGCACGCTAAATATCACAAGAAGAAAAAACAAGAGACGAACAACGAAGATTTGCATATTTTGAATTACACTGCTTAGCGTTTCATTGGCAACGTGGAGGCTGGGAGGCTACACAACGAACTTATTGGAACTATTCACGTATAGCGCAAACAGTCCTTTTAAAATGACATCTTTCGCACCTTCGCTTTGGCGAAATCGGATATAGTCTATCGAATGATAGATTGCGGAGGAGGTCACTTTCAATGGACATGATAGCAAAGCGAGTTCACCTTGTCGTCAAGGGGGCTCAAACGAAGGTGATTTTTTATCAGCGACAACTTGGAATAGGATCGTTCGGTCTCACAGTTTGCCACGGGTATGCTTAAGTACATTCGCAAAGCAATAGAAAGGTTCGGAAACACATTAATAAGCCTTCTTTCATGCAGCAACTTCATTATTCCCAGGGGACTCATGTCCTGGCACACGGAGTTGTGCAGAAAGTTTGCAAACTGGACAATTTCAGCGGAAAATGCTGGCTCCAAATCATTTTTGTAGGTTTTCACCAACTTCTCAGCCTGCTGTGCCAGAGACCTCGCTCCCAACTTCTGTCAGCAATTTTAAGAATCCGAACCTTTCGCAAAGTTCAGTGTAGGCAGCCTTTCGCACTCGCAAAGCAGAGCCTAGACTGTCAAGCACAACATTTTAGGTCTCTACGATAAACTTTTTTCTACCTTGTAGCGCACTATCGCGTTTTCCGTCCGGGTGCTTACTCAAAACGATGAGTTTGCCCTCATCCTGACAACATTGATTGGGACTTAGCGTGCGTGCTCTCTCTTCGAAAGTATCAAAGAGAGGTCGCAAAGAATTAACGAAGCCTTCTAGAGAGCTCAGCAGGTCTATAGCAGTTGAAATGTCTCGGCCTTTTTTATGAAGTGCTAGGCTCGTTTTTTCAAAGCGCTCCAAGATTTCACTCCAGAAAATCGCCATGAATGCAGTCTCTAGTTTTGTCATTTTCTTCAAGAGAGAGTGCGCTTCGTTCCTAGTGTCATCGTTTTCTTCCTCGTTCTTTGATATAGCTTCAAGGCAACGCAAGACTGCATTGATTTTTTTCAGAATGCCTTACATGATTGAGCATGTCTTGACCACCTGGTCTCAGAGACTTTTCAAAACAAGCTGCTGGCCAGTTCCGCCCATGCTGTCCAAAAGATACCTCCATCGCTTAGGTGAGGCAGCAAAGAACACATACAGCCTCTGAATTACAGTGAAAAATTTGACTGCCTCAAGGCAACTGTCAACGCTACAGTGGCCAACTAAGTTCAGTGAATGACCAGCACACGGGACGTAGACTGCCAATTCGTTAGGTGTTTGATTTGAGCTTGCTGTCCTTTGTATTTGCCTGACATATTACTCGCATTATCATAAGATTGGCCCCTACAATCATCAATTGAGAGGCCATTGGTCGTCATGAGGGACATCACGGAATCGAAAAGATACAAGCCGGTATGCGATTCAATTGGAACAAATCCAAGAAAGCGTTCGTACACTTTCCCATTTAAATAGCATCGTAAAACAACTGACAGCTGATCAACGTGAGTAAGGTCTGGAGTCGAATCAACAATTAAAGAGAAGTATTTTGTGCGTTTCACTTCGTCAACGAGACGTTCCTCGACAGCCTTTGCCATATGCTCGATAAATGCATCACAAAAGGTTTTTGACAGATACGATGGGTAACCTTTTCCTTTGTTCCCGTAGCGTTTGATGTGCTCCTTTAGAAAGGGATCAAACTTGGCAATGACTTCAAGCACTCCCATATAATTGTCATTTCTCGGTGAACCAAAAATCTCACTGCCCCTAAACGCTAGGTTGCGCTCAGCTAGAAGCTTTACAACGACTACGCGCTTCAACACCTCTGTCCAGTAAGCGGTCTCAGTGACAAGATGCTTTCTGAAAATACAATGGCCCATTCTCAAGGCATACATTCCGAAAGCTGTCAGTAATAACGTCTGGCCACTTAGCAGGGTCACTTCGGAGAATCTCGCAACGTACCTCTTGCGAAAGCCAAACTAACAGGAAACAAGTGAGTCGGTTCTTGAAGTGTTGTTTCCTGGCGCTTGTCAGTAGAAGGAGGCTCATCGGGGAGGTTTGGCACCTGTTGATCAGCAGTAGTAGAGATTGGGCGTGGCGGACCGGACACCTGGAGCTTTGTGGCCGGGGCCCGGCCAAGTAGCATAGACGTTGCTGACTCAGGGACAGGACAGGGCTCGGTTAGCGTCGGTTGCTCATAAATATGGACGACCGTGGTTGGCACCGTTTTCACAGGATCCAGACAACCAAGATAAGTCGAACCTTGCTTCTTGCCAGAAAACCGTGGTGATGGAGTTGGCAAGACCTCCACAGAAGCACAGCCGGTACTAATGGAAGTTTGGCCCGGACTCTGAGTAGAGCGATCATACTGCTCCGCGGAAGCTGCATTCAGTAGGTACTTTGTAATCTTTGGTAGCTTCTTTTCACGCTCAGTGGGCACGGGACCAGGGTTGGGAGCGTTGTGCTTAATCGGCACGTTTTTGCGATGTAGGCGGTGTTATCGCTAGCCCTTGCTTGGCTCTCGTCAGCTCCCGAATTACGGACCAGCCTTACCTCACCGTTGGCGAGCTTCGACTAAAACCATGGCTCCTACCCCGATGGTCCATTTCTCTATTCAACTTCCGTCGCACAGCTCCCGCCACACTACCCAGCGCCATCGTCAACGTCATCACTTCTGCCCCCGAATTTAAACAGCTGGCACTCTGGCACGCTCTTCAGTGGGCACGGGACCAGCGTTGGCAGCGTTGTGCTTAATCGGCACGTTTTTGCGATGCAGGTGCGTACGCGGTTCTTGCTATACACTAAAAAAACTGATGAACTCTTCCTGTTTGTCTTCCCGTGCCCACGGGTGTTGTGCGAGTCGTTGCTCCAGTGCTACGCAATGGCGATTTTATTGTTATGCGCTGGCGAAATTGAATCTAACCCTGGACCTAACACACGTACTGTTGCCTTATCTGAACTAGATGATTCACCTGATGATCCCGCAGACCAAATGAAACTGCTTAAGGACGTACACTCTCGTTCACTACAGTCTTCGAGGTGTCAAACCGAACTTGTATCAGATGTCAAAGCCATTAAAAACGGACAGAAAGACATACAAACTGAGCTAGCAGGTATCAAGAAAATGCTTGACGATTTAGAAGAAAAATCTAAATCCCTTGACCGTTTCGACACTAACCTAACACGCATGCAGGACAACGTAGATGGCCTCGCTGCTCGGAACAGCTCCTTATTATCGCGTCTGGATGATCTGGAGGACAGGTCTCGTCGCGATAATTTAATATTTCATGGCCTACCTGACTCGAAATACACCTGGCAACAGACAGAAGAAAAACTAACCTCAGTACTTAACGCCGCTCTTGGCTCTTTTCCCAGCAATTCAATTCAGCGAGCCCACCGGCTCAGCACTTACCAAGCTAACAAATGTCGCCCGATAATCGCTAAATTTACTAACTACAAAGCGAAAGAATCAGTACTTTCACCACGCACGCAGTTAAGGCCTAGCAACATTGCAGGTAATGAGGACTTTTCACCCGCAACTCGACTTGCCCGTAAAAAACTAACTGAGTTTGCTAAATCACAACCAGACTCGCCACAGTTTAAACTCAGCCACAAGAAACTGCTACTAAACAACAAATGCTACATGTACCATTCTAACTCGAATAGTATTCAGGAGATGCCAAGACGCAACGTCGGCCTAAACCATGTTCCAGCTGCCTCGCAACACGTTCCTACTTAGGGACACGTGAGGGGCAGTGGGTATGCGCAATATAATCAAGTCAGCATCCTTTATACTAACATCAGAAGTGTTCCGAAAAACCGCGACTCATTATCATCCGCAATTGGCACGTGTTCAGCCCACATAATAGCTTTAACTGAAACCTGGCTCTCTAATGACATTCAAGACTCAGAACTGTTTGATGATAGCAAACGATTCACGATATACCGCTGTGACCGAACAGAGTGCCGTGGTGGCGGCGTACTTCTTGCTCTTTCGAAACGCATTCCATCGTCACCCATTCATATCAGCACCAATCTAGAATCAGTGTGGGCTACAGCAACTCTGAACCATCAAAAGGTAATTTTAGGCGTTTGCAATCGTCCATTTTCCTCGTCACCCGCATTTACCAATGAATTGCATGATATAATTAGTACCATTCCGACAAAGTTTCCTTCTACACCTCTTTTCTTATTTGGTTACTTTAATTTTCCTAATATAGTTTGGTACAGTGATATACCTAACTTATTATATTCTTCTGATTCAAAAGATTTCTTGAGTATTTGTACTACATTTTCATTAACTCAATTAGTCACACAAGCCAAGAGATTAACATCCACTTCCGCAAACATTATCGATTTGATCCTAACCAATCGTCCCGATTATGCCTCTGCCATCCATTACTTACCGGGTATCAGTGACCACTT
Source organism: Dermacentor andersoni (assembly GCF_023375885.2). Classification (NCBI taxonomy): domain Eukaryota; kingdom Metazoa; phylum Arthropoda; class Arachnida; order Ixodida; family Ixodidae; genus Dermacentor; species Dermacentor andersoni. The sequence continues at coordinate 126,052,871 of NC_092822.1, forward strand.
ACTGCTAAATATTCACTTTAATACTCCGTTTGTGAAACTTCCGAAGACTAAAAAAATAATTAGAGACTATAAGAGAGCTAACTTCGAAGAAATAAATAATGAACTCAGTCTATTTCTTAATATATTCATGAGTGATCTTGAAAATCGTAGTGTGCAGTCAAACTGGAATATGTTTTCGGCAGAGGTAAATCGCTTAATCAATAAACACATCCCAACTCGTACTATAACATGCAGCCCGCGCGCGCCTTGGTACAATAATCATTTAAAGCGACTATCCAACAAAAAATTGGCTGAAGGCTTAGCTTGGTTAAGCCTGGAAAATTGCGAAAGCAATACCCTTGGCTGCACCTTGGTTCGGCTGATGGTGAGGACATGGTTGCCCTTTGTTAAACTTATGGCTATACATCATCGACATAGCGCAAGGCAACGCGCCGACCACTGCGAGGAGCCGAGCTGTAGCCCCATTTATCCTACTAGCGTGACGTCACACCAGCGAGCGCCCTCTCTCGGTAGCGCCGCAGCAGCGGCGCGCAAGGCTTCGCCTCAACCATCGATGCCGCGAGCTGGGGCCCCGTCTCTCGGTCTGGCGTGACGTCACACCAGCGAGCGCCCTCTCTCGGTAGCGCCGCAGCAGCGGCGCGCAAGGCCATAGCCTACTCTATTTTAGAGCGCAGCTCTTTGGCGTCCGTTCCTGGGTTTCGCGTCGTCGTCGGCGTTGTCGTCGGCCTCGTAACCAGCTCCGCCCCCCTTTCATCCCCCCAGCGCTAGCAGCGACCGACTGATACCGCTGGATGCCGCTGACGCCGCTAGAGAGTCAAGATAACGTGACTGCATAGAACACCGTCGCCGCCATGCAGAAAGAGGAGGAAAGGGTCCCCCCCCCCTGTTCTTGTGTGGCGGATAGGGTGCTCTTCAGTTGCCGACGCGCCGGTTATTTCACGTAGGCCCCGGCACGTCGACGAATACGTGACCACCTTCCCACGGCTAGACCTGGTTCTTAGCGCTGCGGAAGCGAGGGTATCATATTGTTTGTGTCGGCATCGGCGGCGTTGTCCCTGAAACCAACTCCGCAGCTGGGGTTGACTCACTATCGGCGTCAGCGGCATCAGTCAGTCGCTGCTATCTCTTCCCTCCTCCCTTTATCGTGTTGTCCGCTTGCTGCGCGCGCTTCTGCCCCCATCGTTTGCCGCTGGGTGTACACGCCGCCCCCCTCCCCCCTCTTCCTGCTAGTCTCCGGTTGTCAAAGCGCCGGCTCGAACTTAATTCCTTTCTTCGACTTCACATTCTACCACGGAAAAGCCAATCCGGACAGAAAGCTAGCCGATGAATTTCGTCGGTTGCAGTCCCACAAACTTGACACCATCACCGCCAAGTGCCTCGCCATGACTGAACAGCCGCACTACTTGTTGATCTCCGCTCTTAACGTACGCTCCCTTGCCGCACATGCCAAGGACGTACACCACGATCACATTCTGCGCCATTCCTATGTACTTTGCTTTGCTGAAACCTGGATGGATCCCGAAGAGCCTCTCGAAATCATAGATTTCCTATACTGCTGTGGTGCTCGCAGAGACCCCAACAGAGCGGCGGGAGTCGCTATCTACTTGCGCACAGGTCTCTCTGCAATACCAGTCGAAATGTTTGGCACGTCACATGAAGTTGGCGAACTGTGCGCCGCAAAGTTGCCCAACGGCTTGCTGGTAGTAGCTGCCTACTTCGCCCCTACCGCACTCACGAAAGACGTCGTGCACTTCCTGCAACTCGCATTAACCGTCCATCGATCCACACCGATGTTAGTAGTGGGGGACTTTAATGTTGACATAAAGACAAACAGCAATTTCCTAACACTTATGCGGGAGAACATCCCGTTCCTCTCGCTCGTAACGCGTCCCACGGCTGTGACAACCTCGCGAGGCACTTGTATAGATCTCGTCTTTGAGAATCAAGCATTGGTGTACCAAGTCGAACATATATCAGTCTATTTCTCCGACCACAAAGCTTCCTTCATGACTGTCAAGAACTGTTAGTGGAGTCTTTGTTAAAGGAATACGTGTGAAAAATAAAAAAAAAATTCTGTGATAGCGCATACATGTGTTGCTCGATTTCTTTGCCTCAATCTATCGAAAAGGTGAAACAGCTTATTTGCTGCGCTCAAATTTCGCATTAGGAAGTAACGTAATCGTCGGTAATTTTTTCTGTCCCTGCTCAAAGGCTGCTGAAGCGCAGTCTGAAGGCAACGCCCCATTGCCGAATTTTTCCGCGGGGCGGCGCTGCCTGCCCTGGGTAAGGCACGTGCGGGTGTGCGGGCTGCGGCGATCAGTCGGCGCATTGTTTGCGTTGTGTTTACGCAGCGTTTCGGGTGTGCCAAGAGCTATGGCATACTACTGTGTGCCGGGATGCAAATCAGACGCGAAGAGGAAAGTGCCAGGAATTTCATTCCATCAAATTCCTAGTGACAACGACTTAAAGAGAAGCTGAAACGGTTTTCAATTTCCATGAATTGCTGGGATTGGGAGGAACAGACCTAATAATTAACGATTCCGAAATTTTTTATTTCGTTTAGTTAATATAAGGGGCGGGAATTGCTTTCTAAATCACCCCCCCGGGGACGCCCCCATTGCTTCCCTGAGCGCCGGGTGAGGTGGTTGCCAGAGGAGAGAACCGGCGAGAGTGACGTCATTCGCGGGGACAGAGCTGGCATGCCTCTTTCCGTCCTGCGCTTTACTGAACGACGCTACGAGAGATCTGCCGCCGCCGCCGCCGCTCACGTTTGTTTTCTTTTGCGATTTTCGTAAACTGTTCTTTCCTTCTGTGCTGCGTGAGTGCCTACAGCCAAGGGCGCCCAAAATGCCCTCGTTCTGTGCAGCATTCGACTGCGCGAACACAGGCGGGCGAGACGATGTGGTGTTTCACGGTTTCCCGAAGGACAAGAAGCTCATCAGGTGCAACGCTGTGGAGGCTTGAGATGCTTCTTGCAGTGGCTGCGTTCGCACGTAGAAAAAGTTGGGTGTTTCCTGACCCGATTCTTGAGAAAATTTTTCATATATAAGCTCAGTTCTTAATGAAGAAAAAAAGAATTTACCCATAGAAACAATCTGTGTACTTATAAGGCTGCTAACACGTTCTTCTAAATCAATTTTCTTTTCGGTATTTTTGTATTGCAGCCCGTCGCGGCAGCTTCACGTGCATGCTAGCGCGGGCAAACGCCGCTGGTACGCTGCGAAGCATAGACGGAAACGCGCGCAGTAATCAATTTTGGTGACCGGACTTCCTGCGTAGCTTCCACAGAGTTGCACCTGAGGTATGAAATGAGGGTTGCCTAGTGACATTCGACGTACGGTTGCAGTTATTGTGTTTACCACACGGTGGTGCTAAAACTGCTTAATATCTTTATGTCAACACTAGCATGGAGCACGCATACCGATTCTTGATCGAGCCACAATCGCAATGTCGTCGAACCATAGTATGAATATTGCACATATACCTCTGGCCATCTCTGGATGTGTATGATAAGCAACTTCCATGACTGTACCTCGCAGCACTGCATGTGCGCGCTTTGAAACGCGGCACTTATGTTCGCGATCGTGTATCAACACTAAAAAAACCACGGGACTTTAGACAAGCAGCGGCAAGGTGCTTGACATCGCGGAATTGCACCCGTGTTTACAATCTAATGAGAAGTTAGTGCTTCGGCATTCTTCCAGCAGCAAGTTCCCAGTGACACCTTAGCGCATTTTTCCCCCCTCATTGGAACGTGCAACTACATGAAAAAACATACGTACAGCTAAGATTTCCAACGCGCGAGAAGGTGCACACATCGCTCTCGCTTTTGGCACACTCAACATCGTCGTTGCCGCCGTTGCCGCCATAGTTTTCCGTATCGGCTGTCGGTTCGAACATGTACGGCGAAAATACAAGCTGTCCGAGACAGCGAGAACGTTCCATAATGCTTACAACTCAGCTATAAAGCCAGAACAGAACAGCGTGCTACGCGGCTACGCTCTGAAACGGCGGCGCCGACCGGCGACTGCCGCGAATGACGTCACAGCGGCCCCGACCAATCACGGGCAACAGCGGCGTTCGCGCGATGCCCTGAGGCGCTGGTGCGCGTTTTCTTGAAAAAACAGCCGCTTGCGTTTGTTTCCGCCCTTTTTGAACCAGATATTCGTGTTCAGGGGACTCAAAACTGTAGAATGCCGCAGAGAACTCATTTTTTTTCGAGAAGTGTTTCAGCTTTCCTTTAATAAAAATGATCATTTTCGAAAAGCACTAGTTAACAATGTACAATAGCAAACATTAGTACGAACTGCTCTTGGTGTTTTCCTTTTTCTTGTTTAATGTTACTTTTATATGTCATGTTCTATCACTGCATTTATCATACTTTCAGCTAACATTTATAATTAGCAAATATTGTGTATAAGCTCATGATTTATTTCCTTCTTATTTGTTGTATAACCCACTCCCCTCTCTAATGCCGAAAGGCCCTGAGGGTAAATAAATAAATAAATAAATAAATTCTCTTTGTAACTTCGCCTTTCGTTTAGACGCACCACCTTGATGCTTCCGAACGAGCATTTTCGCATGAATGGTTGCTAATTGTTCACCGGGCACTTCGTAAGTCCGACGCGACCACGTGTCCGATCGTGGCCGTCCCGATGACTGGCGCACGCTGCCTGGGTGGTCCGGGGATGGCCGAGTGTGGTGCGTCCCCCGGGAGCTCCTCAGCGAGCGGGCTTATTTTGCTTAACCGGCTGCTCGGGGCTGAATCACAGCCCGTGATCAACTTCATTTTATAGACGTGCGCCGCGTCTGTCTGTTACTAGCGCCAAAGCAGGCTTTCACATACGCATATAGTTCCTTGTACAAATTCCCTCCTTCACCGTGTATGCCGATGGCTCTGTCACACCATATGCCTTCACTGCAGCCTTCGTCATTCCACATATGATCATCGCTCGGCGGTTTAAACTAGACCACAGCTCAAAATCAACTGCCGCAGAACTTGTTGCTATCCGGGAGGCACTTCGATTTCTCTCTGAGGAGCCTCCTCACGCATGGACAATATTCTGCGATTGAAAGCCAGCTCTTCAAACGATTGACTGTGTCCTCAGACGGGGCTCGTATTATTCCATGGCTATAGAAATTACAGAGCGTCTCGAACACGCAACTAGAAATGGCCACAATGTCACCTTTCAATGGATACCCTCACACTGTGGCGTGATCGGGAACGAACAGGCAGACGCTGAAGCGAAAACTGCTTTAGATAATGCTAGTGAAGTACGCATTCCGTTCTCACGAACAGACACAAACGCACTACTTCGTCGCGTAATACGCAACCGTACGTTGGAACACTGGATCCAACCAGATCGACGACACAAGTGATTACACAAATGGGACCAAGAAATGAAATCTCGTATGCCTCACAAGTTCAAAAGAAGCCACACGAGCATGGTGCACCGGATTCGCCTTGGTGTCGCATTCACCAGCCGTTATAGACATACGATAGGTGCCAGCGATTCTAGCCCAAATTGTGAATACTGTGAGATGCCAGAAATACTTGAACATATATTTTGCGTGTGTCCCGCGTACGCGCAAGAACGACAGCAACTTGTCTCTTCCATTACAGTGATCCATAAGATACCGCTATCAGACGAGTTTCTTTTAAGTCCTTGGCATTATGCAAACAGCGCAGCCCTGGTAACAAGTGCCGCTATAGCTTTTCTCCAAGCCACTGGGCTGGACGCATGGCTTTAGAGATGCCACAACTCTGTGAATTTGTATATATGCATATCTTTCTTATACCATCATCATTCATCAGCCCTTTCCCTCCCCGTCCCTTTTCTCCAGTGTAGAGTAGCAGGCCAGATCAAGTTATAGCTCAGGGCGACCTCTCTGCCTTTCTGTAAATAAATTTCTCTCTCTCTCTCTCTCTCTCTCCTCCTTCTCCGTACAAACTCACTCCTTCTCTCCTTCCGGTCTCGTCTTCTTATTGGCTAGGAGCAGTCATCTGTTCTGGGAGGTTCTCGATTTTTCTTTCGCCCCGTCGACGCCGAGCGCGAGAACTAAGGGGAGAGGGCGACTCCTAGTGCGGGCGAAGTTACGTGCCCTCCGTCGCCTCTGAGTCATCTTTTTCTACTTCTCTCTGGAAAGTTCGGCGGCCAGTCTGGCCTACTATTTCCGTCGAGCACGCGCGAGGGTGCGCAGTCACTAGGCAGGAATGGGCCCAGGAGACAGGCCTTTGTGTCCAGCTCTCCAACTTCCCCCTTCACTCTTCCACAACCCTAGCCCGAGCAGTGAACATTCCATGTCCCACGGCACGCGGACAAAAGCACGTGTGACGTCTTCTTTCTTTTCCTGCCTAGACTCTGCCATCAGACTCATCATCATCTGCTATCGGACTCATCCTCCCCTGCCCAAATTGTCATCACGGTAAAGAAAAGTCGAATTGGAGGCACTGTTCGGTACTGCAGCACATCCTTTCTATGAGAAGGACAGCGGCGGAACTATTTGAGAGGTGGAGGGTGGTGTTGTGGTGACGAGGGGCAAGGGAGATTTAGGTCCTCATACCACATTACATGTTTTAGGTGTTTCCTCATTGCCCGTCCTCTGCAGACAGCATGGGGCAGACGGACTGACAGGAAACCACGAAAACTCTTCCAAGCAAACGCACCTCGCTTCGTAAGAAAGAGGGCCTCGCCAGGGTGGCGGGGGATTTCTGTTTTTGCAGCTCGACAAGCTCTCCCCAAATGATCAGGCTAAACGCATGCTGGTACATTAGGCGGGGGGCCCCGTATGCTCGTTCTGGTTTTCTCGCTTCATACACGTCACTCGAAGTTCTGTTGCCCATAGCTCCATATACTAAGCAGGTTAGAATAAATGAGCCCCCGTTTCCTACTTTCCGAGGCGAGGCCCTGGGCTGCAGCCCCCTTAGCCCCCCCCCCCCCCCCCCCTTAATCCAGCGATGCACTTAAAGCACAACGATCGCGGCGAACACAGCCGGCGATCGTCGAAATTCTGATCAGCGGGTCAAGCACGTAGGCTTTTATACATCAGTCGTTGAATGTTCCAGAGTAATCGCTGGGACTCGCGTGTCTTCCGCAAAATTCTACCCTATTCGCGTCGCGTATACATGCAGTCCGATTACACAAGGTTCGGTGACAGACAGCGGGTGGAACCACCGATAACATTCCAGAAACTTCCGATACATGCAAGTGCGTCCTGCGCTGTGCGATAACCCCCGCCAGGCGGTGAAACGTGGTCGCCCGACAAAGACAAACAAGTACACGTGTTAATATGCAGCCTTAATTAGAACAGAGAGATGATGATGACATAGAGGCAATGAAATTAAACCGTAACTGGGCTCGCTTCAGAAGCAGCAATTGATGTGGGAGGCAAGGCACCATGGCAACCAGTAGGTAAGCTCTCCCAAGAAACAAAGGACCTAATAAAGAAACGACAAAGAATGGAAGTGTCCAATTCAATAGATCAGATAGAATTCGCAGAACTGTCAAAACTAATCAACAAGGAGAAAATAAGGGATATTCGAAATTATAACGTGAGAAAGACTGAGGAAGCAGTAAGAAATGGACGCAACCTGAAATCAGTGAGAAGGAAACTTGCCACCGGACAAACCAAGATGTATGCGTTGAAAGATAGGCAGGGTAAAATCATCAGCAATCTCGAAGATGTAAAAGCAGCGGACTAATTCTTGTGACCTGCACAGTACCCAAAGCAGCCACGGTACTTTCATTCGAAATAGTAATGAAACGGTTACAGAGGCTCCTTCTATAACTAACGATGAAGTTAGAAGGGCCTTGCAAGACATGAAAAGGGGAAAAGCGGCAGGGGAAGATGGGGTACCACTCGATTTAGTCAAAGATGGAGCGGACATAATGCTTGAAAAACTAACAGCCCTTCCAGAAAACTGGAAGAATGCAAACATTTACTAATATACAACAAGGGAGACGTTAAAGAATGGAAAAATTATCGGTCATTAGCTTACTTCCTGTATTATATAAATTTTCACCAAAGTAATCGCCAATGGAACAAGGGCAACACTGGACTTTTAGTCAACCAAGGGAACAGGGAGGTTTCAGGAAGGAATACTGTACAATTGATCACATCCATGTCATCAATCAGGTAATCGAGAAATCCGCAGAATACAATCAGCCTCTCTATATGGCTTTCAGAAATTACGGAAAGGCATTTGATTCAGTAGGGATACCAGCAGTAATAAGGCATTACGTAATCAAGGAGTACAGAACGCTTACGTAAATACCTTGCAAAATATCTACCGAGGTGCTACAGCCACCTTAATTATCCACAAGTACGAAGATACCTATAATGAAAGGGATCACAAAAGGAGACACAATCTCTCCAATGCTATTCACGGCATGCTTGGAAGAAGTATTCAAGATATTATACTGGGAAGGTTTAGGAGTAAGGATAAACGGCGAATATCTCAGCAACCTTCGATTTGCAGATGACATTGTCCTGTTCAGCAGCACTGGGGACGACTTACAAGTGAAATGATTGAGGACCTTAACAGAGATAGTATAAGAGTGAGATTGAGGAATAATATGCAGAAGACAAAGATATAAGGATCAATAACGGGGCAAGGGAACAAGAATTAGGAAGGAACAGCGCCAACTTAGACGACCACGAGAGGGAGAACGACACAGGACAAGCGCTTGTCAGGGTCGCCAGTCAGCCTCCAGAGTCTGTGAAGGAGTACGTTTACCTAGGTGAATTAGTCACTGGGGGCCCTAATGATGAGAAGGAAATTTACAGAAGAATAAAAATGTGTTGGAGCGCATTCGACAGACATTCTCAGATCCTGACTGGAAGCTTACCATTATCATTAAAAAGAAAGGTGTACAATCAATGCATTCTACCGGTGCTGACATGTGAGGCAGAAACTTGCAGACTGACAAAGAAGCGATGTAACGAAGAATGATAGGTGGAACATTAAGAGAAAGGAAGAGAGGGGTGTGGATCAGAGAGCAAACAGGGAAAGCCGATATTCTAATTGACACTGACGAGAAAGAAATGGAGCTGGGCAGGTCATGTAATGCGTAGGATAACCATTGGACAATTAGGCTTACAGAATGGGTGCCAAGAGAAGGGAAGCGCAGGCGATGACGGCAGAAGACTAAGTGGGATGATGAAATTAGTAAATTTGCGAGCTCTAGTTGGAATCGGTTGGCGCAGGACAGAGGTAATTCGAGATCACAGGGAGCGGCCTTCGTCCTGCAGTGGACATTGAATAGGCTGATAATGATGATGCAAGGAGATAAAGAAATGCATCTGTTCCTAAGGCATAAATACATGTCGTATGTAATTATAATCACCGTTTGAGCGGTTCGAACGCATATACCACAGCGCGAAGTTGTACGAATGACCCTTCCGTGAAGTATCGCCAGCAGTTTCCAACGGCGCGACCTTGAGGCGGCCGAATTCACTTCGATCGCAGCGCCGCCACAGTATTTTTCGTCGTCCCCAGCCTCACTGCAAACCATGTGCCGCACAAGCTGCTCGTCCGAATCAACTACATTCTAGTATACTCTATTTCGGTCCACTCAACCATTGTCTAGCACACTGTAATTCCCATGCATACCTAGGCATTACATGGATGGATGGATGTTATGAGCGTCCCCTTTGCAACGGAGTGGTGGGTTGCGCAACCAAGCTCTTGCTATTACACTGCTTAACGTCCTACCTAGGTTAAACAATTAAAAAACACTATGAACTCCCACAACCAAATTTTCTGATCCCCTATTGCGAAGTGTGCTTTTGTATGTCTCCGTTTTTTGTCGTTTCCCTACTTTTCTTCCACCAATCCTCCGATCACCTCTTACTAATACCTATTGCGGACATGATGTTTACTTTTCCACTGCTCTCGCTGAACTCAAGTGTTTCGGAGGCCAGTGGTGCCTGAATCGACCAGTTGGTAGACGTCTTCACATTCTAATAAAACATGCTCCATAGTTTCTTTAGCTTTACAGCAGCAAGCACATGCTTCTTCTTCCTTTGTATATCGCGCTTTATAGGTGCGTGTTCTAAGGCATCCCGATCTCGCTTTGAAAAGTAACAAGCTTCCCTTTGAGTTATCATGCATGAATTGTTTCTTTCCTGATTTCGTTTTTTTCCTCTTAAGTAGTTACTCATGGTAGGTTTCTTTTCCATTGCCGCCACCCATGAGATTATTTCAGCCTCTCTGACTTTTCGCTTGACGTTCTTTGTTGCTGTGTTGCCCACTCTACAGGCCGCATATACTTGCTGGTAAGCTTCCTAGTTCTTTTCCTCCACTGTGAATAAATGTTTTTCCTGTACAGATACCTCAACACTCTCCCAGCCTAATTACTTTCTTCCATATTCCTCAGTCGTTCTTAATACTCAATTTGACTGCGAGCTTCCCTCACTTCAATAGTAGTCCAGCCCATATCACCTTGCACAGCTTCATTTGTAGTCTTCCCGTGAGCGCCCAATGCGAGACGACCCACTGACCTTTGGTTCCCATCGAGTCCTGATTGTACCTCTAATTTAAAGCAAACAACCGCATTTCTGAAAGTAAGTCCTGGAACCATTACACCTTTCTACATACCTCGGATCACCTCGTACCTATTTTGTCCCCATAGCGCTCTGTGCTTCATTATGGCTGCCATTTCTCTTCCCTTTCACTGCTTTGTTTTTTCCTGTGTTGCCATATATCTATCGCTTTCGTTTATCCATATACCAAGGTATTTATATTCTGTTACCCGACGTATTTCCTGGCCCAGTATCACCACTGTCTGTTCACTCTTTTCATTGAATACCACAACACCTTATTTTCCAACACTACATTTCAAACCTTAATTGTTGCCTTCCTGTCCACAGATATTAGCCAGACGTTGCCAATGACTTTGCAACGTATTTGCAGAATACTGTGGGCGAGTCGGGGTCAGGCAATGAACAACTTTATTGGAAGAATGAACGGGATATATACAAAGTAGTGCCGCAGTGGGTCATGCGCAGTTCAAACATATAAGCGTGACGTTGCACTTATTCAGCCTTGCCACACATACCACAGCGGAGCAGCGCCAGAACTTGGAGTGGCGCCCTCTCACGAGTGACGTCATGGCGCTCGCTCCGTCACACTCGGCTGCCGCGCGCTCGTTCCCTTCGTGTACGCTCGGGGTATCGGTGTCTCGAGCCGTGCTCATTTCAGGATATGTCGGCTTCTTTCTGCTGCCATGCCTGAACCACAGTTCCTTCTTCAAAAGCGCGTCAGTTGAGAAAATATGCTGCTTGGATTCGCAAACTATGTTAGCATTGAAGGGACCCACTAGTTTTGCAATGAATATATGCGGCGTGCCTGTCCATAAATTTTGCGTAAAAAGAATGTCTGCAAATTCAAAACGCAAAGTTGTGTATGATGCTTTGTTAAACACTTAGTATTTTCTTAGTACTTATCTATGATAAACATTGCATTTTACATGGAAGAAAAATCTTGGTATTTGGTGTTAGCATGTTATCCGTGTAAGAAAGACGCTGCCCAGCGAAGCTGTCATGATGATTCTTATTACTCTGGTAAGTTGTTCTAGTCAGATATGGCCACTTTATTAATGCGTAAACGAAAGAGTTAGGCGCGCATTTCGTATATGAAAAGGTCGATCCGTTGCTACTTTCACCGCTCCTGAAACGCCTTCAAAAAACGAATTGTTCATGGCAGCTAACACGATGGCGCGTCACGTAGAGTATTTACGTAGTTAATTCACAAATGCCATAGTAGCAATCACCTGAAGGAAAAGTTTCGTGGTTAAGATCGAGAGCCAATCAGTTGCAAGCGAGGAAATATTTCACGGTGGCACTGAATAGCCTTTATCGACAATATGGCACACCCTTCACGCAACGGTAGCAACCGACTGTCGTTATGGCGAGGCACGCATTCTTCACGAAACCCATTAGTTCACTGCAACTTCGAATTGAAACCATGAAGCAGATTTTTACAGCGCCAACTGCAATGCCTGAAGTATACTCGAGGTACTACAGCTCAGCATATATAGGGTGCTTAGAGAAGGAAAATTCAGGCACCTTCTGCCTCGCCATGTCTCGATCCAGCGTTGTTTAATTATCCAAACGGAGAACTATTCGCTTCGTCAGTACCAGTGGCGTAGCCAGAAATTTCGTCTGGGGGGGGGGGGGGGGGGCAGACGTTGCAGGTCGCCCTCCTCCTTAGAGAATCTGTCGAGGGATTAAATACGTGAATAATAACTGCATTGCCATTGCCAAAGATGTTGCAAACGAATTCTTGAACACTGTGCGCTGTCAAGACAAGGAAAATATGTATTATTTCATTAAAGAATATACTCGTATGTCTCAAAAATTGTGCCCGAAATAACTGATATCAATGATTCCATATTTTCTGTCTATTTAGTAAGTAAAGATAATATCACACAAACTTTAGAACTATATTAGTTTGAAACCAGCAAAGCAGTGCATGTCGTTGATATGGAAAATGTAAAGCAAGTTCAGGTAAAATATTTTCACGAAACTGTTGTTCAAGAACATTGTTTACATTTTTGTACGTATGACACGGCCACGGAAAAATCTCGATGACGCTGTCCTTTGTTCCAATGTATCGCGCAGGAGCAGCTATCACCGGTCGTGTATTGTAATTGAATCGGAATTATAGTCACAACAGAGAGCACGTATAAAGAGCAGGAGTTCTGCAAAATATACGAGGGCGAGTCAAATGAAAGTGAGCCAATACGAATATGTGACAAACGGGGTACTATAATAAAAAGTAGTCTCCATGAGCATTTAGACATTTGTCCTACTGCCTAACGAGTCGCGTGATTCCCGTCTCATAAAACTACGTGGGTTGCTGCTTCAAAAATTCTGCAACTGACTCTTTCTTGTCATCGTCCGACACGAATGTGGTTCCCTTGAGGTATTTTTTCAAATGCCCCAATACGTGGAAGTCCCAAGGCGACAGGTCTGGGCTGTATGGCGGAAGTTGCAGCGTTTCGCTCTCGAACTTTGCCACTTCCTGTTAACCACATCAGCGACGTGGGGACGGGCATTGTCGTGGAGCACGATGACCCCATTCCTGAATTTTCCACGTCGTTTGTTCTTGATTGCGACACGCAGCCGATCCAGCGTTTCAAAATATCGGAAACGATTGATAGTATCTCCAGGTTTAGCAATTTCGAGCTGTGATGGCCCCTGACGATTGACAAAAAAAAGTCAACAACACCTTTCCGGCGCAAATGACGGCCTTTGCATTTTTTGAGGGTGGTGAATTGGAATGTTTCCACTGCAAGCTTTGCTGTCGTCTTTCAGGCTCGTAGTCGTGGCACCATGATTCGTTCCCGGTCCCAATTGCAGACAAGAAGTCGTCACCCTCATTGTGACACCGGATCAGGTGAGTCAAGGCAGCACCGAACTTCTCCGTCTTCTGCGGTGGTTCAAAGTGTTGGCCATCCATTGCGCGCACAAGAGCCGATAACCGAAATGTTAAAGGGACACTAAAGAGAAAAATGATTTCTTCTGCATCAGTAAATTAGCTTTCTACGACGCCAAAACCACCACTCTTACCACGATAAGACGCTTGCTAAGCCAGGAAAAGCGCAAGAACGAAAGACGCGTGGCGACGCCTCCTTGAAGTTCACGCACCTGGTCGCTGTGACGTCATGGATTTTGATGGCATCTTCTAGGGCCTGCTTAAGTATATAGCGGCACAGATTGACTACATTGTGTTCTAAATGAACCAAATAGTAAACATGGCAAGTTTCAGGAACCTTCACTCAGCCAACGCGGCCCAAATACGAAGACATACTTTGGAACCCCTGACGTCACACTGACGTATCGGCGTCGGGGTTTCAGCGCGAAATTCAAATACTGATACTTCGACCTTCGTTTTTTCATCTAATATGCAAACTATCATTTTGAAATGACTGCCTGCAGAGTTCTAAAACAATGCTTCATGAGTCTAAACTGAGTTACTGTTTCGCTTTAGTGTCCCTTTAATGAATTATGGTGTGAACCGAGCCGTGGCTGATGTTCACATGCTCTGCCAGTTCATCGATGCTTATCCTCCGTTATTGTCTAATCAGCTCATCAACATTGGCAAATGTGTTGGGGGCGATTTCACGGTGGCTTTGGCCCAGTCTTGGATCGTTTTTGCAACTTTCACGTCCTTCTTTGAACCGTTTCCTCCAACGCTTCACAGTGGCCAATGAAATGCAATGTTCAATGCACACGGCAGCCATACGGCGACTAATTTCTTTTTGGGAAACACCTTTAGTTGTTAAAAGCCTCACAACACCACGGTGTTCAACTTTTGGAGTGTCCATTATGTCACGCAACCATGTTCAACCCAGTGAATGAAAGCATTAAAAACCTTTATCCTCACATCTGTATGTCACTTTTGTAAATGAGAGACGCCCCCACGCTACTCGTATGCGTCGCGTATAAAGAACCGAACTATTATAGCGTGGGGTGGGTTAGCTCAGTTTCATTTGACTCGTCCTCGTGCATTAGAAATTAGAAGATACAATGGAATATACAAATGTGAAGATGCAGTTTGATAAAGGGCAAAAAAGTGTCACTGGAAGCATAGTTCACTGCACGTATACGCAGAACCTCGCAACAAGAAATTTAAATATACGTAAAAGTCTCCAGTAAATTTACGTATCTAAGAAAAAGTCACTGTGTGTAATGTGTCAAATAAGGCAAATAAACACGTTGCGCAATCACAGATTCACAAAATCCTAGCCCGTCCCCCTCCCTCCACTCCCCCGATATATCGCGCACGATGGAAGGCAGTGCGCTTCCTCCCCGCTTTTGTCCCTTGCGCACACACAAGACTGAGCCCCCATCGTCAGCTCACCCATGCCCCCCCCCCCCCCCTAGCTTTCAATCGCACATACATACAGCATGCGGCGTGGGGTCGCGATGTTATCGCCTTTGGACTTTATACGAAACATGAGGGCGACGGCGATGACAGTAATGCGCCTGGACTGTCCATATAATTGCTAACGCAATCATATAATAAGGGTATCCGGCAATCGAAGCGTCCTGTGGGCCATTACTTTCCGCAAAAGAAGTAACTAAATCGAACTTCCACCAAGCGGCAATTTGCAGCACGGAAACAATGCTTTCTTTGTGTGTGGGGGGGGTGGCGGGGGGGCACGGAAATGAAAAAAAAATGCAAAGGAAAGCGTGTTGGCCACAATCGAATGCCTACTTTGGGCACCTAATGTGACTACCGAAAGATTATCGAAGGAAACGTGAGACGCTTGGTCCACAGAGATCCATACGCATACTGCTCGGTATCCCGCACTGGTGTAACAAAATTTTCCGGAGAGGTTGCGCTCAAGCGGACGCGTTGAAAGCCGTCGAGTCCCCGCAGTGATGGCGGCGAGCGACCATTGTTTCTTTTTCTCGTCTGCTAGCCAGAAGGCGTCCAAAACTCTGCCAGGCGACAATCCACGCGGCCAGAGAAAAACAACCTCGTTATGATCGGGGTGGCCAAGCGACTCTCTCGCGTCGAGGGCGTCCGGCACACCATCTACGCCGATGACATCACGCTGTGGGTTCCGGGAGGCAGCGATGGTCACATTGAGAGCACGCTGCAAGAAGCCGTCGACGCGATCAAAGACCAGCTGAACGGTTCCAGTTTGATCTGCTCACCGAGCAAGTCAGAACTGCTGGTGTTACCACCGAAGTACATCAGACGTAACAAGAGCGAAGCGAGGGATTACGAGGCCATCAAGATCGTGACCAGGAACGGCCACGTGATCCCGGAGGTCGACAAAATCCGAGTGCTCGGCATGATTATAGACAAGCGACGGGGCGACGGCGAGACTATTTCCCGCCTTACAGCCAAGATTACCAACGCAATACGTCTTATCAGACGGGTCGCCAACCGCAATGCCGGGATGAAGGAGGAAAGCTTGATTCGGCTTGTGCACTCCTTCGTAATCAGCCACGTCACCTACGTTGCAGCCTTCCACAACTGGATGCAATGTGAAAGGAGTAAAATCAACGCCCTGATACGCCGAGCTTACAAGGCGGCGCTCGGACTATTCGAGTGTACGAACACCAACAAGCTCCTGAGCCTGGGGGTACACAATACCCTCGAGGAAATTGCGGAAGCGCAACGGACCGCCCAGCTGGAGCGGCTCTCTATGACCGAAGCCGGCAGGCGCATACTTCAATACTTGGGCTTCACGCCCGGAGCGAAAACGGCGAGTAGCGACGTTTCTGTCCCAGACGGTATCCGGCGCCGGATTCGGATGGACCTCATCCCGAGAAACATGAACCCGGAGTATGACAAGGAGAGAAGAGCGGCGAGGGCCAAGGCCCTCATCAACTTTCACGCCAAGGACGAGCACGCAAGGTTCGTGGATGCGGCAGAATACCAGGGAGACTGCGCGGCGTTCGTAGCTACCGTCATCGAGGCGTCGTCCGGCGCGACGAAAGCAGCGGCGTGCTTACGGGTCCGCGAGGCGTGTCAGGTGGAGGAGGTGGCCATTGCCCTGGCCATTGCCGACCCCGGGTGCCAGACGGTGTTGTGCGATTCGCGAAGTGCAGTGCGGAATTATGCAAAGGGCAAAGTGTGTGGTGAGGCTGTGCGCGTTCTGTGCTCGGCTGACCTGCAACGAGAGAATCGGTATGTTAGAATCAAGTGGTTCCCGGCGCACGCGGGCAACGATGCGTCCGAGAAGCACCATAACCACAACGAGACGGCACACGCAGTGGCGCGAGCGCTAACCAACCGCGCCGCCGCAACCGACCGTCCAACGTGGTGTAGTGCCAAGGACCGCATGACCACGTTCAACGAGCTTACACAGTTGCACCGCCTGGCTCGAAGGACTTTCCCACCCCCGCACCCGGGGCTGAGCCGAGCGGAGGCGGGGCTGTTCAGACAATTGCAAACTGGTTCGTTACCCACCCCAGTGTTAATGACTCATCTATACCCTAAATTATACGTGAGTGATGTGTGCCGCGTGTGCCAGCGGGAGAGGGCCACCCTGACGCACATCCTATGGGATTGCACCAAGTTTCCTGATAAAGCTTCGACATGTACAACGATTCCGCCGCGACTCGCGGCTGCGGCGGAATGCTACGACCACGAAAGCCAAACCTGGGCCGTCCAGCAGGTCTCGGCGGCTCTTGAAAGACAAAGGCCGAGCGAAACGGACGGAACGTTGCCCCTCAGGGCGACCGACCGCGGGAGTAACACGCGCTGGAGTTGAGTAGAGACCACCCGCTGAGAAGACGTCAGGGCCCGCGTCACGGCGCCATTTAGTCATGGTGTCGTTCTGCAGGCGACTACATTAAGTTGTTTCTCTCTCTCTAATGCGCATCGAACTGCTCCGCGCGGTCGTCGGGGCAACACGAGAAATGCGCATGCGCGCTCTGGCTGACTCTGGCAGCCCGCGGGTAGCGAGAACAAAAAAATTGAAGAGGCTCAATGTGTCCTCGCGAATAAAAGTCAAAGTAAAAAAATAAATAAGAAAGTAGTTACTTTTCCTGGCTTTACTGTCTTGACATGAAGGCTTGGGCGCAGGTGAAGAAACTGTTGATATTCTTTTCTGTGACATGACGGCAAAAATGAACCACCAGGATGCTTCGTCTCATCGGACCTCACTGCGTGCTTTGTCAACTTGTCTGATAACGTGTTCGTATGGCTCGTCTAGCTGTGTGGTCCGATGTGCGACTTTAAAAAAGTCAATCCGCCTTTGGCGTCAAATGTTTATAACATTAAACTCACAAAATTCCGGAATTTCAAATCGCGCAAGCACGCAGCAGCGGCAACGGGCGCACGCTTCAACGTTGCCTAATTTTTGCCCAACTACTTTGCAGAAGCATCCGCTGCGCTATCACCGTCACCTGACCTACGGAGCGGATAAGAAGCTACTGGCTCGGCGAAAGTTGCATGGCACCAACAGCATCGACGACGGACGCTGGGAGCGTATAAAGGAACGGACCACCGGGGGCCTTGACATTTCGACGCAGCAGCGGCAACGGGCGCACACTTTAACGTTGCCTAATTTTTGCCCAACTACTTTGCAGGTTGGTTGCTTTTCGGCCTTTCTGTACTATAAGTTATTTCTTGTGCTACCGTTGCTGCTGCTGCTGCTGCCGCTGCCGTTTTCTCTGCGATGTCTAAGGAAAGCTTGATAGAGTGCCTAAAGTGTCATGGCTAAGTGTCTGAGGGTTATTTGTTCATAACGTGTGCTTCCTGTGATTACCCTTACCACCTTGGAGATTGCTCTGGCCTTAGCACCTCTAAATTCCGCAAACAAAAGGACTCTTTGAAAGCTACTTGGAACTGTGCAACCTGTGTAGTGGCTAGTAGTAGAAGCGCATGTGTCCCTAGTGAATCAAACGCCTCCAACATTGAGCGCAAACTAACTGAGCTTAACGATAAGTTTTCCATGCTCCTTCCGCTTGTCGCAAAAGTAGACGCCCTTCCTGAACTGGTCACGAAAGTGACCGGCATTGAATCGTCGCTCGCTTTTATCCCTGAAAAGTACGACCAAATAATGGACAAACTTAACAAACAAGAGAAGGATGTTACTTCCCTGAAGAAGTGGGTAGAACGCATTGAATCGGGTACCTCGCCAGTAGTTGAGCAAATGAAGCATCAACTGAATGACCTGGAGCAGTACAGCCGACGCCTGAACATTGAAATTCACGGTATTGCAAAAACTGAGAATGAAAACTTGCTCGAAAAGATTAACGACCTGGCCCGAACACTGGAACTGCCCGAGATAACGAGCTCCGACGTTGACGCCCTTCACCGACTGCCATCACGGCCCGGTAAAGAATCTGTTGTAATTGTTCGGTTTCGTTCAACCACCCTTAAGGAAGCGTGGTTACAGAGCCGCTCTGTTCTTAAGTTAAAAAAGCCTAACATGCGTATCTTTGAAAACATGACTGCTTTCAACAAACATCTCCTGTGGCTTGCGCGAAAGAAGGCGGAAGAAAAATGCTACCGTTTTGTGTGGCAAAAGAATGGGCATGTGCTTGTCCGTAAGGACGAGGGCGATGGCGTCATTCGTATCCGTAACGAACATGACCTCGAAAAAATGGTGTAGGTGGTTAAGCCTTTATTGTTAAATGCGATAGGGATTTCCAATGCCCGTCACAAAGGATTCCTGCCGTTATCATGATATCGCATCTTTCCGCAACGCTGTATCTGTGCAACAGAAGCAATCAAGTTTTTTTTCTTATTACCATTTAAATGCGCAGAGCTTAAGGAATAAAGAGGAAGAACTGCACGCTTTTTTTATCTTCTGTACACTACAATTTCGACGTACTGGCGTTTAGTGAAACGTGGTTTACTTGTGACTGGGATATAGCTCGATGGCTACAATTGCGAGGCACTGTGTAGAAAAAACAGGAGGGGTGGTGGCGTGGCCCTGTACATCAAAAATGAATTTTCATATAATGTTATACCCGAATACTCTGTTGTTAATCCAGATTTTGAGTCCCTTTTCATCACAACTAACGTATTCACACTTGGAGTTATCTACCGCCTGCCCTCTGGATCTTTAGAAGAATTTTACCGCTTTTTTGAACCAATGTTGGAGTATTTTTCATCTTTCACATCGGCAGTAATTATTTTAGGGGATTTCAATATAAACATTTTAAACCAAACGAATTTAGTTACAGAATTTGTCGATATTATATCGTTAAATCGTTTTCCGAATGTTATTGATGTTCCCACACGCATAACGGCCACTTCTGAGACTCTGATTGACTTATGTCTCACAAATCTTGATAAAAGCGATATTAATGCTGGTGTACTTACTACTTCTATCAGTGACCATATGTCTCTTTATGGTTTTGCGCCGAAACGCTCGGTGCATAGGGTGACACCCATAGCTACAAGCATTACTGTTAGGCCTATAACGCCGAGTTGTATTGATAATTTTCGACAACTTGTATCGTTGATAGACTGGGGTAGATTAATGCAAGAGACTAATCCTAATGACCTCTATGATGGATTTCTTGATACAATTATTGGAGCATATGATTGTGCGTTCCCGATCAAGATAATTAAGAAATGTAAGAAAGCAAGAAAACCTTGGATAACCCGAGAGCTATTGCGTCGAATAAAAGAAAAAAATAAACTCTTCCATAAATTTATAAAACGCAGAGACTTGGCAATACTTGTAGAATTTAAAAAGATCAGAAATAAGCTGAGCTCAGATATTAAGAAGTCCCGAATTTCTTATTATGCTAGTAAATTTGCCGAAATGTATCATGACCCTCAGAATACCTGGCGCACTATCAATGACTTACTACGGAAAACGCGAACTGACGTCCCTCAAGAAATGAAAATAGATGGGCAGAGATTAACTGGTAAAGCTCTCGCTAATGAGTTTAACCACCACTTTTTGACCTTTGGAGCGTCGGAAGGGACCACCTGTGAGGATTTTGAAACATATATGGAACACAATTTGCCACAAACTTTATTTCTTTACCCGGTTACCGAAGTTGAAATTGCTGCTACAATTAGTAGTCTTAAAATTAATGTTTCGTGTGGTTTCGATGGCATTAAAGCAGCCCCAATTAAAGCGGTCTCAGATTCGCTATCCGACGTAGTTTGCCACTTAATGAATACTATTTTGTTGACAGGAACATTTCCGGATAAAATGAAAGTTGCTAGGGTTTCAGTTCTGCATAAACGTGGTCCTCTTGACTGTATTTCTAACTACAGACCAATATCAGTACTTCCGCTATTTTCCAAAATAGCAGAGAAAGTTATAAATTCTAGAATTTCTCAGCATTTATGTAAGCACAACCTAATATCCGAATATCAGTACGGATTTCAACAAGGTAAATTGACTGAGTCAGCATTATTAAACATCAGAGAAAAAATTGTAACTAATATAGAAAATCAACTGTATACAATAGGCATTTTCCTAGATTTTAACAAAGCCTTCGATTCTATTAAACATCCCATACTGTTTGCAAAGTTACCTTATTATGGAATAAGAGGACTTCCACTTAAGTTACTGCGTAGTTACCTGACTAACCGTACTCAGTTCGTTGTAATTAAGTATGTACAGTCGGATACGGAATTCATAAGTTATGGAGTTCCGCAAGGATCTATATTAGGACCAACAATATTCTTGTTGTATATAAACGATATTGTCAACATCCCCCTGACCACAGATATTGTCCTTTACGCAGATGATACAAATGTTTTTTCACATCTAATAACATTTCGTCTCTCACTCGTACTGTTAATTTATGGCTTCAAAATCTGTCCTGCTGGTTAGATGCAAATAAACTCTTATTGAATGTTAAGAAAACCAAATACATTGTCTTCTCATCCGTTAATAAACCACTTCACCTTGATAGCTCTATAACGTTTAAATCATGTCCATTAGAGCAGGCTTCAGAATACAAGTTTTTAGGGGTAATATTTTTTGAAAATCTTCGATGGACAAGTCACGTGCATTCTATAAAAGGTATCATTGCTAAATAGATTTCGGACGTTGTTGCCAATAAGATTAAAACGGCAACTTTATCTTAGTACTGTATATTCCCGTATACAATATTGTCTACTAGTTTGGGGGGTTACATCAAAGTATAATTTGGAACGACTATACATAATGCAGAAGAAAAGTATACGATTAATTCAAAACCTATCTAGTCGTGATCATACGTCCCCATACTTTGCCGAGAACCGTATACTTCACATAGAAATGTTATATAAACAGTGTTTGTTGGAATTGATATTTCTTGAATTAAAAGCAAATCGTGAGCTGTTTTTTCATACATATACAAATACGGAGACACCATACTATTTCAGGAATAAAAACTTTGTAAAGATTAAAACGATAACTAGATACGGTGTGCAATTATTAAAATGGCAAATTACGAACCTACTGAATTGTTATCCATCGTTTTTAGATACAATGGAGAGTTCTCCCTCCTTGCTTGCCTTCAGAAAACTAAAATGTATTTCCTCCAACAGTTGTAATTTTGTTGTACATTTGTTTTGTTCTCTTCAAATCCAATTGTAGTTCATTGGCCTTAATAGTTCTGTGTCTTGTTGATGATGAATGTGTTGACGACTAATTCTGTCATTCTTCCTTATCTTGCTTTATCGTGTTTGATACTCTGTACACGCATTTTTTATTTGCATGTGTTTGATATTTTGCAGAGTGTTTTGAAGCATGTTGCGCTCATGTTGTGTGCTGCGCATGCTATCTGGTGTCAAAGGCCAAGTCAGGTGGCTTTTAGTGCCGTCTTTTGCCTTGGCACCAAGACAAACCGCTCTTGAGCGTTGTTTTGTCAATAAACAAATAAACAAATAGATAAATAAATAATGCATGACTATGAAAATGTCAATGCACCTTCGCATCAAAAGTTTATGAGAACTTTACACCCATAAGGATTCGGGATTGAAATTAATGCGCTCCGTAGATTCCGCGGCCTCCGCAAGGTGCCGCGATGAGCCCGCTCGCCATCAAAACGCCCTTGAAATTTTGCTCGGATGGGGCTCTTGCGTTATCCCAAGCAGCAGAAAGTCCCCGTTACAAAATCGGCCCGACGTCTCTGGCCGACTGCAACACGGTTGGCCCGACCTCGGCACCCGATGGGGTGCCGGTACGAGCAGTGACACTAGCCTCACATATATAGCGATCATCGGCAAGTGACTTAGGCCCAACCACTGTAGCCGACGTGGCCGAGTGCACACTGCACGCGGGCCGACTACGACCCAACATTTCGTAAGCACCGGCTTGCCGTTGGCCATCGGTTGGGTGCGGACGTTATTTTTAAATATCTTTTATTATATTGTTGCAGGAAGAAAGCAGGCCCACGATTGTAATATAACGTATATGTACAACTGGCGTATATGGCGTTCAGGCAACTGCCAGACTTCGTCTTCGTCTAGCCCAATTCAACTTCTTCGTTCCCTTCACCGTAATATCACCCTCCCGGTGGAGTAGCTCCGTCCTGGTGCAAGTTATAGAGCCTCACTTAATGGGGGGACATAGGGCTTAAGCCTGGCGACGCGAACAACATCGCTCGTGACGTTGCGATGCACTGAAGGCTCACCAACTGGGGCGATCTCGTATGTCACGTTGGACAGTTGGCGTAAGATCTGGTAGGGACCAGAATACCGGGAAAGTAGTTTTTCCGACAAGCCTACGCGACGTGAAGGCGTCCAGAGAAGGACAAGGGAACCAGGTGAAAAATGGTAGTCTCGGTGCCGAAGGTCGTAGCATCGCTTTTGAGAAGCTTGCGAGACTGTGAGGCGATGACGGGCGACATCTCGGGCCTGGGCGGCTAAGTCAATAGCATCGCGAGCGTAACCAGTGCTGGGTGATTGTACTGCGGAAGGTAGCAACGTGTCAAAGGGCAAGGTGGGGTCGCGGCCATACAAAAGGTAAAATGGTGAAAATCCGGCAGTGTCGTGACGGGACGAGTTGTACGCGAAAGTGATGTATGGTAAAGCGATGTCGCAGTCACGGTGAACGTCGGAAACGTACATGGCCAGCATTTCAGTTAGCGTGCGGTTGAGTCGCTTGGTGAGGCCATTTGTTTGAGGGTGGTACGCGGTAGCAATCTGGTGTTCTGTAGAGCAGGAGCGGAGCAGGTCATCGACGACCTTCGATAAAAAGTAGCGGCCGCGATCCGTCAGCAACTAGCGAGGGGCGCCGTGGTGCAGGATGACGTCGTATAGCAAGAAGTCGGCGACATGAGGAGCGCAGCTGGTTGGTAGCGCTCGTGCGATGGCATATCTCGTGGCATAATCGGTTGCTACAGCAATCCATTTGTTGCCTTTGATAGAAATTGGAAAGGGGCCAAGGAGGTCTAGGCCCACACGAAAGAAAGGCTCTGTGGGGATATCAATTGGTTGAAGCAAACCAGCGGGAGGCGTAGCAGGCGTCTTCCGACGCTGACACAGGTCGCAAGAAGCGACATAATGGCGCACAGAGCGATAAATGCCGGGCCAGAAGAAGCGGCGCCGCAGGCGGTCGTATGTACGAGTGATGCCCAGATGTCCAGCAGTAGGAGCGTCGTGAAGTTGCTGGAGCACGGCTAGTCGAACGTGCTTGGGAATGACTAGGAGGAGCTCCGGGCCGTCAGGACGAACGCTACGACGGTATAAAGTTCCATCGCGCAAGGTGAACATCCGGAGGGACGGGTCATTGGGCGAGGAGCTTTGGCGTTCCATAAGTGTTCGAATAACAGCATCTTTGCTGCGCTGCTCGTCGCCAATATGGAGGAAGCCGGAGATGGATAGAACATTGATGTCCGAGTCTGCATCGGTATCGTCCGGTTGATCCACGGGATTGCTGGACAGGCAGTCAGCGTCTTTATACGGGCGCCCTGACTTATACATAATAGAAAATTTATATTCCTGTAGACGCAAAGCCCAACGTGCTAGTCATCCATTTGGGTCCTTCAAAGAGGAGAGCCAGCAGAGGGCGTGATGATCGGTTACGACGCAGAAGCTCCGACCGAAAAGGTACGGCCGGAATTTCGCGACCGCCAATACGAGCGCGAGACATTCTCTCTCAGTATTGGAGTAATTTCGCTCGGGCATGGAAAGAAGGTGGCTATAGCGTAAGCGATGACACGGTCTTGGCCCTGTTGACGCTGAGAGAGGACAGCGCCGATGCCATGACCATTCGCGTCAGTTCGTACTTCAGTGGGCGCAGAAGGGTCAAAGTGTGACAGAATTGGGGAAGTTGTAAGCCGCTCAATCAGGGTAGAAAAGGCTTTCTCCTGAAGTGGTCCCCAAGAGAAAGAGACGTCTTTCTTAAGAAGGTCAGTGAGAGGGTGAGCGATGTCGGCAAAATTTTTCACAAATCGCCGGAAATAAGAGCTTAAGCCCAGAAAACTACAGACATCGTTTGTTGAACAAGGTACAGGAAAATTTCGCATGGCGTGAACTTTCTGTGGATCAGGTTGGATTCCGGCGGCGTTTACGAGATGGCCGAGCATGTTAATTTCACGGCGACCGAAATGGCACTTGGAGGAGTTTAGCTGAAGGCCAGCCCTGCGAAACACGGAGAGTATGGTTGTGAGGCGCCGCAGGTGCCTCTCAAAGTTCGGCGAAAACACAATCACATCGTCGAGGTAACAAAGGCAGGTAGACCACTTCAAGCAGCGCAAGAGAGAGTCCATCATGCGCTCGAATGTAGCTGGCGCATTGCATAATCCAAACGGCATGACTTTAAATTGGTACAGACCGTCCGGTGTGACAAAGGCGGTTTTCTCGCGGTCCATCTCATCGACGCTAATCTGCCAATAGCCGGAACGGAGGTCAATTGATGAAAAGTATTGGGATCCGTGAAGGCAGTCAAAAGCATCATCAATGTGCGGCAGGGGATAAACATCCTTCTTTGTTATCCTGTTGAGGTGACGGTAGTCAACGCAGAAGCGCCAGGAGTTGTCTTTTTTCTTTACTAAGACAACCGGTGATGCCCACGGGCTACTGGAAGGTTCAATGATGTCCTTGTCCATCATCCTGTCTACTTCTTTCTGTATGATGGCCTTTCCTGTTGCGGAGACACGATATGGCCGCCTATGAATGGGGCTGGCGTCATCGGTGTTGATGCGATGCGTGACAACAGATGTCTGGTCAAGTGGACGGTCGTCCAAATCAAAGATGCCCTGAAAAGATGACAGGAGGTGACGAAGAGCTGTTGTTTGCTCGGAAGGAAGGTCAGGGGCGATCATCTTAGAAACATCGTCCGCAGGCGTCAAGTACGGAGGAGTGGGTGACAAAGGTCCGTTGGTACTGACGAAGAATTCAGAAGCCAAAGAAGAAATCTCAGATTCTTCCAAAGGAGTGATATGCGCTATGGCGATACCGTGTGGCAGCACATGCGACGAAAATCCAACATTGAGGATGGGCACGCGAGCGCAGTTTTCGCGGATCCGGATTATAGTGCTCGGTAGGGCAATATTGCGCGACAAAACCACGTCTGTAAGCGGCGACAAGATGTACTCGCCATCAGGTACGGGAGGACAGGGCGTCAGGAGGACATTTGTAGCCGCCTGTGGAGACAGCCTTGCAAACTCAGCAGAACATAAGCGGTGTGAAGCACAAGTTGTTGCGTCGGCAGGAAGCGGCAGATCCAACTGTACAACACCTGCGGAGCAGTCAATTTGGGCAGAGTGTTTCGAAAGGAAGTCGAGACCGAGAATTAGGTCGTGTGGACAGTGTTCAAGGACGATAAATAGAACAACGGTATAATGGCTCCCAATGGTCACACGTGCTGTACTCCCATCGGCGACTCGCACAGTGCCCAGTACGGCGGGTTTCAGAACCTTCTTGAGCCTTCGACGGAGAGCAGCGCTCATAACTGAAAGCTGCGCTCCTGTATCAACGAGAGATCTAACAGGAACGCCATCAACTTCAATGTCCAGTAGGTTTCCACATGTAGGCAGGGTCAACAGAGGATTTGTGTGCCGGGCCGGAGTTGCAGCTTCACCACCAGGAGCTGCACCGCCTAGTTTCCCGAAGCGAAGCGACCGGTTGCAGAAGGGGACGAAGAGCGGTGAACGAGAGGCGAACGGGACCTACGACCTTGCGGAGACGGGGAGCGGCTGGATCTTGGTGGAGCACTGTCGGCGTTGATGCTCCTAGTCGGCTTATAGGGGCGAGAAAGTACGATTGTCTGGTACTTGGCGGTAGTGACTCGGAGACGACCACCGAGGAGGCGACGACCAATGGTTGCGGCAATGACGGGCGATGTGTCCAATACCGGAACAATTAAATCAGATAGGTTTATCATCCGCTCTGCGCCAGTCAGCTGGGTTGAGACGGGGGGGGGGGGGGGCGGAAAGCTTTGCGTCTGGGAGCGAGCGGCCGGAGAAATCTGGTAGGTGTTTGTATGGCGGACCGAGCAGAGAGATGGAATGCCCAAACTTGCTATTTCCTCCTGAACGACCGCTTGTATAAGGGAGATAGCGGGCACGCTTTCCCGACAGTCAGAACGAACTGGAGCCGGAGCCATGGCCTCAAGCTCACCGCGAACGATGCGCTATTTCTTCCGGTCCTGTGGGCTGAACGAAGCGCGGCGGGTCTTCGCAAGAAGATGTCGCGGCAGTATTGGGCAATCGGTCGAAAGTTTGAGCGACGCGGCGGCCCTTCGCTTGTTCGAAGCGCCGGCACTCCTTTATAATTGCATCCACAGTGGCACAATCCTTGCACATCAGGAGATTGAAGGCATCGTCTGCAATACCTTTCAATATGTGACCAATCTTGTCTGCCTCGGTCATGTTGTTATCAGCCTTGCGACAGAGGGCCAGCACATCCTGTATATAGACGACATAGGATTCAGTGGACGTTTGAGCGCGACACGCAAGTTCTTCTTTTTTTTTTTGCCGCCAGCTGACGACCGACAGGCCTGCCAAACAGGTCTCGCATTTTTTATTTGCAGACATCCCAGCTCGTTAGGTCAGCTTCGTGTGTGTCGTACCATTGCCTCGCAGTTCCTCTTAGGTAAAACATCACGTTTGCTAGCATCATTGTTGGAACCCACCTGTTGTTGTCGCACACTCGTTCGTACATCGTAAGCCAGTCCTCGACGTCGGCGTTGTCCGTGCCACAAAATGTCCCTGGGTCCCGCGGATGAGTGAGGATGACCGTTGGCACGGGCTGCTGAGGCGTTGTCGCTTGTGTCGGTTGATTTGCCATTGTGGCGGCAGGTAGATGACGTCCGCTGCGAAGTTCCGTGATTGTACCCCGCACCTTCCACCAAAATGTTGCAGGAAGAAAGCAGGCTCACGATTGTAAAATAACGTATATTTACAACGTTCAGGCAACTGCGAGACTTCGTCTTCGTCTAGTCCAATTCAACTTCTTCGTTCCCTTCACCATAACAATACTACAAAAGCACCAGGTTTTCCTTTTTTTGCTGCGTGTTGCGTTTTCAGGTAAACGATATACAGTTTATTAGAGGCGTTTAGCTCGCGCTGACTATTAATATACGCGATATGCGCGTAATTCACAAGTGAAACATAATTAAAAGCCTCTAATTCTCTGTACTCGTTTGTGTAAATGCGCAACACGCAACAAAAGAAACACGTGAACGCAATGTTTTCTTTTTTCAGGTGTTTATTTTGCAATCATAAAATACATTAATTTTTTCGTGCAGCAGTGTTAAGAATTTGCAAGTAGTCTTCGTTCACTGATATTGTATGATGCAGCTAAAGGACAGCACTGGTCTGCTGTGAGAGTTTCCCATACTGCCCGGGAGGCTCTCTTTTAGCCGTTTCCATGTTCTTGGCTCTGAACGGTATAGCATGCGGTATTTCTCTGTCACCGTCGAGAGTGAAGCTTGGATAGTTACTGTGCTCATACAAACTGAAACAAACGAACAAACAAATAATATAGTAATGAATAACTCTGTGAAGTTTGAACTTTGAACTTTGAAATAACTGTGAAATTTCTCTGTGAACTGTGAATTTAGTGGACTTCTTTAACATTCGTGTGCAAGAAATGCCGATGCCGACACAGTCACAGACAAAATAATTAGTTTGTCGTTGCACATGCACGTAATAAACATATACTGTGCACTTTCAGTGAAAATTAGTGCGTTCAACTTCTGCGACGTAATTCACGCTTTAGAGCCGCCCAAGGAAACATGAGAACGGGAAGGATCGATTTACTGACTTGGCTCGGAATATCATTACAAAAAAAAAAATACATCCAGGTAGTGCGATAAATGAATACGATACATGATTGCACAAACAAAATAACACGCATGCTGCCACGAGACAAATGTGTAGGTATACGTGCTGTTCTTTCCCATGTCACTTTGTGTAGTTTGTCTAGTGTAGTTTTTAGAAAAACCGTTAACTCTCACTTATCCTTTGGATACTAACATAGTTGACCACACCACAGAATATAAGTACTTAGCAGTGCTCCTTACTCACAATCTTTCATGAACTAATCACATCACCTCAATTTCAGCTAACGCCTTCAGATCATTAGGATATCTACACCGCAACTTAAGAACTGCGCCTTCACCACTAAGAAAACTAGCTTACATAACTATTGTACGGCCACAAATTGAGTAAGCCTCATGTATATGGTCTCCTCATCAAAAATACCTCATCGAACTCCTGAAGAGCATCCAGAATAGAGCGAGCCGTTTCACATAAAAAAAAAAAAAATATAGTAACCAGTCAAGTGTAACCCAAATAAAAGTCGATCTGTCGTTGCAACCACTAACCACTCGCCGCCATACTGCCCTTGTATTATTATTTCATAAATTCATTCACAAAGATGGCCTAACCTTATCAAACCTGAAAAAAGCGTCCTCGACGTCACAAAGACTGAACGATCAGCTCAGCTACACTCGAATTTATGGCAACACACACGCTTTTAATTTTTCAGCTTTGCCCCGTGCGGTCCGTTTATGGAACGCTCTACCAGATAGCATCGCTTGCCAATCTAAACACAGCGCATTTCGCAACCTTCTAATCGATCAATATGTCGTTTCAACCGTCTAACACGTCTTGTTTTAATTTCTTTCCTGCATTTTTCTACATGTTAATAAAATAATTACAGTGATCCTAATTTTTTACTACTGTATTCATGCAAAAACTTTTATAATGGTATTATGCTATTATGTTATTGTGTTTACCGTTCATTGTTATTGTTCTACATATGTATTTGCTTATGTCGTACTAATTTTCCATGTTGCGTGCATATTCCTTTCATTATACGGATGTTTCTTTTTCCCGATTTCATACTAATAATATGTTACTGTATTTCCCCCCTTACACAATGCCTTCTCGAAGGCCTGTAAGGTACATGTAAATAAATAAATAAATAAATAAATAAATAAATAAATAAATATGCGCAGTCCATGATAACAGAAATTATTATAGTCTACCAAGAGACGCGAAACGAGCTGGCATCCTGAGCTAGCATTTGGCGGGAACTCGCGCCCCTGCCGGCCTGCCGCCTGCATGCGCCACCGCGAGCATGTGGCGTTGCGCCTGACGAAGAATAATAGATAGCAAGGAAAGCCCCGCTTCGCTTTCTCACCCCGTCCTCGTTGGTGGGAACTGACGCTGACGCAGAGAATCGCCCGTCCCTGCTTTCCAAGAACCTCCTCCTGGGAGAGGGAGATGCCACGGCGCAAGACGACCGCGGTTCCCCACACTCCTGCTTTTTTTCTTCCTCTTTTTTTTTTTTGAGGCGCTGCCTATGAGCACCCGGATGTTTCCTTTCAGTGTGTGTGTGTGTGTTGTGCACGTGTGTGTGTGCGTGTTTGTAATGAAAATCTGCTTTCTATATTTTGCAGGCATTGGCAGCTCTATACGAATATGCATATAGCTTATGTATACAATAATTTTGACCACTTCAATGCGTCGAACAGTACTTTGGGTGCTATGTAAGTTACCATTTAGGTTCTGTTTTCTTTTTAGTGAATATTGTCTAAATATTGTATAATCTTGTTTTGTTTCCTTTTGTACTTACTCATTATTGTATAACTGTTATTACTGTGTGCAATCACCTTTCTTTTAAAAATCTCGCTGTAAAGGCTCTGCCAAGCGAAAGGGGGCGGCGGCTTTGTCAATCTGTATCTGACAGCTTTTTCTGCGCCTCCGCTATCTGTACCTTTACAAGGCAGAAATAAATAATTTGAATTTTAATAAATATTCATCGTCAAAGCATCACGTCTATATGTGCACGAAGTTCGATATGTGCACGCCCATGCATGCACAGTCAATACGCCTTCCAGGAAGCTTTGCACGAAAATGGCAGATGTGCTTCACAGGAGACGGCGCTTGAAAAAACACTCATGATATACCATGAATTTATGAATTCTTAACTGGTTGATTGTTGAATGTCATTAGTTCATTGAGCAATAGTTGGAAGAATTTGATCTAACTCTAGTTCTTCCCAATCAAATACACGTCGACAGCAGAAATGCTCCATTTGTATGATTGACATTGATTGGCATGCAGCCTTAATTATTCTTAGACGAATCGGAAATAGCTACAAAAATTACAGATTTTGACATCTCTTCACAATTCGGCTTCGTACAATCACTTCTTCCACACTCCCCAGTGAAAGCATCCAACTGAAATGTTTTCCTAGAAGTGTACAGTCCACCAGTCGCTTGCGCTTATATCGTCTGACGATTTTTCCTGCGTTGCGACATGGCCGTTTGAAATTAGCACGCCATTCGCGAGCAATTTTGCTTGACTCTTTCCGCAGTTCAGATGACTATTACGAGAACTGTCTAACGCAATATCCACTTTACTAAATTTTGTCCCGAGTCCAAGGACTTCGAGCCGCCACCTGAGGCCGCCACAACAAAAACTGCAGGGACCATTCTTTATTAAAGTTTCTTCTTCTTCTTCTTCTTCCCTGTTAAATAGTTATCTTCTTGATAGTATACACCTAAAAAAAACACAGAAAGCTATAATGAACGATGTAATAGTGTTACAGACATATCCGTTAAGTATTAAAATCTTATGATTTTTCGTAAAGGAAATGTAATATTTACGCCACATGTATTCTTCCTCTGACTTCCACATTGGTCGCCACTAACTCTTATTCTCATGATAGTGGTCATTGCATGCGCACCCGCATATATAGCGAGAATAAAGTTGATTCTGATTTCACAATTCACTCGAATTACTACTCTTCAATCACTCCAGAAAAAAACACAGAACCATCCTTTAGCCGGAAGTTGATGTAACAGCCAGATGAACTGCCACTGATGTCTGCTATGTGGTGGTTGCTGTTCTTCCCCGTGTGACGAACCGCCGTCACCGCTTTTGTAAAGCTGGTCCATATTCCGTCATTATATATATTCGTCCGTCAACATTTGTTACGCAAAAGTAAAAAAAAAACTAATTTCTGCCTCTCACTTCTTCAGCTTGTCGGAACGCACTGGCGCGCTTGAACGCGTCGCCTAAGGGCTCAATTTCAAAGCATAAATTCCTGGCTGAACCACTGGTGAAGACTTTTCGCGCCACATTACTTTATTATGCTCGCTTTTATTGTGACCGATGACAAGACATTAAATTTGTGGGCCTCTGCAAGACAAAGCTGCATCAGCGCAGCTTCTTAAATATACGAATAGGCTCAGCGGCTGTCGGGGACAGTGCTCATGGTCCCTTGTGGCACGTCACTAACAAACCAATTAAACACTTACCCTAACGGCGAAGGCACTGTGCGACGATTCTCCGGGCGACTTCGAAGGCCGCTCGCTTGGCGTGCCTGCACATCACCGCCGATCGTCCTGCACAAGGTTTCGATTCATACGCCGTAACCATATTGATGCGGCACTAAGAGCGTTTTAAACCGGGAGGATAAAGGCGGCGCGAAATGAACAGTGAGAACTCCCAGCTCGCGCGGTCTTGCGCACGGTGAAATGTCAGCGCTAGATGAAGTAAAAGAAAAATAGCACACGTTATGTTCATGTCACGAAACCGAATATAATGCGAGGCGCGTTCCGAGGCTCGAAATTTCGGGGAAAGAACTCGCGCCATATTCGTGCAAATGTATTAAGTGCGTATCTCTCGTGTATCGCCTCTTCTCTGGCTCACCTGCTCTCACGCGGCACAATCTCTCCTAGCTATAGCCGGCGACACTGGTAGCAGCACGTAAAGGACACCTCCTTTTATAGCATTGTTATTTCGTTATTTTGTTTTTGTAGAAAGTAAACACCAACAATGGTCCACTTACGCCAGCATCCACGCAGGCACTCCAGCTACATGTGTCTCTGTGTGGTACCCATTCCCTAGATTATGTCATTAAACACAAATGCTCATTTAGGCGTAAATCTCCGTTTATGCATTATGGTATATTTTTTATCAATTAGACGTCATTTCGGACGTTCGGTTGTCTAGATTTGACACGTACCATCGCGCTGAGTACGAGCTACAATGCGCGACCACTTTACAACGCGCATTTGCGTTGTAGCTCATATTGAGCGCGGTAGTACATCATAGCCCCATATAGGAACCAGAAAACATATATGTTCGAACGCGGAAACAGAAAGTTCGATCACCATTAAACGACTTTCTTTATTTTTTTCACACAAGTGCCAGAAGTGCAGGATATCTTTCATACATACAATATACCCACAGTGAGACTTCCGACGGATACGATTTCATATACTGACGCGCAGTACATGCATCAGTTCGATATTCTAAGAACGAAGCTTCCTTTTACATGGGAGCTACGTGGAAGCTAGGTCACGTGGGCGCCTGCATGCAGCGCGCAATCTGCCATTTGGGAAGTGGTGTCATTGTCCAGAAGGCCCTTATCGTCTTGCGCATGAGGGATATATTAAAGTGAAATATATACGGAAATATATATAGGTAAAAAGCATATAAAGCTAACAGTGGCTTTGATGGACAAGGAAAAACAAACCTATATAATATTGCCTATTGTAAGTCGTTCCATGGTTTCAGCCAGAAGTTTATAACTATATTAGGTAAAGCTGCATAGGTAAATCTATACTGATTTAAAAAAATATTCCAATTAGTCTGTATATTTGTTGCGGCGCACTACAGCGCCTGCATCCGTGTTCATTTTTCCTAATGCAAGTGCTTTTGTGGTGCTGTCTTGGGCGTGTTTCTGAATTTCTCATCTTGGACTCAGATAGATCGCACCGTTTATTCAAAATTTACTGACGACAGGCACTGCTGGCTTCTCGGCCGCAAGCTCAGCGTCACTCGATGTCAACTCCAGTCGATGCCCAGCTGCAGAGACGAGCTGAAAACATGGAGGGAAAAGAAAGAAGGCCGAAAAGTTTCCCGCGCTTCTCCGCCTGCCATTCCTGGTCGCGCACGTTTTGTCTTTTTTTTTTCTTTTTTTCTTTCCTCTCCTAGCTCCATACTGTGTACTGCGGTTACCCGGCCACGCTACACGTCCTTGGGCTCGGTTCTCCCTTCTTGCCCGCATTCTTCCCCGCCTGTGGACTAGTTTCCTTTTTTTCCCCCTTAGTCCGAGTCGCCAGAGGCTATATCAGCTTGTCGATCGCTGGACGTAGGCATGCGTGTTGACATTGCTTGTTCGTTCGCGCTCAAATTTCGCAGTGAGGTCGCATTCTTTCTTCTTGCGCATTATTCACAGAGTGTTTAATTAGTAGCTCTGCTTGCCATGGTTCATGCGAAAAAGACACCTCCTACCCAGTCGCATCGAACCAGCTGCGAACGGACCAGTTTTTAAGCAATGCAAAGCGTTTTACCAATGCGGACAAACAAAAAATGCCGCCTTTTAGCGAAACTTGATTTGAAACCAAGCAGCAGTACGAGCAAACTCATTGAAAAATAATTTTAAAAGTCCAGAGCTGCAGTCTGGGGCTTCTGCAGTGTGCATCAGCTGTGGCAGCATGCAAAATGCTTTTTATGATCGTAGTTATGTATTTAGTGCAATACATTTTATGCTGTCTAACAAAAAAATACGTGGAGCCAAAGTTCAGTCGGGAACTAAAGCCGGTCCGATGCATTGCCTGCTTGTTGCACCAACGAGCGTTTGGCGCGCTCGGCGTCCAGTCGTGCTCTGACGGAGGCCGCGTGCCGGTGTATAGCTGGAAGGAGACGTCGGGCCGACTGTTTTCGGAAGTCGGGTGGCCAGTGAAGCCGGCTTCCGACTGTTTCTCAACAATTGGCCAATCATTGGCAGTCGGCTAGGGTTGCTTGGGATGTGACTCCCGGTGCATGTGCGTTGCCGTGAAATCCAGCCCGATTTCGCCATGTTCGCGCTGAAATGTCTTTTCGAGCGTGAAAAGAACGTTTTAGACAAAAAAAAACAGCATGATTTCCGGCGCCGGGGCTTGTTCTGGTGGGCGGTGAATGACAGCACGGAAAAATTTCGGGGGGGGGGAGGGGGGCTGGAGCCCTATAAGCCCCCCCCCCCCCCCCCCGCTGGCCACGCCCCTGCTCAGTACATAAAAGAGAATCTCGCGAACATTCATAAGGAAGACACCACAAGCATTACATATTTCACTCTAGTTTTGACGCTTCACCGGGGAATTGTAGTATCTTCAATATGTCCCATACTACTAATGAATGACGCTTCGGCTTCCTTCTGACTGCAGCCATACGGCCCAAAAGGCATATTTCACAAAAAAAAAATTGGGCCGAGCAGCCTGTGTCATTTCGGCAAACAGCTAGCTCTGTCAGGTATATTCCTCAAGCAACAAACACCAGTAAATTGTTCAAGTGAGTTAACTTAGCTAACGTAGTCAAAACAGCTAACACGATTAGAACCCACCCAACCGTTGAAAGCACTGTGGCGATGCAGGTAGACGACACCCGCTCCCCACCTCTGAAAAGGAAACCAGGCGCGAACGTGCCGCAAGAGCCCACAATGGCAGATCTATGCAAGAAAATGGACGACTTCCAGGCGAGCTGGGAGGCGAAGTTCGCAGCAGTCATCCAAGCCATCCAGGCGCTATCGGAGGAAAGCCAGAAACACAGGGCCGAGTTGGTGAGCATTAATAACTGGTAGAGGGAAACAGAGCAGAAGGTACATGGTGGTTCTCAGACGGCTGTGACTCTAATACCACTGGGTGATAATCCACAATTCAATCATGGCCAGTCACAATAAACACACGATTTGGCAGTGGAATTGCCGCGTGTACCGTCGCAAAAGGGCGGTCCTACAGCAGCTCCTTCTTGGCAAAGACAATCCGGACGTAATCGCTTTACAAGAAACTGCGGGGATGGCAAAATTATCGGGCTACATATCATTTAGTACAGATGATGGAAGATCCGGGGTAACCACCCTAGTCAGGCGAAACTTGGCAGTCGTTAAGCACGACACAGATATTATCAACGTAGACCACGTCCTTGTTGAACTCATTCCAGCAAAAAAGAAAGAAGGCAGCCTCTTTGTTCTCAATATCTATAGCAGCCCGAAACAAAGGAAGGCCCGATTTGGACCTCTTCTCCAAAAAACTCTGCGTATTGCCAACAGGCGAGCTTTGGTAGTGGTGGGAGACTTTAACGCCCTACACGCTACCTGGGGGTACAGAAAAGAAGGAGTTAAGGGAAGAGAACTCTGGCTGGATGCACAGCAAGAGGGGCTCACCTTAATGACCGACCCCCAAACTCCCACTAGAACGGGGAATAGTGTCAGCGTAGACACCTCACCCGACCTCACATTCGTCAAAAACGTGGGAGATGCAACCTGGGTTAATACCCAGGAAAACCTAGGTAGCGATCACTTTATTCCCGAAACAGTGGTGAGCGCAGGCCTTGCCAGGAGAAAAGGCAGAAACCAGCTAATTGTTGAATGGGATGCCTTTCGCGAAATAAGAAGCGATACGGCAGTGAGTGAGATAAGGGATATTGATGACGGACAGCCACCTCCTCCATATGTGGGAAGCTAATCTCAGCGTGGAAAAACGGCTCAGGAGGCAAAGGTGGAACCGCAATCTCAGGAGACGGATCGCTAGGCTCAATAAAAATATAGAAGATTACGCGCTCAAACTAACCAGGCAGAACTGGGAGTCCACCTGCGATAGGATGGACGGAAATATAGGCCTAGCTAGGACATGGAATCTACTCCGCTACCTGCTGGATCCACAGGGCTGCAAAACAGCGCAGCGACAGAACCTTCAAAAAATTCTTCACTTGTACGAAGATACTGAGGTAGATCTAATGAAGGACATACAGGAGAGATACATAGGGGACACTAGCAAGGAACCCCTACCTAACTATGAAGGCGTAGGCAACTCCAGCCTAGACGAACCCATCAGCGAGGCGGAGGTCCGGGCGGAGATTGCCAAGCTCAAAACCAAATCAGCTTCAGGCCCGGATGGCGTTAGCAATAAAATGCTTCGCAATCTAGACGATTACTCTATAAGTGCATTAACTAATGTGATGTTCCGGCGAAGAAGAAGACAGAAGAGACAAGAACAGGAGGAGAGGAAGAAGGGAAGGAAGTGACCAAGATGGATACCTGTAAATAAATGAGTGTATTATAACTCGTACTTTATATTTTATTGCAGAGTCCGGTAGATTAGGGTCGGCAATGTAGAGTGAACGCCTCTTCTCGAAAAAATATTCCATGGCTGTCCCTTCTCTGTGTCTGAAAGTTATTGCGTCGTCCCATCTGTCAACCGGATTTCGCTCAAAAGCAGAAAGAAAACTATCTTTCCACTTGTGCCATGAATCACGGCATTGACTTGCGATTCGCATGTCCCACCATTTTCTGGTATTTCCAGATAAAAAACGGCGCATGTTACACACTTCGTCGTCCAATGACGTCCAGTGGTTTTGCGCACATGCGTAAAAAGTGGAAAAGCGCAAACGTTTTGCGCATAAAACCTGAGCCACAAGTTGGCAGCATTGGACACCCCATCGAAACTATCGGGCTTGAACTCTTCTTGATGTGGTTTCTGTGCTCTTAGTGAGTCGCTAACTGCTTCGAAAATCAGTCGCTGTTGCTCAAACTGCGTGGTCTGCTGCTGAAACAGCGCTTGCAACAAGGCATTATTCGTGTGCTCAGTCTCGTTCTTGGAATCTATCCTTGAATGTCCCGGAAACATAACCTCAATTTCAGACATAGAAGCATCGATTTTTGCCACACCTTTCTCAACGAGGGCCGCTTCGTTCAGTTCACTCTTCTCAGTGATGATGCGAAACAGTTCCGATGAAGTCACTGATTCCTGAAGAAGCACTGGATCTTCGTCATCAAGCTGGTAGGTCTTCACGGTCGTCTGCCCATCTGTTCTTCTTGCCAACGTCACTTCAAGCCACATGGTCGGCTGCACCAAATATAAAGTACGAGTTAAAATACACTCATTTATTTACAGGTATGATGATGATGATGATGATGGCCTCATGTTATGGCTCATACCCACACTGGGGGATTGGCCAAGAATTGAGTGCTGAAACGTTCACCCATTCTTTTGAAGTGCTACTTATTCGATGCGAAAAAAATTAAAAAATATAACGAAAGAGAGATAAGAAAACATACAAAAACAAACAAATTACAAGACAAAAGTTAAAAAGTTATTCGTTTTGTTGACTGTATGTAACTGCAAACGGCATCAAATACGTCCCTGTGGCTGACCCCTATAACTGACGCACCGAAAGATAGTATGATTTCTGGTGATAACATTAACCCTAATTTTGCGAGCGGAAGTTCTAGATGTCTTTTTCTTAACAATATGTATCGTCGACATACCAAAAAATACTGATCTAGTGATTCTGTTTCTTGGCAGTATGGACACAGAGGCGATAGCGTCAGACCAGTCCTGTGTAAATATAGGTTTAATGGAGGGACACGGTAGCGTAATCTCGTGATCGCTACTTCTGATTGTCTTGATGGACACCACTGGATTTTCCACGGAAATCTGAGGTGCTGATATTCTGTCCATGTTGTTATTGATTCACTGACATCCCTATGAATTGAATATTTTCTATATCTGATTGCTGTTATGTGAGCCACCAAAGGAAGAACAGGCATTATAGGTCCACTCAGGGATGCTCGCGCTAATGCGTCTGCCATTTCATTTGAATGTAAGCCACAATGTCCAGGTACCCATAATAGTTTTAGAGAATTCAACTGTGGAGGAACTAATGTTAGAAACGTCTTTAGTGGTGGCGAATTGGGTGAAGCCGTAAGCGAAGTACAGACCGAAAGGGAATCTGTTATAATAACCGCACTTATTGAGTTCGACGGGAGTTTCCGAAGCGCTAAAAGAATTGCTAAAAGCTCGGCTTCAAAAACAGGTGTGAAGTCTGGCAGTCTCAAGGAGAATGACCAGCCAAGCGGAAGCGAGAAGATGCCTACGCCCGCCTTTTCGTTGTTCACTGAAGCGTCTGCAGCTATTATGTTATTTGTTTGCACGTGTGCTAGGTAATCTTGCAACAGGTTATTTAAAAAAGTGGCAGATTGAAACTTAGAGTTTGGGGGGAAAATGCCATCAAAATTTATCTTAATATTCTGATGTGATTCGGTTGACGGAATTACCTCTCGAATGTTCACATTCAGGCTATATAATTGTTTTTGTACAAATATGATCTGTGGAGTGTGAAATCGAGGCCAATGAGCAAGGAAGAAGGAATTTGGATCATTAATGAATGCGTATTCGGATCGTCTAAGCGGCAAGCTGTAAAATTTCGGAAATGCTTGAACTGTTAAGATGCGAAATCTGCAGGGCAATGTTGGAAGGCGCGCTTGGTAGATAACATTAATAGCCACAAACCTGGGGAGTCCCAGACACAGGCGTAGGGCCTCACGCTGCGAAAGAATTAGAGGCTTTATTTTATAAGCGGAGCCGCCTGAGAACAAGACACACCCAAATTCCAATATGGGGCGCATATACATTTTATAAATCATCAAAAGTGAATCCCTACGTAGTCCATATTTTCGGTTACTCATACTGCGCAGAATACCTAAAGCACGTTGTGCCTTGCCCGCTACACTCTCTATGTGTGGACTCCAGTTGA
This sequence comes from Dermacentor andersoni, assembly GCF_023375885.2. NCBI lineage: Eukaryota > Metazoa > Arthropoda > Arachnida > Ixodida > Ixodidae > Dermacentor > Dermacentor andersoni. The sequence goes on from NC_092822.1 coordinate 126,092,288, forward strand.
GTTTTCCATTATATGTGATTCCCAAATATTTTAGAGACTCAACCTGTGGAATGGGTTCTTGCTTATACGCTATAGAAATTGAAACCGGATCCATGACCGAGAACACTAAAATGGCGCTTTTGCTTACATTTAATGACATACAAATTGTCTGAAGCCATACTTCTAGCATGCTCATGTATCTTTGTAATTTTTGGTATAATGTGTTAATGTCAA